>NC_140588.1:1049927915-1051127915 GCF_964204655.1 Triturus cristatus
GAACATCGTTAATCAGTAACTTAGCTAGTATCCACCTACCATCAGAATCTGTCTCTTGTAATAATACTTTACATTCTAACCTTTTATGACACAAGACAGCAACACCATTTTTCTTATTGGTAGAGGGAGAAAATAACACCGTACCCACCCAACCTCGCTTTAGCTTAAGAGACTCAGCTTCCGAGAGGTGAGTCTCTTGTAACAGAACAATGTCAGGGTTATAAGAAGCAAGGTGGGAAAGAATCCTCTGGCGCTTGATAGGACTAATAAAGCCCTTTACATTCCAGGAGATTACTCTGAATTTAAACGCAATAAAACATGAATAGAAACAGTACCTACAGCAACAATGAAAAAGCAAGGAGATATCATATCAAAGACAATAAATACTAACAAAAAAGAAAATCGCAACAAATACAGGGAAATAGAAACAGATGGAAGAATATAAAAAGAAAGACAAAAACATGATACTAATAGAGAGGAGACAAAAGATGATAATAGGTTGAAAAAGATGAGGAAGAAAAAAGATAAAGGACAAGAGAAAAAAAGTACAAGAAGAGACAGTACATATCCAAAAAGGATGACTGAAGATAACATACCTGAAGGGGACATAGAAAAGATGACGGGGTTGTGGAAGGATTCGAGAAGATTGACCACCCAAAACCAGGAGAACACACCGAGTCAGGACGGAAGACGAAAAAGACAAACCGTATGGAGTGAAGGAGAAGACATCAGTCTGCCTAGATGAAGAAAAAGAGGATGTGAACAAATATGATGGAGGAAATAACAATAAAACAACATGCGTAGAAAAGAAAGAAACAACAATCTGTTAGATAAAAAAGACTTGATCTAAGAGAAACCCACAATAAGACACAAAGCAATGCAAAAACCTTTTAGATAAAACCTGGAAGAAAAAAGAGAGTTAAGCATTCAACCACAAGCAGTAGAAGTATCCATGCCAGCATTAGACTGAATGTGAATAAAGTTTTTAAGTTCCGCAGGATCTTGAAAAGTCCAGGTTTGGTTCTGATGAGTAACTTTAAAGATGCAAGGATGGAATAAGCCGTATCTGGCTCCAAGAGAGCATAGAGGGGCACGAAGGCTCAAAAATTCCTTCCGTCTTGCAGCAGTTGCGTTTGAAACATCCTGGGAAAGAAAAACCCTCTGGCCCAACAATGAAACTTGACGCTTGGCTCTAGCCGCAGAAAGGACCAGAAGTAGATCTGTAAACTTTAAGAAGAGAATGATAACTCCACGAGGCTTGGATGAGGTGGAGGAGCGAGGGCCAAGTCTATGAGCCCTTTGAATGCTAAGAGAAGTAGTGACAGGCAAATCCAAAAGTTTCAGGAGGAAGGAGGAAAAAAACGAAACAGGATCATCACCCTCCAAGGATTCTGGAAGGCCATAAATGCGCAGATTATTCCTCCTATTCCTATTTTCTAACTCCTCAGTGTGGCGCTGGAGGGCAAGGACGGACTTCTCTAGTGAGGCTATACGTTGAGAATTGACTTGGATCTCTGAAACCTGCTGCTCCACCGAAGAAACTCTGTTGTCCATAGTTGACCATTTTAGTTCAAAGTTCTGCATTTTGTTATTAGTCTCCTCAACAAATGGACGTAAAGCACGGATCTCCTCCAGGAGTAACTCCAGAGAGATAGGAGAAGAAGGTTTGTCCGGAGGAGGAGAATCCTGCTTCAAGCGTTTAGAGGATGTAGAAGGAGGAGAGACCTTACTTGAAGAGGGCTGCGAGGAGGAAGCACGATTAGGAGCTGAAGCAGCCATTTGGTCTGGATTAGAAGAAAAATCAGCAGCTGAGGAGGAGGAAGGTGACGTCGTAGAGGCGCTTTTTGAGGGCACAAAAACAAACTTCGGGTTACGCAACTTGCCCATAGGTATTGAGGGGCCAGGTAACCCAATGTACCAAGGCAAGGAGGAAGAGAAGACAAAGAAACTTCCTGACCCTGACAGGCAGGCACCGTACAGTGCAGATAGGCGGCACAGATGTAAGGTCAAGACTGAACTCAGCGAAGTATCGCAAAAAAAAACCACTCAAATCCCTGCTGATAAAGCTGAGACAGAAAAAGGTGCGACGCCTCAATAAACGCCGAGGTGAGAATGGACTTTATTCAAAAACCATGAGAGCTGTCAAAAAATGTGTACGTGCGACCACCACAGATATCACCAAACCTCATAGAACCACAGCGCCAGATGAAGATATTTAAAACAAAGGGAAGTCCAGTGCCACTTCACGTGGTTCAAAAACGTAATCCTGAAGTATCTCCTCAAAAAAGCAGTGAAAGCAAGTCAAAGAATAAAATGTAGTGCCCAAAAGCAAGTTGGCGCCATAGAATGGTCATTCCCACACATAGCGCACAAAAGGGCATAATATATCACCTCAGTAGAAGTCCGCAGCTGGTAAAACCAAGTGGAGGAGCAGGTAAAATACAAGTAAAGAGCAACTCTCTATGGCACTCCTGCGCAGAAACCTCTCCTGAATCTCCTCAAAAGGCTTCAAAAATGCGTAGAGAACATACATTAGGAATTCAAGCAGGCAGCATTTATACCAGTCTGTGTGAATGCATTGAGCGCATACGAGCGCTCCGAGATACTCAAAATGGCGGCCGCGCTGAGGGGGACTAAAAAAGCGGCATTAATAACGCATATAGGCACAAAAAACCATAATGCAGACCTCAGGAGACAGGCGGCAGGTTCCGAAGTTGAAATTTACCGCAAACGCTCATGTTACGGTGTCGAGAGCGCAGGACGTCATATAACATCGTCCCGGCATAGCGGAGCTCCCGTGCTAGGCAGCCATCTTCTTCGGCGTCCTAGCCACGCCCCCCCATAACTTCCCTTTAACAGTAGTTCATTGAATAACGACTCAGGTGCCGATTAGGATCCTGGAAAAAATTTCCCCGTACGACTCGTATCCGGTCTTTTTACCGTACGAATCGTACAAGTACCGTACAAACTGCCAAGTACGATTCGCATGGGAAAAAGTCCATACGAATCGCATTGGGAATAATTCCCCACACGTCCTCGGGTCGGAAAATGTGTCCGACACGTCCCCGGACGATTTACCATACAAATGTGTAAAGTGAAGTCCGACCGCGCAAGTACGATCCATCCCGTGCGTCCGATGTTACAACCGTATGGAAAATGCACCGTACGGACCGAACTCCCATAGCAACCATGGAGACATGTGCCCGCATACGCGCCGAACACCCCCCCAGCCCCCGTGAGTACGCGCCGTACCCCCCCAGCCCCCGTGAGTACGCGTACGAGTCGTACCCCCACCCGTGTATGTACACCCGTGTACGTACGAGTCGTACCCCCACCCGTGTATGTACACCCGTGTACGTACGAGTCGAACCCCCACCCGTGTATGTACACCCGTGTACGTAGGAGTCGTACCCCCACCAGTGTATGTATACCCGTGTACGTAGGAGTCGTACCCCCACCCGTGTATGTACACCCATGTACGTACGAGTCGTACCCCCACCCGTGTATGTATGGTGCACTACGCGCTGGGGGTACGCACCGTACATACACGGGTGGGGGTACGACTCGTACGTCCATGGGTGTACATACACGGGTGGGGGTTCGACTCGTACGTACACGGGTGTACATACACGGGTAGGGGTACGACTCGTACGTACACGGGTGTACATACATGGGTGGGGGTTCGACTCGTACGTACACGGGTGTACATACACGGGGGGGTTCGGCACGTACTCACGGGGGCTGGAGGGGGGTACGGCGCGTACCGGGCCCCCTAATCTGGTCGTTTCGCGGCGTACTTCGCTTTTCCGGCACTTTTTGGGTGCCGTACAAATATTGCCGTCCGGACTGCTGTCGGTTCGATTCGTACTTCCTGGGTCGTGAAACGCTGCCTGAAAGCGTCCCGACGTCACGTCGGAGCATTCCCGGATCACATTCGTATGTATATTTTAGTTGGTCTGTGTTTTGTACGACTCGTACGGAAATGGTGTTTCCGTGCGAATCATACTTCCATGTTTGTAATGTTTTTGTCCCGGGTACGAGTCGGACGGAGAAAACGCTCCGACCGACGGTTCGTACCCGGTTTTTCCAGGATCCTAATCGGCACCTCAGTAGTTATGGTTTGGTCAGAGCTTCCATGGAAAAGGCTCTTTGTTATACTTTAACTTTGCCACCGTTCAACAAATCAGAGTGGAACTGTCCCAAAAATACACATACTCCAATTTGGATTTGGCTTTGGATGCTTTGTGCAGTTACGCGAGGGAAGGAGGCAAAAACAGGGGGTGCTGAAGTCAGACGTTTCCCATTTTAACACCTGTAGGAGTCTTTGCTCTCCACTATAGAAACAGATTTACACCAAGCTTCGCATTACAACAGAAAGTTATTCAATACAGTACCTTTTCCTCATTGGGTATATCCGTTCAGTAGTCTTCGAGAACTTATCATTAAAAAAACTTGGATTCATGGATAATGTGGACGAAATTATATTAAAAATCTGACTGGATGAACGATCTTTTTCTCTCTCCATCCATTCTGGTCCACGGGCCCAAAGCTGGGGCACACATACCAGAAGTTAATTCAAAGTGCCCTTCAGGAAGTATTAGCTAGCAGTAGCCCAGTCCCAGAGTCAGACACCTCAGTCCACCATGGAGACTGTGACCCGATACAAAGTGCCGGCATCATCGCACGGCTCTGAGGCTTAGACAATCTAAAGTCTACAAGCCTTCTCTCCAGCACCCTCCTCCCCCTCAACTCACCCCTTGAGCTGGAGGAACTGAGCCAGGAGGGGAAGTGGCTTTTTGCATCTGCCAGCAGGGTACGGTACCTCAATAACCAAAATATAACCTGCAGAAGTATCCTATTCTAAATATGGTCTACCAAAATATTGCCAGATGGGAGTCAATGATAGAAAATCTACATTCCACAGGACAATATTGAAAAAAATAGCACCTCTCATAAAGATTGATTTAAAAGACAATCTTTATGAGAGGTGCTATTTTTTCCAAATATATTTTGACATATAACATTCAGCCAATACATCCTCTACAAACTGCAGAACAGGACCGTGTGTCTCCTTTGCACCTTGCTTCCCCGTCATGGCCTAATGCAAATGCAGTGAGCGCGTGACCACCAAGACTAGAGCAAGGCTTCCATGTCACTCACACCTTAATGTCTCCTTAATCCAGACACAATGCTCTGTCTAGTAAAAGATAACACTGTCTGGACCTCATTTGTTGTGAGTCTGTTCACCTTCCCTACTCCCTAAAAGTGAAAGGTCTAAATAGGAAGCATTGGACATTGAAGTGAGCTTTCAGTGGTATCTGGCCTTGTTGTGTCCAGGGAGGAAAGCATTATCTATCTCAAGGATGGCCCAGCTGTGCATAAATTGCCCAGGTCCTGGAAAAGTGGCCTGACACCACCCCACATTTGTCAGCTGAAAAACTGTGCTTGGTCATGGTGGGGGATTAAAAGCCAAATATTACTTTGGAATGCATGTTTTAAGATGCAATGGTTAGGGGAAAGGAGGCAGATAAGTATATTGTTTACATTTAAAAAAAAATCAATTTCTATAGCCACAAACAACGATAAGTATAATTTACATGGACAGACAATTTCATAAACAATATACCATTATACCAATAATGATCATAAACAGAAGAAAAGAACACAGAGAATGTAGAACATATGAGGGCATAAGGAAAGAAACAAAGACATGACCTGATAATGATTTGACAAATAGAGATTGGATACTCAATCCCATTGAAGACAGACAATGTCCTATTAAATTTACGCAGAGACCGAGGACCTCTAACTTTAGCTAATGCCATCTCCATTTCGTAAATTTCTCTTAGTAGAACCCAAAATTCATTGACACTTGGACTCCGCTCTGGATCTAGGAGCGAGCTATACAAAGATGGGCACAAGCTGACACAATAGAAACAAAGGACTTAGTAAAACAGCCTAACTCGGAAAATATTCCCAACACCAACTCTTTCTCGGTGACCACATTATTGTATCCAGCCCAAACTGGGAGGGCAAGAGTAATACCAGACCAATATTCTTTCAGTTTAGGACACAAAAAAAACATATGACGTAGATCTGCGGCGAATTCCTGACATTTCGGACAGTAGGATTTAGTATTCTTTGAGCTAGCAGCCCATTTAGAAATTCGCTCCGGAGTATAATAAAGCATAAAAATTAATCTAGTTTGTTGGAGCTTCAGATTAACTGAGGTTACTGCAGAGTCTATTGTTTCCAGACATTCGTTAATCTCCTCCTTAGTAATATTGCAGTTTAAGATCTGACTTACTTTAGCCGCTATCTGTATGCCGTCTTCACTAACCCCCCTATAAGTTTCTGATAAGTTTTGCCAATAGTACCTCGTCTAGTAACCCCGGAAAATGCAGACAAGACCTCCAAGGAACCAGATAACTCCAGCAAACCTTGGCCTTGGATAAAATAGTCCCTGATTTGCAGGTACTTGTAAAAATATTTTTGTAACAAACCAAATTCTTCTTTCAAAGACTGAAAAGATCGAAAACCCTGTCCGTCGTAAGAAGGAGTTTAATTTAGACTGGTTGATTTTTAGCTGGTGTGAATATATATTTTGATAATGACAATGCATTATCGAACCTATTTTATCTGGGTCTGTTGTTGATTGATGTGAGACCGGACATTTTAACTCCCGAATTAAATTAGATGCTGCTTGTTCCTTGGCCTGCCAAGCCAAGAATCTCCCAGTAAAATTACTTTCTTCATATATTTTTTGATAATGGGTACGAAAGAATGCCTCGCCCTGCTCATATAAAAAAGTAGTATATTTATGTTTAGCGTCAATTAATTGTTCTTTAACCAATCGTGAGGGATTTTGTTGCCTTTGGACGCTAAGTGTCTGTATGCGAGATTCCAATAGTTTGATTTGAGCCCTGGATACCTTTAACATAGCCGCATCTTTCGCTATAATGAATCCGCGAATAAAAGCCTTTAAGGCATCCCAAATTATACTTATACGGGCAGTGCCCATATTAAGAGTTATAAAGTCTTGAATCTTGTTTTTTAATTCAGAGACCCATTTATCATCATTGAGATAAGCTCTATTGAAGACCCATCTTTTAGGGGATCTTCTAATATCCCCAAAAACGAACTCCCGAATAAGCATAGCGTGATCTGAGAATACATTAAACACCGTATTACAAAAGCCGAGTTTAAGGTTACGTGAAGCTATAAAAAAATCAATGCGGGATGAAGATTTAAATCTGCCCGACCAGCAAGTATAATCTCTTTTAGAAGGATTATCAGCCCGCCAGTGATCAGAGAGATCGAATAGTTTAATATAATGTGAGATGGTTTGAAAGACTTTCGGTTTGAGTTGTTTGGATAATTGGGATGATGTATCCAAATGCGGATCCATTAACAAATTAAAGTCACCACCAATCACGATATCACCTGAGACCATCAATAGAGACTGAAACAAGTCTTCATACAAACTAGCATCGTCTGTTAAAGGTCCGTAACAGCATACAAAGATAAAAGGTCTCTGCCTGGTTTTGACTCTGCATAAGACCCAGCACCAACGTCCTGCACCACCCTGTTGTGATTGAATAATATCTGCACATAGGTTCTTATTCAAGAATATTGCCACCCCACGCTGAGATACATCACATGATGCAAAGCACCGAAACGAAGCCCAGGATTTAAGCATAGAGAACCTATCTAGTTTGGAAGAGGGAATATGAGTCTCCTGTAACAAAATAACGGAGGGATTCTCAGCTTTTAACCAAACTTCCATAGCGCGTCTTTTCTTAATATTATTTAAGCCATTAACATTCAAAGAAAGCAACTTCAAACTCTCCTTATTAGACATTAAAATCGGAGTTGAATTGTCTGTAGAGAATTATCTGCTCTTGGCCCCTTAAATACAATGAATACATGTTAACAAATGGACAAAATAAGTAAATATAGTCAGACACAATCAGTTTCCTTTTAGTTTCCACCCAGCCACCACCCACAACCCAAACACCCGCAACCACACCACCACCACCCCCCCAAACCCCACCCTCCAATGGCCTAGCTACCTCCCTCCACGCTGACCAGAGGATCCTAGCCCACACCATTGGGGCGACCTGTTGACACCCCCTAGGCTACCTGAGTTGCCTGACTCCCGCAGACTCCACAGACCCCCCCCTGACCCTGTGCCCGCATCTCGGATATGAAAAAGGGAAAAAACAAAAGGGGAAAAGGAAGAAACCTTGAATTATACAGATGAAATCTCCTTGAGGAGATCCTGTGCCGCTGATATATCAGAAATCATAAAAAATTTGCCTTTAACTAGCACTTTAAGCTTGGACTGCTGGGCGATCGTCGCTTGAGCCCCTTTAGCTTTAAAGAGTCCCAACATTTGAACAAACTCCTTTCTTCTCCGGGCGGCAGAGGCAGACATATCTGAGAAGATACGGCATTTGACAGTCTCGGTAACAAAAAATTGTCTTTTCTGAATTGCCGCTGAAAGGATAGTCTCTTTGACCCGGATATCAGAAAAATTAAGTAGTATTGTTCGGGGAAGGGAGGAGTTTGGAAAAGGCTGAGCAGGAACGCGGTGAGCGCGTGTAATAGATAAGTCGCCTTCATAGTCGGGGATCACTTTAGATTTTAAAAAGGATGTTGCCCATTGCACCGTATTGGAGCCTTCAAGACCTTCTGGAACCCCAACTATCCGAAGGTTTGATCTGCGATTGTAATTTTCCAAATCATCCAATTTATGTTCAAACGAACGTGTGCACACAGAAAGGTGTTTAACATCTCTTTTAACCTCCGTCATCTGATCCTCCAGACTAGAAATACGAGTTTCAGCCTCTTGGAGACGAACCGGAAATGTAGAAAAGAGAGCCTCCATTTTCTCTAACCGTTGATGAATTGAAGCTAGCTCTGCCCTTTGAGCCCTCTTAAGTTCTCGAACTTCGTCAAGAATCAAATTTAACATGTCTTTAACTGACATCTGAATCTCCCCAACAGTCTTAGTGTCAAGATCTAACAAGGGGCTTGAAGAACCGGGAGAACTCAGATTAACAGAATGGGCAGGAGTATCTGGCGGTTTGTCGGTCAGTAATGGAGCTGTACTTTCCAGGGAGAAAGCCTCTGAAACTGTATGCAGGTACGTCGAGGAGTTGTCTTTCTCTTTTGGTAATGATGATGAAGTTGCTGAAAGTACAGGAGGATTGGGGTTATTGGGGGAGTCTGAGGAGGAAGTTGGAAGCGCAGAGTCTGAGGAGAGCGCTGGATTCTTTTTGTCGAAAAGAGGAAATGGTTTGGTCCCCTTCAACGCATCCATGGCTCTGTCTTGCTTAGACGAATGGCCTGGAATAGGAGTTAAAGGAGCCACCTCTACAGTATGCGATGGCTCTGCGTCCAGAGTTAGAGATTCGCCCAGAGATACCTCCAATTCCTCGGAACTCTCAGAGCTGTTGACCCTAACTCTTGCGTCTCCTACAGCAGCATCCGAGCTGGGACTATTGGCAGCGTTATGGCCCAATAATTTGGCTGCATTTTTGGCTTCTCTAGCCTGAAGACGAAGAACTTTGGCCTTGCGTGTGTTAAGCAGTTTGCCCATATTGAACCAAGCAAAAGAAAAAGCCCTTACACCGACTAGAGTGCAGATAAAGTTAAGGGCCCGCTCTTACGGGCCTCGTCTCCTCTCTTCGCCTCTCCCCCAAAGTCTGAAAGTCCAAAAAAACCCCAATGAGGATAATGCCGCCCTCAGCAGGATTACTGCCCAGCAAGTCACAAGCCAAAAGCCAGAAGCAACGAGCCAAAAGCCAGAGGCCGCAAGCCGACAAGATGGCAGATCCGAAAAGAAATAAACAGGAATACTCAGTTCATGACCAACTCACTGCGTGCTACTGCTGCCATAGAAGAATAGCCAACTGAGTGAAGCAGTTTTGAAAACGTTGTCTGCACTCGGCTGAATCACCCGCCGCCTCACTCACAGCGTCGCATCACCTTGCAGCCTCGTCGTCAGCCACAAAGCCCAAAGCTGTAGTGGAGCTGTAATCGATGCCAGAGCCGTCCTACTGCAAGCAGCACATCCAGAAGCGGTCACGCTGTCCCGCTTTCACGGCCAAAAAGAAAGGAAATCCGAGCGCTGAGTCGTCCGCTATCTTCCGCTATCTTCTGGTGCCGTCCGCCATTGACCGCCGCGCCCACCGGCGTCCGCAGCACACGTTCTGCACGGGTCAAGGAAGGAGGAGCCAGGAGCCGGGAGTCAGCGAGCCTCAGGTGAGAGCGGAGGCGTGGTTCTCCATCTCCCTGCCAGAACAAGCAAGGCTGAGATTCCTTCTCTCTCCCACCCCGAAGATTTAACCATGGCAGATGGATTTTCTTTGGAAGAGATAGAGGGGGTGGTGAAAAATCTTCCATCAGGGAAAGCTGCCGGTCCGGATGGACTGCCTGCAGAGTTTTTTAAGGTTTTTCTTCCTTCTTTCTCTAATTTGTTCTTACTTTTGCTCAACTCTATGTTGTCTGGCGCCTCAATCCCTGACTCTTTTCGCGAGGGCACTGTGGTCAGTTTCTTGAAGAAGGGGAAAGATGCTACTGATCCTAATTCATATCGCCCCATTACTCTTCTAAATTCGGACTACAAGATCGTCACTAAACTATTGGCTATTCGATTCAACCGCATCTCGTCGGATTTGATCCATACAGACCAAAACGGTTTTATTACTGGTAGACAGCTTATGACTAACACTCACTATCTGGCAGAAGCTTTGGATTACCTGGAGACACAGAGAATCCCTGCACTTATTTTGTTATTCGATGCCGAAAAAGCTTTCGATTTGGTGGTTTGGGAGACACTTTTTATTATTTTGCAGCACTTCCATATTCCAGGTATCATTATTAACTTCATTCGTAATCTTTATTCTGGTGCTAAAGCCAATATTATTATTAATTCACATTCGGTTGGATCTGTTGCAGTTAATCGTGGAACTCGTCAGGGGTGTCCCTTATCACCGATTCTTTTTGCCTTTTTTATCGAACCCCTCGCAATAGCTATTCGAAAGTCTGCAGAGATCTCACCCCCAATCCCATTTATGTCTAAGATAAAACTTTATGCTGACGACATCATGTTGCTCATTAAATCCGATTTGCAGTCTCAAGCTCAGGCATTTCAGATTTTTGAGCAATATGAATCTTTTGGGGGTTACAGGATTAATAAGAAAAAGACCGAAATATTGATTTGTGGCAATCACGTTCCAGAACTATATCCGGATCTACGCGGTTGCTTAAATAATAAACCTAAAAGATATTTGGGGGTGATTTTTTCTTCTTCAGTTACAGATCTTTTCGGTTTGAATTTTGTCCCTCTTCTCCAAAGGGTTCGTTCGATGTTAACTCGCTGGAATAAATTACCTTTATCATTACTAGGTAGAGTCGCCCTGATTAAAATGTCCATTTTACCACTGTTTAATTTTCTGTTTTCAACAATTCCGTGTTCTCTCCCAGGGTCTTTTTTTTCTAAAATAGAATCCTTATTCTCAAGCTTTCTCTGGTCACATAAAAAGCCCCGGATTGCGTTGACTACCCTCTATGAGGGTTTAGATAATGGCGGTCTTGCACTTCCAAACATTAGAGAGTATTATTACGCCTATTTTGCTCAGTACTTAACTCGTTTCAAGGTCCCTACTTCGATTCCAAATGATTATGTTAGTTTTTTTTTCGATTTAATCTTTTCAGAGAGTCAAATATCCTCCCCTCTTCAAATACCCAAATCTCCAAAATTGGTTAGGTATAAAATAATTGCTTGGTTTTTTATGAAGCGTAAGGCTTTGATTAGTCGATACTCTCTCTCTCTTTTCAATACCTCCTCCTCGTTGATTAATTTACTCTCCTCAAAAGGGCAGGGGGTAAGCCCGCAGTTAATGCGCTATTGGTCTAAAGCCGGCTTTAGCACAATAGGCGACTTTTTACATCATTCTAGGTGGTTAACTCCGCCCGAGATGCGCTTACTACTTTCAGGCAACTTTCTGTTAGCCGGGTCTTATCATTTAATCTATAAACTTTTACAGCCGTTTGCTCCCACCTCCTTTACTCAGATTTCCCCTTTTAACAACGATCTCTTGTTTAATAGTACTTTAATAAGGAAACCTGGTGAGTGGAAACGTCATCTTGCTCAGATCAAACAAGACGATTTAGAATCGAAAGCAGTTAAAAAATGGTGGGAACACGAAAAGCAGGTTCTATCTTCAACGACGTGGCGGACTATTAATAAATATAATTTTTCCATTTTACGGGGAGCCAATTGGCGTAGAATGATATTTTTTGGGAAATGGCTCCTCTACTATACCCCGGCGGTAATTGCCAAAATGTCTAGTAATTCTGCTCCGATTTGCTTTCGTTGTCAAAGTTTTGCCCCCGCTAACTGGACACACGTTATAGTTGAATGTTGCATGATTAAAGATTTCTGGAGAGATATTCTAGCTTTTTTATCCTCTATTTTTCATATCCAGATATCTTTAAATTCCAATTTGATGCTGCACGGTCTGGATCAGAATCTAAATATCTCTGTCTCATATGCTAAACTTCTGTTTATTTGTATGGCAGTGGCAAGATCATTGCTCCTTCAGAATTGGCGATCAACTCAGACTCCATCCTTTTATGAATGGTTGCGTAAAATGCACAGAGTTAAGATTAGTGAGCGTAACTATGCAGCAAGGATTGGCGGGGGGAGAAAATTCGACAAAATTTGGGAAAACTTTTTTTGACTCTCTTTTCACTCTGGTTACTTTTAATTTGCTTTTGTTTTTGTTATTGTACAAAGATTTTGGTTTATTGTATTTGAGATGCTTTGGTACTTTCAATGCGATACTTTCTGTATTAACATGAATGCTGTATGACACCTTCAGTTTCAATAATAAAAAAAAAAAAAAAAAAAAAAAAAAAAAAAAGAAAACCCTGTCCGTCGTATAGATGACCGAGCCGAGTCATGCCCTTGCGTTGCCATTCTTTTCCGGCATGGTCATGGAATATACTCTGCAATGAGGGATTCCCCCATAGTACAGTATATACATGCAAGTCAGGGAATTTGTATGTCTTAGAAATTTCACACCATATATTAATTATGTCCCTTACTATCTTAAATCACACCTTCTTGAAGTATTTCGGATCAGATGTTTTATATAGTAAATACCCAGAGTAAGAGCCACAAGCCAGCTGGTATGAAAGCCAGCCGGCACCAGCTTCAGGTCCTTTAACTAAACTCTGTATTCGCTCAGTAAACGCAGACCAAAAGTATAATTTGAAATCTGGGAGTTTGAAACTGCCCTGCTTAAATGATAATTTTATATAGCGTAAGGCTCTCCTAGCACGCCGATACCCCCAAATAAAACTACAGACAGCGCTATCCAAGCGCTTAAAAAAAAATTGGGGCACCCTCAGCGGGATGGCTCGAAAAAAATACAAACATTTCGGTAGGATGTTCATTTTAACAATGTTACATCTCCCATATATACTTAAAGGGAACCGGTACCAGCATCGTAAGTACGCAACTACTTTCCTCAACAAAGGTTCATAATTCAGTGAGATAATATCCCCGACTTGACTACTAAGAGAAACTCCCAAATATATTGCATTCTTAGTAAGGCCTAAAGCCGTTGGGGGGTTATCAGGTTGGAAGTTTAATAGTGTCTGTGTTTTGTTCAAGTTAAGTTTATAGCCGGAAAAAGAACCAAATCGCTGTGCCTCGTAAGTTATAGCAGTCAGAGCATTTACCGGCTGACCCGAAAAAACAGCTTTGTCGTCTGCATATACGGTTAGTTTAAGATCCATCCCGTTTAAAGTAGCCGGGATTATATCAGCACTAGATAAAAGATGTTTAATAAATGGCTCGATATAGATAGCGAAAAGCAGAGGGGATAGCGGGCAACCCTGCCGCGTACCCCTATGGATTGTAAAACAAGCCTGATGACTGACCGTAAAGTTTGGTTGCTGCTGTTGGGCTCCTATATAGTTTTTGTGATGCCGAGATAAACCTTTGGCCGAGACCCATAGAAGATATCGTTGTCCATAAAGCTCCCCATCTCACTCGGTCAAATGCCTTCTCGGCATCCAAAGGTTAGGCGAAAGGAGGCAGATAAGTATATTGTTTACATAAACGGCTGAATGGTCTATGCCTTGACCATGATAAGTGAATTGTTGTTGTGCAATCTTCTCAAATAAAAAAAATGTCTACCTCCAAATGCAAGGACTCAAAGGCATCTGGATATGCTGTGTAATAACACTCGAATGTATCGGAGGAGCTCTTAAGCTTGTCTAACTCCTTCAGTTGTTGCAGCTTTTTAAAGGTCAGTTGGATCACTGGGTGTCCAGGTTTAATCACGTATTGTGGACCTGCCTCTGGACATTCAAGCTCTGTCCAAGAACCCACATTTCAAAGGAGTGGGAATCATGAACAGCAACAAATGCACACACTGCACAACTGAGAGGAACATGTGGAACACATGGCCAGGAGTTGAATGGTAACAGGGACGGACTGGAAACCAAAAGCAGGCCTGACACAATGTCCAACCCTCCTCTAGAATGAGGCCGTGGGGTCTCTCGTGGGTGGACCACGGCAGTCCATCCTGCACTGGAAGCAGTGTCTTAGCCTGCAGTCCACTGGGGAAAAGCCAGAGTGAGGCTTTGAATGCCACGGATGCATCATGAGCGGTGACTGGTACCTGACCCAGGAGCCCGGCTTTATTTTGTAGGTCCGGTTTGTGGTTGTCGCTCATGTAGCCTACATACAATGGCATCAAGTGATGGCTCTCCAACGGGGGAAGTTGTTTCAATACCATGGGCATGACTTTTTGAGATGTTGAGCCCTGAAACAACTCTATATGAGCACTTTGTGAGCATTGCAAGTGAGTGCAGATCAGCCCCTCACCTTTATTGTCAAAGTTCTACAAGAACTAGTGTTACAGCCTATTGACCATATGCTGCAACCACATTTAAACTTGTAATTCTGAGAGGATAACATCACTCACAATGCTTGCATTTTTTCTGCTTTATTCTTATTTGCTCAATAAGACATAAATGTCCTCCTGAGGTTTCACTCCTAAGTAGTCGATCGACCTTCATTTTTCAAAGTATCGAACACACAGCAAGTGGCAATGTGGTCAGCACCAAGAGCCCTTCCAGCTGACAAAGGGCTGCCCCCTGGAGGCACAGCATGGCTTCCTCGCTCCAAGCATAGCAGACTCATAATGCTGCACACTGGTGACAACAAGAGAACTTCTTGTTCTGAACATATTGACATTCAAGAGAACAAAAGCTTCGAATCAACCACAGACACAAAAGAAGATTCTAGAGCGTCTCCCTGAGCAATTTTCTTGTGAATGAAAAGGACTCTTTGTTCTGTCACTAGATTCCCCACAGAATCACCTGTGAACAGGTTGGAGGGGGGTTTATTAGCTGAATAGAGCTGTTGTAAGTGAGAGATGCCTCACAACTTATCACACCTTAGAGCAGGCAGGGTCCACCGGATTGTTTGAATAACTCTACTGACCCTGGCCTGGATGCAGTGAAACTGATTCTTACACCTAGAAAAGGTCATTGTGTACATAACTGGTGACTCAGAAAAGGGCAATTACACCTGGGTTTAGTATGTGTATGCAAAATATAGCAAAGACATGCACACATTATGTGCACATGCACCTGCCCTCTGTCTACAAATGTGACCTGCCCAGTAGGTGTTATAGAAGGGGCCAGGCAAACGTAATTCGGTTGCTATTCATGAAGGGGCAGATTTACAAGCCCCTTGCAACATTTTCACACCGCCATTGCATCACTTTTTGTGACGCAGCAGTGGCATAAACAATGCGCCACATTGCGGCCCATTTACAACGTGACGCATCTAGCTAGCGTGACGCATCTAGCTACATGTATACCTGGCGCGTCACATTATACCCGCGTCAGGTATAATGTATGCAGGGTGGGCGTTCCCATGCAAAAAGCCATGAAGAACTGATGCAGTGAAATTTACAACATTTCACTGTGTCACTCTATGTGTTCACTGTGTCAAAATCTCAAAGCCTGCTCAAACCAGGCGTAAGGAATGACGCAAGGCTTTTTAAATGGGACTCACCTATCTGCTGTGGCGCAGTCCTGGGGATGCGTCACTTTCATGAGCAACTCAAGCAATGCGTCACTTTTGGGTCAACAGATGCATCAGAATTTCTAATGAATCTGTCAATCCTTGCGCTATGGTGCTCCGTATTATAAATATGGCTCATCCATGGTGGTGCAAGGGTTTTGAATGGAAGCGCAGAGAAACGGACGCATCTGTACAGATGCGTCAGTTTCTTGTAAATCTGCCCCCTAATTCTAACTTGCTAGGTAAGCATAAATAGCTTTACATACCATTATCTGTGTGGCTAACTTACACCCACATGTGTGACATATGATGCGTATAAAAGTACACCAACCCGTTCTGCTCCGTTGGAATCTGTCAATGCGTGTCTGTTGTTCATGCCCAATGGTATTTTTACAAGCAAAAAGTGTCTTGGAATTAAATTAAGGTTCGCAATTACCCTAACCTATGCTTGCACAATCTTCATATTGCTTACTTTTTTACCACATAGAATTAGGAAAAAAACATCATTATTTGTGGATATCATACTGTAGTAAATATACAGGTTCATGGTATATGCACTTACCTGTGTTGTGTTCTTTCATGTGGAGTTCCATGTTCTGGTTCTCCTCTATTGGTGTTCCAGCCAACGCCCACCCTAAGCAGCTGATCACCAGAAATACTGGAGCAGGAGGTATGGGACGTGAGCGCCTTACCTATATAGGAAGTAAAGCACTACAAGACTTACCTTTGGATTCAAATCTCTTCTTAACATTTGGTGACGAGGGACAACAACGCAGAAGCTCACAGGAGCTCAGCGCTGCACTTCAGAAACGCTGTGCCACCTTGTCTAGAACTGGACCTTGGGGTGTTGCATTACTTTTCTTCTTCAACGATGTCTTCCACAACTTTCTATGTGCAGTCGGCTGCTGTTAAGATAGCTTTTGGAGGTCTCCTGGAGTTTCTCTTTGCAGTTGATGAGACAGGAGTCATGGAAGTGGCACATGGCTCATCAGTGCGAGAGCTCGACAGAAGTCAGCAGCGACTAGCGCGTAGGAGGCGCTGTGGTTTAATTACTGACATCAGCCCTCAGTGTGGCGGCCATCTTTATTTTGGGTAACCCAGCACAGCAGGGATAGCGCATGCATTCATCGTATTAGCACACAGATTATGACGTGTTCATTTCATCGAGCAGACTGACGGCCATCTTTAACAGGGAAAGTCATATCAGAAATTATTGTCAGGAAAAATACTGTTTAGTTTTGTCACATTATTTGCCCAGAATACCAGAGTTTTGCATAATTTTGATGTCCACCGTATAACTATTGGTAAGTGTAGTAACTTTTAGAAATAATTTTATTATTTTTGGAAAAGATTTGTGTTCACTATGGCTACATCTGATCAACTGATTACTATTCCTTTCATTAGAGAGAAGAAGCGTATTCTTTGAGTGTACAGTCCGCGATGCATCCTATTCAGCCTGCATCTTGAAGCATGTTGACCTGGTTCTTCCAGAGATAGATGTGAAAGACACCTGATACCTCTCTTTTCACAGCTCACATTTTTTATTCATACCCCTACCTTTGATCTTATTAATAAAATGTGTCCTTTCTAAAAGCAGGAGGTATTTTTATACCTTTTTTCCTCACATGATGGATCCCAAATAATCTCTGATTCAAGAAACAATCCCTCCTGGTGGAGGAAAAGACACAATGATGTAATGATCATTGGCTCAGTACGCCAACGGGAGGCATGCCTTTGGCAGAACAACATTGTTGAGGGTCTCACATCAATTTTGGTATTGCCCTCCCCCGTCTTTACACAAGTCTTCCACTCCTTTTGATCTTACATGTTCATTTGGGGGAGGTTGAGTGGAACTTTAACTTCTCCCTCCCTCTTTTGATTCTTTAGATAAAGCTAATACAAGAAATTCAATTTGTCAGTTCAATTGATGTTAGAGCAGAAGAATGTACACAAGACCTATCTAAGGTGGTACCTACGGTTGACCTTTAAAGAGGGTTTCAAACAAAATCAAAGATCCTTTATGTGATGTCACCATTGGTGGGGTAGAATTCATTCATGATGATGGCAGACTCAGGTGCACCTATCCCATTAATATAGCCTTATAGCCCGCCGTTGCGGGCTATACCGGCTATTAAAGGCCCGCTGCATCGTTAAAGGCCCGAGCCGAAGGCGAGGGAATTTAACAAAGCAGAGGGACTTTAAAAGCCTGTATAGCCCTGCTAGGAAGGGCTATAAGGCTATGTTGGACTTGGCCCTTCTGGCAGGTTCACCCCTAAACCTTTTGCGAGTATATTAGCTTTTTCCCTATGGAGGACTAGTGGTTTTAGGCCTCTAGGCGCTTTCACACTGTGTCCCAGTGGAAAGCGCGTGCGCTCTGGGTATGGTTTAGTTAGACTGGCCTGCCCTCCCATAGGAATGCATGGGGGAATGCATGTTTCCCTGGTAGTTCCTGATGCATGGGGAGTGCAGGTACGAGTTTGGTATGTGCAGACTCGTGTGATGAAATGCTGCGCGATGATGTGTGCGGTGTCCATGTAGCTAGTGTGGAAGTGCCACTTCTAGACGCTGGCATAGATGTGCAGTGACTGTCTGGCGCGTGATTGGCTGGCTGAGGTCATGTGATGGGCTAGGGAATCCCCAGAGTCAGGATGAGTCACCCAGTGGTGAATGGGGAGATCAGCAGCCAGATGGGTGGGAGGAGTACACCTAGGACCTGAATAGGGCTGGGCTTTCCCCACACAATGCTGGCTCGGCCCCCTGTGGTGCGACTGATGACCCTGGCATGTTCTCTGAATAGGGAGAGGGGCTGAGCAAAACAAAGTGCTCAAGAACTATTTGTAACTGGTTCGCCCCTTCCCTGCACGTTGAGACAAAGGAAAGCTATGTATAAAAAGGGGCTGTGCCCCATGAATGTGTTCTCTTTCTGATCCTAGCTTGAGGGGGGCCTGCTGCTGCTGGGCGCCAGGAGAGACCTCCACTGGGGACTGCCTCCCTGCTGGAGGGCCCTGTGAGCTGGCCCCTGGGCCCAGTCTTTGCCCCCCTGCATCTGAAGACTCTTCCTGGACCTTGCCTGCAAGCGCCTGGGAAGTGCTGCACCTTTACTGCTGAGAAGCGCCTTCACTTGTGGCCAGCAGCGCTGAGCTGCGAGGATTTGCGGGAGAACCCCGACGTAGGGATTCCCTCGCTGTTGCCGGGATTTAAAGCGGGTGCCCACCCCGCATTGTGGCGCTCGTTGGCGGGTGCCTACCCCGCTTATTTAATTATTTAGTTATCGGGTGCCCACCCCGCTTATCCATCTCAAGTAAGAGGGAGCCTACCCCTCATTTGTCCCCACTTCACTGCTGCCGGCCCGAGTCACGAACGCGGGCGAACCAGGAAGTCAGGCGCCTGAGTGAGGACGTGGGCGGGACTTGAACAGGAAGCGTTCGGGAGCCTACCCCGCGCTCCTGCAGCCGGAAGAGGAAGAGCAAGCAAGAAGTCCGGAGCTCGGCCGGCTCCGATCCAAGTCCCGGGTCCCAGGAGGGGGCCCGGGTGAAGGGAGGTCCGCACCGCAGAGGGGACACCCGAGAAAGGAGACGCCGCCTCTCAAGCCAACGGTGAGTGTGGGCGTCCCCGTGGGTTCCTCCTCCGCCTCGCGCAGTGTCTCCCCGGCTGTGGAGCCCTGAGAGGGACTCCAACTGCGGGGGCATTTCTGTTGTGCCTGAGCAAGGCACCGGGGCATTGCAAGTATCGGGCGGCCCCGGAAGGCAGCGGGCTGCCCCAACGTGTTTGGGGCCAATTGTTAAGAGCCCAGAGAGGCTCTAACATAAGGGGGCCGTCAGTATTGTTAAAGAGTCCCCCGAGTGGGACTCCAACCAACGCCATCATCATTGTAAAGAGTCCCCCGAGTGGGACTCTTTAACAATACTGACGGCCCCCTTATGTGTTTGTTAAGAGCGCGAGTACGCTCCAACGACGGGGGCAGAGTGTTAAAGAGCCAGAGAGGCTCCAACAGGGCACATTGCTTTAAGAGCCTAGAGGGCTCCAACGTCCCCCGCATTGTTTGGTTTAGAGCGCTAGTGCGCTCCAACGTGACTGGGACATATTTGTGTTCAAGAGCCTAGAAGGCTCCCACGCCGTTTTGGGGGCATTCTTCTTTTAGAGCCAAGGTGGCTCCAGTGCTGTATATTGTTTTGAGAAGGCACAGTGGTGCCCCAGCATTTTCCCAGCTGCCCAGCACTTAGTGGGCAGCTGCAACGTTTAGGTTGTGGCCTTTACGCTTTGGCTTGCGCAGCCTGCGCAGTCTTGCCCTGACTCTGCTGGACAAAGGACGTTTGGGCCTCTGAGAGGCCAAGTTGGCCTGGGGACAGTTTCCCTTTGTTGTGCCCTCCCCTAGGGTACCTGGTGATTTTTATATATGTACTTTTGCGCAATGTGCCCTTCCTTTATGCTATGTTGATTGCTAACTGTGCCTATGCGTAGGAGAGGGTTTTTCCTAGTATAGGTAACAACTAGTAAGTTCATGGTTCCCTGCGTAATATTTTTCTAAGGTGGTTAGGGTTGCGTAGGTGGTACTTACCTGTTACCAGTGGTTACTGGTTGTGCGCTACATTTTCTAATTGGTGCTACAGTGATTGTATGTGCTATGTTCTAAAGTGTATTCCTACCAAGTGTTAGTTCTAAAAGTGCTTATTCCTGACAGTGGTCCATGAGGCCCTGTCCCATGTAGATAATCCCCCCTGTAAATTCTGCCCGTGCCAGTTGGCACAGTGTAAATTGTGTGAATATTATCTAATGTGTTTTGGTATAATACAAAGGCTATATATAATACCTTGTGTGGAGTTTCTTTTGTGGTGGGCCTTGGGTGTTGTTGCTGAGTGCGCGCGCAAACGCTTTACACATTGCCTCCGGGATAAGCCTGACTGCTCCTGCCAAGCTACCAAGGGGGTGAGCAGGGGTTATCTTTGGCGTGTAACTCCCCAGCCCTGACTAGAGTGGTGGTTTCTGCCTGGCTTTGGCGCAAGCCCTAGCCAACCAGAAATCCCATTTCTAACAGGCTATTAGACCATTCTGCCACTAGAGGGCAGAATGTTCTAACAAATAAAACAAAGCCTTCAGGGAGCGCGAGGAGATTCAAATCCCCTCAGGCTCCCTGAAGCCTTTGTTCACAGCCAGAGCTGTGAACAAAGACACATTGGAATGTTGGAGCTCCTGGCCTCTACCAGCCATTATAAGCCCGGAGCTACTCCATTGTTTTCAATGGAGCTTCCAACATTCCAATGTTCTAATTTCAGATATTATTTTCAATGAGCATTAGGCTAGTGGTGCATCCAAAGGTCTGTTGTGACTAGGACATAGATATGATAGGATACTTTATTTGTACTTTGCAATGTCTTGGAAGGGACACAATAATAACAATTTTTTGTAATTTTTTTTTAGTTTGCTCTCTTTTTTTTATTAAATTTATTTTATTTGCAGTTTGAATACATCAGTACAGAAACATATCAAGCCAGCATAGAATACAATACATACTTGTTAATAAGCGCTGTAAAAAAAGACTTAAAAGACTTAAGAAAGCAGGTTTAAAATCTTATGACCTAACTACTAGCTATCTCCCTCCAAGTTAATATTGGGGCCCATAATCTATTTCCAAAATCCCGCTTTTTTTTACTTTTCAACTCATATAGGCATCTCTCAGTGTTATGAATGCTCAATAGTCTAGCGAGCCACATTTGAAAGGAAGGGGGCGATATATCTTTCCAGCCCGAGGCAATTAAGATCCGCAGCACTGCCACAGACATAAAAATCAGCGCTTCCTCAGCATGTGCCAATTTCTGCTTAAGATCACAACCCAGTAGCATCAGGGTCAGGGATAGATCGATCTTATGACCTAGCAGCCCCTCCCAAAACTTTACAACTTCCCTTAATAATGAGGACAATGAGCTGCAATTAAAGAACATATGCAACATATCAGCTTGACCGGCATTACATCTGGGGCATCTATCATCAACCCTAACCCCCCAAGCGAATAATTTGGCAGGAGAATGATATAAATTAAATACAGTTTTGTAATGCTGGGCCCTCAGGTTTGTAGATCTGAATACATTTCTGTTCAGAGTAAGGGCCAGATCAAGATCTACATCAGGGTCTCCCAATTTCAAAGCCAAAGCAGCCTCAGTTTTTTCCATATCGTCTCGCAATTCTGCGATTAGCTGCTTATAAACCCATTTTATCTTCCTACGTCCCACAATTAACAATTCGATTATGGGGACCTCCTCCATTGACAGGGGTTTTGGTCTCAATGCCTTTAATGAGCATATAACTTGACTATACAAAAACCAATGATTGACCGGGATGCCAAACCTTTGTTGGAGGTCATCAAAACCGAATGGTTCGGGGCCCCCCCAGATATCCCCAAAGGACCTGATGCCGAGATACCTCCATACCTGCAGATTCCTATCGGCCCCCACATAGGGGAGCAGACTAGAGTTACACAGGTGGAGATAACGATTTACCTTTGGGATTTTGCAATACTTAGAGATAGACCTCCAAACCCCACAGACCCCTTCCAAGATCTTCAGGCGTGGCCGCTTATAATATCTACGGTCGACTTCACGGCAGAGCAACCTTATGGCCTCTTCCCCAATTAACAGCTCGAAAATAGAAGGTAAGTCCTGGACCGTCAAGTTAATAACACCGGGCGTAACCTTATGTTGAAACAGAATAGACATTTGAGTCAAAAGACAGGACCAATGATATAATCTCAGGTTTGGTAAGTCCAGCCCTCCCCTCTCCCTGGGGAGCGACATATAATTTGTAGACCGCCTGATCCTGCCAAACTGCCAGATAAATCTTATAAAAATAGACTCCAAACTTTTAATGAGTTTGTCCCCCAAAAATAGGGGTATAGCTCTAAACAAATAAAGCACTCTAGGAAATATTGACATTTTTAAAACATTTACCCTCCCAATCAGGGAAAGATGAAACACATCTATCCTCTTTAACTCCTTTTCGATGGATTTCAAAAGTGGAGGATAATTCTCGGCTATTATTTCCTCTACTGAGGCGTTGATCTTAATCCCTAGATATGTTGCTGAATCCACATATCTTGTGTCGCTTTTGCATAAATTCCTGGTACAAATGATTTGAGTTTTGGATTCGTTTAAAAGATAACCCGACCGCTTGCCAAACTCCTCTGCTATTTCGACCAGGGCGAAGAGTGCCTGCTGGGGATTGGTAGTAATAATTGCCAGATCATCAGCATAGGCCAAGATTTTACTAGAGTGTCCATTACATACCACCGGGCTAATCCTGGGGGACCCTAGAATTTTCTGAATAAGAGGGTCGATGTACAGTGCAAAGAGGATCGGGGAGCAAGGGCAGCCTTGGCGGGTGCCTCTCTTAATGGCTATCTTCTCAGAGCTCTCACCCATGACCACCACCCTCGCGACTGGATCTACATACATTGCTTTGAGAGCTCTGATAACTTTCTCCCCGAAACCTCTCCCAGCCAGCACACCCCATAAGAAATCCCATACGACCCTATCAAAGGCCTTTTCTGCGTCGAGCAGGATCATGGCCATCTCCCCTCCCCCTGCTACCTGGGCATCGAATAACGCTATTGCTCTTCTGATATGGTCCGTAGTACTGCGACCCGGGATAAACCCATGCTGCCAGGGGGAGACGAGACGACCAATGATCCTGCCCAACCTCTTCGCCCAAATCTTCGAGTATAATTTTGTGTCCGCATTGATTTGCGAGATTGGTCGATAGGAGCCCAGTTTCTCACGGGGTTTCCCTTTCTAATGGAAGACTACAATGTTGGTTTCTCGCCAGGAGGCTGGAACCACTCCTGTACACATTATTCCATTGAATAGATCAAGTAATAATGGTATAATCACTGGCTCGAAACATTTGTAGACCTCCAGAGGGATCCCATCCGGGCCGGCGGCCTTACCGGAAGCTAGCTCACGCAAAGCCTCAATTATCTCACCCCCACTGATATCCTTATCCAATTCATCCTTCTCCAAAATATCGAGGCGAGGACCATTATCGACCACCTCGACCCCCTGATTCTCATTCCGCCTTTCCTCATCATACAGACGTTGGTAAAAGTTTTCAAAAGCCTGAGTTATCTCCTTTATCTCTGTATATTCCTCACCGTTTTCTTCAATCAAGGAAATTATATTTCTAGCTTTCCCCTGCCTAATTTGTAAAGCTAAAACCCTGCCAGCCTGCTCTCCCGTTTCGTAGCGTTTGGCCTTAGATGTTTGGTACTCTCCAGAAGCCTTCTGAATAATCAGCTTCTGGAGTTCTGCTCTGATTTTCAACAGTTCGCTCTGACTCTTGCTGCTATCCCCTCCGGAGGTTATATCTCTCATGCGCTGCTCTTCTACAGCAGACAGAATACCCATTAACCCCTCAACTTCCCTTTTATCCTCTTTTCTTATCCTGGCCCCACTACTTATACATTCGCCCCTTAGAGCAGCTTTGAATGACTCCCACACACCATTCCTGGAAGCACTATACCTATTGGCCGCAAAAAACTCGTCAACCCATTTCAACATATGCCCGGTGAATCTAATATCCGACAATAAACGCCTCTCGAAGGTCCACCTGGTCCCAACCCGGTGCTGTCCCGCTAATTCATAAGTCAATATCAAGGGATTGTGGTCGGACAAAATTTTTTCGTTATTCCTACTCTATTCATTTCATTAGAGGAGATAAAAAAATAGTCCAACTTAGTAAACTTCTGATAAGGATTTGAAAAATAAGTATAGCCGGGATTTAACGATTCTTTCATACGCCATACATCCTTCAACCCATGTGAATCGATAAGGGCTTTTATTGCCCTAAAAACTCTTGGTTTTCGGCCCTGATACACTACAGAGTCGCTCCAGTCAGAGGAGATATTCAGATCGCCGCACATATTTATGGGGGTTGGCCAGGAAGCTAGCTCTAATTCTAAAAGGTCAAAGAGCTCTGGATCATCATCATTTGACGCATACACTACACAAAGTGTCAGGCCCCTTTCTAATTCCACTAAGACCCACCTCCCGTGACTATCCGACTTAGTCCGCCTGACCCCTCCCAAAAACGTTTTTAATAAGATCGTGACCCCCCTATTTGTTAAAGATTGGGTAGAACAAGCCGCCAACTCAAAACCACTAAGAGACATAAGGCTCCTTTTAGATCAGGGTAGGTGAGTCTCCTGCAGGCAAAGAATATCGATTCCATTATTCTTAACAAAATGGGCCAGCCTTAGACGTTTCCTCCAATCGTTTAACCCACCTATATTAATTGAACAGACCTTAATGCGAGTCATCTTGATGCACTATTTGAACATAATAATAAACCTGCTCTTTATACAACTTCTGTATCTCCAAAGCCATTACATGGCTAAAAAAATAAACAAAATAAAAAACAAACTGCACTTTTTCCCCTTATTTTCCCCCTTTTTAACCCCCACACCTCTACACCCCCTCCTCCCAGCCCAGACCCCCTCCCTTCCGTAGTAGACCCCCCCCTTTTGCTGTCCCTCCCCCAACCCCTCCTTGGTGAAGCGCTCAGACCTAGTCCTAAACTGAGAAAAATCCTAACTTTAAGACTTTCGGTATTCACAGAAGGCATTTAGGACTCCTAAAGTTAGCACTCCTAACTTCTCTGAATACTGAAATGAGTAAGTACCTTCTGTGAATACCAAAATGGTAGTAAGTTTAGGATTTTGTCTTAAGTTAGTTCTGTGAATCGGGCCCAGTGTTCCTGCGCTGCACCTGTTTGCACTGCTGGTTCCTGCGCTGCAGCTGTTTGCACTGCTGGTTCCTGCGCTGTACCAGTTTGCACTGCTGGTTCCCGTCCTGCACCTGTCTGCACTCCTGATTCCTGCGCTGCAACTGTTTGCCCTCCTGGTTCCTGTGCTGCAGCTGTTTTCCCTCCTGGTTCTTACGCTGCACCTCCTTGCACCGCTGGTTCATATGCTGCAGCTGTTTGCACTCCTGGTTCCTGCGCTGCACCTGTTTGCACTCCTGGTTCCTGTACTGCACCTGTTTGCATTGTTGGTTTCTGCAGTGCACCTGTTTGCACTCTTGCTTCCTGCGCTGCACCTGTTTGCACTCCACCTGGTTCCCGCGCTGCACCTGTTTGCACTCCTCCTGGTTCCTGCGCTGCACCTTTTTGCAATCCTGGTTCCTGTGCTGCACCTGTTTGCACTTCTGGTTCCTGCACTGCACCTGTTTGCACTGCTGGTTCCTGTGCTGCAGCTGCTTGCACTGCTGCTTCCTGCGCTGCACCTGTTTGCACCAGTGGTTCCTGCGCTGTACCTGTTTGCACCCCTCGTTCCTACAGTGCACCTGTTTGCACTCCTGGTTCCTGCGCTGCACCTGTTTGCACTCCTGGTTTCTTCCTGCGCTGCACCTGTTTGCACTCCTGGTTCCTGGGTGCACATGTTTGCACTGCTGGTTCCTGGGCTGCAGCTGTTTGCACTGCTGGTTCCTGCGCTGCACTTGTTTGCACTGCTGGTTCCTGCACTGAAGATGTTTGCACTGCTGGTTCCTGCGCTGCAGCTGTTTGCATTCCTGGTTCCTGCGCTGCACCTGTTTCACTCCTTGTTCCTGCCCTGCACCTGTTTGCACTCCTTGTTCCTGCGCTGCACCCGTTTGCACTCCTGGTTTCTTCCTGTGCTGCACCTGTTTGCACTCCTGGTTCCTGTGCTGCAGCTGTTTGCACTTCTGGTTCCTGTGCTGCAGTTGTTTGCACTCCTGGTTCTTGCGCTGCACCTGTTTGCACTCCTGGTTCCTGCGCTGCAGCTGTTTGCACCGCTGGTTCCTGCGCTGCAGCTGTTTGCACTCCTGGTTCCTGCACTGCAGCTGTTTGCACCGCTGGCTCCTGCGCTGCACCTGTTTGCACTCCTGGTTCCTGTGCTGCAGTTGTTTGGACTCCTGGTTCCTGTGCTGCACCTGTTTGCACTGTTGGTTTCTGCGCTGCACCTGTTTGCACTCCTGGTTCCTGCCCTGCACCTGTTTACACTCCTGGTTCCTGCGCTGCAGCTGTTTGCACCGCTGGTTCCTGCGCTGCGCCTGTTTGCACTCCTGGTTCCTGTGCTGCACCTGTTTGCCTCCTGGTTCCTGTGCTGCAGTTGTTTGCACTCCTGGTTCCTGTGCTGCAGTTGTTTGCACTGTTGGTTCCTGTGCTGCAGCTGTTTGCACAGCTGGTTCCTGCGCTGCACCTGTTTGCACCGCTGGTTCCTGCGCTGCACCTGTTTGCACTCCTGGTTCGTGCGCTGCAGCTGTTTGCACTGCTGGTTCCTGCGCTGCAGCTGTTTGCACTCCTGGTTCCTGCGCTGCGCCTGTTTGCACTGCTGGTTCCTGTGCTGCACATGTTTGCACTGATGGTTCCTGCGCTGCGCCTGTTTGCATTCCTGGTTCCTGCGCTGCACCTTTTTGCACTGCTGGTTCCTGAGCTGCAGCTGTTTGCACTGCTGGTTCCTGCGCTGCGCCTGTTTGCACTCCTGGTTCCTGTGCTGCACATGTTTGCACTGCTGGATCCTGAGCTGCTCCTGTTTGCACTGCTGGTTCCTGCGCTGCAGCTGTTTGCCCCGCTGGTTCCTGCGCTGCGCCTGTTTGCACTCCTGGTTCCTGTGCTGCACATGTTTGCACTGCTGGTTCCTGCGCTGTGCCTGTTTGCACTGCTGGTTCCTGCACTGCGCCTGTTTGCACTCCTGGTTCCTGTGCTGCAGTTGTTTGCACTCCTGGTTCCTGTGCTGCACCTGTTTGCACTGTTGGTTTCTGCGCTGCACCTGTTTGCACTACTGGTTCCTGCGATGCACCTGTTTGCACTCCTGATTCCTGTGCTGCAGCTGTTTGCACTGCTGGTTCCTGCGCTGCACCTGTTTACACTCCTGGTTCATGCGCTGCAGCTGTTTGCATTGCTGGTTCCTGAGCTGCAGCTGTTTGCACTGCTTGTTCCTGCGCTGCACCTGTTTGCACTCCTGGTTCCTGTGCTGCACATGTTTGCACTGCTGGTGCCTGCGCTGCGCCTGTTTGCATTCCTGGTTCCTGCGCTGCTCCTTTTTGCACTCCTGGTTCCTGCGCTGCACCTGTTTGCACTGCTGGTTCCTGCGCTGAACCTGTTTGCACCGCTGGTTGCTGCTCTGCACCTTTTTGCACTCCTGGTTCCTGTGCTGCACATGTTTGCACTGCTTGTTCCTGAGCTGCTGCTTTTTGCACGACTGGTTTCTGCGCTGCACATGTTGGCACTGCTGGTTCCTGCGCTGCACCTGTTTGCACTCCTGGTTCCTGTGCTGCACTTGTTTCCACTGCTAGTTCCTGAGGTGCTCCTGTTTGCACTGCTGGTTCCTGCACTGCAGCTGTTTGCACTGCTGGTTCCTGCACTGCGCCTGTTTGCACTCCTGGTTCCTGCGCTGCAGCTGTTTGCACTGCTGGTTCCTGCGCTGCGCCTGTTTGCACTCCTGGTTCCTGTGCTGCACATGTTTGCACTGCTGGTTCCTGGGCTGTGCCTATTTACACTCCTGTATCTTGTGCTGCAGCTGTTTGCACTCCTGGTTCCTGCGCTGCACCTGTTTACACTCCTGGTTCCTGTACTGCACCTGTTTGCATTGTTGGTTTCTGCACTGCACCTGTTTGCACTCTTGCTTCCTGCGTTGCACCTGTTTGCACTCCTCCTGGTTCCCGCACTGCACCTGTTTGCACTGCTGGTTCCTGTGCTGCAGATGCTTGCACTGCTGGTTCCTGCGCTGCACTTGTTTGCACTGCTGGTTCCTGCGCTGCACCTGTTTGCACTGCTGGTTCCTGCGCTGCACCTGTTTGCACTGCTGGTTCCTGCGGTGCACCTGTTTGCACTACTGGTTCCTGTGCTGCACCTGTTTGCACTGCTGGTTCCTGCGCTGCACCTGTTTGCACTGCTGGTTCCTGCGCTGAACTTGTTTGTACTGCTGGTTCCTGCGGTGCACCTGTTTGCACTACTGGTTCCTGTGCTGCACCAGTTTGCACTCCTGGTTCCTGCGCTGAACCTGTTTGCACCGCTGGTTGCTGCTCTGCACCTTTTTGCACTCCTGGTTCCTGTGCTGCACATGTTTGCACTGCTTGTTCCTGAGCTGCTGCTTTTTGCACGACTGGTTTCTGCGCTGCACATGTTGGCACTGCTGGTTCCTGCGCTGCACCTGTTTGCACTCCTGGTTCCTGTGCTGCACTTGTTTCCACTGCTAGTTCCTGAGGTGCTCCTGTTTGCACTGCTGGTTCCTGCACTGCAGCTGTTTGCACTGCTGGTTCCTGCACTGCGCCTGTTTGCACTCCTGGTTCCTGCGCTGCAGCTGTTTGCACTGCTGGTTCCTGCGCTGCGCCTGTTTGCACTCCTGGTTCCTGTGCTGCACATGTTTGCACTGCTGGTTCCTGGGCTGTGCCTATTTACACTCCTGTATCTTGTGCTGCAGCTGTTTGCACTCCTGGTTCCTGCGCTGCACCTGTTTACACTCCTGGTTCCTGTACTGCACCTGTTTGCATTGTTGGTTTCTGCACTGCACCTGTTTGCACTCTTGCTTCCTGCGTTGCACCTGTTTGCACTCCTCCTGGTTCCCGCACTGCACCTGTTTGCACTGCTGGTTCCTGTGCTGCAGATGCTTGCACTGCTGGTTCCTGCGCTGCACTTGTTTGCACTGCTGGTTCCTGCGCTGCACCTGTTTGCACTGCTGGTTCCTGCGCTGCACCTGTTTGCACTGCTGGTTCCTGCGGTGCACCTGTTTGCACTACTGGTTCCTGTGCTGCACCTGTTTGCACTGCTGGTTCCTGCGCTGCACCTGTTTGCACTGCTGGTTCCTGCGCTGAACTTGTTTGTACTGCTGGTTCCTGCGCTGCACCTGTTTGCACTGTTGGTTTATGCGCTGCACCTGTTTGCACTCCTGGTTCCTGCGCTGTACCTGTTTGCACTCCTGGTTCCTGTGCTGCAGCTGTTTGAACCGTTGGTTCCTGCACTGCACTTGTTTACACTCCTCTTTCCTGCGCTGCAGCTGTTTGCACCGGTGATTCCTGCGCTGCAGCTGTTTGCACTGCTGGTTCCTGCGCTGCCCCTGTTTGCACTCCTGGTTCCTGTGCTGCACATGTTTGCACTGCTGGTTCCTGCGCTGTGCCTGTTTGCATTCCTGGTTCCTGCACTGCACCTTTTTGCACTCCTGGTTCCTGTGCTGCGCCTGTTTGCACTCCTGGTTCCTGTGCTGCACATGTTTGCACTGCTGGATCCTGCACTGCGCCTGTTTGCACTCCTGGTGCCTGTGCTGCACCTGTTTGCGCTGTTGGTTCCTGTGCTGAACCTGTTTGCACCGCTGGTTCCTGCGCTGCACCTTTTTGCACTACTGGTTCCTGTGCTGCGCCTGCTTGCACTCCTGGTTCCTGTGCTGCACCTGTTTGCGCTGTTGGTTCCTGTGCTGAACCTGTTTGCACCGCTGGTTCCTGCGCTGCACCTTGTTGCACTCCTGGTTCCTGTGCTGCGCCTGTTTGCACTCCTGGTTCCTGTGCTGCACATGTTTGCACTGCTGGTTCCTGCGCTGCGCGTGTTTGCACTGCTGGTTCCTGCGCTGCGCCTGTTTGCACTCCTGGTTCCTGTGCTGCACATGTTTGCTCTGCTGGATCCTGCGCTGCACCTGTTTACACTCCTGGTTCCTGCGCTGCACCTGTTTGCACTGCTGGTTCCTGCGCTGCACCTGTTTGCACTCTTGGTTCCTGCGCTGCACCTGTTTGCACTCCTGGTTCCTGTGCTGCACCTGTTTGCGCTGTTGGTTGCTGCGCTGCACCTGTTTGCACTGCTGGTTCCTGCGCTGCACCTGTTTGCACTCCTGGTTCCTGCGCTGCGCCTGTTTGCACTGCTGGTTCCTGCGCTGCGCCTGTTTGCACTGCTGGTTCCTGCGCTGTACCTGTTTGCAATCCTGGTTCCTGTACTGCGCCTGTTTGCACTCCTGGTTCCTGCGCTGCACCTGTTTGCACTGCTGGTTCCTGCACTGAACCTGTTTGCACTGCTGGTTCCTGCGCTGCGCCTGTTTGCACTCCTGGTTCCTGCGCTGCACCTGTTTGCACTGCTGGTCCCTGAGCTGCACCTGTTTGCACTCCTGGTTCCTGTGCTGCGCCTGTTTGCGCTGTTGGTTCCTGCGCTGCGCCTGTTTGCACTCCTGGTTCCTGCGCTGAACGTGTTTGCACTCCTGGTTCCTGCGCAGCGCCTGTTTGCACTCCTGGTTCCTGCGCTGCCCCTGTTTGCACTCCTGGTTCCTGTGCTGCACATGTTTGCTCTGCTGGTTCCTGCGCTGTGCCTGTTTGCATTCCTGGTTCCTGCGCTTCACCTTTTTGCACTCCTGGTTCCTGTGCTGCGCCTGTTTGCACTCCTGGTTCCTGTGCTGCACATGTTTGCACTGCTGGTTCCTGCGCTGTGCCTGTTTGCATTCCTGGTTCCTGCGCTTCACCTTTTTGCACTCCTGGTTCCTGTGCTGCGCCTGTTTGCACTCCTGGTTCCTGTGCTGCACCTGTTTGCGCTGTTGGTTCCTGTGCTGAACCTGTTTGCACCGCTGGTTCCTGCGCTGCACCTTTTTGCACTCCTGGTTCCTGTGCTGCGCCTGTTTGCACTCCTGGTTACTGTGCTGCACCTGTTTGCGCTGTTGGTTCCCGTGCTGAACCTGTTTGCACCGCTGGTTCCTGCGCTGCACCTTTTTGCACTCCTGGTTCCTGTGCTGCGCCTGTTTGCACTCCTGGTTCCTGTGCTGCACATGTTTGCACTGCTGGTTCCTGCGCTGCGCCTGTTTGCACTGCTGGTTCCTGCGCTGCGCCTGTTTGCGCTCCTGGTTCCTGTGCAGTGGCGTCACTAGGGTTGGTGTCACCCGGTGCGGGTAACTCATGGTGTCACCCCCTCACGACTTACCGTATGGACCTCCTCCGCTCCGAGTCCGCCAGTGGACACAGTTGGCAAATAACGGGACCATACAGAATCCTTAGTAACGTTTGTAAATGTAGGTCCTATATTTACAAAATGTGGCTGTTAACAACAGTGTGATAATGACTCATTAATCAGGTTGTACAGTGGGGTACCTGCTAGTCAACAGTTTATTGGAATTTATAGAAGAGACGCCCTGGGAATGTTTCCGAACGCGCGCGCGCTAGGGCTTGGATCGCTCCAAACCCCCCTCTGCAGTGGAATGGTGGGCAATAGTGAAGGAGACTTATGAAATGGAGAAGGTCCTGGCTACAGCAAGAGGAATCCGCTCGCTGAAGAAATTTGCCTCTATATGGGGTAGCTTATCCGACACACCAGGGCACCAGGCTCGCCTTGGGGATTCAGTAGAACAGGGAATGGAAATTACAGGGGAATAGAAGTTAGCAGTAACATCATTATATTACTTAACTCAATTTATGTGATGCAATGTATAATCACTATTTTGCTCTGCTATGCCACGCGATTAACAAAACGCTGTACTGTTACTCCCTCTTTTGACAATAAAAAAATATATTTAAAAAAAAAAAAGAAAATCTTTCAGCTGGAGCAAATTCTGTCTTAAATTACAAATATATTATTTTGCTTTCATATATACAGAGACAGGCACACAATCCCCCATATTTATTTAACCACCTACGGTTAAGAAATTACATTTAAATGTGCTGTGAAAAAGAATATTCCTTTTTCTAGAACACCACCTACAGTCGAGGGTAGCTTAGACCAGCTGATGATGAGCACGGGTGAGAAGTGACATCACACACCCTTTGATCTTCAATTTCACTTACAGACACACATACACAATTCACTCCTACACACACTCTCACATAAACACACACTCACACGCAAGCAAGCACACAACATAAATGTAAAAGCATTTTTTTTACTTACCTCAACTGATAGGGAAGGTCATAATCCAGCTAATTCTACTCCATTCTTTTATGACACTAATACTGGATATCAAATAGATCCAATTGGCCTTCATTAGGACATTTGAAGGTTCTTTTTTAAATGTTTACATGAACCAGGTAAGCCATCTGCCTGTGTGCCACCATGGTGCCGAAGACGAGTTACAAATAGGGCGTCTCTGGTGACGGCGGTACGGGGAGGGAGGTAACAGTGCTGCAGCAGCTTGTTTTTTTTTCTTCATGCACATTATATTTGGGATGGTGGATTTTTTGTATTTACTGGAGGTGTTTATCAGGACTGCATTAGAACTAAAATGTACATTCCACGTGAAATGAACCCATCTGCGATAGCTGAGGTGCAATGAAACTTTAAAATCCACATTCTACGTGAAATGAGTCCATCTGTCTCACACGGGCTCTTTGTTTGTTCAGAAGGGGAAGCCCTTCGGGCTGGCAGTGGACGTCGGCTGCAGCACTTGAGTAAGCACCTGTGCCTTGGCCGCACATTTCAAGAATGTTGTTGGCATCGATATCAATGAGGCTCAAATCCATAAGGCCAAGAGTGCGTGCTTTTTACCCAACGTGTCCTACCGGTGAGTTATCATCATGCTTATCTACAGGTGGCATGGAATGTTCCGAGTGCCTTTCACCCTGGCTGCCCGGCCCCTCGGCACTTCATATAACCCTCCAACACACAAGAGCCAAATAACGGACCTACTACAGCGCAGTAGCGCACTAGTGCAGAAACACATGGAATCGCCCCCCACCCACCGCCCTGCACTGAATAAGAAATAGGCCACTCACCTGCTGAGTTGGTGGTGGCAGACAGGGGGGGGGGGCGGGGGACTACCTCTCGGTCGGCTGGCCCGCGGCAGTTAGCCTTGCTTGGAATTGTCAATTTGGAATTTTGGTCAAAAAATTTAATTATATTATTTGCGCTGTGGCAGTGTGGCGAGTCGCGACCACCTGAGACCTCCGAGTCCTCACCTCTCCTAGTCGTCCCTCGTGAGTCACGCGCACTTGGGGCCCAATGCGCATGCGGGGGGGATTCACAACATCGCTGACTGCACTGCACCCCTCTAGTGACGACGTGACGTCAGGCGCGCAGACGCGGCGGAGGAGGAGACAGTGCGCGCTGCGCACAGGCGGCACCTCCTCCTGCGGAATAGAAGGTAAACCGTTTAGGTTAGGTTGCGCGCGTCGCGTCGCGTCCACGGTCCTTGCGTTTCGGTTTCGGAATCTGGACTGCTGGTTGTTTGTTTGAGTTTCAATAAAATTTTGCACGGACGGTGCAGTGCACCACAGACACACCGACTGGACAGGCCCTTTGGTGTCACCCCCCCGTGAGGGTGTCACCCGGTGCGGTCCGCACCCCCCGCACCCCCCTAGTGACGCCACTGTTCCTGTGCTGCACATGTTTGCACTCCTGGTTCCTGTGCTGCGCATGTTTGCACTCCTGGTTCCTGCGCTGCGCCTGTTTGCACTGCTGGTTCCTGAGCTGCACCTGTTTGCACTGCTGGTTCCTGCGCTGCACCTGTTTGCACTCCTGGTTCCTGCGCTGTGCCTGTTTACACTCCTGGTTCCTGCGCTGCGCCTGTTTGCACTGCTGGTTCCTGCACTGCACCTGTCTGCACTCCTGGTTCCTGCGCTGCACCTGTTTGCGCTGTTGGTTCCTGCGCTGCACCTGTTTGCACTCCTGGTTCCTGCGCCTGTTTGCACTCCTGGTTCCTGCGCTGCGCCTGTTTGCGGTGTTGGTTCCTGCGCTGCGCCTGTTTGCACTCCTGGTTCCTGCGCTGCGCCTGTTTGCACTGCTGGTTCCTGCACTGCACCTGTCTGCACTCCTGGTTCCTGCGCTGCACCTGTTTGCACTCCTGGTTCCTGCGCTGCGCCTGTTTGCACTGCTGGTTCCTGCGCTGCACCTGTTTGCACTCCTGGTTCCTGTGCTGCACCTGTTTGCGCTGTTGGTTCCTGCGCTGCGCCTGTTTGGACTCCTTGTTCCTGCGCTGCGCCTGTTTGCACTGCTGGTTCCTGCGCTGCGCCTGTTTGCACTCCTGGTTCCTGTGCTGCACATTTTTGCACTGCTGGTTCCTGCGCTGCGCCTGTTTGCGCTGCTGGTTCCTGCGCTGCGCCTGTTTGCACTGCTGGTTCCTGAGCTGCGCCTGTTTGCACTGCTGGTTCCTGAGCTGCACCTGTTTGCGCTGTTGGTTCCTGCGCTGCGCCTGTTTGCACTCTAGGTTCCTGCGCTGCGCCTGTTTGCACTGCTGGTTCCTGCGCTGCACCTGTTTGCACTCCTGGTTCCTGCGCTGCGCCTGTTTGCACTGTTGGTTCCTGCGCTGCGCCTGTTTGCACTCCTGGTTCCTGCGCTGCGCCTGTTTGCACTCCTGGTTCCTGCGCTGCGCCTGTCCTGAGTGTGCGACAGATGCTCTGGTTGTGTTCTAAACTCACTGCACCCGGTCTGGTGATGCACGACCATCTCATGTTCATCTCCTCCCAATCTGGTACCTTTGATGAACACTAAATATAACCAGGGAACATTGATGTATAAATGAAGAGCAGAAGGAATTAAAATGATTACAAAGTCCCATTATGCTAATGAAGAACGCAGAAAAGAGAGAAGGAATTAGATTATATAAAACAGGATGTAAATAATGGCGCTTTTAACGAGCTCCAAGCAGTTTAGTCATCCCGTCCCCCAACCGCAAGACAGTTCCAGACGAAAATAAAAATATTAGAACATTCTGCGCAAAGCTGTCCGCGTCGCTGTTGTGATGCTCGCCTGCCGCAGTGAAGGGCCGCCGCCACGGGCGTCCTGCAGCCCCGTGACAGCTCGCTATTAAATCTGAAACGCTGCTTCCGCCATGCATTTTAATGCCACATCTCTGCTGTCAACAGTCCCTTTCTTACATTCTGTCGGAGCGGGGTAAAAACAAGACTTCAGGCGCAGAAAAAGTGAAGCCTGGCTTTAGAAAGAACCGGAGTAATGAGAAAGCCAGGGTTGCGCTTTTGCATCAGTCGCGAGATAAATTCCCGCAGAAAGTGTTCTACAAAGAGGCGGATGATGTCTCCCGCAGTTTCTACTACCTCCTGACTTTGTCAGCACTGAGATCTTTCTCGATAGGGGACATGAGAGAGCTGTGAGCAACATGAAAAGTGCCTTTCTGGCTGAGGAGTCCTGACTTCCGTCGCCGCGCGCCATCTTGTCTAAGACGTACGCAAGCTCAGAAGTAGTTTCCAAGTGGCCCTGCGAGAACTGCGTGTCAGGTGTGTGCCTGAGTATGTGGACTGCGCCATTTTATCTCCTTCAGCAGGCATTTAGACCAGTCACATTTCTGCTTTGTTTGCTCCATTAACTACCGTGCTTGACGTTGCGCGCTGCTTGCGTGCGCATACTCGCGCGCCCTCCTGCCTCTGGTGTTTCATCCTCTTCTGCAGGAGCTTGAAGGATGACATCCTCGTGTCTTCTAGATGCAGACTTGGAAATAATTGCAAAGACCTTCTTCATAAAACTTTAAATATAGAGCACAAGTTATTGCTAATTTACTCAGTTATTGAGTATCCCTGACTGCTTCTGCCAATCCTTTAAATTATGGCGTCAAACCACATTATAGCTTGCAGATTATAGACCACATTAGATTCATATTGAATTAAAAAAAAAATGGAAAACAGACTCTTGGCCCACATTTTTATCTATTTTTTAAAATTGTCAAATTATTTTTCAATAGTACCTTTGTTGTCAGTAGGATAAGCACAAATGCATTTCCCACTGATACATACCATGAGATATATTTAAGAAATATCTAAGTTATGATTGCCGTTACTATGATGAGACCCTGGCTTTCTTGTTCTTGCTGGGGTTGGCATGTGGTCTCCGGATATCGTTGCCAGCCGCCCATGCGTATTGTTTCATAATCTCTGTCATTTGCTCCATCGACTGCTGTCACAGAAAAACAACAGACGGCAAATCTACCTCTGCACTGATGATAGCCTATAAACAGAAATTATGGCAGATAAAAGAGGGTATATTGAAGCAGAGTGGCTCAGAACTTTCACTCTACTAAAAGACAAGACTCACTCCCGCCTGTAGAGGCACATAAACCGCTCGGGCAATCCAGAGCAGACCATGGAGAATGGAGTGGTGGAAAGGGACTGGATCAGTCATGTTGAACAGTTATACACAACTGACCAGGTGGAGAAAACAGCTCCTTCTCCACCCAAACTTGCTTCAGATCCCTGGGTCCATCAGTGCACACCTATCGCAGAAGGCACAGTAAGAGATACTATTTAGAAAATGAGGTATGACGGGGCCCCAGGACCCAACAGGGATCCCTGCTGCTGTGTTCAAAACGGTGCAAGATTTCTGGGTGACCACTCTTACACCACTTTTTAATCACAAGTTAGCACCGCAACAATACCATTCTCCGGGAGGGGATCAATTCTATTCCCCATTCATAAAAAGGGTGATCGTTCCAACCCAGCAAATTATTGGCTTGTAGATCTTCTCGATCTTGAAGCCAATGCATATGCCTGCATGAAGTCACAACAAAAATTCTCTGCATACTCTATACAACACTACCAATGCAGATGCTACCCAAATGACATCACTGATGCTGATATGCCTTAAACAACGTGACATACGATGCAAGATAGAGAGATTTTGGGCGCAAATCAATCTGATGGTAGGCAGAAGAGAGATCCTAGATGGCGGCTCATTCTGCCTAACTCATCAAAGTAGGCAATTTGCCATTGATAGGAAGGCGAAGTATGTCCACCCAGGTGTGTTTGTTCTGGTCACAACACATTCAGATGAGACCATCTCTCTTATGAGCAACCATTATAGTGGTCAGTCACCATGACTCCCCTTTTTGAGAAGCACAAGCATTTTATTGTTGATTTTGATTATCCTTGCATTGACCTTTGTTGGAGAGTCCTTACAAACAAAAGCAGCATCAATTACAATGCAGTGCTTATTTTGCTGCGTGAAGGTTATGCACTATGGTGGGTTCGGGGACATCAGCAATGGGAACAGACATGCCTCTCGATATTGTACACCATTACACGGTGCAGGTTCAGTATTGTTGTGTGTTGTGTTTTTTATTTGATGTCTTTGACACCTAAATTTTAAATAAATAACGCACTTATTAGTCAGGTGTATTTGAAGAATTTCTTGCTCTTTATATAAGCACATTAATAGCATCTAGGCCTGGTGATGAATGGGAAGAGGCTACATGTGTACACTGCCCAATACTGTCTTGTTGCTTGTTATTTTTCAGAATCTATCAGAAGGACACAGTGAGTGGCTATTGGTTCTAGACAAAGGGGCCATGATAGAGCTCCCTTGTTTATCACTGGGGACTTTGAGTCTAGTTTGAGGCAGGATGAATTGTCATGCGAGCAGTGGGAAGGGGTGCTGAGACAGAATATTGAGTTGGAAATCTCGACTTACACAAATATCGAGATGGAAATATTGTGATACAGAAAATTCAACAGCGAGAATATCGTGGTCAAGAATATCGAATTTAAGGTAAGAAATGTTTTTCAAAATATAGAAGTCATTAATATTGTTTGCAAAAATATAGATGTTTGAAAATCGATTTTTTAATTAGTGTTATGAATTTTACTTTATATTTTAAAGGTATGTGAAGTATGTTTTTTTGTATAAAATTTTTTAGTTTTTTCATATATGTGTTACATTTTTAGGGGCCGATTCCGATCCGGGTCGGAAGGGCACCGAACGCGATCCGGCTGGAAAAACTACGAGCCGTATGCGTGTTTTCCGCCTGACTCGTTCAGCTGTACGAGCGAGCCAGTAAGATGCGAGCTACATGAAATTCACCGACCGAGTCGTTTGCGGGTCCTAAGTGCTCCGTAAATCTCGGTCTTAAGCTAACCGTGGCGTGCAATGGATGCGATTCACGACCGAGCCAGTACGATGCACGCGTCGGACAGCCTGTACGAGCTGGAGTGTCTGGCTCGCAAAATCACCCGGAGTCGGACTTCGGGGGTCCGCGTCAGACCCCCCGACACCCGCAGCCGTACGACTCGCACACAGGTTGAGACACATGAGTCTCCCCCACACAGGCATGTACGGCGCGGAAGGCACCGACGCGTATCCACTGTAGGGGGTCGCACTTGTTCGAGACGTACCCATTCAGTCAATGGGAGCGCATGTACGCGTCGTACAACTGGCTCCCATTGACTTCTATGGGAGTCCGACCGAACCGAGTCCGACAGCATACGTGCGCATCGTACTCGCTCGGTCGGACTGTAGGTGTCCGGCTCGGTCGGAAAACACTCCGGATCCGACTCGGTCGGAGTGCTTTCCGACCCGGATCGGAATCGGCCCCTTAGTAGTTATGAATTTTATTTTAATTAAATGAAGCATTTTTTAGTTCCATAGCGGGTTATGGGTTTATAGGGGAATAGGATGGGAAGTAATTTAATTATAATAAATTAATAATTATTTTTTATTTATTTAATTAAGATTTTTTAGCATTAATTGTGGTAAGTTATTTATTTGTCATTTATTTATAATTGGTTGGTAATTAATAATAATTAATTAATTGATAATTAATTACAGTAATTTTGTAAATTTTTTAGGTGCAGGTTGTGGGGTTTATGGGGTAAAGGTTGAGAAGTAATTTATTTTTGATTAATTAATAATTAGTTGTTAATTTATATTAATTAATTGATTGAAAACTAATAATGGAAATTGTTTTAGGTGCGAGTTGTTGGGTTAATAAGGGTGGGAAGTAATTTATGTTTGATTATTTATTAATTAGTTGTTCATTTTTATTAACTAATTGATAATTAATTATGGTAATTGTGTGATTTCTTTTTAGGTGTGGGTTGTGGGGTTTATGGGTTAAAGAGTGGGAAGTAATTTAAGTTTAATTAATTGAAAATTAGTTGTTAATATTATTTGATTAATTTAAAATTAAATATGGCATTTGTGTATTTAATTTTATGTGTGGGTTGTGGGGTTTATAGGGGCAAAGGGTGGGAAGTAATTTTTGTTTAATTAATTAAAAATTAATTGATCATTAATATTAATTAGTTAATTAATTTATGTTTATTAGGGTATTTGTTTATTTTTTGTGTAGGTTTTATTGCTATAGGGGTACAGTGTGGGGAGTAAATTAATTTTAATTACTTTATAATTAGTTGTTAAATACCATTAGTTTTTAAATTGAAAATAAGTTTTAATTGTGTAATGAAGTTTTTTACAGTTTAAATTTAGCTGAGTGTTATGGGGATTATAGGGGTAAAGTGTGGGGAGTTAAGTAATTTTTATGAGTTTTAATTTGGTATTAATTAATAATATTTATTTAATTGGTAATTAATTATGTTAATTGAGGGAGTACATGTTTTTAAATTTAGATGTGGGTTGTGAATTGTGCGGAGTTATAGGGTAGGAAATAAAAAAAGTAAATGTATGTAATAATTAATGTTTTTGTTTCTAAATAATCTTTAATTACAATATTTATTTGTTTGGAAATTATTTTTATTTTATTTAATATATTTGTAGGTATTTGTTGTATGTGTTAATCATGATAATATATTTTTTTAATTTAACAGTAAATATATTTGAATTTTTAACATATTTATATATTTTTTAATTTATTTTGTTTTGCCATTTTTTTGATTGTTGTTAAAATGTTGTTTGTTTTTAATTTTTAACTGACTGGAGTGAGAATATTAATTGATACTCCTCTGTAATCCAACATTGTCCCTACTGTTGCACTCTCTGGAGTGGGAATAATAATTTTTATCCCTCCGATATCAAACATTTTCCCTACTTTTACAATTATTGGAGTAGGAATAGTAAACTGTATCCAGGCACTGTCCAACACTTTCTCTACTGTTGCACTAACTGGAGTGGGAATAGTCATTTTTACCCCTCCGCTACCCAACACTTTCCCTACTGTTGCACTCAGTGGAGTGGGAATAGTAATTTTTACCCCTCCGCTATCCAATACTTACTTTACCTATTATTGCACTCAGTGGAGTGGGAAAGTATACATATTTATATATATATATATATATATATATATATATATATATATATATATATATATATATATATATATATATATATATATATATACATATATATATATATATATATATATATATATATATATATTACCTACTGGCGGTCGTAGTTAGGACCACGTTTCCATAGGAAATCCGCAACATTCTATTTTGAATAACTTTGGCGCCGGTCGACGAATCCTCACAAAATTTTCAAAATAGGTGGGGCGCTACGCTCCGCTCCTACCCTGAAAGTCTCGGGGGGATTCGTCAAGCGGGGGCTGAGATAAAAGGGGGGTCCCAAAACGCGTTTTTCCCATGCATTTTTCCATAGGACCTTTAGACAGGGCTACAGCCCGAACGGCTGAACAGAATTACTAGAAATTTGGCAGAGAGGTAGTCCTCAGGTGTAAATCTGTTCAGTAGATTCTGAGAAAATAGCCTTTAAATCAATATATATATCTGAGCCAGCTTACGGTACGCTTACGGTACGCTTACCGTACGCGTACGGTGGCGTGCGCGAGCGCGATTCTGATTGGCCCTTAGATCTTAGTAAACATTCGAATCGGTCGAAACCAGGAAGCGGCGGCGGCCATTTTCTCTCTCGCACTCTGAGGGGGGAGCTGATAAACAAATGCCAAAAACATATAAAGGGGCTGTTTAGACAGCGCCCATGCCCATAACCATGTTAGTTGAGTCTTCAAAGATCCCCCAAGGCAAAAAACGGTAATTTTAATTTTTTCGAAAATTTCGCCGATTACGCTTACCGTACGCTTACCGTACGCGTACGGTAAAAATTTATAAAAAAAAAAATCCACACTCTCTCCACCCCGTGTGCTAATGGTGGCCGAAGGCCACCATTTGTGCATGGCCTATTTAAGCACAGCAGTTCCCTGAAAAATTTCAACAGATTACCTATCACAAGGAAGCGCATAATATGTCCTCCATGTGCGCACGGTGCGCGAAGCGCATCGTGCGTACATGGCCCATCTAGCGTAACGTGGGCACGCGGTGCGCGTAGCGCACCGCATGCCCACCGTGCGTGCACGGCACTAACTGCGTAAAGTGGGCGCGCGGTGCGCGAACCGCACCGCGTGCTCACTGTGCGCGCACGGTGCGCGAAGCGCACCGTGCGCGCACGGAACGAACTGCGTTAAGTGGGCGCGCACGCCACGAATGGCGTAAAGTAACTTAGCATTTAAAAAACCTTGCAAATTCACTGAAAAAACCATAGGTTTCACACATGTTATAGTTAGCTGGACATTTTACTGATAAAAAACCAATGAAATTCCCCCGTTATAGTTACTGTAGGCAACTATAACTCACGCGACCGTAATCCTCTGCTGATGACATATGTGTCTTTATGAAAAAAAAATATTTGTAATATATGTATAGCTAAAAATGTATGGAAGAAGACATGGGCAAATAAGTGTCTAAATACAGTATTAGCATCAGCAGAGGATTACGGTCGCGTGAGTTATAGTTGCCTACAGTAACTATAACGGGGGAATTTCATTGGTTTTTTATCAGTAAAATGTCCAGCTAACTATAACATGTGTGAAACCTATGGTTTTTTCAGTGAATTTATATATATATATATATATTATCTACTGGCGGTCGCCAGTAGATAGTTATAGTTAGGACCGTGTTTCCATAGGAAATCCGCAACATTCTATTTGGAATAACTTTGGCGCCGGTTGACGAATCCTCGCGAAATTTTCAAAATAGGTGGGGCGCTCCGCTCCGCTCCTACCCTGAAAGTCTCGGGGAGATTCGTCAAGCGGGGGCTGAGAAAAAAGGGGGGTCCCAAAACGCGTGTTCCCCATGCAATTTTCCATAGGGACTTTTAGTCCAAGGTACAGCCCGAACGGCTGAACAGAATTACTTGAAATTTGGCAAAGAGGTAGTCCTCAGCTCAGGGATGTGCCTTTTGCATATATGGAGTCAATCTGTTCAGTAGTTCCTGAGAAAACTGCAGTTAAAAGCACATACATATCTATTGCCGCGCACCGTGCGCGCACCGTGCGAGCACCCTAACGTGCACGAGCGTAATTCTGATTGATGGTTTCATGTCAGTCAACGTTCGAATCGGTCGAAATCGGGAAGTGTCGGCCGCCATTTTGTTTGTTTTCAGTGCGAGAGTGAAAAAGGAAGGTGGTGAACATGAAAAGGGGGCAGGGTAGAGAGTTCCTGACCCCCTAGCCTTTGTCAGGGGGTCCCTGAAGGACCCCGAAGGGTGAAAAAAACATTTTTTTTTCTTTAAAAAAATTGCGGGGTGCACGCACCGTGCGAGCACCGTGCGCGCACGGAGAAAAACCTTTAAAACAAAAAAATATATATAAAAAATATAATAAAACATACATAACTTAGCATTTAAAAAGCCGTACAAATTCACTTAAAAAACCATAGGTTTCACACACGTTATAGTTAGGAATTAGCATTTAAAAAACCTTGCAAATTCACTTAAAAAACCATAGGTTTCACACATGTTATAGTTAGCTGGACATTTCACTCGTAAAAAACCATTGAAATTCCCCCGTTATAGTTAGTTCAGATAACTATAACTCGCGCGGCCGCCACTCTATCACAAGGATGATGTCATGAGTGATGTCATGAGTGATGCCACTGACCATGTCATGAGTGATGTAATATGTGACGTCATCAGCAGTGGATTGCGGTCGCGCAAGTTATAGTTATCTGAACTAACTATAACGGGGGAATTTCAATGGTTTTTTACGAGTGAAATGTCCAGCTAACTATAACATGTGTGAAACCTATGGTTTTTTCAGTGAATATATATATATATATATATATATATATTATTTTTTTTTTTGGCCAATTTGCTCTGCAGCAGAGGAGCACTCGACAGCAGCAAGGAATCAATCCTCTTGTAGTCGTTTTGCAAAGGTGGTATAACATCCGTAATTCTTTCTTGCTGCCTACGCGTTTCAGTGCTGTCCGCACCTTCTTCTTGGGCTCATGGCAATGCGGTGTTAAAAGGCTGCTATAGCTCGCTTCTGAGGCCGTCTATAGTAGTGCAGCATCAGGTGTGAGCGCTTTGTAGAGCGTAATGACTCGCAATAATTTATGGGAGCTGTAGTTTTCACCTTTAAATACCCACAGTGGGTTCCGCATATATATATATATATATATATATATATATATATATATTCACTGGAACAACCATAGGTTTCAGGCACGGTATAGTTAGAAATTAGCATTTAAAAAACCTTAGAAATTCACTGAAAAAACCATAGGTTTCAGGGGCGTTATAGTTAGCTGGACTTTTTACTCGTACAAAACCATTGAAATTCCCCCGTTATAGTTAGTTCAGCTAACTATAACTCGCGCACCCGCAATGCACTGCTGATGACGTCACATATTACATCACTCATGACATGGTCAGTGACATCACTCATGACATCACTGATGACATCTCAAATGACATCACTGATGACATCGCTGATGACATCATCCAGTGAATGAGTGTTTTTCTGAAAATTACATATGTTTTATATATGTATATCTCAAGGTCATGGAAGAATAAATGGGTATATAAGTGTCTAAATGGATGATTTGTTTTTGAAAAATTGATTGTATAACTGACTGATTAAGGTGCCGATTACGATCCTGTAAAAAAATTCCCCGTACGACTCGTATCCGGTCTTTTTACCGTACGAATCGTACAAGTGCCGTACAAACTGCCAAGTACGATTCGCATGGGAAAAAGTCCATACAAATCGCATTGGGAATAAATCCCCACACGTCCTCGGGTTGGAAAATGTGTCTGACACGTCCCCGGACGATTTACCGTACAAATGTGAAAAGTGAAGTCCGACCGCGCAAGTACGATCCATGCCGTGCGTCCGATGTTACAACCGTATGGAAAAAACACCGTCTGCACCGAACTCCCATAGCAACCATGGAGACATGAGCCCGCATACGCGCCCAACACTCCCCCCAGCCCTCCAATGTACGAGTCGAATCCCCACCCGTGTATGTACACCCGTGTATGTACACCCGTGTATGTACACCCATGTATGTATGACCCGTGCCCTCACCCGCGTATGTATGGAGCGTGCCCCCACCCCAACCGTGTATGTACGACACGTACCCTCACCCGCGTATGTATGGAGCGTACCCCCACCCCAACCGTGTATGTACGGACCGTACCCCCACCCCAACCATGTATGTACGACACGTACCCTCACCCGCGTATGCATGGAGCGTACCCCCACCCCAACCGTGTATGTACGGACTGTACCCCCACCCCAACCGTGTATGTACGACCCATACCCTCACCCGCGTACGTATGGAGCGTACCCCCACCCCAACCGTGTATGTACGACCCGTACCCTCACCCACGTATGTATGGAGCGTAACCCCACCCCAACTGTGTATGTACGACCCGTACCCTCGCCCGCGTATGTATGGAGCGTACCCCCACCCCAACCGTGTATGTATGGACCGTACCCCCACCCCAACCGTGTATGTACGACACGTACCCTCACCCGCGTATGCATGGAGCGTACCCCCACCCCAACCCTGTATGTACGGACCGTACCCCCACCCCAACCGTGTATGTCCGACACGTACCCTCACCCGCGTATGCATGGAGCGTACCCCCACCCCAACCATGTATGTACGGACCGTACCCCCACCCCAACCGTGTATGTACGACCCGTACCCTCACCCGCGTATGTATGGAGCGTAACCCCACCCCAACCATGTATGTACGACCCGTACCCTCACCCCAACCGTGTATGTACGACACGTACCCTCACCCGCGTATGCATGGAGCGTACCCCCACCCCAACCCTGTATGTATGGACCGTACCCCCACCCCAACCGTGTATGTACGACACGTACCCTCACCCGCGTATGCATGGAGCGTACCCCCACCCCAACCGTGTATTTACGGACCGTACCCCGACCCCAACCGTGTATGTATGACCCGTACCCTCACCCGCATATGTATGGAGCGTAACCCCACCCCAACCGTGTATGTACGACCCGTACCCTCACCCCAACCGTGTATGTATGACCCGTACCCTCACCCGCGTACGTATGGAGCGTACCCCCACCCCAACCGTGTATGTACGACCCGTACCCTCACCCGCGTATGTATGGAGTGTAACCCCACCCCAACCGTGTATGTACGACCCGTACCCTCACCCGCGTATGTATGGAGAGTACCCCCACCCCAACCGTGTATGTACGGACCGTACCCACACCCCAACCGTGTATGTACGGACCATACACCCACCCCAACCGTGTATGTACGACCCGTACCCTCACCAGCGTATGTATGGAGCGTACCCCCACCCCAACCGTGTATGTACGGACCGCACCCCCACCCCAACCGTGTATGTACGACACGTACCCTCACCCGCGTACGTATGGAGCGTACCCCCCACCCCAACAGTGTAAGTACGACCCGTACACTCACCCGCGTACGTATGGAGCGTACCCCCCACCCCAACAGTGTAAGTACGACCCATACACTTACCCGCATACGTATGGAGCGTATCCCCACCCCAACCGTGTATGTACGACCCGTACCCTCACCCGCGTATGTATGGAGCGTAACCCATACCCCAACCATGTATGTACGACCCGTACCCTCACCCGCGTATGTATGGAGCGTACCCCCACTCCAACCGTGTATGTACGACCCGTACCCTCACCCGCGTATGCATGGAGCGTACCCCCACCCCAACCGTGTATGTACGGACCGTACCCCCACCCCAACCGTGTATGTACGACCCGTACCCTCACCCGCGTATGTATGGAGCGTACCCCCACCCCAACCGTGTACGTACGACCCATACCCTCACCCCAACCGTGTATGTACGACCCGTACCCTCACCCGCAGTCGTATGGAGCGTACCCCCACCCCAACCGTGTATGTACGACCCGTACCCTCACCCACGTATGTATGGAGCGTACCCCCACCCCAACATTCTAAGGACGGAGCGCACCCCAGGCCCCAACACCAGCACCTTCACCCAACATCGCGCATGTACGAGTCGTACCAAGCCAGACACAAGGACAGCACTGTACAACAAAATTCTCGAAGTACACACCATACACACGCTAAAAACGCACGTACACAACCAGGACAAAGCAAAACAACACAAGAATACACCATTCGAATGGCACAAAGCCACAAAACATGTCCAACAAGCACAAAAACAACACATTCACTGACCTGCAACTGCCAAAATCCCAAACAGAGGCCCAAAACACAACCACTCCTTATAACACACCCACCCAAAGTTCAAACACAGCCACACCCACCAATGGACCAATAAAAAGGACCCACAGACACAAACCATGAGCCTTTGCAACAGACTCACTGCTGCCAGACCACACAGACAACCTACTGCACCATACTTGAACCTTTACTACACCTTACACTTGCACACCTTCACACACCCACCTTCACAAACACCCCCTCATCACATTCACACACACAACTGCACAACCACACCCACACACACAAAACCATCCACACCCACACCCCTCACCATGCCCACTAACAAGAATCCAAAGTTCACTAGCCGAGAGTTGGAGGTCCTTGTCGATGAAATCCTCAGAGTCGAGCCACACCTCTTTGGAACATTGGTCAGACAGACCAGCATTTCAGAAAAAACAGCCATGTGGCAGACGATTGTCGATGCTGTGAATGCTGTTGCGTCCACCAGAAGGACCAGGCATGAATGCCAAGCCAGGTGGTACGATCTGCGGAGGAGGGTCCCAGCCAAAATGACCGATGACCACAACCAGGCCAACGTCACTGGAGGAGGGCCGCCCCGCAGACGTGTACAATACCATCCCTGGGAGGAGAGGGTGATGGCCATACTGCCGGTGGTGGCAGTGGACGGATTAGAAGGACTCCGAGACCCGGGTGAGTACACAAACAACTCACCTCACATGGGGGGAACGTCATCCACAACCAAACTCACAATCAGGCACGCAACCACCCCAAGCTATCGCATGACTCAACCACACTCCATGAACACGCACATGCCACTGGCGCCACCATGCCCCATGCACCCAGCTGGACAATGCAAACTCACAGGCCACAGAAAACACCAACACAAGACACGGTAAGCCGGATGGCGGGAGTGTGGGCCCCAAAAATCACATAGTGCAACTCAGAAGCAGACAACAATGCCCTCTGCCCATATGGCCCAGGTCACAGCCAGACAAACAGTGTGTCCCCACACAGGAAAGACTTGCCAGCAAATGGCGTACGCCTTGCATTAAGACATGGGGGTGACGGCACGTTTGTGCACATGACAGCAGCTAATGAACAGCCAACACTGTGAAAGAGTGGCAGCACACACCACCACAGCAGCAGCGCAGACACAGACAGTACACCCAATGGGTGCCTGGAGATCAGAAGCAAACTCACATCAACAAGCCAAGGGCCATTCAAAGATCTGCAAAAAGTCTGTGCCTAGGAAGCTGGGCTGAGGTGACAGAGGGTGACACACAGAGGGAGAGGGGGAGAGAGAGGGAGGGAGACACAGGGAGACGGACAGAGGGAGGAGGCTGACACAGGGAGGGAGGGAGAGGGGGACAGAGAGGGAGTGAGAAAGGGACACACAGGGAGACCAATTCAGCCTTGGGGTGTGTGGGAATGTCTGCTCGTCAGCAGGTGGACTGCGTGCATGTAGACAAGGGTGGCCAGAGCCTGAATCCCCCTCTCTTCTCCATGGCAAAACACTGGGCCATGTCTCAACCTGTGCACGAGCACAATGACAGCTACCTGCATCATATAAGTGTGTGGAACAACTCCATGTGCCCACGTACAGTGCAACACGGAAGACGCCAATACATGGCTCGCCACACCTGCCCACTCCACTGCTGACTGCAGTCACAATTGACGCAGCAAGTAAGACTGTGCCACACATAGGTAAAGTCGAAAAAGCTGTGGCCAAGGGACATACCCATGCACAAGTGCACTGTGAGTGGAATGCAAGACATATCCAAATTCCCAGAGGAAATGTGCCAACTTAGAAACGAATGAAACCTGGATGTTGCATGGAACAAAATTAACATTGTCTCCCTCACACACAGGTCAACATCGTGGATCACCCCCCAACACTGGGGGGGAAGACTCACAGGACCCGGCTCTGCAGGATGACGGAGCCACCGGCAGCGACGACTCTCACCACTCTGTGGACGACTCCGACCAACCTGGCCCCTCTGGTGTCCAACCACCTGCAGCACCTGCGTCAGGTACAACTGGGCCAACCACCACCCCCACTCCTGCCACATCCCAGGAGACACCCAGGATCCCTGCCCCACTACCACAATGCAGCCAGGCTGGCCAGGAGGGACACGGTGTACCGGGCACCCAGGAGGAGGCAGGCGACAACGCCAATGCCACCCCTAAGGGGTCCCGGAGACCCGATGTGCCCACAAGGGCAGGCCAGGTGCAAGTGGGCAGGGGTGGTGGGAGTAGAAGACGGCGGAGGTGCGAGCCTGACCAGTTGGCTGCGGAACCGGTATATTCCCATGTCAGAAACATCCTGGACACATACCGGCAGGACACCACGGGCATGGCCCAGGTTGTGTCCATCCTCGAGGAGATCACGACCCAGCAGGCCCAGCAACATGCGGAGCAACATGCCTGTCTACTGCGACACCAAGGGCGGATGGAGGACAGACAGGCTGAGCTCGTGACGGTGTTCACGGGAATTCACAGTACACTCCGTTGGATAGCCGACAACATGGGCAACCCTCCCTGTGCCACCAGGCGTAGAACATCACCACCCACAGGGAGGGATCAGGAGGAGGAGGAGGAGTCATCCGACGGAGCATCCCAAACATCGTCACGGCCTGCTTCTGAGGGTCCCCGCAGGTGCCACAACAATGCAACCAGCAGACGGCATGCGCAAGTACCTGGGGATGAGAGACACACAAGAAGTCAGCCACAAAAAGCACAGCCACTTGCATGTGCATGTACTCGACACATGTAAGGATGACAACATGCTAGGTCACAATTATGACTGGGGTGATACACTCATCCCTGGCACCATCACTCCAGTGACACATCCACACACACCTCTGACTCACGTGGCATACATGCAGATGGACACACACATCGCAACACATGCCACACGGGGACCAATGCGTGCACACACAGACACTGGTACTCACCACTAACCAAAGAAGTCGCGTATGAGCCGACTCCGGATGTCCTCTTGCGGAACCACATCCTCTACATCACTAGCCCCATTGCCAAGCCCTTCGTCCTCCACGGGGTGGATGGTCCTGATCATCTTGATCCAGGATGAGTGGCACAGCTTTCTCAACTGCCATGTTGTGCAGCATGCAGCAGACCATGAAGATTTTGCAGACCTTCGCCGGGGCATATGGGAGGGCGCCGCCAGTCTTGTGGAGGCATCTGAATCGGCTCTTCAGGAGGCCAAATGTCCTCTCTATCACTCGCCTTGTCCGGCCATGGGCGGTGTTGTAGCGGAGCTGGGCCGGCGTGATGGGGTTGCGGAGAGGTGTGATCAGCCATGGCATGTTGGGATAGCCAGCGTCCCCTACATGGAAACCACATGGACATGAGTAGGACAGGAGAAGCGCTTGTGCTGGAAGTCAAAATACAGGACAGAGTGTACCCACCAACAACACATGCTCGTTCGTTGCGCAGCTGCGTCATTATTTCAGGCACCCTGCTACGCCTCATGATGTAGGCATCGTGTGCTGATCCTGGAAAACGAGCACAGACATGTGAAATCACCATGTTGGACAGACACACCACAAGGGCATTGATGGAGTGGTAGTGCTTGCGATTCCTGTACGCTACCTCCTGTGCCTGTGGTGGTACCAAAGCCACATGTGTCCCATCTATGGACCCAATGACATGGGGCATCCCTCCCAGGGCATAGAATCCATGCTTGACCCCAGTCAACAGTTCAGGAGTAGGGAAATGGATGAACTCATCCAGGTGAAGCAACATGGCCTCTAAGAAATCATGCAGCACATGGCTGAACATGCTCTGGGACATGCCACCAACATGAGCTATGGTATATTGAAAGGTACCCGTGGCAAGAAAATGTAGGGCTGCCATTACCTTCAGCTTGGGTGTCAGTGCCTTAGGATACCTGTGCAGTGGTTGCAGGTGTGGTGCCAGCCTTGCCGTCAACTCCTCAATCAACGGTTGGGGGAAGCGGTAGCACCGGATATAGTCATTCTCCCGCATGTCAGCCAAGTCCGGAATTGGTCGGGGAAGAGGCGGCGCTCTGCAGTAATTTGGAAGTGACAAGGAAGAGTGAGTGCACTACAACAACAATTTATTTGTACTGAGCACATGTTAATCTGTCAATACACATATGCTAGATACGGAGTCAGGTATGTGCCACATGCCCTGGACACGTATGGCTGCCAGGTGACACTCCTACCAAGACCCAGCTACACACGGAGATTGTGAACCTCCACATGCCATGGCATGGGATTATCTGTGTCCCAGTGTACGTGAACAGCCAGACGCAACACAGGAGTGAAATACATCAACACATCAGCTGAAGTAGGATGTCGATTGCAGAGACTGGTAGCGGAACACTAGAGCCACAGGTCACATGACATTACACTAGGACAGCCCACACACCTTGCCAATAAGGTGTACATGTAATGACTCACCACACATTCATTGAGAGGATGCAGACATGTCCTTGTGATGCTACTCCGTGTCCCATGCATACATACGCACCTCACATCCGATACCACATGTGGCCTGGTGTGCGTAACAGTGTGCCATGTCCATCTACACACAGACACATGTTGGTTGCTGCAACAGCTGATGCTCTTGAGGGAACACCAACATCAAGCTAATGGGAACACACCACACATACATGACATAGACACATCGTGCACCGTGGGTAGTCACATGTCTGGTGTGGTAACCCCTGTAGCGGGCATCAGGGGACACTTGCGTGTGTTGTTGACTGTGCCATGCCAGTGACGCTCATCCCAAGTGTGCAGTACGACATGCACACATGTCAAAGGAGTGAAGGGCATGCCTGGCACACATTGCACCGTCACACATAACATCTGTACACATCTCATCATACATCTGGTGCCTTCTCGACTCAGGAGTAATGTGCCACATCACAGCCTTTCACACCTGTGCCCCACACATGTAGTACTGCCCAGACAATGCCTTGATGTCCATCCATGGACAAGTATGTCAGCTCTATTCCTTCCTGTGTGCTGCCTGTCACCACTGTGATGTGTGAAAGGCACCGTACATTTGCTCAGAGAGCCTGTGTACGTTCCCTATCACCATGGGAGTGCTGCCTTATGCGTACCCATAGAGATAGTGAGCGTACAGGCGTGAGTATGGTCCGTACCACTATGGGTACGCATACGCGAGAACACCCATAGTGATAGTGAGCGTACAGGCGTGTGTACGGTCCATATCACTATGGGTGTGCTCGCGTATGCGTACCCATAGTGATAGTGAGCGTACAGGCGTGAGTACGATCCGTACCACTATGGGTACGCATACGCGAGAACACCCATAGTGATAGTGAGCGTACAGGCGTGTGTACGGTCCGTATCACTATGGGTGTGCTCGCGTATGCGTACCCATAGTGGTACGGACTGTACTCACGCCTGTACGCTCACTATCACTATGGGTGTTCTCGCGTATGCGTACCCATAGTGGTACGGACCGTACTCACGCCTGTACGCTCACTATCACTATGGGTGTTCTCGCGTATGCGTACCCATAGTGGTACGGACCGTACTCACGCCTGTACGCTCACTATCACTATGGGTACGCATACGCGAGCACACCCATAGTGATACGGACCGTACACACGCCTGTATGCTCACTATCACTATGGGTGTTCTCGCGTATGCGTACCCATAGTGGTACGGACCGTACTCATGCCTGTACGCTCACTATCACTATGGGTACGCATACGCGAGCACACCCATAGTGGTACGAACCGTACTCATGCCTGTACGCTCACTATCACTATGGGTGTTCTCGCGTATGCGTACCCATAGTGGTACGGACCGTACTCACGCCTGTACGCTCACTATCACTATGGGTGTGCTCGCGTATGCGTACCCATAGTGATAGTGAGCATACAGGCGTGTGTACGGTCCGTATCACTATGGGTGTTCTCGCGTATGCGTACCCATAGTGATACGGACCGTACACACGCCTGTACACTCACTATCACTATGGGTGTGCTCGCGTATGCGTACCCATAGTGATAGTGATCGTACAGGCGTGTGTACGGTCCGTATCACTATGGGTACGCATACGCGAGAACACCCATAGTGATACGGACCATACACACGCCTGTACAGGCCGTTGCTATGCATTTGGGGTGTCCTGGGGCCCCGGTACGCACCGTACCTGTGTGTGAAACTCCAAATTACATAGGGGACACATGAGGGACAAGTATAAAGGCCTACATGCATGCTGGTTGTCATGGAGACCAAGTTTAAAGTTTGAATTTTTTTCAGCAGGTGCACAGCAGAAGTCAGTTTGAATGAATCTACTTTGTTGCAATGTGGTTCTGGAGTTGACATCATGCTCAAGAAAAAAACACAATAAGAACCCACTGACTGTGCTAGGTTTGAAGGGATTGGAGGAAACATAGGATGCAAATGTGAGTGACCAATCACTCTGTACTCCTGTGCATGAAACAGGCCAGCAAGGCAGATATAAGGCAGCCAGGTCCCATGAGGGAGCACTTGCCTGCACATCTTTGGAATCTACGACCCAGCTGCTGCTACTGATTCCCTGGAACCATGTCAAGGTCTGTGGCGAGGGCACAGCCTTTCACCCTGGAGGAGAACCTGGCATTGCTGGATGTGATCCTCCCACAGTACCCCCTGCTGTATGGGCGACCAGGGTATCAGGTGAGTGCAGAGTCTACTAGCACAGACTGTGTTCCTTGTTTGTGACTGTGACTTCTGGCATTGTGTCCAGGTGTGACACACATGCTATGTACTGTAGGGGGGGTCCCAGGGGGGGGAATGCCTGATGTCTCCCAGCCAGAGCATGCTGTGGTGCATGTCTGCCGTCCTCACTTGCATTGTGTTTACTGTGACAATCACTGCATGGTGCATGCCACATTCTGCCTGTCTTGTCCTCCTGGGAATGTAGCCTCTACAGTCATCATTTGATTACGTGGTCAGCCCAGTGTGACAGGTGACTGTACCCACAGATGTGTGTTAGTTCTGTGTACCTGTGCTGAGAGTGTCCACATGATGTGTTCGTACCCTGGACATCGGTGTGTGTGTAAGTCCCCTGTCATGTGGGTGGGTGCATATGTGGAGTGTGGCACCCGGGCTGCATGAGGGATGGATATACCCTGCCCATGTGATTTGAGCAGGGAGCAGTGCTGTGTGTCTGACGTGCAGAGCCAGCCCCACACCTGTGAGCCCCCCCGTCTAGTGGCACATGTGCAGAGTGAGGTTTTTCGCTGCATTTGGCAATGGCAGGTGAATGTCCTGTGCCTGTGTGTGTCTGTGTACTCTGCTGAGGTAGCGGCAGTGGCCTGTGGCATGTGACTGCTTGGAGGTGCTGCACATTATCCTGGTGTAGCTTGTGATGCACAGTGTGAGCCTGGATCATTGATTGTGTTGTTGCCCTCATTCCACCTGTGTACTTTCAATGGCAGGTACTGCTTTTGCCCTTCCCCAGAGGATCATGTCCCTATGACAAAGGTGCAATGCGTTGGATGCATACTATGCCTTGTTGTAAACAGCAAATTTGTTCTAATATGTGTCTCTGTGACATGTGCCAGGTGTATTGATGTAGTGTCACTTGTTCATCCACACAGGTAGGCGCCTCTGCCAAGAAGCAGATCTCGATGAACGCCGTCAGTGCCGTGAGGAGGACGGACGGTCGCAAGCGGCGCCTGGCCCAGGTGAGGAAACGCTGGCAGGATATCTGGTGCTGGACGCGGAGGATCGCACGGGTCCTGCTGGGGGACTCACCTGAGACCCATAAGAACCGCGGGCACCGCCGTCTGACCCACATCCACAAGCGTGTGCTGGCGGTGGTATTTCCAGACTTGTACAGGCGCTTACAGGAGAAGCAGCAGCAGGAAGGGGGTAAGTACATGTGTGTTTGTTGTGTGTCACCAGCATTTGTAAGTGCACAGTTGCATGGATACACTGCCAGGGTTTAAAGGTGCTGTGCAGATCCTGTTACCCACAGTATAGCGGTGCTCTCCTGCCTCCCTTCCCCTCCTTGCAATGTGTTCCCTGGTCTGTGTGTAGTCACTCCTTCACAAGGTTATGTAGGCTGGCACTTTCTCCACGTGAACTATGCCTGTAGCATCATGTGTGGGGGTGGTGTGTAACAGGTTTTGGGACCTTGCCTGTGGTCCAGTTCAGTACTTGTGGGTTCCATGTCAGTTGGCACTGATGCTGAGTCCAGACATGGGAGTTAGTCTCTCAAGTGTCATGCCTTACAGCACGCATGTCCTATGTTGTGGCCTGTGACATGATGTGCATGAGTGTGCGATACGCATAGTGCAGGGATGGTGGCGTGTGTTGCAGTCATTCCCATTCAGGACCATGGAGTTGTGTGGCCACTACTGTCCCCTGGGGCATATTTTCCTAAGTGTCATGTGTGTCATCACAAAATGTGGACACTCTCAGTGTCTACAGCATAGATTGTGCTCTGTGCCATTGTCCCCTGGCACTATGTATATTGACGTAAAATGTAGTACAAGTGTCCACTGTACAGCCTGACCTGATTTTCCTTGTTCATACTCACGGTGGCCAGTGCCTGTGTGTCTTGTTACAATCATCTGATGATGACCATTTGTACATGATTATTTGGACAGGCGCATCTTGGGTATTTGGTGTCCAATCTTGCATTCATCCAGCCCATGTGTATTTCACCCAGACTAAGAGATGTAAGTGCTTCCTGTGTCTCAACAAATTGTCTCATGTAGGGGGTGGTTGGTGCGGGCAAAGCCTACATGTCAAAACCTGATATCTCCTTGCTAGGTCTGGCCAGTGTGTGATGTTTGTCTGCACATGCACTCAAGGTGCAGTGAGCCAGTCATGGTGGGCATGTTTTCAGTATTACCTATGCAGCATGTGCCTCAAGTTCATGGATATGGTCCCTGCTCATCCCTATTTTCGGCAACGCTGTGTGGTGCAGATGCAGTGCTGGATTGTCCCCAGGGCCTGGCTCCTCTGTCAAACTCCATTTCATGTCATTCGCTATTGTGTCATGCTCTCCATAGTTTTTCAGTGGCATGGTGGGTCAACCAACTGTGTGTTGCATGCCCTACATCTGTACCTTGTTTTGTAGATGTTACTCATCTTTCTTTTCAGGCTATGCACTGTAACCTATGTAGATTGGACTCATGTGACATATGAATACAGGTGTATGATTAATTGCTGTCTCTTCACCTTGCCACAGCATCGTCAGGGGACACAGAGGGAGACATGAGCACAGACGGAGCGGAGGGACCGAGCACCAGTGCCAGCGGTGACATCGTGCCTGGCACATCGAGTGGAACTGAGGCGGAGGAGAGTGAGGCCGAGGACCTGTCCACTGGCACGACAGAATATGAAGCTGACGGGTCCGAGGATGATCTCTCCGAGTGGGCGGAGGCTGCACCAGCAGCTGACAGCGGCACAACATCGCACCCCGCCCCCTCCATTGCCATCAGCCACCTCCCACTTGCTCGTGTCCCTTCCCAGCGTGCCCAGTCACCACATGTCTACTTACTGCCAGGCACCGCACCCCCTGCCCCTGTCTCCACTGCTGCCGCCAATGCCGAGTCTGTGGACATCCAGCGGCAGTTGCAGGTTGGTCAGGCTGCGATGCTTAATGTCCTCCATGGCCACAGCCAAGTGCTGCACAACATGGAGGCATACTTGGAGGGCATTTTCTCATCGCAGGCTGACCAACGCAACTTGCTGAGGTCCATTGACTCGACACTGACTGCAGCAGTGGGTCTCCTGCAGCGCTACGTCCAACCCCCTACCCCTGACCCATCCACACTTCCCACTCCCATGCCTGTCCCACGTACACCCAGACGTCAGCATGCACCCACCACAACAGACACAGGCACCACACCAGCAGGGAAGGTCAAACGCACACCTCCTGGCACGCACACACAGGGTGAAGTAGGCACACCCACTGGGTCGGGGGGCAAACGTAAGACACGCAGCCAGAGTGGGAGTCCTCATTCCACCCAATCCACTCCCTCCAAATCCCCTCCCCTCAGCTCTCCTGGCCACATATCCGGCAAAGACTCCTTCATGGCCGCTCTGTCCCTGAGCCCCACAGTGACACCACCCCGCAAGCGGTCAAGGGAGTCCCCGGTCAGGGTGGTTGAGTCCCCCCCCTGTCCACACCCTCCACCAGTGGCGCTGCGACCCATCCCTCTGCCCCCCCCCCCCTCCTTGGGGCCTGTGGTTCCTTCGGGTACAGGGGAGTCGCTGGAGGACCTTGCTAAGGTGTGCAGCGCCATCCTGGCCTCCGCCTTTGGCCCTGCCCCACCCCCTGTGGTGGAGTCCTCCATCCCTGCATCCACGACGCCTACCCTTCGCCCTCATGTCCCTGCGGTGCCTGGTCCTTCCCCCCCACATGATGCCCTCCCCGCTCTGGAAGACGAAGGAGTCTGACTGTGCAGGCAAGCTAGGGGACACGCGTCCCACTGTGTCCCCCACCTGGATGTGAACTTTGGATTGCCCTATGGGCATTGTACATTTTGAACTTTCAAGGGACAAACCGATTTTTGGATGCTGAATAAAGCAATTTCTTTTTCCTTAGTACACTACTGTCTGTCTGGTATTGCTGTTGGTCGACCTGCCCCATAATTTTGGGTGGTGATAATGTGTTGGGTGTGTGGGAATTGTAGTCTTGTGCTGGTCATAGGGTGGATCCTGGTATCTGTGTGCCATCACAAGCTGTTGGCTACATAACTTTGTTCATGTAAGCAGTTACTGCATAGTATCATCGTCCCAAGGTGTGTTCCTTCCTCTGTGTAACCTGACATCTTCCCTGCAGGGTCTTTCCAATATGTGGTGCTGAGCTGAGTCTACATTGGCTGGGTGTGTGACGGACTCGTTAGACTTGGGCCATGCATGCTGAGCGATGTCTCCACCTGCATCATTCGTGGCGTCCTTGGTGGTCACTGTACTTGTGTATGTAGACTGTTGCCATGACTTCATGTGTACATGTTTTCTTTTTGGCGCTATGCATGTGTATACTCCCAGCCTCGCACACATGTGGTACATGTACTGCAGGATCTTTGTGCACCTGACTGACATTTGTGGGCATTAGATCTGTTGGTGCTCCACCCTTTTCTTTGCAGGGGCACTGCTGTGAGTGTTAGGCACCCACCCCTCCTGTGTCTGGGCACTGCTGGGAGGACTCTGCACACACCCCTCCTGTGTCTGGGCACTGCTGGGAGGACTCTGCACCCACCCCTCCTGTGACTGGGCACTGCTGGGAGGACTTTGCACACACCCCTCCTGTGTCTGGGCACTGCTGGGAGGACTCTGCACACACCCTTCTTGTGACTGGGCACTGCTGGGAGGACTCTGCACCCACCCCTCCTGTGTCTAGGCACTGCTGGGAGGACTCTGCACCCACCCCTCCTGTGACTGGGCACTGCTGGGAGGACTCTGCACACACCCCTCCTGTGTCTGGGCACTGCTGGGAGGACTCTGCACCCACCCCTCCTGTGTCTGGGCACTGCTGGGAGGCCTCTGCACCCACCCCTCCTGTGTCTGGGCACTGCTGGGAGGACTCTGCACCCACCCCTCCTGTGTCTGGGCACTGCTGGGAGGACTCTGCACACACCCCTCTTGTGACTGGGCACTGCTGGGAGGACTCTGCACCCACCCTCCTGTGTCTGGGCACTGCTGGGAGGACTCTGCACCCACCCCTCCTGTGTCTGGGCACTGCTGGGAGTGATAGGCACCCACCCCTCCTATGTCTGGGCACTGCTGGGAGGACTCTGCACCCACCCCTCTTGTGACTGGGCACTGCTGGGAGGACTCTGCACCCACTCCTCCTGTGTCTGGTCACTGCTGGGAGGACTCTGCACACACCCCTCTTGTGACTGGGTACTGCTGGGAGGACTCTGCACCCAACCCTCCTATTTCAGGATATGTGCGCTTAGAACATACACGGGTGTGGGTTCGCTCCATGCATACGAGGTGGGGGTACGGGTCGTACGTACACTGTTGGCATAGGGGGTACGCTCCATGCATACGCGGGTGAGGGTACGGGTCGTACTTACACTGTTGGGGTGGGGGGTACGCTCCATACGTACGTGGGTGAGGGTACGGGTCATACTTACACTGTTGGGGTGGGGGGTACGCTCCATACGTACGCGGGTGAGGGTACGGGTCATACTTACACTGTTGGGGTGGGGCGTATACGTACGCGGGTGAGGGTACGGATTGTACTTACACTGTTGGGGTGGGGGGTTCGCTCCATACGTACGCGGGTGAGGGTACGGGTCGTACTTACACTGTTGGGGTGGGGGGTACGCTCCAAAGGTACGCGGGTGAGGGTACGGGTCGTACTTACACTGTTGGGGTGGGGGGTACGCTCCATACGTACGCGGGTTTGGGTACGGGTCGTACTTACACTGTTGGGGTGGGGCGTATACATACGCTGGTGAGGGTACGGGTCGTACTTACACTGTTGGGGTGGGGGGTACACTCCATATGTACGCGGGTGAGGGTACGGGTCGTACTTACACTGTTGGGGTGGGGGGTACGCTCCATACGTACGCGGGTGAGTGTACGGGTCGTACTTACACTGTTGGGGTGGGGGGTACGCTCCATACGCACGCGGGTGAGTGTACGGGTCGTACATACACGGTTGGGGTGGGGGTACGCTCCATGCATACGCGGGTGAGGGTACGGGTCGTACTTACACTGTTGGGTTGGGGGGTACGCTACATGCATACGCGGGTGAGGGTACGGGTCGTACTTACACTGTTGGGGTGGGGGGTACGCTCCATACGTACGCGGGTGAGGGTACGGGTCGTACTTACACTGTTGGGGTGGGGGGTACGCTCCATACGTACGCGGGTGAGTGTACGGGTCGTACTTACACTGTTGGGGTGGGGGGTACGCTCCATACGCACGCGGGTGAGTGTACGGGTCGTACATACACGGTTGGGGTGGGGGTACGCTCCATGCATACGCGGGTGAGGGTACGGGTCGTACTTACACTGTTGGGTTGGGGGGTACGCTACATGCATACGCGGGTGAGGGTACGGGTCGTACTTACACTGTTGGGGTGGGGGGTACGCTCCATATGTACGCGGGTGAGGGTACGGGTGGTAAATACACGGTTGGGGTGGGGGTACGCTCCATGCATACGCGGGTGGGGGTACGGTCCGTACATATCCATACCCACGCTATAGAATGCTTGTGCGGGCCGTACCCAGGCCTTTGCCACGTGGGTACAGCCGTCCCGCCATTGTGATGTAGGTGTGGGCGTGGTACGACTCGTACCCATGCTCTTAAGGCACGGGTACGGGACGTACCTGTATTGTTGTGTTGCCGGTTCGCGTCATCAAGCACTTCCGTTGTGGCGGACGCTGGCTTTGCTGGACACGCCCCCACCCCCTCGTAGTGACCAGGGCCTGGGGGTCAGGTATGTCCAGGGCATGTGTGCTGTGGGACTTTGGTGGGGGTTTTGTGACCTGCCCCTGCTCCCCCCCCCTTTCCCCCCTCCCTTTGTTGTTCTGACCTTCTGCGGCGTCTGCGTCGTAACCTGTAGAGGAGGTCGACTGCTATGAGGGCCGGGATGACACGTAGGTTCGGGTCCATGTCTGTCCGTCGCGTACAGGTACTCCTTGTTCGCGTCGTCCTGATTTCCCGGAAAATATTGTCCGTGCGGGATGACGTCGGTGCGAATCGTACTTCCTGGTTCGTGAATGGCAGGCTGCGTGCGTCCCGACGTCACGTCGGCGCTTTCCCGGATCACATTTGTATGTTTATTTTCGTCAGTCGGGGTTTTGTACTATTCGTACGGAAATGGTATTTCCGTGCGAATCGTACTTCCATGTTTGTATATTGTTACGACCGGGTACGCGTCGGACGGAGAATATGCTCCGTCCGACGGTTCGTACCCTGTTTTTACAGGATCATAATCGGCACCTAAGTGTATCGTAGTGAATACATGGCTTAGTGAGTAATGTTTAAATATGTAAATATCTGTATCAGTCTCTCACTTTGTGTATAAGTGGCTGCATGGGTTGGTGAGTAGCTACATGAGTGTCTATATAGGTTATTAGTTTTTTGAGTATCAGTATGAGTGTCTGAGTGCATGTATGGTTCGGTGGGGGGTATTACGTAGTGCATAGGTGCATGAATGAGTGACTCACTGTTTGTATGTGTTGAAGACAGCATGTGTGCAGGACTGTATGGGTGGATGAGTGTGTGTATGGGTGTGTTAGTGAGTGAATGACTGTCTCAATAGTGTCTTTATGAGTAACTACATATGTTTTAAACTAGTATATGTGACTATTGGTGTATATAAGTGAGTATATGTGAGAGTGAAAAAATTGAAAGATTTCCTGTATGAATAAGTATGTGTTTCTATAAGTGATTGTTTAAAAGACTAAGTATGTGTAAGTTTCTGTGGAAGTAAGTGTGGTGGTGTGTGTATAACTGTATATGCAAGTAAATGGATGTTTGACTCTTTATTAGGATGAGTGACTATGTGTGTGAGTAACTCTATGGATGAGTGGCGTTGTGTAACAGGATGTATAGGTGTATGAGTACATATGATGAGTAAGTACATGCATGAGTGACTGTATAGGACTGTTGGTGAATGAGTGGATGTGTATGTGGATCTTAGAATTACTGAATAGGTTGTTGTAACTGGTATTGGTATGTCCATTGTTTTGAACATTTTAGTTTCTATTTTTGAATGTGTGTATCAAAGGTTATATTAGGGGGAGAGGAGGTCTGCCACTCTATCACAAGGATGATGTCATCAGTGATGTCATTTGAGATGTCATCAGTGATGTCATGAGTGATGTGACTGACCATGTCATGAGGGATGTAATATGTGACGTCATCAGCAGTGCATTGCGGGCGCACGAGTTATAGTTAGCTGAACTAACTATAACGGGGGAATTTCAATGGTTTTGTACGAGTGAAAAGTCCAGCTAACTATAACGCCCTGAAACCTATGGTTTTTTCAGTGAATTTCTAAGGTTTTTTAAATGCTAATTCCTAACTGTACCGTGCCTGAAACCTATGTTTTTTTCAGTGAATTTCCAAGGTTTTTTAAATGCTAATTTCTAACTATGCCTACAGAGATAGGACATGTGAAGAAAGAAGAAAAAACGCACAGAAAGAAAAAAAAGAAATTCAGAAAGAAGCAACAGAAGTCCTCAAAGACGAAGAAAAAGTGCAGGAAGAATGATAACGTGCAGAAAGAACAAACAGAAGAGCAGAAAGAAGCCTTGTTGCAAAATCATCCTGAACCCTCAACTTTTTCAGATGGATACTGGTGGTAACTGAGTCTCACTAACCAGTCCTAGAGCCAGTGCTATATTAAAAGACACTCAGAATACAGTGAAAACACCTACATACACTAGGGAACACTATGCGTTGGGGTCCCCCTGTGATTAGCATGACCTCCTCTGTAAGCCCCTAGTATATAATAGGGCAGGCGATTAAAACTACCTCTTAAAACGCGCCACAGGGCGTGTTTGCAGAGAGATGTAAAAAGGGGCACGGCCTAGACCACCTCGCTGCAACGCAGCGCAGTGGCGCTTACTGGAAGCACCTGGTGGGCTAGTTGGCCCCCAGGGTCCCTCAGGATTGAAGGGGAATTATTTCCCCAACTTAAAACGCTCCACAGGGCTTGTTTGCACACATTAACTCAGGCCCCGTCCCCTCCCTTCACCACTGTGTAAACACGCCCTGTGGCCGTTTTTAGTTGGGAGATTAAGTTCATTTGAATCCTGAGGGTCCCTAGGGTCCAACTAGCCCACTAGGTACCTCCAGTAAGCGCCACAGAGCTGCGTTGCAGAGAGGTGTAAAAAGTGGCACTGCCTGGACCACCTCTCTGCAATGCAGCTCAGTGGCGCTTACTGGAAGCACCTGGTGGGCTAGTTAGCCCCCAGGGTCCCTCAGGATTGAAAGGGAATTATTTCCCCAACTTAAAACGCGCCATAGGGCGTGTTTGCACACGTCACCTCAGGCCCCGTCCCCTCCCTTCCCCACTGTGTAAACACGCCCTGTGGCCGTTTTTTAAGTTGGGAGATTAAGTCCCCTTGAATCCTGAGGGTCCCTAGGGGAAAAATAGCCCACTAGGTACGTCCAGTAAGCGCAATTGCAGAGAGGTGTAAAAAGTGGCACGGCCTGCACCACCTCTCTGCAACGCAGCTCAGTGGCGCTTACTGGAAGCACCTGGTGGGCTAGTTGGACCCCAGGGTCCCTCAGGATTGAAAGGGAATTATTTCCCCAATGTTGGACTTGGCCCTTCTGGCAAGTTCACCCCTAGAACTTTTTGCATTATCCTAGCCTTTTTCCTATGTTGTACTAGTGGTTTTAGGCCTCTAGGCGCTTTCCCACTGTGTCCCAGTGGAAAGTGCGTGCGCTCTGTGTATGTTTTAGTGAGACTGACCTGCCCTCCCATAGGAATGCATGGGGGATCTGAGTGACCGTGTTAAGTCCTGATGTGAGAGGAGTGCAGGGTCGAGTTTGGTATGTGCGAACTCGTGAGAGTGAATGCTGCGCAATGATGTGTGCGGCGTTACGGTGTCTCATGTAGAAGTGCCACTTCTAGAAGCTGGCCTGTCTGTGTAATGAATGTGCAGTGACTGTCTGGCTTGTGATTGGCTGGTGTGTCTAGCTCCAGGAGTCAGGATGGGTCTGCCCCGGCGGTGAATGGAGAGATCTGCATGTGATGGCAGGGAGGAGTACACCTGGGACCTGAATAGGGCTGGGCTTTCCCTACACAATGCTGGCTCCACCCCCTGTGGTGCGTCTGATGTCCCTGGCCTGTCCTGTGAATAGGGAGAGGGGCTGAGCAAAACAAAGTGCTCAGGAACCAGTTGCATCTGGTTCGCCCCTTCCCTGCACCTTTGGAGACAAAAGGATTCTGTGTATAAAAGAGGGGCTGTGACCCCATGAAAATGTTCTTGTTCTTGGACTAGAAACTACCAGGGGCGTGCTGCTGCTGGGGCTCAGGGGTAGGCTTGCCTCCCTGGGCCCTGCCCTGGATGCCTGGAGGACTTCTCTTTGGGTGACCCTTCTGCCCTACATTGCCCCCTTGATGCCTCCAGGACTTTTGGGACCATTTGCTTTATTCTCCGTGCCCCAGGACTTTGGCTTCATCTAGCGCCTGGAAGCGCTATCCTTTAAATGCCCAGCTGAGGAGGAGCCCTGGAGCTTGTCAGTGCTGAGCTGCATCTTGCCCTGAGGCACTCCCCAGCATAGGGATTCCCCCGATATTGCTGGGAGTAGCGGGTGCCCACCCCGTGATTGCGGCCTTCAGATTTTATTTTACTAGCGGGTGCCCACCCCGCGGTATTTACCTTTTAGCGGGTGCCCACCCCGCTTTATATTTTTGATTGTGAGGGAGCCTACTCCTCTTACCGCTGAAGAAAAGTCACCGCCGCGGCCCGCGGCAAAACCGGAAGTCAGGCGGCCAGACGCCTGGAGCGGGGCGGGACTTCTGCTTGAGGAAAGGAAGTCCCGCTCGCCGCCCGAGATCCGCCCGGAGCCTCGCAGGCTCCATCTACAATGCCCGGTCCCGAGGAGGAGGACCGGGTGAAGCATGGTGCAGAACTGAGGCAGGACTCCCGGAAGGAGGGAGAGCCCCGCAGGCGTCAGCAGTGAAATAGAGAGCCCCGCAGTGTGGAGGTTGCGGCGCCGGGGGCCCGAGGTGCCAGCCCCCGCCGCATGGAAGAGACCCCACGCCAGGAGCCCGGTAAGGAGAGGGCTTGGGGTGGTCCCTTTTTTTTGTTAATTCCCGAGCGGCCCCATTTGATAGCGGGCCGCTCCAACGAGGCACATCTATCCCTACAGAGGGGGCAGAGTGGTTTACAGAGCCCCGTTTGGCTCTAGTGATTGGCATAGTTATTTCAGAGCCCTGAGTGGCTCCAACACGTGGGCAAGTTTGTTCTTAGAGCCTAGATGGCTCCAACGATGGGGGAACAGTTAATTACAAGCCCCGTAGGGTCCAGAGGGCACAGAGGTGCCAGGGCCCCTTTAGTTTTGGCCACCCCAGCTGCCCCGCTAGACAGAGGGTAGCTGCAACGGTTTGTACATGGATTGTTCTAGAGCCTAGAGGGCTCCAATAATTGGCACAGGTTGTTGTGGAGGGCTAGTGAGAGCCCCCTGCCACAGTTTGACTTCACCGCTGCCCAGCAAGTAGTGGGTAGCTGCACCATTTAGGTCTTTTTTCCCTAGGGACTTGCTTTTTGTGAACTCAGGAGTGGGACGCACTCCTTCGTCCCTACTTTGGCCTTCCACAGCTGCGCAGCACTTAGTGCCAGCTGCAGCGTTTAGGCCCTACTCTTGTCCCCAGTTGCCCAGCAAGTAGTGGGCAGCTGCTACGTTTAGGTTCTGGCGCAACCTGGACCCTAATGTGATTTAGGTGTTATTGTGATTTATATACTAATGCGTTGGGTGTTAGGAAATGTACTGTGTGTAGTATGTTTTGCGCACCCTGTGTTTTATACCTCTAGATGTGATTTATGCATAGGAGGTTGTTTTACCGCTTTAGGTTGATGTTAGGGAGATAATACTTCCCTGTGTGATGTACGCCCCTAGTGTAATTATACTTAGGAGGTAGGGTCTAATGCGTTCGACTTATGAGAAATTGCATAATGTGTTTATGCCCCTGTGATGTATACAGGATAGGTTTTATACCTGATTCTATTATAATAATGCTGAGGTCATTATTGCGCCAGTAGTTTCTGGTTGTGCTCTACAGTGATAATTTGTGCTACAGTTGGTATAGGTTCTACATTTACAATTGGTGATTTGTGCTAATTCTGACAGTGGTCCATGTGGCCCTGTCTTGTGTATATAGTCCCCTGTAAAATTCTGCCCAGTGCCAGTTGGCACAGTGTAAATTATGTGATTATCATTTAATGTGTTTATTATAATACAAAGGCTATTTTTTATATATAACCTTGTGTGGAGTTTCTTTTGTGTTAGGCCTAGGATGTTGTTGCTGTGTGCGCGCGCAAACGCTTTACACATTGCCTCCGGTATAAGCCTCACTGCTCGTACCAAGCTACCAAGGGGGTGAGCAGGGGTCATCTTTGGCGTGTAACTCCCCAGCCCTGACTTAGAGTGGTGGTTTCTGCCTGGCTTTGGCGCAAGCCCTAGCCAACCAGAAATCCCATTTCTAACACCCAACTTAAAATGCGCCACAGGGCGTTTTTGCACACGTCACCTCAGGCCCCGTCCCCTCCCTTCACCACTGTGTAAACGCGCCCTGTGGCCATTCTAAGTTGAGAGATTAAGTCCCCTTGAATCCTAAGGGTCACTAGGGTCAAACTAGCCCACTAGGTACCTCCAGTAAGCGCCACAGAGCTGCGTTGCATAGAGGTGTAAAAAGGGGCATGGCCTCAGAACACCTGTCTGCAACGCAGCTCCCTGCCGCATACTGGAGATACCTGTTGGGCTAGTTGGTCCTCGGGGACCCTCAGTATTGAAGGGGAATTAATTCCCCAACTTACAACTGGCCAGGGGGCGCGTTTGCAGAGTGCTGCAAGGAGGGGGCGTGGCCTCCTGCGCGATGCCGGTCTTTTATTTATTTTATTTTTTTAAGAAGGAGGTCTGAGTGGCCCCCCTTCTTTTTCTAATTTATTGGCCCTGGGGACCCCATCCGCCAGGGCCTGCACCCTAATTTTTTTTTTTTGTTGATAAAAATTAATTTGGCCCTCCCAAGGCATTAATCGGCCCCGGGGACCCCAACCCCCGGGTCATGGCCTTTTTAAAAAAAAATTCTTTAGGAGTGGGGCTGCGTTGCCCCCCTCCTCAGGCCACTTATGGCCCCGGGGACCCCATCCCCCGGGGTCGGCCTTTGTTTTTTATTTTTAAAAAAAATATATTTATAGAAACACCTAGGACATGCTGGACAAACCGTATGTACCTATCACCATGATGATTTGAGTGATATTTATTAAAAGGCGACTATGCATACAATGAATCCACGTGGAATGTAATTACACCGCTAGTGAAGCTCTGACGTGTCTGACGCCCTACCGTGCCTAATCCCAGCGCCCCCGCCGTTGGGTACTCTCCAAGTAGACACCCTTGTCGTTTATTTATACAAACATGGGTAGCTATTGACGGGCACATTTAATACACACGCACACCAAACCATTCAAAGGGGATTCGACAAAAATTCGCCCAAACTATGCAAGAAACCCCCCTCACGGTTAATAAAACACACATCCACCACCGAATGTGTAATACGTTTTATTTTACTCTCTGGAAAGTAGATGACCATCACTTGAGAGTCACAGCGTGCTCCTGGCTGAGCCCAATGCTGTGTTACACCCATCAGTGCCCGCCGAGTGCCACACACCTCTGTGTTGTATTCCACCAGCTAGTGCGTATGCTATGACACTCTCTAGCCCATGTGCACTGTAACACCACCCCGTGAATATGTCATGCCACAATTGCCTTCGCACGGGTTATATTTCCCCATCTAACGTGCCTTCCTCGATGCCTATGTTATAACGCACAGCGCTATGCCATACATATTACAATCTGGGATCCATATCTTTGTCAAAGTGCACATGCAATGTTACACTCCCCAGCACATATTTTATATTACAACTTTAGAGACTAGTTAGGTTACACAACACTGCCCTGTGCATATTACACTCCAAGGCACATAACGCATAGCACGCGCTAGTGCCTGTGCTATCTCGCACTCTCCAATTAATCTGTCATTGCGCACAATGTATTGCATATTATATTTGACACCCTGGTCCATCTTATATCACACTTTTTGGTGCATAGTTTATACCATATACTATATCTAGTTTTCATTTTCAATCGTGCTCTCAGGACCATTTTCTATATAACACTGCGTCCACCTACCCTTTTCAAGGGCATTACATTTTGCGATGGGGGTGGAGGGTCAGGGGGTGTTTCTGCCAAGTGAGCCCAGAGTCATAGTCACAAACGTCCTCTTCTTCCTGAATAAAAGTGAGATTATGCTGCATACTTGTTCATATTTTAAGTAGTTCGCACAGACACACATTTTAAAAACAATAAAGTTCCTAATACCCACCTTCTCTGAACAGTTAGCTTGCTGCCCCATCCACCTCCTCCCTATCCTCTTTTGTCTGAATCCATGGACTAGCCTACTCCCTCCTGCCATGCATGGTCTGATGTGCTGCCACTGCCCTCCATTTAGCATGATGTACCAGTCCACTCCTCCTGCCCTCCATTGCCCAATTATATGGCCCATCATTGACCTCCTGCTTAGCCTCTGTGCTTAGCTTGCTGCCCCTATTCTCCTTCCCCCTGCCCTCCGATGTCTTTATGCATGCCCCTGCTCCATCCTTTTTGCCCACCATGTTCCAAGGACCTGCCACTCCTATCTACTCTGAGTGTTCTGTTGAGCTGCCACTTCCCTCCCACCTGCCTGGCATTGTGAGATGACTGCAACCTGTCCCTGCCACCTCCACCCTGCCTGTCCACATGCCATGCCCCTATCCCCTTCCTCCTGTCCTCCATGGTCCATTTTACTGCCACACCTTTCTGCCCTCCCTGGTCTGTTGTACTGCAACTGCTCCTCCTGCCTGCCCCGCGCGGTCTGTTGTGAGGCCCCTTCCCCTGAACTCTCTTGTCTGTGCCCAGGTCCTGACCCTCCCTTCTATCCTCCATGGTCCTTTGTGCATGCCCCTGCACCCTCCTTCTTGCCCATCATAGCCATTGTGCTGCCACTAACCCTCCCGCTTGCCATGCATGGCCTTCTGTGCTGCCATGGCCACTCCCAACTTCCCTGTGTGGTCAGCTAGCTGCCCCTGACCCCCTCCCACCTTCCCTCCATGGTCTGTGTGTATGCCACCATAGTCTCATTGTTGCTCTCCATGGTGTGTCTTGTTTCTAGTGCCCATCCTGCCTGACCTCCATGGTCATCTTGCTGCTCCTGCCCTGCCCCCTTACCCACAGCCCTCTGTTTCCATGTGCAGACCCCTATTCCCTCCCTCCTGGCTTGTCTGTTCCATTGTAATGCCCCTGATCTGTCCCTCCTGCCCTTTATGGTCTGTTATGCTGCAGCTTTCTCTCCTGTCTGTCCATTATGGTCAGCTAGCTCCCATTGCCTCTTTCCCCTCTGTTCTCTGTTGTCCATGTGCATGGTCCTGTCCCCTCCCTATTGCTTTCTATCGATTGTCGTGCTGCACTCCCGTCCCGCATGCCCTGTGTGGTGTATTGTGCTGCTGCAAACCCTGATGCCTGCCCTGTAGGGTCAGTTTGGTGCACCTCTCCATGTCCCTCCTGGGTTCTGTTATCCGAGTCCATGTCCCTACCCCAATTCCTCCTGCCTACCATGATCCAATGTACCATACTTGCAAACATTTTAAACTTGGTAAGAGGGAGATTTTGGAAAAAAACTGGGGTATTGATTTTGCCCTTTGAGTTACATTGAAAAAGAGGAGATTGTAGACAGGAGACAGATCAAATAAAGCCCATTTGAGCTTAAAAACATTGGACGTTTCCTGGCTGAAACGGGTCTGTTGGCATGTATGGTTGTACTACCACTGCCTCTTCCTTCTGCCCACAATGGTCTATTATATTGCCACAGCCTCTATTGCCAGTCCTGCATTGTTGGTTTGTTGCCCTTGCCCCCCTTTCCACTTCCCTCCATAGTCTGTTGTGCTGCCACTGCCCTTCCTGCCTGCCCAGTGTGGTCAAATTGTTGCCTCTGCACTCTCCTACCTGGTTAGTGCTCTAAAAAACTAAAATGAGGACATATTTTCTGAGTTTTCAAATAGCGATTAAGAACTTTTAAATTATTTGTAATCTTTATTTTTTTGATCCAGTTGACCACTTGATTAAATGTTGCACCTAGGGGAGAGGATGTGGTGTTACTTCCAGAGCTGCAGACTTTGCAACTGGGGAACCAGGTTGGAGTTTCTGCTTCAGCTCAACATTCTGTGATTCTGGTCAAATCACTTAATCTCCCCATGTCTACTACCAAAATGAATTTGATCTTGTGTGATGTAACCAATGCTAATGTAAAGCACTCCAATACCTGACAAGTCTGCACTATATAAAACTGCAAATACACAAAAAATAAGTGTTTTGCACACTTCTGTCATTGGGCTACATGTGGGCTATATCTGGGTGATATTTGTGCTGCATTTGGGCTCTTTTGTCTCTGGTGGCCATCTTGGGAGATTTATTTGTTATGAAGTTTCCTAATTTCCTCATTTACTGCAGTCTCCTCAGTAGGACATGCTTTCAGTTTTTTACTTTGATTCCATCAAGAAGGTATTCAGATATGTCACACATTTGCCATAAATTCTAAATGTTAGCACTCTAGTTGCTCATTAGATCACTGTAGTAAAGCAACTGCTCACCACGGAAGTCTGCTGCTGGTATTAAAAGTGCATGTTTCAGTCTGCATATCACAATTTTTTTATGAAATAGAAGAGGATTTGAGAAGTCACTCAAAATGTGCCCTATTTTTTCTTTCTTCAGCACTAATTGTAATTTCTATGGCAAAATGAACCCCCTCATTGTGTTCCTTTTTAAATTAAATGTTTTAAGTGTTACCAGTTTATTCCAATCAAGATGGCATCAGGTGTGCCATACTTTTGTCATAAGTAAGAGAGTAAGCGCTCTAGTTGTTCTTAAGAACACTCTGGGACATTCTGTCATTGGGCTATACTTGGGCTACATCTGGGTGATATTTGGGCTACATTTGGGCTCTTTTGTCTCTGGTGGCCATCTTGGGAGATTTATTTGTTATGAAGTTTCCTAATTTCCTCATTTACTGCAGTCTCCTCAGTAGGAAATACTTTCAGTTTTTTATTTTGGTTCCATCAAGAAGGCATTCAGATGTGTCACACATTTGCCATAAATTCAGAATGTTAGCACTCTAGTTGCTCATTAGATCACTGTAGTAAAGCTACTGCTCACCAGGGAAGTCTGCTGCTGGTATTCAAAGTGCATGTTTCAGTCTGCATGTCAGAATTTTTTTATGAAATGGTAGAGGATTTGAGAAGTCAAAATGTGCCCTAATTTTTCTTTCTGCAGCACTAATCATAATTTCTATGGCCAAATGAACCCCCTCATTTTGTTCCTTTGTAAATTAAATGTTTTAAGTGTTACCACTTTATTCCAATCAAGATGGCTTCAGATGTGCCATACTTTTGTCATAAGTAAGACTGTTAGCGCTCTAGTTGTTCGTTAGAACACTCTGGGACATTCTGTCAATGGGCTATACTTGGGCTACATCTGGGTGATATTTGGGCTACATTTGGGCTCTTTTGTCTCTGGTGGCCATTTTGGGAGACTTATTTGTTATGAAGTTTCCTAATTTCCTCGTTTACTACAGTCTCCTCAGTAGGAAATACTTTCAATTTTTTACTTTGATTCCATCAAGAAGGCATTCAGATGTGTCACACATTTGCTCATAAATTCAGAATGTTAGCACTCTAGTTGCTTATTAGATCACTGTAGTAAAGCTACTGCTCACCAGGGAAGTCTGCTGCTGGTATTGAAAGTGCATGTTTCAGTCTGTATGTCAGAATTTTTTAATGAAATAGAAGAGGATTTGAGAAGTCACTCAAAATGTGCCCTAATTTTTCTTTCTGCAGCACTAATCATACTTTCTATGGCAAAATGAACCCCCTCATTGTGTTCCTTTTTAAATTAAATATTTTAAGAGTTACCACTTTATTCCATTCAAGATGGCTTCAGGTGTGCAATACGTTTGACATAAGTAGGACTGTTAGCGCTCTAGTTGTTCTTTAGAACACTCTGGGAAGCTGCAGTAGAACACAAAGGAATCAACTGACAGGCTCTGCCCTTGTTGGATGTACATGTTTTACTGAGAATGGCAGACTTCATTCTCACATGACTGAGAAAGATAATGTGAATTTACAGAAAATATGCTCTCAGTTTAGCTTATAGATCACCTTCCAAACCTCTGTGGGAAAAGCATGAGAAAATGGTTTTCTCTCAAACATAATTCATGATATCACAGAAAAAGGCTTTTTCACATGGTAAAATCACCTTAGAACACACCACAATTCCTAAAATGAGTATGGTACCATCAACAAATGATTTATAATGTAACTAAAGTCTTAAAACCTTCTATTAACTGCAATGCTTTTTAATGAGGTGCTATCGTGTATGTTGGTCCCAAGATGGCTGCCAACACTTCTTGGATGAAGTGCTGACAGCCGATCAGATCTCACGATGAGATGTGAGGTTAGGCTCCGCCCAGATATATATGTGATTTTGATTTTGATTTTCTCAGGAACTACTGAACGGATTTACACCATTTAAGCAAAAGGCACGAGTCTGAACTGAGGACTACCTCTTTGCCAAATTTGGTGTAATTCTGTTCAGCAGTTCGGGCTGTAGCTGTGTCAACAGGTCCTATGGGAAAATGCATGGGGAAAACGCATTTTGGGACCTCCCACTTTTTTTCTCAGCCCCCGCTTGACGAATCACCATGAAAATGTCAGGATAGGAGCGGACTGGAGCTGGCCAAAAGTTCGGAAAATTTCTCGAAGATTCGTCAATCGGCGCCAACGTTATTTCAAATAGAATGTTGCGGATTTCCTATGGAAAATAGGTCCTAACTATAACTACCTACTGGCGACTGCCAGTAGGTAATATATAAATAAATATATATATATCTATATTTGTAAATTTTGATATAATTTTAAAATTATAAATGAAATTAAAATTAATAGTTTATAAAAATAATTAAAGTAAATATATATTAATTATTATCTATGTGTTTTTAGTTTTTAAATTGTTACATATATATATATATATATATATTGCTCCTCCGTTTTCTCAGGTATGCCTACCGACTCCAAACCAGGGGGCGCGTCGACGAACGGACCTCCCAAGCACGGTCCGATAATATTCAACAAAACTTCCTCACAAGTAGGAAAGCCGACGCCGTGTCTTGTGCTTCAATAATTCTTTTATTCGGTCAGCTAAAACGTTGAACGCGTTTCGCTTGTCCCGCAAGCTTGTTCACCAACATTTTACATAAAGTTTTGCCGCCATTTTAAGTGCTCAGTGCATACGTTGTGCGTAAAGAACTAAATCATAAACAGTAACAACAGACTCGTAGTTCCATATATATCGAAGTTGCTACGGAGCTCGAGAAATTAATTTATACATACAATTCATGTTAATGTAACCATTCTTATCACATTGGAACAATTCCGCGATAACAATTCTTTATCATATATTTGCATGATACAAATTACAGAGAAAATAAGGCTCCTCCTCTGAATAGCCTTATATCAATAAAGACACTATTGCCCTAGTGGGCCAACATTCAAACCGCAGAATTGTTTTCGTAAATACAATCAGTACATGATCCTAGTGGATTAACCCCTTCCATGCCCATGACGGAACGGTTCCGTCATGAGCATCGGTTGCGCTGTGCTCATGACGGAACCGTTCCGTCATGGGCCCGCCCGCGCTCGAACCCTTCAGCACCGCGGGGGAATTCCCACAGCGCTGAAGGGGTTAAGCCCAAGTGGGCATATACCAATATTATCAAGCTCAAATTCATTTATTCTAGGCTATTGTTTAAACTAAGTCTGTTGAACATAAATGTGTACATAATCCGTGAAACTACAAAACTCTACTTACAAAAATAAATTAAAAAATTGTTTAAAAAAGTTTGCTGAAAGGAGAGGGAGGGAATTTCACTTTAATTTTAATTTTATAGATGTGTATGAAAATCTTCTTCTACATTAAGGCCTTCAGGGATCTTAGTATTAAGCCTAATAATATAGTTAGATTCTAACCTCCTCAATTTTTTGACTCGATCCCCACCTCTCTCATTCAGTGGGACTGCATCAATTACAAAATACTCAAGTCCTTTGGTATTTCTGTCGTGGAATTGGTCAAAGTGTCTTGCCACGGGGTAAGATTTATCCCCGTTTTTAATGGCCCTCAAGTGTTGTAAGACACGCTTGTGTACTTGTAGTATTGTGCTCCCAACGTAACGTAGACCGCATGGGCAACAGAGGACATACACAGCAAAATCTGTTTTGCAGGTGTAATGGCCCTTGATTTTGTTTAGAACCGGTGATAGGCCTCCCACATAGTTGGATGTATTTTTGCCGTGGACACAGGCCTTGCATTTAGCACATTTTATGAAGCCCTCTTTTTTACTGAGCCAGCTTTTAATAGTTCTCCCTTTCGTTGTAGGGAGCATGTTGCTAACCAGAGACTGCTTGAGTGACTTGGCCTTCCTGAAAGTTATCAATGGCCTACGTCCCACATGTTTTTTAAGCACAGGATCGTTGGCAATGATGTGACAATGTTTTTGCAAGATTTTTCTAAGACTGCCCTCTTGCGTATTGAAGCTAGTGATCAATCTGCATTTGCTGTCACTGTCATTGTCTGGCATCTCATGTCTGTTTTGGTGACTAAACAGGATTTGTTCTCTCGTTTTCTTACGGGCCTTCCAGATTGCTGTATCTACCCATTTACTAGGGTAACCTCTAGCTGCAAATCTAGATTTCAAACATGTTAATTCTGTGCTAAGGTCTTCCTTGTTGCTGCAATTCCTGATGGCTCTAAGACACTCGCCATAGGGGATACTTCTTACTAGGTTGTTTGGATGAAAGCTAGTCGCATGTAGTAGAGTATTCCCATCTGTGGCCTTACGGTAAAGCTTTGTTTCCAGTTTGTCTCCTGCAATGTAGACAGTTACATCTAGAAAATTGACACTTACTGTACTTAATTCATACGTGAATTTTAAATTAAGATCGTTCTCTTGTAACCCATTCACAAAGTCACGTGCACTGTTCTGAGAGCCCTTCCAAACGACAAACAAGTCGTCTATGTACCGGCTCCAAAAAACTACATTTTCTTGCCATTCCTTGGGGAACCGGACTTGGACCACCTGCTCCTCCCACCAGCCCATATGCAAATTCGCATAGCTGGGGGCGAAGCAGGTGCCCATCGCGGTCCCGCACACTTGATGAAACAATTCTCCATTGAACAGAAAATAATTATTGTCAAGACATGTTTTGGTCATCGACAATAACATCTGAGTATGATGCCAAAGCTGTAACGGCCTGAAACCCAGATAGTGCCTAACGGCGTTAAGCCCATCAGAGTGTCTAATACTCGTATACAGAGTTGTTGCATCGATAGTCATCAAAACTTAATCACACTCCCAAGGTATGTCATAGATCTTCCGTAGGAAATCACCCGTATCTTGTATAAACGACGGGAGTTTACTGACCAAAGGATTAATGAAGGAGTCAACATATTTCGAGGTGTTTTCCAGTGCACTGGAAATGGCTGAAATAATCGGCCTTCCTGGGGGGTTCTCAATGCTCTTATGTACTTTTGGAATTAAGTAAAAAACTGGTGTCACGGGATTATTGATCTTCAAAAACAACATTTCATCATTGCTAATCAGACCCTGTTTGTACCAGTCTAATAACATACTGTTGTATTTCTCGTGGCTAGCAGTCATTACTTCCTTGCTGACCCGTACATAGTTGGACTTGTTATTCAGCTGTTTATAGGCTTCTTTGAGATATTGTTCTCTTCCCCACAACACCACGTTACCCCCTTTATCCGCATTGCGAACAATACATGTGTCATTACTCGACAATTTCTTAACTAGCGCATAGTAATCTTTATCACGCTGAGTGTATGCTTGGTTCTTAAATTTTAACCCCTTCCATGCTCATGACGGAACGGTTCCGTCATGAGCCACGGTTGAGCTGTGCTCATGACGGAACCGTTCCGTCATCGGCCCGCCCGCGCACGAACCCTTCAGCACCGCGGCGGAATTCGCCCAGCGCTGAAGGGGTTAATGTGCTGCACAGTTTCTTGACATCTTTCACCACCAAATCATTAAACACATCTACAGAGTCCTTGTTGGTCAGAGGCGTAAATTTGGAATTCAATTTAAACTTGGTTGGTGCCCTCTGTTCTATGTTCAAACTCTCATTCTCAGCCAGATGCAATGCTTTTTGTAGAGTATCAGGCACTTCTTGGCTAGCTTGGGCCTCTTGACTCAAATCATCATGTAACTCCGCCATTACTAGCATCCAATTCATGTCGTCTACAGCCAGGTTGCCAGATTGATTTGGTATTGAGCTGCTCTGTGCCACTACTGATTGTTTCAGAGCAATTGCAAAGAATTTTTTCAACTTGAGTGATCTAGTAAATTTGAAAATATCAACTCTAGTTTGTACATAGTCAATGTTCGCTTTGGGACAGTAGGATAAACCTAACTTGAGGATATCTTGCTCTTTGTCCGATAACGTCATCTCTGTAAGGTTAATGACAGTTGCTGCCTGTTGCATTCTATTTGTTGGATTTCGTTGACTTCTTGCCGTTGTTGTTTGCATTGCTTTGCCCCTTTGCGCCGCCTCTGCCTCTTCCTCTTGGAGGCCTGGCGTTTGTTGAAGGGCGCGGGCGTAGGTTGAAGCGCCTCTCCTCGCGTAAAAAATCAAATTCATCAATGACAGAGGGAACCGACATTCCGGTACTCGGGCCTTCCTCTAGATCGGTATCCAATTCTGAGCTTTGTAAACTGCTAAGATCAGATTGCTGGTCACGTGGCCTGCTACTAGCAGCGTTGAGCCTTTGCTTCCGCATATTGTCGAATTTTTTAGCGAACGTATAGTTTTGCCCACGTTCATAATCAATTTTGTCACGCCGGAACTTTTGTGCTTTTCTTTCTTTGATCGTAATTTCCAGCTTAGACAACCGATCTTTCATATCTGTTTTGAATTTCAGGATCGTGTCTTGATCAGGTTCTTTGTCAAGGATTAGCAGAATTTGTTCAATTTCTTCCAGTATTCTGGCACGGTCTATGTCAGCATACTTGACAAGGATATGCAACATTCTACTTGACGCTTCTTGATTATTCTCCGCCCACTCCTTCAGCATATTCGGATTGGGGTCTTCATATGTCGGTGCCACCATAATCCTAAGACCTCTGGGGATCCTTTTGACTTCTAGATAAGGCTGGAGGGACTTAGCTTCCCACCATTTGGAGAGTTCTGAACGTTTTAATTTTTCAGTCTCTTCAATCTGACTGTTACGTCCGTGACTTTCGTAGTGTTCATTGGTGCAGACCCTTTCTGCACGGAGGGTGTATCGTCATCGAATATGGAGAGAGCCGCTTCCTCCCTTTCCTTTAGTTCAGTAGCTGACATTTTAATAAACTAAAACAACAAGGATAAATCCTGGCACCAAGAACCGCCAAAGTCCTCTGTTCTAAATGAACAAGAGTAATTCTTCACTCAATGGCTTTCCCCCTTCCCGTCTGAATTCAGCGTCCGCTTACCCCTTCGACGTAGTCAGGTTCCTCGGGTCCTCCGACTCGGAAAATGCTGCTACTGTTGCGGAGAAAACTGCATCTTGCTCGATTACCCACGGGAAGCCTGCACGCAATCCCGGATCATCAGACGGGGGGGCGGTGGCTGACAAACTGCTCCTCCGTTTGCTCAGGTATGCCTACCGCCTCCAAACCAGGGGGCGCGTCGACGAACGGACCTCCCAAGCACGGTCCGATAATATTCAACAAAACTTCCTCACAAGTAGGAAAGCCGACGCCGTGTCTTGTGCTTCAATAATTCTTTTATTCGGTCAGCTAAAACGTTGAACGCGTTTCGCTTGTCCGGCAAGCTTGTTCACCAACATTTTACATAAAGTTTTGCCGCCATTTTAAGTGCTCAGTGCATACGTTGTGCGTAAAGAACTAAATCATAAACAGTAACAACAGACTCGTAGTTCCATATATATCGAAGTTGCTACGGAGCTCGAGAAATTAATTTATACATACAATTAACACTTAAAATGGCGGCAAAACTTTATGTAAAATGTTGGTGAACAAGCTTGCGGGACAAGCGAAACGCGTTCAACGTTTTAGCTGACCGAATAAAAGAATTATTGAAGCACAAGACACGGCGTCGGCTTTCCTACTTGTGAGGAAGTTTTGTTGAATATTATCGAAACAATCAGTAGTGGCACAGAGCAGCTCAATACCAAATCAATCTGGCAACCTGGCTGTAGACGACATGAATTTGATGCTAGTAATGGCGGAGTTACATGATGATTTGAGTCAAGAGGCCCAAGCTAGCCAAGAAGTGCCTGATACTCTACAAAAAGCATTGCATCTGGCTGAGAATGAGAGTTTGAACATAGAACAGAGGGCACCAACCAAGTTTAAATTGAATTCCAAATTTACGCCTCTGACCAACAAGGACTCTGTAGATGTGTTTAATGATTTGGTGGTGAATGATGTCAAGAAACTGTGCAGCACATTAAAATTTAAGAACCAAGCATACACTCAGCGTGATAAAGATTACTATGCGCTAGTTAAGAAATTGTCGAGTAATGACACATGTATTGTTCGCAATGCGGATAAAGGGGGTAACGTGGTGTTGTGGGGAAGAGAACAATATCTCAAAGAAGCCTATAAACAGCTGAATAACAAGTCCAACTATGTACGGGTCAGCAAGGAAGTAATGACTGCTAGCCACGAGAAATACAACAGTATGTTATTAGACTGGTACAAACAGGGTCTGATTAGCAATGATGAAATGTTGTTTTTGAAGATCAATAATCCCGTGACACCAGTTTTTTACTTAATTCCAAAAGTACATAAGAGCATTGAGAACCCCCCAGGAAGGCCGATTATTTCAGCCATTTCCAGTGCACTGGAAAACACCTCGAAATATGTTGACTCCTTCATTAATCCTTTGGTCAGTAAACTCCCGTCGTTTATACAAGATACGGGTGATTTCCTACGGAAGATCTATGACATACCTTGGGAGTGTGATTACGTTTTGATGACTATCGATGCAACAACTCTGTATACGAGTATTAGACACTCTGATGGGCTTAACGCCGTTAGGCACTATCTGGGTTTCAGGCCGTTACAGCTTTGGCATCATACTCAGATGTTATTGTCGATGACCAAAACATGTCTTGACAATAATTATTTTCTGTTCAATGGAGAATTGTTTCATCAAGTGTGCGGGACCGCGATGGGCACCTGCTTCGCCCCCAGCTATGCGAATTTGCATATGGGCTGGTGGGAGGAGCAGGTGGTCCAAGTCCGGTTCCCCAAGGAATGGCAAGAAAATGTAGTTTTTTGGAGCCGGTACATAGACGACTTGTTTGTCGTTTGGAAGGGCTCTCAGAACAGTGCACGTGACTTTGTGAATGGGTTACAAGAGAACGATCTTAATTTAAAATTCACGTATGAATTAAGTACAGTAAGTGTCAATTTTCTAGATGTAACTGTCTACATTGCAGGAGACAAACTGGAAACAAAGCTTTACCGTAAGGCCACAGATGGGAATACTCTACTACATGCGACTTGCTTTCATCCAAACAACCTAGTAAGAAGTATCCCCTATGGCGAGTGTCTTAGAGCCATGAGGAATTGCAGCAACAAGGAAGAACCTTAGCACAGAATTAACATGTTTGAAATCTAGATTTGCAGCTAGAGGTTACCCTAGTAAATGGGTAGATACAGCAATCTGGAAGGCCCGTAAGAAAACGAGAGAACAAATCCTGTTTAGTCACCAAAACAGACATGAGATGCCAGACAATGACAGTGACAGCAAATGCAGATTGATCACTAGCTTCAATACGCAAGAGGGCAGTCTTAGAAAAATCTTGCAAAAACATTGTCACATCATTGCCAACGATCCTGTGCTTAAAAAACATGTGGGACGTAGGCCATTGATAACTTTCAGGAAGGCCAAGTCACTCAAGCAGTCTCTGGTTAGCAACATGCTCCCTACAACGAAAGGGAGAACTATTAAAAGCTGGCTCAGTAAAAAAGAGGGCTTCATAAAATGTGCTCAATGCAAGGCCTGTGTCCACGGAAAAAATACATCCAACTATGTGGGAGGCCTATCACCGGTTCTAAACAAAATCAAGGGCCATTACACCTGCAAAACAGATTTTGCTGTGTATGTCCTCTGTTGCCCATGCGGTCTACGTTACGTTGGGAGCACAATACTACAAGTACACAAGCGTGTCTTACAACACTTGAGGGCCATTAAAAACGGGGATAAATCCTACCCCGTGGCAACACACTTTGACCAATTCCACGACAGAAATACCAAAGGACTTGAGTATTTTGTAATTGATGCAGTCCCACTGAGTGAGAGAGGTGGGGATCGAGTCAAAAAATTGAGGAGGTTAGAATCTAACTATATTATTAGGCTTAATACTAAGATCCCTGAAGGCCTGAATGTAGAAGAAGATTTTCATACACATCTATAAAATTAAAATTAAAGTGAACTTCCCTCCCTCTCCTTTCAGCAAACTTTTTTAAACAATTTTTTAATTTATTTTTGTAAGTAGAGTTTTGTAGTTTCACGGATTATGTACACATTTATGTTCAACAGACTTAGTTTAAACAATAGCCTAGAATAAATGAATTTGAGCTTGATAATATTGGTATATGTCCACTTGGGCTTAATCCACTAGGATCATGTACTGATTGTATTTACGAAAACAATTCTGCGGTTTGAATGTTGGCCCACTAGGGCAATAGTGTCTTTATTGATATAAGGCTATTCAGAGGAGGAGCCTTATTTTCTCTGTAATTTGTATCATGCAAATATATGATAAAGAATTGTTATCGCGGAATTGTTCCAATGTGATAAGAATGGTTACATTAACATGAATTTTATGTATAAATTAATTTCTTGAGCTCCGTAGCAACTTCGATATATATGGAACTACGAGTCTGTTGTTACTGTTTATGATTTAGTTCTTTACGCACAACGTATGCACTGAGCACTTAAAATGGCGGCAAAACTTTATGTAAAATGTTGGTGAACAAGCTTGCGGGACAAGCGAAACGTGTTCAACGTTTTAGCTGACCGAATAAAAGAATTATTGAAGCACAAGACACGGCGTCAGCTTTCCTACTTGTGAGGAAGTTTTGTTGAATATATATATATATATATATATATATATATATATATTACCCACTGGCGGTCGCCAGTAGGTAGTTATAGTTTGAACCTACTTTCCATAGGAAAAGCATTTTTGGATTTGCTAATGACTTTGGCGTCGTTTGACGAATGTTGGCAAAATTCTCCCAGAAATGGTCTATCCAGGTCAGCTTCTATCCTGAAAGTTTGGGGGTGATTCGTCAAGCAGGGGTTGAGAAGAGAGGGGTGTCCCAAAAAGTGTTTTCTCCATGTTAATTGCCATAGGAAATTTTATTACAGGCTACAGCCTGAACTGCTGAAGGGAATTACACCTAATTTTGCAAAAAGCTAGAGCTTGGTTCAGAAAGCAACCTTTTTTTAAATGGTGTAAATCCGCTCAGTAGTTGCTGAGAAATTAAAAAAATAAAAGTCAAAAAATCAATTTCCCATAGAAAGTTTTAGCAAAGGCTACAGCCCGAACGGCTGAATGGAATTATACCAAATTTGACAAAAAGGTAGTGCTTGATCCAGAAAGGTGGTGTAAATCCGTTCAGTAGTTGCTGATAAATTAAAAAAATAAAAGTTTCAATATCTGGGGCGGCGGTGGGTTCGCGCATCCTCCCGACCACACGCTTCACTGTGATGGGCTGCCACGACCACGAACTTAACTCCAAACCAGGAAGTGTTGGCAGCCATATTGTGACTCGGTAGAACTGACTCACTAGAAAACAGTCACAAAAAATTAAAAAAGAAGAAAAGGGGGCAGGGTATAAACATCCTGACCCCCTAGTCCTGCCCAGGGGGTCCCACAAGCACCCCCAGGCCCAAAAATTATTATATATATATTTTTTAAACGTCCAAATGGTGGGTGCGCGAATCCGGACGAAAAAAAAGAAAAAGAAGAGGGGGGCTCCCCCACTTCATTTAAATGAGCCCCCGGGTGGGCCAGGTTCTGGGGGCAATCCGAAAATTATATTGCGGGGCCTGCGGGGCCTCCACTGCCCCGGGGACCGCCACCTCCCCGGGCTATGTAAATTAGGTGCGGGAGGGCACACGGCCCTTCTGCTGCACCGGGGACCGCTACCTACCCAGGGCTTGTTCTGTAATTGTTGTGGGTCCTCCGAGGCCCCCCAAGTCCTGAGGATCGCCACCCCCGGGCCTTTAATTAAATATGCAGGGGGGTTTGTTACCCCCCCCAAACTCTGGGGACCACCACCTCCCCAGGGCTTTGAAAATAGAGGGAGGGGGCCACGCAGCCCCTCTCCTGGAGCCCTTGATGGCCCTGGGGATCGCCAACACCCAGGGATCCTGCAGTGTCCCGTGTAGCCCACCCTTGAGACATTGTTATTGGCTATGACAGGGTGGAAGCATGCCTCGCTCGTTGTCATAGCAAACCCTGGTTTGCTTCATTGAAGCGAGTGGAGGAAAACCTGCTCTCACTTCAATATAGCAAAGCAGGATTGCTTTTGGGCAAGGGGAGCTGTATGTTAGCAGCAATGCCGGTTCCCGCAGGAGGCGGGGAGCCTCTGGTATCTTCCAACTAACAACTGCGAGAGTCAGAGGAGTCTCACAGCCAGCCCTATTAAACTTCCTCACACGTCCTGGATGTATGTCTACAAAAGCAACTTAGGGCCCCTGCATCCGCACCACCCGCTTGTCCCAATTCATAGAATTCCTGCACAACCAACCCAACCCCAGCCGTTGCTAGACGCCTCTGTACTCCAGATCCAAGATTGTAGTCACTGAAATGGGGGTGCGCCAGGTCATGAAGTCTAGTAGTCAACAGTAGTGAAAAAACAGTACTTTATTAGAAAAACATAAATTAACAACACAAAAACATCAAACAACGAGTGACTTGTGGATCGAAATAACTGTAGATCGTCCTGGAAATCCCAAAAGTCCGTATTCAGAAACCTGTTGGATAAATGAAGATAATGGTCAAGCGTTAGTATGCTCACAAATGTAATATGGTACATTGTATTGCACTAGGACAAACCGGATTGCTTACAGGTATGATCAACCCTGCACAAAATGACCGTAACAGAAGCTTGTGTGGTCGTAACCTTCATGGGAAAGAAAAGGAACGTTACAACCACACAAACTTCTGTTACGGTCTCATTATGCAGGATTTATCACACCTGCAAGCATCAGGGTTCATTTCAGCTTGATACACATGCATGTCCACTACACCTAAACTGCGCAGAAACAACTGGAGACCAAGAAAGGGAACCACACCATAGCAGCCTTTCTGCAGGTGGGTGGGGGGGGCAACTGACTGCACACATGTACTATTTGTGCCCCCTGCCGACACTGCACCCAATCACCGCAACAGAAACCACATGCATTCCAACAATGTGCAGGCAAAACTGGACCACCGGGGCCTGTACACTAATGTAATCGCAAACTTCTCAGGCAGTGTGCATGATTCTTGCATCTTTCGCAAGTATCCCAGTCCTGGTCCCCAGAACAGTCCACCACCCAGCGATGACTGCCGATCCTACGCACCCAGACCTCAATGCTCACCTACCGCCACCGGCGTGTCTCCAAGAGGGCTCACCACGTGCCAGAGCAACCTCATCAGCCGTTGCTGGATTCCTTAGCACAGGCCCCCAGCACATCCTGCTGCACCGCGTCATGTCTGTACAGCCAGCTGCCTCTGATGTACACGCGGTCCAGCCGAGCTCACAATTCAAATCGGGTCTTGTTTGCCAGGATAGCGTATCGAGGCCACGCATCCTCGTAGGCTGCACGCCCGCTCAGTTCTGGTGGCACTAACTCAGTGCAGCTCAAGTCATCGCCACGTGGTGGGTGGCCCATGTCAGCCAAAATGCCTCGGCTGCCACCAACTCTGTGCACCTCAAGTCATCATTACGTGGCAGGAGGCCAGTGTCCAGCAAAGTGCTTTGGCTGCCACCATCTCTGTGCAACTCAACTCATTGTGACGTTGCGGGAGACCCGTGTCGGTCAAAATGCCTTGGCTGCCACCAACATAATAAGCACATGGATACACCCAGATAGAGAATAGAAATGGCGTTGAGCACGTGCGCCCAGCCCTTTTTATTGGCAAGGTCACATGTCCTGTGACGCCTGTGCTGCATGGGTGTGGTATGGGAGTAAAGCAGCCGTGAGGGAGTGGCTGTGGCATGCTGACAATTAGACCTGTGATCAGCAGATCACTACAGCATTGTAGTTCCCTCCCTGTAAGCGTAAGCAGAGTGGGCTGGCTGAAACGCGCATCCTTCACAACTTTACAAATATGGAGGTTTGAATCCGCACACCCAGCGTGATAGGTACACGATGGGTGAGCGACTCCACTTTTTCTCCCCCAAAAAATAATATATATATTAATATTTAAGAAAACAATAGACATTATATTATTTTAATAACATACAAAAACAATTTTTGGAATATTAAAATTGCTAAATATCACACACAGAAATCTAAATTACTGAAAAAAACTTAGCTTTCATGAACATTATAATGAGAAATTAGCATTTAAAAAAACCTTTGAAATTCACTGAAAAAACCATAGGTTTCAGGCACGTTATAGTTAGTTATAGTTAGTTGGACATTTCACAAACCAGAGAAATTCCCCCGTTATAGTTAGTTAAGCTAACTATAATTCGCGCCCCAGCAATGCACTGCTGATGACGTCACATATTACATCATTCATGACATGGTCAGTGACATCACTGATGACATCACTGATGACATCTCATCAGTGATGTTTTGTACTTACCTGTTTAATTATAGGGAGTTGATATTTTTGCATTCTGTGTTTTTGCATCAATATTTCTTCTATATTTGTAACATCGATATTTTGTCAGTGAACCACTACTTCACCAGGCAGCCAACTCAGGTTTGACACACAGACTTTCTTAGGTTCCGCGGGATGTGACGTCACATCCTCCTAATACGGCCACAGTTAAATGTTTTGAGAGGCTGGCCCCTGCAGGCCACTGGTTGCGCAGCTCCGCTCTGAGCTGTGCCTGCTGTGAGCCTGCGTGAGTCTGATGGGCATCAGGGGCGCGCGCACGTTTTCCATTCCCAATGGAGTCGAGTGAGAGAAATTGCGACCCGACTCTGGGGAGGCGGGCAGTCGGCCCGTAAACCGGAATTTCGTGCTCTCCTTGCAAGTAAGTGTGAGACCATCTTAGTGTCAAATTTTCTTTTTAACGCTTGCCTGGGAAAATATGTAGAGTAAATGGAGCGTATTGAACTGCGCTTCCTCTGCATGTTCTTGCGTCTTGACAGTTTATGGATGCAGAAACTAATTACTGAAGTTTCCGGAGCACATTTTAACTGCCTGCACTGAGAGAGAGCTGTTATTATTTGTTTAAATTATGTAGTTGAATGGGGTCAGTCCGCTGCTCCATGTATGCAGCTACTGGTTTCCCAATTGCTGCACTCTGCAACGGCTAATACTTCACGCTGCTTTTTGTCTTCCGGCTGAAGCTTTCAGTGCTAAATGTTAAAATAACATTTAGTAAGTAAAATGCACATCATAGAGCCTTTTTCTGTGTAAGGGCCCTTAGAGTCAATTTTTTTGTGTCAACTCGCCTGCTTCCTTCCATGCCGGTAGCACGGCTCCACGACCACGGTTCTCTCAAAAGGCACAGGCCGGCTGACAAGGCTTGCAGTCACGGTTTCAGATGAAGAGCTTGGGTAAGAGGGGTGAATCTGCTACCATTGCAAATGATGCTGCACAGTGAGCCCGACTCCCGCACTGCATACAGTACTGAACAGGCAAGAATTGAGCACAGGTGACTGCAACGAGTGGATCCACTACTGTTGCAGCTTAGAGACATTACAGCCAGGGCCGGACTGGGAACCAAAACCGGCCCTGGGAAAGTGCCCAGATGCGCCCCCCCCCACGGGGTTTGGGGATGCTGCCGAGCTCTTTGCCAGGGCCGGCTTTCGGACGATTTTGTTACAGGGCCCATTTTGCAGCTATGCTGCAAAAACGGCCCTGTAACAAAAACAGCCCCCAGGGGCCCAAAGCCAGCCCCCACCCATGCGGCGCAACGGGGGATTGCCCGGTGCCTGCTATGGCCAGTCCGGCCCTGATTACAGCTGAGCTACGTGTTTTTCATGTTGGGGGCTCACATCCTTCTGTTGTGGCCTGGGTCCCACGTGGGACAGAGAGGCCCTGGAATCTACACTAATTCTCTGCATGCTGACTTGATTGATTGATTGCCGGCAGTAAGGAGGACCCAATGGGCCAGTGTGGGTGAATGCTGCTAGGGCATCTGTGTTTTAGTAGTTTAGCAAACTTGCTATGGATGCTCTTGATAAATAACAGTGATGCTTCAATCAATCTGAGTTGCCAGCGCCCCCTGTCCTGTGGTGTACGGAGTCTGAATACTTTCCAGTCATGCAGCCTGACGCTGCTCTGCTCAGTTTTCAGCTTCCTGCCGTTAGTACACTTTAGTTCAGTGACTTCTTAGTTTCTTGTTGCTCAAATGGGTGTAATTTCTGATATTATTTGTATGTCTAAATTGCTTAATGCTCTCGAGAGAAAGTGTCACTCATAGTTGTTAAAATGTCACTCATAATTACACTGAAATTGTGAAAATGTCACACTTAGCAATCTGAAACCTTTGCAGCTATATACCTACATGCTTCTTTAGGGGGCATATTCACAAGCACTATCGCCCCCACAACGTCACTTTCAGTGACGTTGTGGGGGAGATAGGGGCCTCCCCTTATTCACAAGGCAGTGTTAAGCCACTTACCGTTGCTTAATGCTGCCTTGTGAACAAGGCCCCCTTTCACGCTGCATTTAGCGTGATAGGGGCGTGCAGTGGGTGTTGTGGTGGGCGTTCCACCACTAGACCCATTGATTTTGACGCTGCCCCCTATTCACAAGGGCAGTGTAAAGAGGAGGCAGCGCCAAAATTAAGGCCAGGAAAACCCTGGTTTTAAGTTGCCGAAACGAGGAGAAATGCTTTATTTCTCCTTGTTTTTGCTTTTTCCATGTGTGCTGTGCACACATGGAAAAAGCAAAAATGCCATGGTTTTTGTATGTACAGGAAGGTGTCCCTTCCTGTACATAAACAACCCTTTTTTTCAAATGGCGTTTTGTAACTTGCATGTGTGCTGCATGAAGCAGCACACAAGTAAGTTACAAGCTGGCATTTTAGGTTTGTTTATGTGCAGGAAGGGATACCTTCCTGTACATAAACAAACCTCCCTGCTAGCAGACACCCTTGCACTCTGGTGCAAGGGTGCCTGCGTTGGCGCTAAGTTGTGAAACTTAGCACCATCGCAGGGGGAAACTCAAGGCTGCACCACATTATTGTAAATATGGTGCAGCCTTGCTTTTCCGAAATGGTGGAGAGAGGTGTTAAGCCAAGAAGGCTAACGCCTCTCTCCGCCATTTCCTTGTGAATATCCCCCTAGATGTTGTAGTGTTGCCACAGAATTTTGAAGTCCCTGAAGTGCAATGAAATCTTTTTTTGTAGCAACCATAAGATATTTCATAATCCTGGTGTATGGACATTTTATCTCCCAGTGCCATTGCATATGTCTGTTCATTCAAAAAACGTATGCCTGATGAATACTTAGGGGCAGATCTATGTTGGAGTTGCGCCACTTTTACGCCGCCGTTGCGTCACTTTTGTGACGCAGCGGCGGCGTAAACCCTGCGCCACGTTGCGCCCTATTTACATCGTGACGCATCTATGGAGATGCGTCACGGTGTAAAGCCCTGCGCCACATGAAACCTGCGTCAGGTTTCATGTGGGTGTTTCCACGCAGGGGGGCGTTCCGTCGCAGGAACGCCCCTGAAAAGTGACTCAGTGAAATCTATAAGATTTCACTGAGTCACTTTCCCAACGCTAATGCGTCAAAACCCTGCGCTTGCTTGAAGCAGACGTAAGGCTTGACACACCATGTTAGGTATGGGGTAGGTTGGAACAGTGCTGAAGTTGCGTCACGCTTGCGACACAACTTCAGCACTGCGCCAACCTTACGCCGGCAGATACGTCACGCATCTGCTTGTCCTTGCGCCACGATGCACCGCATTGTAAATGCGGTGCATCTGCGGTGGCGCAAGGGCAAACTTGCGTGACGCATCTTCCCTGGCACATCCATGCTGATTTGCAGGGATGCGCCAGGGAACATAAATCTGCCCCTTAGTAATTATCTTAATAATTCCATCTCTATAATGTGAAATATTCTGAGCAACGCAAATTGGCCATTTTCTCTCTGCAGTGATGTTTTGATCACTGTTGAATTTTATTCAGGAACTGTTGGAGATGATCATAGAGCCGGGGTTCTTTGTGTGCAGAACTGGGGAGCTCTGCGGCATATGTGTCCTTTAAAGTTCTATTCTCCTCAATATAATATTTGATTTGTTCCCCAGTGCTCTTTGGCATTTTGTGGCTTGAGTCCCTTTCTCACAGCAATAATTTCTTTAAAGAGCATGCAGGAGGCCATTTCTGAACAGGCAAGTGCACAGGGGTCTTAAGTGTTTCTCTTTCGATGGTGGTCCATACACGATGTCGCAATCGTCATATTATGAAGAGTGTTGTGAAAAGATAAACTGGTTCTACTTCCCTTCCATTGCTTTCAGTTCCGACATAAAGATAAACACTAAGGGGCAGATTTACAATAACTGGCCCATATCAGCAGGGATGCGCCAGTTATTGTTCGTCACGGCTCCGCCACCATGGATGCGCCGCATTTATAATGCGGCGCACCATGGGGCAAAAACGGACAGATGCGTGACGCATCTGTGCCGTAAAGGCAGCACATTGCTGGAGTTGCGTCGCAACCACGACGCAGCTCCAGCAAAGCTCTGGGGTGCCCTATCTTTACAATGCTGCGTCAATCCTTACGCCTGCTTCAAGCAGACGCAGGATTTTGACGCAGCATGGGCTCAAAAGTGACTGAGTGAAATCTTGTCGATTTCACTCAGCCACTTTTAGGAGGCGTTCCTGCGACGGAACGCCCCCCCCCCCAACGCAGGAACGCCTACTTCTGGCACAGGGCTTTACAACGTGACACATCTCCCAGATGCGTCACTTGCAAATACCCCGCAGCATGGCACTGGTTTTGCGCCGCCACTGCGTCACAAAAGTGACGCAACGGCGGCGTAAAAGAGGCGCAAGGGGCTTGTAAATCTGCCCCATAATCCGTCACGGTCAAAGAGGATGAGCTAAAACCTGTCTTGGTTTCACACTCAGTGCCATCAGCAGGAACAGAGCTGTGCCTTGAGTGCCAAGTCATGAAGAAGGGAGCTTCCAAGCCCGTGTTGAGCCTATTTTTCTTCCTTTAAACATGAGAGACGTATTACTCTTTTCTCTTGTACCAGATGGAGGAGAACTCACATACATGATGGGATCATGGGACCCATCACATACACAGACCTCTTTGAGGAAGCACAGCCTCATTGTTTCCAGGTAACATGCGGACAGCAACCAAGGAGTCTTGCAAGTGCTGGAGAAACCTTCAGCTGCTGAACGTCTACTAGGAGCAACTTGCAGTGCTGTGCATGAAGGTGGGTGAGAAGCACATGGAAAGCCATCAAGCAGCCATTCTCTTAACCAGACAGCTATTAATCCATCACTTAGCACTTGTATAGATTCTCCTCACCCATGGCGATGGCAGCAGAAAGCCCTCTTAGATGCAAACAGACAAGGGTGAAAATGATACTGAGAATTTAATTCCAACAAAACAACTTTACAATAAATTGATAATATTGGAAGCATGCCTAGGGATACAACGTCAAACAAAAAGCTTATGAAAATTCAGATTCTAAAATTGGAAACATTTACATATACTGATGTTCACTTACCTCTATCCTTCCATGTGTATATAGTGTGCAGTATACATTGTAATAACATATTGTCCACCTCATAGTACGTAGGTAGTGATGTCAATTATAAATGTTCATCTTACTCACCTGTTTGGCACTTACTTCATCAGCCTTGTTAAAAGTAAATGTTGCTTGTTGTGTCTCTCACACTATTAGTATACTGTGCGTTGTAAGTTGAAGACAAATTGTTCCAGCAGATGTATACATAAGCTGAGCTTCCATTGTGTCTTGTGATGCCCCTGCATATTAAACGTTCACAGATGTTGCCCTACTATAATATGTGAGAAGCTATGAAATGACATGCATTACATCACATCTGAGGCTTTCGTAAGAGATGTGATCCATGGTGCTCATCTTGAGACTCATGGAGATCCTAACGGTGTTCCTTCTAAATTTATCAATCAATCAATCAGGGGTTGGTGAAGCACAACTACTCACCCGAGAGGGTCTCAAGGCTCTTGGGGTCGGGGGGGGGGGGCACCTCCTGGGAGTTCACGGCGACTCGTCGAAGAGACAGGGATTTATCAATTGCTGTTCAAAAGTTTCTTGGGGCTATATTATCAAGGAACGGCGAAAACATTATCGCCCCTTTAGCGGCAAGAAACTGCCGCTAAAGCGGCGATAATGGGTTTGATAATATGCCCATGAGAATTCCCATAGAAGCCCATGTTCTGGTGTGAACCTGGGCTTCTATAGGAATTCACACGGGCATATTATCAAGCCCATTATCGTCGCTTTAGTGGCAGTTTCCTGCCGCTAAAGCGGCGATAATGTTATCGCCGTTCCTTGATAATATGGCCCTAATTTCTTTGGTACTTTGCAGACTAGCGTGGACTTGGTGTGCACGCATACAGCAGTGACACATGTTTTTTCAATGGATAATTGGCATGCTAGGCTAGTATGATTCATTGCCCGCGTTTCTGGAAGACATCAGTGAGTGGACAGGTTCCAACTGGCGTCAACTTCAGATGCAGAGCAGAAGTATTCATGATGGGCCCTGGACACCTCCCGTCTATGATATTCCTAAATCCATCTCAGTTGTGATTACAAGGTCAGAGAATACTAAAACATGGTGTTTCTCTGTAACACTAATCTAGATTAAGAAAACCTCAGTGGCTGTTGTCTGTCACTTTCATTTGTGGCAAAAGCTGTTTTATCTCTCACTGCAGGTGATAGGGTCGTGATGACGTGAGCAGAAGCCAGTTGCACCTTGACACTGTCATCAATGGTGTATATTTAGTCTTAGCGGAGAAATGTGTTGCCAGAAAGCAGACTTATTTGTTGACTTTTCGTGATCTAGGGTAGCTAAATTAAAAAAAAATTCTTATTATCAGAATCTGAATCTGCTATAGCTTTCAGGGCCAAGATCTGAACATCTCGGGGGGGGGGGGGGGGGGGGGATATTCTCAAGAACGTGTGATAACCATTGCAAAAGTTAATTAACGCAACCTTCAACATCGCAGTCTATCGCGGGAAATTTACACATGTTAACCAAGTAGTCACAACACGGCTGTACCATGCGATAGTCCCCAGATAACGTGTCAACTGATCGCGTTAAAATCAATGCCACACCGCAAAAATGCGAAACACGAACGCAAAAAATCCGCGAAAACCAGCTACAGGCCTGCAATTCACACGTGTCAGGCGGGAACAATCACCATAAATGTAGAAAAAAAACAGACAAAAAAATGCCAAATAACAGCGAAGCACAATGGGCGTTGCCATAGCAAGTACGGAGGAGAACCAGAACCCCACAAGCCCCCCGGAGGACCAGCCTGGGACATTGGGGTCAGGGAAGAGCAAGGAGAAGAAGAGTAGGAAGAAAAGGTTCAGTCCGCAGGAAAAACGGATCCTGATAACAGAGGTGGTAGAACACCATCAACAACTGTTTGTCACCTCCGCTGTGTCATTGGCAACAAAAATAGACTATGGCAGTCCATCGTGGACAAAGTGAATGCAGTCGCAGTGCTGAAGAGGACAATGGATGAGGTCAAGAGGCGCAGGAATGATGTCAAGCGCAAAACCAAGCTGAAACTCTCCACCAACTGGAAGGCAGCAATGCAGACTGGAGGTGGGAGACCAGCGCCACAGGAGGAGCTGGACGATTTGGAGGAAATGGTGTCCACAGTTGTAGGAAACCGGGGTCACCAGTCCCTATGGCGGTAACGTGACACGAGCGGCTGGGCACCCAAAGGTCTGTGTGTAAAGCAACCATACAACACGCACCTCTCATGGAACGGGGAACACACACAATAAGTGACGCCACACTGTATAAATTATGCAAATACTCAAGTTTATCCAAGCAGGTCGAGATAGATGCAGTTCATGAGATATCAGTGCAATTCATAAGTTTATAATACAATTCATTGAGATGTACATGCCAGTCATGAGATATAAATGCAGTTCATACTATAAATGCAATTCATGAAATATATCCGCACTGCATGAGATATAAATGCAATTCAATGAGATGTACATGCAAGCTTCACTTTCCCCAGCACGTTATTGACTAGTAGGCTCGCTGAAGGCCCTAGGCCACCCTCGTGCGTCTGACTCCCCTTAGTAGGGTGTGGGGAACGTAACGCCACTCCTGGGGGCGTGCAGGGACCCAGGACAGACCTCGCGGGCTTGCCGCGGTTTCAGCTACCTGTAGCGCCTAGGGGTGATTACAGCGCTATGCGCGCTAAGCGGTGACTACCTCAGAACGGGGCATCTAGCACAGAGCACTACTCGTAATCGATGACAATGGATACTTCAAAACGGAGCATGTAGAACAGAGCGCTACTCGTAATCAATGACAATTAATACTTCAAAACGGAGCATGTAGAACAGAGCGCTACTCGTAATCAATGACAATTGATACTTCAAAACAGAGCATGTAGAACAGAGCGCTGCTCGTAATCAATGACAATTAATACTGCAACACAGAGCATTTAGAATGGGGCGCTACTCATAATCAGTAGCAGTGAATATTTCAACACCGAGCATTTAGCATGGAGCGCAACGGGTCTGGCGGAGCGAGTCTCTCGTGCTCCGGTGCAGTTCGTAGGGCACCACGCTCCAGTACAGTCAAGGGGGAACAAGGAAAGGATCCCTCGGCGGGGTCTCTCTGTCGTGGTGACCAGGGGGACTCCCACGGAGAGGGAACCCGGGCTCAGGGTGCGGTGTGGCTCCCAACCAGTAGGGGGCGCACCGGGGTCAATCCCAGCCTCCGGGCTTACCTTGATCTCGGCGTCGGAAGGCGTCCGCTCCGGCGGCGACGGGGGAACTCGTCCACGGCCTCGCGCACCTTCTCCCACAGCTGAGACGGCAGCGACGGGGCCCCGGGCTTCTCCGCGGGCCTCGTGACACTGAAGGGCACTTCTTCCGGCCTCCGGGCCGCAGCGGTGAGCGTGCTTCGCTTCCACGCCACAGGGGGGGGGCTCAAATTAAGTTGGGGAACTCCGCGCTCAGCGGAGCACGCTGCCGGGGGTCCCAGGCCAGGTCAGGGAGCGCAGGGGTCACAGCGCTAATACCTGGTCGATCCCCAGCGATTCCTCAATCTGCTTGGCATAGGGTTTCAGGGTTTAGTCTGGACACGCAGTTTCAGCGCTTGGCATATGATTTCAGGGTTCAGTCTGGACACGCAGTCTCAGCATTCAGCGTCTGTACTCAGTTGTTGTATAAAGTCTTGATGGCACAGATGTATCTGGCGCCCTTAAGAGGTTCTGTTACAAAGGGGGGTAGGGAGTGAGTTGGCGACTAGGTCCTTCCTAGTCAGGCTGGGCAGAGGTGTCCGGGGTCCTCCTACTGCTGGGCAAGATCAGTGGGTTTCACAGGGTCCCTCACTCACTTAAGAGGCAGCACCTAAATCCTGTCACTCTCAGAGGCATAAGTCCCTGGCTAGGCCCTACCGCCTACACTCCTGCGTGGATTCTCCAGCTCTGCTTTACCCCACTGGCCAACTAACTACAAAAAGTTCCCTCCCTCACTTAAGTAGCCCTAGGTCAGGTGACCTCTAGCCAAGGCGGCAAAAGTAAAACCACCCCTCCCTTCTAGAAGGTTCCAGCACATTCCAGGAGCTTCCCCATTCTACCTATGGGACAAAAAGGCGAGCTGGTGTCGCAACATTGTTGTGGGGTTCCAGCCAGGTCCTGGCAGCTAGGGTGCTACTATGAAAGACCACTCTGCAGTAGCAGGGGTCTGTGGCAGCCATCTTGGGAGAAGTAAAAACGAAAAAATTCAGGAAAAAGGGCCAAGTCCAACATAACCCCCTTCCAGCCAAAAGCCAGGGTAGACCGATTAATGCCTAGAACAGAGCGCTGCTCGTAATCAATGACAATTAATACTGCAACACAGAGCATTTAGAATGGGGCGCTACTCGTAATCAGTAGCAGTGAATATTTCAACACGGAGCATTTAGCATGGAGCGCAACGGGTCTAGCGGAGCGAGTCTCTCGTGCTCCGGTGCAGTTCGTAGGGCACCACGCTCCAGTACAGTCAAGGGGGAACAAGGAAAGGATCCCTTGGCGGGGTCTCTCTGTCGTGGTGACCAGGGGGACTCCCACGGAGAGGGAACCCGGGCTCAGGGTGCGGTGTGGCTCCCAACCAGTAGGGGGCGCACCGGGGTCAATCCCAGCCTCCGGGCTTACCTTGATCTCGGCGTCGGAAGGCGTCCGCTCCGGCGGCGACGGGGGAACTCGTCCACGGCCTCGCGCACCTTCTCCCATAGCTGCGACGGCAGCGGCGGGGCCCCGGGCTTCTCCGCGGGCCTCGTGACACTGAAGGGCACTTCTTTCGGCCTCCGGGCCGCAGCGGTGAGCGCGCTTCGCTTCCACGCCACAGGGGGGGGGCTCAAATTAAGTTGGTGAGCTCCGCGCTCAGTGGAGCACGCTGCCGGGGGTCCCAGGCCAGGTCAGGGAGCGCAGGGGTCACAGCGCTAATACCTGGTCGATCCCCAGCGATTCCTCAATCTGCTTGGCATAGGGTTTCAGGGTTTAGTCTGGACACGCAGTCTCAGCGCTTGGCATATGATTTCAGGGTTCAGTCTGGACACGCAGTCTCAGCATTCAGCGTCTGTACTCAGTTGTTGTATGAAGTCTTGATGGCGCAGATGTGTCTGGCGCCCTTAAGAGGTTCTGTTACAAAGGGGGGTAGGGAGTGAGTTGGCGACTAGTTCCTTCCTAGTCAGGCTGGGCAGAGGTGTCCGGGGTCCTCCTACTGCTGGGCAAGATCAGTGGGTTTCACAGGGTCCCTCACTCACTTAAAAGGCAGCACCTAAATCCTGTCACTCTCAGAGGCATAAGTCCCTGGCTAGGCCCTACCGCCTACACTCCTGCGTGGATTCTCCAGCTCTGCTTTACCCCACTGGCCAACTAACTACAAAAAGTTCCCTCCCTCACTTAAGTAGCCCTAGGTCAGGTGACCTCTAGCCAAGGCGGCAAAAGTAAAACCACCCCTCCCTTCTAGAAGGTTCCAGCACATTCCAGGAGCTTCCCCATTCTACCTATGGGACAAAAAGGCGAGCTGGTGTCGCAACATTGTTGTGGGGTTCCAGCCAGGTCCTGGCAGCTAGGGTGCTACTATGAAAGACCACTCTGCAGTAGCAGGGGTCTGTGGCAGCCATCTTGGGAGAAGTAAAAACGAAAAAATTCAGGAAAAAGGGCCAAGTCCAACATAACCCCCTTCCAGCCAAAAGCCAGGGTAGACCGATTAATGCCTAGAACAGAGCGCTGCTCGTAATCAATGACAATTAATACTGCAACACAGAGCATTTAGAATGGGGCGCTACTCGTAATCAGTAGCAGTGAATATTTCAACACGGAGCATTTAGCATGGAGCGCAACGGGTCTAGCGGAGCGAGTCTCTCGTGCTCCGGTGCAGTTCGTAGGGCACCACGCTCCAGTACAGTCAAGGGGGAACAAGGAAAGGATCCCTTGGCGGGGTCTCTCTGTCGTGGTGACCAGGGGGACTCCCACGGAGAGGGAACCCGGGCTCAGGGTGCGGTGTGGCTCCCAACCAGTAGGGGGCGCACCCGGGTCAATCCCAGCCTCCGGGCTTACCTTGATCTCGGCGTCGGAAGGCGTCCGCTCCGGCGGCGACGGGGGAACTCGTCCACGGCCTCGCGCACCTTCTCCCATAGCTGCGACGGCAGCGGCGGGGCCCCGGGCTTCTCCGCGGGCCTCGTGACACTGAAGGGCACTTCTTTCGGCCTCCGGGCCGCAGCGGTGAGCGCGCTTCGCTTCCACGCCACAGGGGGGGGGCTCAAATTAAGTTGGTGAGCTCCGCGCTCAGTGGAGCACGCTGCCGGGGGTCCCAGGCCAGGTCAGGGAGCGCAGGGGTCACAGCGCTAATACCTGGTCGATCCCCAGCGATTCCTCAATCTGCTTGGCATAGGGTTTCAGGGTTTAGTCTGGACACACAGTCTCAGCGCTTGGCATATGATTTCAGGGTTCAGTCTGGACACGCAGTCTCAGCATTCAGCGTCTGTACTCAGTTGTTGTATGAAGTCTTGATGGCGCAGATGTGTCTGGCGCCCTTAAGAGGTTCTGTTACAAAGGGGGGTAGGGAGTGAGTTGGCGACTAGTTCCTTCCTAGTCAGGCTGGGCAGAGGTGTCCGGGGTCCTCCTACTGCTGGGCAAGATCAGTGGGTTTCACAGGGTCCCTCACTCACTTAAAAGGCAGCACCTAAATCCTGTCACTCTCAGAGGCATAAGTCCCTGGCTAGGCCCTACCGCCTACACTCCTGCGTGGATTCTCCAGCTCTGCTTTACCCCACTGGCCAACTAACTACAAAAAGTTCCCTCCCTCACTTAAGTAGCCCTAGGTCAGGTGACCTCTAGCCAAGGCGGCAAAAGTAAAACCACCCCTCCCTTCTAGAAGGTTCCAGCACATTCCAGGAGCTTCCCCATTCTACCTATGGGACAAAAAGGCGGGCTGGTGTCGCAACATTGTTGTGGGGTTCCAGCCAGCTCCTGGCAGCTAGGGTGCTACTATGTTACAAAGGGGGGTAGGGAGTGAGTTGGCGACTAGTTCCTTCCTAGTCAGGCTGGGCAGAGGTGTCCGGGGTCCTCCTACTGCTGGGCAAGATCAGTGGGTTTCACAGGGTCCCTCACTCACTTAAAAGGCAGCACCTAAATCCTGTCACTCTCAGAGGCATAAGTCCCTGGCTAGGCCCTACCGCCTACACTCCTGCGTGGATTCTCCAGCTCTGCTTTACCCCACTGGCCAACTAACTACAAAAAGTTCCCTCCCTCACTTAAGTAGCCCTAGGTCAGGTGACCTCTAGCCAAGGCGGCAAAAGTAAAACCACCCCTCCCTTCTAGAAGGTTCCAGCACATTCCAGGAGCTTCCCCATTCTACCTATGGGACAAAAAGGCGGGCTGGTGTCGCAACATTGTTGTGGGGTTCCAGCCAGCTCCTGGCAGCTAGGGTGCTACTATGTTACAAAGGGGGGTAGGGAGTGAGTTGGCGACTAGGTCCTTCCTAGTCAGGCTGGGCAGAGGTGTCCGGGGTCCTCCTACTGCTGGGCAAGATCAGTGGGTTTCACAGGGTCCCTCACTCACTTAAAAGGCAGCACCTAAATCCTGTCACTCTCAGAGGCATAAGTCCCTGGCTAGGCCCTACCGCCTACACTCCTGCGTGGATTCTCCAGCTCTGCTTTACCCCACTGGCCAACTAACTACAAAAAGTTCCCTCCCTCACTTAAGTAGCCCTAGGTCAGGTGACCTCTAGCCAAGGCGGCAAAAGTAAAACCACCCCTCCCTTCTAGAAGGTTCCAGCACATTCCAGGAGCTTCCCCATTCTACCTATGGGACAAAAAGGCGGGCTGGTGTCGCAACATTGTTGTGGGGTTCCAGCCAGCTCCTGGCAGCTAGGGTGCTACTATGAAAGACCACTCTGCAGTAGCAGGGGTCTGTGGCAGCCATCTTGGGAGAAGTAAAAACGAAAAAATTCAGGAAAAAGGGCCAAGTCCAATGTTGGAGGGAGGACCACCGGGGAGTCGGGGAGACTATTCCGGGGCACCTTCCTACTGCAAAGTTATAGCCGAGCGCCGCTGAGAAGCCCCCTTCGGGGAGGTCTTTCTCCTATGATCGCACTAGGCCCAGTAACACCACCACACAGGACTCAATATCAGTTGCTTGACTTGGTTCTTTATCAGCAGTAGTACGTTCAATATTTACAGTGGGATCGAGGGATCCAGTAAGAGTCTCAATGTCTGCTCGAGGGATAGGGTAGCGGGACAGTCTTAGTACCAACCAGGTACGGGAGGGCTCTGCGCCAGACCTTGAGTGCTGGTCTCAGAGCGGCTCGGACGTGGGGAGCCGCGACGGCGTCTGCAGGGCTCGGGTGGTAGTTCCGCTTGGGTCGAGCCGCGGCACAGTCAGCAGGGCTCCGGTGGTAGGTCCGCTTCGGTCGAGCCGCGACGAGGTCAGCTGGGCTCTGATGGTAAGGTTCAACAAGGTCGGGCCGCGACAGCGTCAGCAGGGCCCCAAAGGTTCATGAAGGTCTTTAAGCACGGTGGAGCCGCGACGTCGTCAGCAGGGCTCAGAGTGTGGGTTCAGGATGAGTCTTCTTCCGTAGGGTCAGCCGCGATCCGATCAGCAGGGCTCTTGACTCCAGGATACAACTGTTGTCCTGTTGTCGGGTCGCCCCAGATATAGGACTGGAGCCCTTTGATGTCCGGACCATTGCGCCCGGAGGGGGCGGAGAGGCCGGGTAGGGAGCGGCCAGACGCCCAGCAGGCGAGACGCCAGGCCCCAGAGAGCTGTGGGGCGATCGCACCTAGGTGTGGAAGGACGGTTGGGGGTCCCATCGATACTGCCCTCCGCTGGGAGTGGGAAGGGTTCACGTGGTATCCCCCGGGCCAGGGGTTGGCGCCTCGATGTCGGGCCTCGCTGGGACAGAGGCCGGGTGAAGCGGGGTCACGCAGGTGGTCACGTGGAGTGACGTATAATCCAAAATGGAGGAGCCCCGAGGTGCATGGGACCTCGTGCGGCTTAGCGAGGGGGAACAGGACCATGCCACGAGGCCGGCTCCCACATCCCACAACAGCCATAAGTGGGGAGACAGTGACAGGAGTTGGGGGACCGGACACTGCTCAACAAGACCGGACACAACAGCAACAGAGTGAGTAAGGACCAGGGACTGGGGGGACGGGGGAGATGGGCACAATGGCACACATGCACAAGTAAGTAGAGCACATCTCTGGACAAACCATGCCCCAGACCACCAACTCCCACCAAGAGACCAATGTACCCAAGTATGCAACATGTCAGCACTGTACAAGCACAGAAGTCAAAGGCACACCGCATGAAAGGTATAAGCGGCAGCAAAATCAGAGCTGCAGGGCGACTCCCCAAAAATGCAGCACACACACATCACATGCAGAGCACATCAACATTGACAATGATGTGGCACAATCCGCAAAACACCTACAACAGAACACAGGACACAACGGGTGCCGCTTGAGTGCAGACACTGGCCAATCACATTTGGCATTGCAGGGAAATGTGAGTTGATAATGTACAAGTACAAACACACACACGTCTGTCGTCGAAATGTCCACTGTCCACCATCAAATAGGCAGCTCCTCCCAAACAGCCACAATGTACCCAGTCATGCTGTCTTTATGAAAACATGTACAATGCGACAACATACATGTGGACACATTGTTAAACTACATCTCCCCTTCACATTGTAGAGGAAGAATCAACACCTCCTGCAGAGCAGCCCGACCCTCTCTTCTCTGATGACGACGAGGACCACCGCAGCTTCGACTCCGATGCCCTCCAACTGCTCGTGGAAAGCCTATGGAGCCCACTCCCAGGAGCTGGGCAGCCCAGCTGCTACGAGGAGACCCCACCCTCTGCACAGACCACACAGCAGGCAGCACCCCCACCACAGCTTCCTCCCAGGACCCCCACGATGAACACATGGCCTTCCAACGCCGTGTGTTGGGGTGCCAGGAGAATCTGGCAGAACAGGTGCGGGTGGGCTTCAACTGCATGGCAGACAAACTAGATGCCATACGTGGGTGTCTAAGTCCCATCAGGGACCACTCACGGTCCCTAATGGACACCCACAGTCCACTCCATGCTCTCTAACAGATCATGACTGACATTGCTGGAGCCCTGACTCAGAGAATAGAACAACTGTCCAGTCAGAGTGGCTCTAGCGATGTCACACAGGAGTTGGGAAACATGCGGAGGTTAATGGAGACCATGGAGCAGACAAATGCGGAAAGTGCGGCTGCCATGCGAGAGGTAGCTGAGTTTCTCAATGACCTCAGGACCATCCTCATGGCATTGCTGGGGTGGCAGAGTGGGCTAAAGAACAGTGATGGATTAAACCCAGATCAGTTGACTGGGGGTGAGTGCTTGCAATGTTCAGCACTCCGTCCATCATTTCCTTTGGTTTTTACATTGCTGCCACAAGGCCTGGCGCTGATACATGCTGCTGCTACCACTCCATCCACATCTCCGCCCCCTGATGTGTCACTGCCACACAGTGCTGGAGACAGAACACCACCACCCACACATGAGGCACGTGAAACAGCAGAGGACCAAGAGCTGATGATTCTGCCCTCATGGTAAGAAGGATGCAGCAGCATGCATCTCAGCCATAGGTCTGGCTTCAGCTTGGTCCTGCCCTCTGCATCATCACCTTCCACTGTCCCCCCATGCACTCTTCAACACTCACCTTGGATCTCGACATGAACTGCCATATGCTGTTTGATCGCCAATGACACAGCAAACAGACTGTGGACTGAACTCTTCCTCTTCCTTTGGACTTGACATTCCCTGAAGGACTCTGGCTGGCCCTCCACGGTCCAACATCATCATGTGGGGTTTGCATGGCCCTGTACTGCTCCAGTTGCAACACTCCACTGAATGTGCATTAAACATTCATATTCACACAGATGTGTCATGTCTCTGGTCTTTCAAGTTTGGAAGTATGGATGAATGTAGGCTCGCTGGACTCCACTTACGTTCATGTGGCTCCTGTCGTAGAACAGGGTTCACAGGGTGACACATTTCCGAATGTGTTCCGGGTGGCGCTGACACAACAACAGGGACACACACACAAGTTACTTCCATGTCCAGCCCAGTACGGAACCACGCCCAGGGGCACGGGGTCATTCACAAACCCTTACGCTGGACTGGCATACGCCAGGCCAGCCCACTCCGCTTACACTCACGGGGGGGGCAACAACGCTACATGTCCCAGGTCTTTCCTGTAGGGATCTGCTGCTTACTGGTCTAGTTGTCAGCATGCCACAACCACTCCCTCACGGCTGGTTTACACCCACACCACACCCCTCCAGCACACACGTCACAGGACATGTGACCCTGCCAATAAAAAGGGCCGGGCGTACGTGCTCGACGCCATTTCCACTCTCTATCCGTGTGGTGTTAATGTAGGCATGAGGGCCTCGGGCCCTGCAACATCACATACCCCAGGACCGAAGGTGACATGATGGCGTCCGCAACACGATACCCAATCATACAGGGTCCATGATTGTGGGGCACAGACTTGGTGGTACCAGATATATTGCGGCCGGCTCAGGCCACAGGACGGTGACTTTGGGTGCACTGAGGTAGGGGCACCTTAAGTGCTGAGCGGGTATGCAGCCTGCGATGATGCCCCATCTCGGCGGTCCGGACTGCTCAGGATCTATGTGCCCTGCTGGACCGCAGTGTAAGCCAGAGCCAGCGGGCAGTGCGGGCCTACCGCCATGTGGCGTCGCCTCCCGTATCACAGAGTTAGTGGCACCTCGAGGGCTAAGGGGGTGTGCAGCCTGCGATGATGCCCTGTGAACTGATATGTCCTCTGCCATGGTGAAATCAAGACCCAGAATCAAATGTGCGACCTGGGGGCCTGCGGAGCGGGGCTACATGATATGGAGGGTGCCATGTCCACGGCCCCCGGACATGTGGCTTGGAGAGATAAGTGGTGGGCCCTCATTGCTACACGCCATGGGCGGAAGGTGAGCAGTGAGGCCTGGGTGCGCAGGGGCGGTCATGCTCCGCTGGGCAGCGGGAGGGGCTGGGGTGCATCTGACTGGGTGCGCAGGGGCAGACAGGCGATGATGTCTTGTGCAATTGTATGTACTTTGCCATTCAAGTCTCTGGACCCTGTTTTAGATGATCATCATTGCTGCCAACCTCAAGATAATTAGCATTTCATTTGAAAAGTTATTGCCAATGGTTCACACTAACATGCTGTGTTTGTGTTAGCCGGTCTGCTCTTTGAACAGCCTTCTGTGTTCCACAGCGGAGCTCACCTTGCGGCTAGGAGCTCGGGTGTGGTCCTAAGTTCCAGAAAGTACAATAGCTCCACTGACTGATTTCTGTGTATTGTAATTAAATGAAGAGCCAGTTCCAGGTAAACTTAAGGTAGTATTTATTCAAGTAGATGGTTCCAGATAAAAGGTACAGAGAGCCCCACCAGGAGCAGCCTTCCTGCTGCTCAGCCCATTCTCCAACTGCCAGCCTCACTCATCCAACATTCAGCAGCATCATCCACACCAACATTCCACACCACACTCACACTTGCGGAGCAGCAGGTACAACACTGTGATGGGCTGCTGGTTCCTCCAGCAGATCACAGATGACACCATTCACATGAGGAAGTAGAGAGCTGGTTGCCTGAACCTAGGTAGTGGTTGTATGAGGCATGCTGTACATTGGCTTGATCTGGTTCATCCTTGCTCAGTGGCTTCTGGGGCGCTGGTCCTGTGGCGTGTAAATTGAGTGGTTTCTGGAACACTGGTCCTGTGGTGTGTAAATTGAGTGGTTTATGGAGCGCTGGTTCTGTGGTGTGTAAATTGAATGGTTTCTGGAACGCTGGTCCTGTGGTTTGTAAATTTAGTGGTTTCTGGAACGCTGGTCCTGTGTCGTGTTAATTGATTGGCTTCTGGAACGCAAGCCCTGCGGCGTGTAAATTGAATGGTTTCTGGAACGCTGGTCCTGTGGTTTGTAAGTTTAGTGGTTTCTGCAACGCTGGTCCTGTGGTGTGTAAATTGATTGGCTTCTGGAACGCTGGCCCTGTGGTGTGTAAATTGATTGGCTTCTGGATCGCTTGTCCTGTGTCGTGTAAATTGATTGGCTTCTGGAACGCTGGTCCTGTGGTTTGTAAGTTTAGTGGTTTCTGCAACGCTGGTCCTGTGGTGTGTAAATTGATTGGCTTCTGGAACGCTGGCCCTGTGGCGTGTAAATTGATTGGCTTCTGGATCGCTTGTCCTGTGTCGTGTAAATTGATTGGCTTCTGGAACGCTGGTCCTGTGGCGTGTAAATTGAGTGGCTTCTGGAACGCTGGTCCTGTGGTGTGTAAATTGAGTGGCTTCTGGATCGCTTGTCCTGTGGCGTGTAAATTGAGTCTCCATCAAACAGTATCCCATGAAATGGTCTCTGCATCTGGCCCTGGCTGGACTGTTTGTGGCACAAGTGGCTTGAGGTCTGGTTCCTTCCTCAACGGTTTTTGCTGAAGCGCACTGCTCCATGGTTTATGTTAGCCGCTTATTTTTTCCAATGGCCTTGACAGCGGTTGGACTCTGTTCTGTGTAATGACAGCCTTTGGGGGCTCGGTGTTGTGTAAATACATGAGGCCTGGCTCTGAACCTGGCAGAGCTCTGTACTCTACTGTGTTGCATTAATTAGCTAGTTAGGCAAGGTGAGGTTCTCTCAGACCTCAGCCGGGTCTGCCTCGTGGCTCCTTCGCACAGGCCCTTCAAGGGACAGAGAAGGCAGTGTCAATATAGTGTAGCACTCTGGCTGTGCATTCATTCAAAATATTACTGCAACCCTCAGACTTGGGGTTGAAAAGCATTTTTTCTTTCCGCCTTCACTTATTTGTCGCAAAATCTGTAAAAATGTAAAAAAAATGTTACGAGCTACGCCTTTGGGCCTTTCCTTGAAATTTGGGACTGGCTGATGCTTCTCTAGGGCTTGCTTCCCATTTTCAGAAAACTGTTTCCTGTTTTTCAGATGCAAGAGGGCACTAAACTGGCATAACTCTATCTTGCGAGTCCCCTGCATCCATCCAGTTTGAGAGTCACAAAGAAGGCACGGAAAATTCGATGTACATCCGGTTTCAGAGCGGCCTCTCCCATACAGAGTCCGCACAACAATGAGATTTGCGAGAAAAGGTTCAGCAGGAAAAAATTTGGAATGGGCGAAGTAGAAAGGAAAGTTAGAAACTCCATCAACAATGCGAAGGCCACAGTAATGAGGAATTTCGCAAAACGTATTTCGCATAATGTAAACTTGGCATTCCCCCCAGTACAGTTCTCTACCTTACCAGGGGAGATATTTCTTTGATTAGTCAGATAAAAAAATAATTGATACCACTTTTTATTTCAATAGTCGGAATAAAAACGAATTGATAGCACCTTTAAGAATTTTAAAGCAGAATGGAGGAACCTGAGAAAGGAACTATTATACCAGTAAAATGGATATTAAACAGAGCATTTTGAGTGCTCCCTTCTGAATCTTTTTTATGCTTTCATACAGCAGCTGTTTAATGCATTATGCAAATCATCATAATGGGGAAAGTGATACCGGGGGCACTTGTCTTGCTTCTTTCATCGCTTTAATACTGGCTCAGAAAGTAAGCATTGGTAACTCCTTCCACAGTACTAGCCGCTTCCGCGCAGCGCTCATTGCCAAGGGGGGCAGAGGGGGGATTCTCGGTCCTGTATTATATTATTTAATACCTGTCTGATACCACTTTTTTATTTATTACATACATTTGCCTTTGACTTCATATACCATCAAGGATAACATCATAAAAATCATTAGAGTGGATTCCTTCATTTTTATTTTTATTGAATGCCAAGTATATACATTTGTACAATGCAAATAAACGTTACATTATTTTTTATGTGTACTTATGTATTGTGCCCAATTTCTCTACTTTTCAAGTGCAGAAAAAGGTGTTTGACATGGGAGTGTGGTTTATATATGAATATGACCAATACATATGTATATTTAAGTACCTGTAGTACATATGTTTGTGCCTATACACAAACTACATTTTGTAGTAGGTAAAGATGACTATAGATGTACTACACACATACTACAAAATGCTTTTCACAGACCTACGGGTGAACACTTCCATGTCTGCTTCACCCCCCTTTTCTTTTCTTTTTCTCTTTTCATCACTGCAGAGATCGCTGCCATGCTGGAGGCGATATTTGCACACGTAGGTAGATGTTTCGGTAGTAAATGTGGGCGGGACCAGGGCGAGTGGCTGAAAAATGAGGCACACTTACTCCTAAATGGTAAGGGTTTCGCGAAATATATGAAGGGATTTAGGGATGGACATGCTAATTCAAGCACACACATACAAAAGAGTAACACCATTGCCATTCAGAAAATCTACTACAGGGCTGAAGGTGCTCACACAGGTGTATGTTTTCCTGCCCAGTCGTGGAATAAATCCAGCACCACACATGGCCTCACACATGTACTGGAACACACTCCAATAGAAACTGGTGGTGGCAGGGAAATAAATAACAGCCCTTAGGAACTATTGTTATATTAAATAAATGATTGAGACATTTATAGTAAATATATATGTATAGAGTGCTCTATACAGGAGCTGCTTTCCACCTAAACTTGAGAACTACCCAGAGTTCGCTGCTTCTTTTTTTGCATAATTTATGCGTCACTCTATGCCTGAAAGGGTATTGTTTTGCTTTATACTGGGTGCTCCCTTGTGCCTGGACAAAGCTATACCCCACTGAAGAGCTCTAATGAGAGCGAAACACTGTGTCAGGGGTTGCTTTTAATCATTTCAGGTTGGCTTGGTTGGTATTTCAACAATTCAAAGCTGTAATACTGTGCCTGGAGTGGCAATTGGCTTTTGTCATTATACACCTTGGCATGGACAGCACTGTGCTAGTCCTATGCTTAAAGACTTTGGGGCATAATCACAAGGTGCTATCGCTGAATTAGCGGCACTTTATCGCAGCCAAAGTCATGATAAATTTACCTCTCCATTCACTAGTTGGTGCTAACAGCCCACAGTACCAGTTTAACCGCGATAGCAGCCTCATAAAACATCACCGCCAAGACCCCCCGCAACTATCGCTAATGAGATACAGAGTCGGCGTTCCCGTGCCAAAAGCCGTGACCACACCACTCCTCAACATTCTCAACGACCAGACAGATCGGCGATAAAAACATAAAACAGGCGATAAGGCGCGTTAGCAGCAGGAAATCTACACCTGTTCTGACCTGGTGTTAAGTCGGACGGCAGCCAGCACCACAAAAAGGAAAACAGCCAAGGGCCAAATCAGAAGTGCAACAGATGTCAAGGAGCCACCCACCATGCGGCCCGGACACCCAAGAGGGCCACAACACCCACCCACACCACCCTAGGACCAGACCCCACACCTGGAACACCCCCCCCCCGGACAACCACAGAGGCAGCGCAGACAAAGACAGCGGAACCCCATGAAGCGTACCAGCCGCCCAGACCCAACATCTGATAATGGCACCGTCCACTACAGGCTGAAAGGGATAACCATCCTACGTATCCTGACCATCATTGCCTAACAGGCCTACTGCACCAACATAGCAGACAACCAACATCCCACCACACACCAAGCTGCTGGATTGGCTGCACCTGTTGGCCCCTGGCACCCCCAAACAACACCCGCCAGAGTCGGAGGAGTCTCACAGCCAGCCAAGCCACATCCAAGTGTCCCCATACCTTTTTTTTTTTTACCTGTACTAGACATCACCATCACCCTGGTACCCCAGTCCCCATACGTCCAACACAATGTGCAGCATCCGCTGGAGACCAAGCAAGGACCATTCGCCATAGCAGGATGCACACACGTGTTGGGGGCAATCCACAGCACACATGTCCCACCTGTGCTCCCTGGTGACACAGCACACAATCACCGCAACAGTAAGCACACGTCGCACACCAATGTGCAGGCAACAAGAGAACACCGTGGAACCTCCAACAATGTCGCCTCCAAATACCCAGCCACTGTGCACGATTCCTTCACCCTCTGACAGTCCATCAGCAACCAGCCTACCCAGGATGGCAACAATGGAAATGCACAGCCCCATGGCAAGTTTCAAATGGACACCCTACTCACCTCAACTCCACAACCATGCAACTCACAACTCTGGCATTGCACATGTCACAAAATCACTACCAACATGCACAACATTCCCACCTACCAGACACGACAGAACAACTCACAATGGTTACCTGGCCAAGCCGTGAACATGAGCCATCAACGGCATGGCACCTCAGGCACACAACAGCTGAATGTGCGGAGAGGTGGCAACCAGGCATGTGTGAAGGATGTAGTGGAACCATGATTGGGAAAGTACACAATGCCAAGAGTGGCAGAGATGTGCTGGACAGACCGCAGTATGCAGAACACACCCATATCCATGGTGACAATCCATGGTGACACACACCTCTGGTGAATGGAGTCTAGTGGACAGTGGACGCAACCATTTCACCCCAGCCAGTGGGAGACCTTGCGGAAATCTTGCCTGTTCCCCCCCGCAAGTGTGACCGGAGCTGGATGGCCCAGCATACGACACGCCAGCGTAGGGGTGTCAATAAAAAGCACTTATCCCTGGGCGTGGTCCTCTTCCAGAAAGCACAACGTCTCTGCCAGGGCGGCGCCTCTCACCCCGCCACGAGGCTGAGGCCGTCCTCATGAGCGGAGTTGCCTGCGATGCCATGCGCCTGCTGGACCCCGGAACACTGGACCACGAACCCGTCAGGCCCGCCCCTGCTTAGCCAGGCCTTACTGATCACCTGCCGACAGGGGTGTGTCAAGGAGGGCCCACCACATGCCGGCGCAAGCTCCAAGCCCAAGGGCCGCGACCTTGACAGCCTCCTCAGACCATCACGGCCTCCAAGACACAGGCCCGCTTTACTCCTTTCACGTTGACGTACTCTACTGCCGGCTTCGGACTACTCTTCGGCCCAGTTGGTCACATGTGCGAAAATGTGTCCAGATTCATGAATGGCAGTGACTCCGGGACAGCGGCCACAGCACCAGAACCACCACGAACAGTGAGGCATAGTTCCATATGGGCTATTTGCGACACGTGGTGCCACTAACCCTGTTCAACGTCAGCCTGGGACACATGGTACCACTAACCCTGTTCAATGCCAGCCTGCGACACGTGGTGCCACTAACCATGTCAACGCTAGCCTCTGACACGTGGTGCCACTAACCCTGTTCAAAGTCAGCATGCAACACGTGGATGAGGGACCAGGACTACCCTGCAGACCAGTAGGTCCCACATCCAGCATCTTGGCTCAAATCATGAATGGCAGAGTCCACACCAGTGGTCGCACGAAGAGTAGTGAGAGGAAGATGTGGCTCAGTCCGGACGTTAGCCGGGTCACTGTCACGGAGGTGAGCGAACACGTGGTGCCACTGAACCTGAATTACACAGGCCGGTGAGGCCATCCAACCTATGCCGGCAACACTCGGTGAATGGCCCATGCTGACCGCTGCCTCCGACCTACACTGTGGTCCAGTAGGCCACAAGCTCTTCATTTTGCATTTGCTCAGTTCATATCAGCGTACCGGCATCATCACAGACTGCATCGCCTCTCCGCCCCGGTGCCACTAAGTCTGTTCTCCGACAATCATGGACACTCTCTAGTCTAACTTTGGTGGCGTCTGAGTCTATGGAACAGGGGGCAGTTTTAATCCTCATGTAGCTGATACCGAATTGGTGGTGACAACGAGGCTCTCGCCTTCCACTCCTCCATTTGGTGCTTCCGGATAAAATCAAACCTTTTAGCGTCATGCCCTTGATGTCACCTTCCACTGTCCCCCGAAACCCTCCGCAACATACACCTCGGACATTGATGGTGATCCGCTCAGGTTCCATGGCCCTTCTGACTGCACCGCAAGTCACCGTCCAGTGGCTGGGTGCCTGGACCGGCCGCTGTGCATCCGGGGCCACTAACTCTGTACTAGTCAGGTCCGGGACCCCTTCTTCTGAGAAATTGGATGGCCCCTGAAGCGTTGGCCTTGGGGGTCATCAACGCCATTTCTCTGTGGCCCTGCGCTGTACACAGCCTCCGGGCCCAAGAGCGTCCTAGCAGGTCTCACACACCAAATCGAGTCCTGACTGGCCCGGACGTGGCATCACCACAGGAGGCACACGCCACCACTGCAAGGACCACCTCCAACAGCCATCTGCCACAGTCGACAATGGTCCTGACAGACTTACAGAGTTGCTTAGACCTGTCGTGGATGCCATCATCGGCCTGATATCCTGCTCAGCACACCAGGTGCCAGTGACTCAGTGAACCGCAAACCATTGTCCGTTACTGATTGACATTTGTGCTGTGGAGATGTTGCACAGCAATGTCACCTCATGCAGTGGGGTAGAGCTGGGACCATGATGAGGAAGATGTGTCAAGTGTGCAGACGAGAGATGGCACAGACAATGGGAGGGCAGGAGGCAACATCCCCGAGGCAGGAATGCAGACTGGTGGTGGTAGTCGAGCCACACACCCGGTACAATTACTGGGTATTGCGCTGTGGACTGCGCACGCAACTGTCACCTCCGACAGTGTGGGAGACCTGGGACGTTGATGAGGAAGTTGATGCAGGTGTAACACACTTAAGGTGACCAACCGTCGGTAAATTTCATGGACCGTCCGTCATTTTGGTGTGAAGTCCGTTGTCCGTAATCATTCCTTTTACGGATGCCTTTTGTCCGTAATTTTGGACATTAATTACAGCGTTCCCTGCGAGAAGCTCCAAGACATTAAAAGTTCACAAGGGCCAGCTCACACTTCTCTGTTGAACTCCAGAGGCTGCAGCAGCCCCTGCCTGAGCTCTCACAGACTGTGGGCAGGCCCATTGTCATTCTGACTGAGGCTGATTATCCCCTTTCAAATGACAATGCGCCCGCCGTCTGCCTTTAGCATATCATGTGCCTGTGAGATCGTAGCTGGTGATTACAGAGGAGCTTTCCCCAAACAGACTACTGTGGGGAACTTGCCCCCTTGTGTAATTTGTCAATGTTGTACACAGAGTGAACAGGGCAGGAGCAGTGAAGGGACAGAAGAGGCAACAGGAAAGGAGATGTGATGGGGCAGGAGAGGTGACCGGGCAGGAGAAGTAACGGGCAGGAGAAGTGATGGGGCAAGAGAAGTGAGAGGGCAGGAGAGGTGATGGGGCAGGAGAGGTGATGGGGCAGGAGCAGTTACGGGACAGGAGAGGCGACAGGAAAGGAGAGGTGATGGGGCAGGAGAGGTGACCGGACAAGAGAAGTGATGGGGCAGGAGCGGTGATTAGGCATAAGCAGGAGCGGTAACCGTGCAGGAGCAGTGAACGGACAGGAGCAGTGAACGAATAGGAGCAGTGAACGGGGCAGGAGAAGTGATGGGACAGGAGAAGTGATGGGACAGGAGAAGTGATGGGGCAGGAGCAGTGATTGGGCATGAGCAGGAGTGCTGACCGGACGGGAGCAGTGAACGGGCAGGAGCAGTGAACGGACAGGAGCGGTGACCGGGCTGGAGCGGTGACGGGGCAGGACGGGTGAACGGGGCTGGAGCAGTGACAGGGCAGGAAGAGTGAAGAGGCACGAAAAGTGACGGGGCAGGAGCAGTGATGGGACAGAAGAGGCAACAAGAAAGGAGAGGTGACCGGGCAGGAGAGGTGACTGGGCAGGAAAGGTGACCGTGCAGGAGAGGTGACAGGCAGGAGAAGTGACGGGCAGGTGACGTGACGGGCAGGAGAAGTGACTGGGCAGGAGAAGTGACAGGGCAGGAGAGGTGACGGGGCAGGAGAGGTGACGGAGCAGGAGAAGTGACGAAGCAGGAGAAGTGACTGGGCAGGAGCAGTGATTAGGCATGAGCGTGAGTGGTGAACGGACAGGAGCGGTGAATGGACAGGAGCAGTGAACGGACAGGAGCGGTGAATGGACAGGAGCGGTGAACGGGGCAGCAGAAGTGATGGGGCAGCAGAAGTGACGGGGCAACAGAAGTGTCGGGACAGGGGAAGTGAGGGGCAGGAGAAGTGATGGGAAGGAGAAGTGACGGGCAGGAGTGGTGAACAGAAGGAGCGGTGAACGGACAGGAGAGGTGAACAGCCAGGAGCGGTGAACGGGGCAGCAGAAGTGACGGGGCAGCAGAGGTGACGGGGCAGGGGAAGTGAGGGGCACGGGAAGTGACAAGGCAGGAGCGGTGATCGAGCATGAGCAGGAGTACTGACTGGACAGGAGCAGTCAAAGTTTAGGAGCAGTGAACAGGCAGGAGCGGAGACGGGGCAAGAGCGGTGACGGGGCAGGAGAAGTGAGGGGGCAGGAGAAGTGACGGGGCAGGAGAAGTGATGGGGCAGGAGAAGTGACGGGGCAGGAGCAGTGATTAGGCATGAACAGAAGCGGTGAACGGGTAGGAGCAGTGAACGGGCAGGAGGAGTGAACGGTCAGGAGCAGTGACGGGGCAGGGGAAATGACATGAAAGGAGCGGTGACGGGGTAGGAGAAGTGACGGGGCAGGAGAAAGTGACAGGACAGAAGAAGTGACTTGTACTTATGTTCCTTGCCTGTTTATTTACACACTATTGCATGATCCTGTGCTCAAAGACTTTGATAGAAAAGCAGACATTTGAGGTGAGCCGATCTAGAGTGGCGCTGGTTTTGAGAGTGCTCTATACAGGAGCTGCTTTCCACCTAAACTTGAGAACTTCCCAGAGTTCTCTGCTTCTTTTTTGCATAATGTATGTGTCACTCTATGCCTGAAGGGCTATTGTTTTGATATATATATTTATATTTATATATATGTATCCAAACAAAACACCTTCAGACATAGAGTGACACATAAATTATGCAAAAAAGAAGCAGAGAACTCTGGGTAGTTCTCACATGCTACTCTAAGCATGAAGGGGTATTGCAATCTCACTGTGTAGAACTTACTGGAGATAACAGGTGGGCTAGTTGGCCCCTAAGGATCCGCAGGAGCAAAGGGGACTTCATCCTCCAACAAAGAGCGCACCAGGAGGCACGTTTGCAGAGTGGTGGACAAAGGGGGTGTGGCATCAGAACTCAGCAATCCTGCTGTGTGCACACAGTAATTGAATGATGTCATCAGTAATGTATTATGTGACGTCCTCAGCAGTGCATTACAAAGGCGCAAGTGCACTAACTATAAGGGCTTAATTTCTCTGGTTTTGTACAAGTGAAATGTCAGACTAACTATAACTTCCCTCTAACCCTTGGTTTTTCCATGAATACAGATACAGAGATCGATCGATCGATCTAGATAGATAGATAGATAGATAGATAGATAGATAGATAGATAGATAGATAGATAGATAGATAGATAGATATGCAGATAAATATACAATGCAGATATAGATATAAATACAGATATAGATGTAGATGCTGATATACAGACATCAATCTAGATATAGATACAGATATAGATACAGATACAGATATAGCTACAGATACAAATATCCCTATAATTACAGATATATGTGTGTGTGTATATATATATATATATATGTATATATATATATATATCCCAAACACGCAAATGCTCCTTCCGGATTACTGGGACCCTTGAAGGTTGGCATACATACCGGCGGAGCCAACCAGTGAACAATATTCAATTTCCAGGCACAATAAAGTATGCTCTCAGAACAAACGGATACCAAAATAGTGGATGGTCAAGTGTTTTATTTCACACAACGGGTTTCGGCACAAAGCCTTGTTCACGTGTAAAAGAAAATCACGAACAACAGTCTTACATATGCTTACGTTCACTCACAAAAATAGTGATCAACATAGGACTAACTCAAATGAGCAGGTAGAAAGCCGAAAATCAGCGGCCATCTTACTCTATGTAAAAATACAAGAATATACTAAACATTTAGTCAGACCCAATGAGCTCAGAGTGTTATATCAGGCTAAAATTGCATACGTAATACAGTATTACCTCTAGTCACAAAAACCGTTGTAAACGTGACCAAAGTGGATAAATTCCAAGATTGTATATGAACACCGTCCTGTGCGTTCGCCATTTTGGATCGGTGTCACTACAAACGGCAATACAACAAATTTTTAACCCAATACGAGCATATTCTTTCAATAGATCAAGCAAGATTTAGTAGAGATCACATGTGTGGTTACGTGTATATACATGGTGCTATTTAAATATCTCGGCAGCTCGTAAGTAAGCAACTGTCAGTTCTCTCTCATAGTCCTAATACAGCCTAGAATAGGCTCAATGCTTAGAGGAGAAAAGCGAGCCGTATTCACCATTCCATGCAAATAGCAATCTAATTATGGAGCCACTGCTCCGATTTAGGATTATGCTGGGTGGCAGATATGTGTGGTGAGTTTAACACGTAAAAACATCAGGGGGATATCACAGAGATAATATCTCTAAATCTCCACACGTAATTGCGTGCACAAACCTGCATGTTACTCTGAAAATATATATTGCTGCCCAGCAAATAACCATGTTAACAAAATCACTGGTTTCAAATTCACTGGTTGGGTGCCTGTACCCATATTTCAATGTACATTGCATTCCGCAGCTTAGCGATAATTTGGTACCTTGCTCGTGCTGTAAAATAATACATTCTCGCGCGCGCGCGATCGCCTTACCTGAATCCCTGCGTTCGCCGACAAGTTTTCTTGATCCGGTCGCGTTCTCCATGAGATGTTGTATTGTTTTTAGCCATTTGCGCTGTCTCGCGACAGTTCGCGACCGCAGTGACGTCATGCGTCGCGCGATCACGTCTTTCTTCTAGCGATCATGCACCGCGAGACAACTGAAAACAAGATGGCCGCGCCCGCGAGCAACCACATGGGTAAGTTGGCGAGCCGCAACCATGCAGAAAATCTCGCGAACATGCGGGAAAAAAACTTCCGCATCTTTGCGATATTTCCGCGTGTTTGCGATAATTTTTAACATTTTTGCGATAATTTGCGATTTGTGGATTTTGCAAATTCCGCCCACCCCTATTCACGGGTATCAGTTATCGGTCCACTCTTTTTGGCTGGACCCTTCCAGGGTCTGTCTGATTTACATATGGTTATTTGCCTCTTCCAAAGGCACACTAACCTAAAAATGATTGCATGTTTTATAGAAGTACGCCAAGTGGTTGAGAAGCATAATCCAGCATATTTGTATCGAAGTATAGCATTTTTATGTAGATCACATTTATCTTCAATTGTTCGCATGTTTCCTTCTGTATCTTTGTTTCCAGGATCTAGGGTTACAGACATGGACGTTAAGTCACCAAAATTCCAAGTTGAGTGTAAATGGTATCACCCGCCCTTTGACCCCCAATGACATCACAGGGTTGTGCACTTGTCTTGCCTTCAGCCCCTTCTCAGCCATCTATCTGCTTCAGAACCGCCAAGAGAAAGTCAATGAGCAGGAAATGCAGGAAGCAGGTATGACTCATGAGGATTTTATTTCCTTTTGTTCCCTCTAATTGGTCAGTTGTCCCTGATAACGGGATAGCAGGACACTGCGCGGTTGCCAAAGGGCAGTTGCTGCTCATGACTACAGTTCATTAACACCCATGTTTCCTCAGCACCAGTAATGCCAGTGACATCACTTATTTCCCTGTTAATTGGACAATACAACACCCTTTGTGGCCTTTGCTGCAATGGGTACAGTGTAAAAGTTAGGAGCAATGAGATGTGTTGAACGGTCGCCGCTGACAAATGCTGTGATCTGAAAGTCCCAACATAGAATCTCGGCCAGGCATACTCAGCCTTTCATCTTTCCAAAGTCAGTAAAAATCAGTATAATGAACGGGCGAATGGAACCATCTGTTATTACAGTGCCTGGGACAGCAGACGCGCTGTACGAAGGGCTGCATAAAAGGCAAGCTATTAGAAAAATTAGTAAAACATATCCCTCTGGGGTGCCAGTGTAGTACCCCATTTGTTACCCTCTTTGCTCTGCAGTTTCTCCTGCCCAATTTCACGCCTCCAGTAGTTTTTCTTCTGGGGTCTGGAAAAAGTTGCATTGATTTTGTTTTTACAGCTTTGCTCCATGCCATGATGTCATGTGGCCTTTTTTACATTACAGCCTGGTAGTGGAGTACGCTAATTACAGGTGATTAGTGGCTCTGTCACACCGCAAGGTAGGCTGCAAGAAGCAGACGCCCACCTGGTGCGCGCCACGCGGTACCCAGAGACCGCGCGCGCCACATGCGGAGGAAGTGACAGGGGAGGGCTGCAGATGGAATTTCAACTGCACATGAACCCTGCTTAGCATCTGGGTTAGCCAAAACATTCCCACAAAGTTATTGAAAGCAGTTGCTTGGTGACTTGGAAGGAGGGACCCAAGCTTGAATTTAGTTCTTGTTGGGGACTTCTGACGGCACGAGGGAAGGGGAAGACTTATGACCCAGTTGGACATGCACGCAAGACTCAGAAGATTTACTGTAGGGTCCTCCTGGCAGATGTTCCAGAACGTGAGGCCATCAACGGAGAGGACAGGAGTACAAAGGGGTCCAGCAATCTGGCCCCGGGCTAATGACAACTGAGCACAATGCACGGACCCACCAGAGACGCAGCCCCAAAGTTCTGAGGCAAAATATATCATTGATTTAGACAATTTCCTACGCAGCACGCTGGAGACGGCGAGGCGGATGTAGTGCCAGCGTAGGCGTCTAAGTCTTCAGATGTTGGTCCTAGGGTGTCCCCAGTGATCACAACCCCTCATTTTCTGTGAATGTTCCTGGCTCCTGGTCATAGTATTTTTCCGGGACTGTGATCTTGAACATAATGCATTATTTTCAGGGGACCAGTGCTGGTGTCTCCTCTAATCACAGCCTTGAATACCTCCCTACTAGCCAGAGTTCATATAAAGACAAACTAGGAGGAGCAATCTTCATCACGGTCTTAAGTTTTATTGAACATTCCTTCTTTAAGATTTTAAAAAGTGCTATCTTTGGAAATTCAACACTTCCAAACTCCATTCATTAGCTACTCATATGCCAATATGTGTTTTAGTAGCATATTTTTTTACTTACTAAGGGGCATATCAGCAACAACCGGCGATAATTATCGCTAAGCGCACTTAGCGCTAGGATAATTATCGCCGGCTAGAGTGGATTTTTATCGCTGAGATAGCGTGCTATTAGCAACGCTTATCTCAAAAGCGATAAAAATCCTCGCGCTAACTGCCTAACATAAGATTATCGCTGGAAACCCAGCGATAATCCCACGCAATGTGGCGTTAGCTTGCTGATAGGGACTCACAAACTTAGCCATGATATCCACCCTCCATAGGATATCATGGCTAAGTCAGTCCTGAAGCAGGCGTAAGGAAAGTAGCGATAATAGGGGTTATCGCTACTTTTCTTGCCGCTATGCTTCATAGCGTGGGGCTTGATGATAGGAGAAATGTCGCTTAGCGACATTTCTCCTATCTTGTCAGGTCAGGAACGCCCACTTTGCATCTCATTAGAGATGCAAAGCTGGGCGTTAGGAATTAGTGCGCTAATGTAAGGTTTCACGCGTTAGCGTGACCTTGCTAAGTAAGCGATAAAATTATCGCCGCTTTTTGGCCGAAAACGGCCGCAAATGCGGCGATAATTCTATCGCCTCGCCTTGCTGATATGCCCCTAAGGTTCAGTTATATTTCTCAGTGGACACATGAATATCACTTGTAGCGTTTCATCACTTTTTTTAAAGCGTTTACTCCTCTTGGTTGTAGAACACATGGGAAGACTGCTGAGGTTAGCTACTACCTTCAGGGAGTTCAATTCTAATATTTAATGCTTCCCACAGATGATTCTGGTCACTCTGGTTTAGAGCCCTGCTGTGAGTAAGTCTCACTGGCATGAGAAATTCACATCCTAAAATAAGATTGGACAGCGTTGCTGAAACTTTATGCATCAATATGAATATTTCTGTTTTTCGTTTTTTAATTAGTAAATCTCACTTTCTTAAGTATAGTTATCTTTTCTCTTAGCTCCCATTGATGTGAAAAAGAAGGTGCATTCATTTATAATTCCACCAGCAGTGATTTACGAAGGAGACCTTCTTGCAAATGTATCAGATTTAAAAACCACATTGCACGCTACTAAAATTGCCTTTAAAAAATAGCTCCGTGTGGGATTTTTCAGCAGATATTTCACTTGCAATAGGGCATTTTTACTATCTGACCTGCAAACCCCACTTTTAAATGGATTTTTCACTTTTTTAGAAGTTTGATGAAGTTTTAAAAGCTTCATGTAGTTTACCAAATGTCAGCACATCTCTTTTTTAAAAGTAGTAGTAATACATCTTCAACAAGTGCATTTCGAAGGAGCTGTTACACTTCATAAATTGAAATTGTGTTTTTCCTTCTTACGCTGCTTTTCTTTCCTTTCATTTGTGAAGAGGTTCTTGCACATGAAATTGGTTTAAGTTTAGGGGAAACCTTTGTTTCCATCCACTGTCTTAAATATGTTTATTAAACTGTAATCTATTCTATGGTGTTCTAGTAAATATGGGTATGCTCCACCTTCTGTAGCAGAGATACAGAGTTTTCACATATGGTGAGTGCAGATCAAGCTACTTAAACACTTAGGGCCTCATTATGAGTTTAGCAGTTTATGGACCAACTGACTCCCTCTTAAGCAGTGTTAAGCTGAGTCTTTCACAAGCACATCTGTCTACCAGTCACGGCTCACATGACTCACGGGTGGGGAAATGGGTGGGGGGGTCGCGCAGGGGAGTATTTAAAAAATAAATTAAAAAAAACTTACCTTACCAGGTCCTGAGTGCGCATGACTGATTTTGAGGGCCGACCAAACAGTCAGGGCCCACAGCATTGGGCAAGCCACTCCTCCCCGACCCGCCTACCTGCCTGCCCCCAACCAGGCATACTATTCTGCTTTCTCGCAGAGCGAGAAGCAAAAACATAAAATGGTATTTAAAATACCATTTTATGTTTCTGCTTCTCACACTGCGAGAAAGCAGTGGGGCAACGCTCCTCCGCCCTAATGGGAGAGCCGCCCCTACTGTCGACCCTGGTGGAGTAAGGCAACACAGAAATATTGGTCAAAGTCAGTACTGAAACTAGCAGGACCCCAATGTGGATTATAAAAATCAAAGCTATTTCTATTTGCCATAGTTACTGTATCCCAAGGTCTTACATAGTGGGATGATCATCCAGAAGCACTGGCCCCATCCAGAAATGGCTTGTCACATCAGTTTGTGTTCCTACAAGTTACGGCATCAGCCTCATTATCACTAACCTATCGAGTGTACTGGTTCCTGCCTCTTTTAGTGACCATTGACTGGGTCCCTGGCCCTTGGTGACGCCCTTGGGCTGGAAAGATGTACTCCTCCTCGCTCGCTTCATAAGTTGCAAACTGCAGCTCACACCAGTAACCAACAAGCACTGGCACAACCGGTAGGTCTTACCTTGGCAAGTTGGTGGCTCTTATTTTTTCTAATTGGTCATTGGAAACATATGCCACAAAAACAAAGTAACTATTACTCCTGCCCTAAAATAACCATAACTCCTGCCCTAAAGTAACTGTAACTCCTGCCCTAAAGTAACTATAACTCCTGCCCTAAAGTAACTATAACTTATACACTCACCATGCTGTCATCAATTATTTTATTTCAGATGTTGCAGTCATGTTAACAATGATGTCATGCAATATGTCATGAGTGATGTAATATAGGAGGAAATTAGTAGTGCATGGCGGAGTTGCAAGTTATAGTTACTTAAGGGCATGAGTTATAGTTAATTGGGATAACTATAACTGGTGAATTTCAGTTGCTTTGTTAGTTTAAAACTGTATGTCTTAAGTGCCATTTTCACCTAACTATAACATTGCTTGAATTTTTTTTTTTTTCACTGAATTTCTGTGGTTCTTTGAAAATTCAAAGTAAGATATTATTACAATTCCTAACTATATCATTACTTTATCCTTTATTTTCAGTGAATTGCTATGTCTTTTTTAACATTAGATAAGATGTCCGTCGCAGTGCGCGACGTGAGGTTAGGCACCCAACCCCTCCATGCACATGCAAGACATGGGGATGGGTACAGGGCTTTCCCCCCATTTATGTCCAATATCCCCCTGCAGGACCATTGACCATGTGCGGCATGGGGTTATGCGCAGGCCTGCCCCCCCCCGCTGGTACAGACCATTGGCCCTGCATGGCACAGAGATAGGTGCGGGCCTGGCCCCCTGCTGGTACAGACCATTGGCCCTGCGAGGCGCAGGGTTAGGCGCGGGCCTGGCCCCCCGCTGGAACAGACCATTGGCCCTGCGTGGCACAGAGTTAGGTGCGGGCCTGGACCCCTGCTGGTACAGACCATTGGCCATGGGCGGCACGGGTTTAGGCGCCGGCCTGGCTCCCCGCTGGAACAGAACATTGGCCATGGGCGGCACGGGGTTAGGCACGGGCCTGGCCACCCGCTGGAACAGACCATTGGCCCTGTGCGGCGCTGGGTTAGGTGCGGGCCTGGCCCCCTACTGGAACAGACCTTTGGATCTGCGTGGCACGGGGTTAGGCATGGGCCTGGCCCCCCGCTGGAACAGAACATTGGCCCTGCGAGGCACAGGGTTTGGCATGGGCCTGGCCCCCCGCTGGAACAGACCATTGGCCATGGGCGGCGCGGGTTTAGGCGCGGGCCTGGCCCCCCGCTGGAACAGAACATTGGGCATGGGCGGCACGGGGTTAGGCACGGGCCTGGCCACCCGCTGGAACAGACCATTGGCCCTGTGCGGCGCTGGGTTAGGTGCGGGCCTGGCCCCCTACTGGAACAGACCTTTGGATCTGCGTGGCACGGGGTTAGGCATGGGCCTGGCCCCCCGCTGGAACAGAACATTGGCCCTGTGAGGCACAGGGTTAGGTGCGGGCCTGGCCCCCTGCTGGTACAGACCATTGGCCATGGGCGGCGCGGGTTTAGGCGCGGGCCTGGCCCCCCCGCCGGCACAGAACATTGGCCATGCGCAGCACGGAGATAGGCGCGGGCCTGCCCCCCCCCGCTGGTACAGACCATTGGTCATGCGCGGCGCAGGGTTAGGCACGGGCCTGGCCCCCCGCTGGAACAGACCATTGGCCCTGCGTGGCACGGGGTTAGGCGTGGGCCTGGTCCCCTGCTGGTACAGAACATTGGCCCTGCGAGGCGCAGGGTCAGGCGTGGGCCTGGCCCCCCCGCTGGAACAGACCACTGGCCATGGGCGGCACAGGTTTAGGCGCGGGGCTAGACCCCCTGCTGGATCAGAACATTGGCCATGGGCGGCGCGGGGTTAGGCATGGGCCTGGTCCCCCCCTGGAATAGACCGTTGGCCCTGTGCGGCGCTGGGTTAGTCACGGGCCTGGCCCCCTCCGCCGGCACAGACCATTAGCCATGGGCGGCGCTGGGTTAGGCGTGGACCTGGCCCCCCCCCCCCCCGCCGGCACAGAACATTGGCCATTTGCGTCACGGGGTTAGGAGCGGGCCTGGCCCACCCGCCGGCACAGAACATTGGCCATGCACGGGGTTAGGCGCAGGCCTGGTCCCCCCTGCCGGCACAGAATATTGGCCATGAGCGGTGCGAGGTTAGGCGCAGGCCTGGCCCCCTCGCCGGCACAGAACATTGGCCACGCACGGTGCGGGGCTAGGCGCAGGCCTGGACCCCCCCGCCGGCATAGAACATTGGCCATGCGCGGCATGGAGTTAGGCCTGGTACAATACCTACTCAATGTGCCTTTAACATACAGCACGAATCTAACCACTTGCATTGTGTTCTGTTTAAATAACTTGAGTTAAAGCAAATACTCATGACTCATGGTCCCTCCCTAGACTCGGCTATGATAAGAAATAGCCTATTAACCTCTGTGCACCTGTGTTTATCTATATCTAAATAGATATGTAAATACATATAGTTAGGTATAGATCTATCTATATATACATCCATACACCCCACACACTTTTTTTTGTAGAGGGTCTCTTTAATTACAGCGTAAACGTGGATGCATATGTGTGTGCGCGCGCACACGAGCGGATGTTGATATCTGTTGAGCGTGAGAGAGTGTTTATTGCCTTTATTATATTTGTGAAGGAGTGTAGTGTTCCCTCACAGTCTGTTAGAGGATGCAGGTCCGTGTGTTCCCATCCATGAGTCACGGGCAGGCCCCTGAGGAGAGTGAACCGCGGTGACTCAAGGGGCCCGGCCCGACCCGAGAGCAAACCTCCCGTGCGTCGCCCACCTTTCCCCGCGCCCCCAGGACTGAGGGCCGTTTGTTTCCCGCCCAGAGCCCGCAGCACCGCTCAGCTGGTGGCGCGGCCTCCCTGCTCTCACAGTCCACCCCTCATGTTTACTCGACCGGCCCTCTGATCCGTGACCTTGGCCTTGTCATGGTAAATGGGAGCGGTGCCTGACATGACTCGGGGCGGAGAGAATGCGGTCCCAACACAGGCGGTGATGGAAAGCAGCCCCGAGATGCTGCCCCCCCAACCCTGCTACACAAGCGGTAACCGGACTCTCGTGTAATTACTTCCTTTCGCCCGTTCTGCCATGGCAGATTCCTCCCAGATCAACTTTCTCTAATGCTCTGCAGCGCTGCCGGCCTCTCCCATGTGGGCTGCATTTGCAAACCGTGGACTATTTGTGAGAACTTTTCTGGGCTCACAATGCCTGCTAGTCAGCAGTTTGCGCATGCGCTGCTCCACTCGCCCCTGTGCCTTCTCTGTAGAACCCCAGCTTCCCTCTGACCCTCTCACACTTAGGGTGACCAACTGGCATTGGTGCAAATTCAGGACGGTGAGTGTAAAAATTCAGGACAAAGGGTCAAAATTCAGGGCACAAATTCAGGACAGGAAGTCAAAATTCAGGACAAAACTTCAGGACAATAGGTAAGTTTTACAGACACATCAGAGGATGTCGCGCAATAGTATGTAAGTAAGCCCAGCTTAATTTGTAAAATATGAAGTCCAGGTGCTCAAATGTTTGTAGGAGGCCACATCCACTTTCCCTGGCTCCACTCACTTCCTTCACTGACTCCACCCACTTACTCTAGGAGCATTATCAACTCTGCGGGGGTCCTCGCTGCTGGATGGCCACCTGCCAGCCAGGCAGTAAGTTAGCCACAGAAACCAACTAGCTCACCTCACCGAGCTGTGATCCAATTACCTGGACGAGGGTGGCATGAAATCAGTACATGAAACCAATGGGCCACTAAGTGTTTACGTTTATGAAAGTGCCCTCAATTCAGCCCTCTAGTGCTGGTCACGCACATAAGTCCCTAGCCCGAACCATCCACTGGTCACGCACATACAGTCCCTCGCCCAAACCATCCACTGATGGTCACACACATACAGTCCCTTGCCCGAACCAGCTACTGATGGACACGCACATACAGTCACTTGCCCGAACCATCTACTGATGGTCACATACACAGTCCCTCGCCCGAACTGTCCACTGATGGTCACGCACATACAGTCCCTAGCCCAAACCATCCAGTGCTGATCACGCACATACAGTCCCTCACCTGAACCATCCACTGATGTTCACGCACATACAGTCCCTCACCTATATATTCAGTGATGGTCATACATGGCAGTCCCTTGCCTAAGGCATCAAGAGATGGTCACTCATGGCAGTCCCTCATCCGAGCCTTCCAGTGTTGGTCACACGTGGCAATCTCTCACCTGATCCATCGAGTGATGGTTACTCATGTGTTGGTCACTCATGGCAGTCCCTCACTTCAAGCATCAAGTGATGGTCATTCATGTGATGGTCACTCATTGCAGTCTCTCCCCCGAGGCACCAAGTAATGTCACCTATGGCATTCCCTGAGACATCAAGTGATGGTTATTCATGGCGGTCCCTCACCTGAGACATCAAGTGATGGTCATTCATGGAAGTCCCTCGCCTGAGGCATCAAGTGATGGTCATTCATGGCAGTCCCTCGCCTGAGGCATCAAGTGATGGTCATTCATGGTAGTCCCTGAGGCATCGAGTGATGATCACTCATGGCAGTCCCTTCCCTGAGGCACTGAGTGACAGTCACATGCACGACAGTCTCTAGTCCAAACCTATATTAACAACGTGGCCAAACTGCAGCAGTATATATGTAGCATTGATGCAGATGCGCCGAGTGTATTATGCTATTTATTTCCACTGTGAAATGTGGAGAGGGGCCATCAATAAAGAAGGGCAACGCCTCAAGTGACTCCTGATGTCCTTATCCGCTCTCAGCAAAGATGCCACCAAGTACCATTGATAACTGGAATAATACTTGTTAGTTACAGCACTTAGAAGCATGAGACGTTCTTTAAGGAGCATATTTACTTCATATGATAAGAAGTTAGATGGCACAGTACTCTTCGTGGGTCAACGCATATATTGCAAGTCATGCTGTTTTATTATTAATAAAGTTATGTTTACGGCTCCATACCACCCTTCTGCCCCTTTCTACGATCTGTACACAACAGGTGTTAATATTTACCAGGTCAAAGGGTCTCAATTACTCATCATGGAGGATGAAAGGCTGAGTGGCCCTGCCGGGATTCAAATTTGTGACTTAAACAAAAGCCCACAACCCCATTCCTCTTAACAGGAGGATGCCATACGAAAACACAATTTATACACAAGACAAATAGACCAGTTCTACAACTCAAGAAAAAGAAAACACATTATGCAGCCAATGACCAACATAGCCATTTCACAACACTAGAAGGAAAAACACCCGGTGAAACTGAATTCCCAGCTCACTCACAGAAAACGGAAGCCCCAAAAAGCTGTGAAATACTATTTCCAATAAAGGAATTATTTTCCAGCTGTAGTATAGTCGGCCCACAGAACACCACTAAACTGTGTAATCACCCATGCCTCAAGGTGCATTTCGGCACCCTTCAAGAACACGCAACATCCACCCCCTTAGAATGTGCTAGCATATTAAGGCGGCGTCCTATCAGGAGGCAACCGCAAGGCCTTGTTAAGCTCCACATGATGTACCGTAAATAGGCATGACCCCACGTCACATGTGAAGTGTACATAACACAGAGAGCATCTCATGGCTCCTTACTCAACCACACCCCCCCTACAACATAACGCTATCAGGTACCACTGACCGGACGTCTCAACCGCCACAAGAGCACAGCAGAATCACATCCATCCTTACAAAAACCTCCACAAGAGCGCAGCAGGGTATCCCCTTTGTTCATGTTTTTTTTTTTTTAAATTACGCTCACCACCACTGCCTCCTGAAAATAATTTATAGCCCCGGCCCTGACAATGAAGTGCCGTCACTGAGCACCGGTAAGCAGTGGCACAAATTAAGCACTGCAGCCATATCCAAACATATTCAACCATTTGCAAACCTATCCATCATGTATCCTTCCATCTATCATTTCACTCATCCATCCCTTCATCCATCCTTTCACTCATCCTTCCATTATCCATCCATCCACCCTTCCACCCTATCCATCTGTAAACTCATCCATTCACTCTTCCACCCATCCATCCATTCACTCATCCATCCAGCCATTTACCCTTTCACCCATCCAGCCATCCTTTCACTTACTCATCCATCCACCCAGTCACTCCTCCTTCCACCCATCCACTCTTTCAGTCATCCATCCATCCTTCCTTTCTCTCTCCATCGACCCTTTCACTTAGCCATCCTTCCTTCCATCCACCCACCCATCCATCTACTCATCCACTCATGAATCCATCCATTGACCCTATCACGCATCCATCCTTTCTCTCATCCATCTATCCTTTCACTCCTTCACTCATCTATTCATCCTTTTGTCCATCTACCCCCCTTTCACTCACTCATCCATCCATCCTTACATTCACCCTTTTACACATCTGTCCGTCCATTCACCCTTGCACTTATCAATTCATCAATCCATTCATCATTTCCCTCATCCATCCACTCACTCATCATGCACCTTTTCACTCATCCATCCACCCTTTTACCCATCCAGCTACCCTTCCACCCATACATCCAGCTATTTACCTTTTCTCTCATCTATCCTTCCACTCACTCATCAATCCATCCATCCTCTCTCATTATCCATCTATTCAATCGTTCATTCATCCATTCACCCTTTCACTAATTCATCCAGCCATCCACCCATCCCTTCACTTACTCACTCGCCCACCTTTTCATATTAATTTTGAGCTGAACCTTTTTGAGAAGAGGCCCATCAGGAACTTCACCCTCACTGCCGGAGCTATTCCAGGGCTGGGACAGATGCCACCCAGGATGGAGACAGGATCCACCACAGGATTGGGGGGGGGGGGTGTAGGAGCTATCACAGGTGGGGGGGGGGGGCAGGGGCCGCCACATGGGGGGACAGGAGCCATCGCTGGGGGGGGGGGTGGAGCCATCACAGGAGGGAGAACAGGATCCACCAGGGTGGGCACAAGGGTGGGCATGCAGTATTGTAGTATCATCTTGGTCTCTTCCAGGGTGGGGTAGGGCTCCTCACCCCCTCCTGGACAAGACAACGAGAAGACAGACTCTTTCCAAAATGTTAGTTTTGCCACCCCCCACTGTGATGTACAGTACTTAAAGGAGATACTCCAATAGAACTGATTTAACTGATTGTCCTCCATACTTTGTTAATCAGAGTGGGAGCGATTGTGCCATTTCTTTATGTCATTACATTATAGACTGCATGTTTGAAGAACTGAGGTTTGCTTACAATTTAGTGACAGTAATTAAGCTCTGTGAAGAGAACCACACGCTGCCTCGGTGTAATCAGGGCCGGTTCTAGGGTGTTTGGGGCCCTGGGCAGAAAGGGAGTGTGTGAGGCCCCTCTAAATTTCAAAGACATGACGCATTCAGGGCTGTTTGCATCTGAATAGATGCTCCTGCTCCTGAAGCTGCAGCCCCTCCCTCTCAGTCACCTTCAAGCACCTCTTAACAGCACATCAAGGGCGGAAGGTGTGAGGGTTGCCATCCCGCTGTGGCTCTCCAGTGCTGCTGGGTATCTGAGCTTTGGTGCTGCATCGGAGTCTAGCAGGGATTTGCGACCGGTGCCCGGTTAAAATTACGGACAAATAGCGTCCGTTAAAGAATCCTTCACGGACAACGGACAGACGGCCGAAATTACGGACTGTCCGTGAAATTTACGGACGGTTGGTCACCCTACTCACACTCAGCTAAACCCTTTCTCTCATTATGTTCAAACAACACACTGAGCTCCCCAAACACCTTAACTCTGCTAAACCCTCTCTCTCATTGTATCTAAACAACAATCTGAGCCCCCGACCCAAACTAGGGTGACCAGATTTTGAGAACCAAAAACCGGGACAGGCTAGAAATAAAAGTTGGACTAAAGCCTTTAATGTTACTTCTATATCTGGCCTCTCCCGATTTTTGCATACCCTTTTAAATATGTGCCTATATACAGAAATACAGTAGACTTGTAAATGTGCATATATATATATATATATTCAAAATAATCCACTTCCGTAAAAGAGATGAGGGGACATGGCGGGACTTAAAACACCATTTATTTAAAATGTGGCATTACGCGTTTCGGCGATTGCCTCTTCAGATGCCTCGGGGTCCGTTTATTTTCTCCTTTTGAAGGTCGGCCCATCCCCCTAAAGTAGTGTCGGCCACACCTGAACTGCATCACACCCGGAAACACTCACGCTGTTCAGTGTTCAAGGGACTGCAGGATCCAGCATGCAGTTTGTTCATATGCGCAAGTGAGTGTCTCCGTCAGTCTTAACTTTTGATTACTTCCAGTAAGAGACTTAATTGAAATGCAATTTAGATTGAACCCCTGCACTGTGCTGGACCATAAGTAGTGTCCAAGTCCTCACTTCCAGCCGCTTGGTCTCCATTGGCAGCACGTCTGGAGACGCCAGTTCTAGTGACCACGTCTGTCCATATGTAATGGATTGTCGTCCATATGTAATGGATTGTCGATTGACAACAGATCCACCGCTTCTTGGGGATTAACAGCGGTCCAGGTAAGCGCCACTAAACCTTGGAGCACTTCAGGAAGGGCCCCCTTTGCGCGATAATGGCTACGCGCTAAATATTCAAAATGATCCACTTCCGTAAAAGAGATGAGGGGACACGGCGGGACTTAAAACACCATTTATTTAAAATGTGGCATTACGCGTTTCGGCGATTGCCTCTTCAGCTGCCTGGGGTGCTGGGGGTCCGTTAATTTTCTCCTTTTGAAGGTCGGCCCATCCCCCTAAAGTAGTGTCGGCCACACCTGAACTGCATCACACCCGGAAACACTCACGCTGTTCAGTGTTCAAGGGACTGCAGGATCCAGCATGCAGTTTGGTCATATATATATATATATACACATATGTGACAAAAACCCTCTTGCTTCACAACAAGGTAGGAGTCGCACTCAGGGTTGCAGGAAGAGAACAATTTATTGACTGATGTGTTTCAACCTCACGGTCTTTGTCAAAGTCACTTCAAAGGTAGGAAGTGGCTACTAATGTATGCATTTACAAGTAGGTATGACCAAGCAGATTTGAAACTAGACATAGACAAAAGAGTCATTAGTATATAAGAGAACAGACTCCCTCCACATTAAAGCCAGCATTTGAAGAAAGTTATTTTCATATTAAAATACATTTTCATGCCCTACTTATAATTGCTTAATGTGGAAAGTAAAATAAAATACAATAACAAAGAAAAGCACAGTCCATCACTATAGCGCCAACTTAACCTGCTATGTGCAGAGAAAAGTCCTTCTCAAATGCGTACCAGGATAAAAAATGGTGCACATCCAGTATTCGGAACACTGCCAAGTGGCATTGTAGAAACAAATAAATTATCGTTGGTGAAAATTAAACACCTAAACAACGACAGTTGAAGTATTAAAAATATTACCTAATAAGTGGTCGGTCTTATTGATATGAATGTTCTGCATTAAACAATTACCCAGAGTTAGCGATAAATGGCAATGCTAAGGATTTAGAAAATAAAATAGAAACATAAATGGGAAAAATTATAAAAATCACACAATCAGTGTGTCAAAGGAGAAATGTCTAAGAAAAAGCTTGGATCTTACTGGGAAAAACCCAACCCGTGTATTAAAAAAATCAGTCTGTGGTGGCAATGCATACTATTCAACCAAGCAGCCGCTTGGAAGAAGTTGCGGCCAAGGAGTATAAGGAAGAGAAAAAATGGACTTAAACTATTCTGCGCTGGGTCTATGTTGCGATGGAGTGCCAGGAGAAGAAAGAGGTGAAGAGGGAAAATGGGAAAAATTACAGGTGGGCCAAGAGGGGACCAGAGTATATATATACAGTGCTCAAGACGTTGGTGCACCACAGGTATATGATAACTCCTCATCCTAGATGAACATGAAGGTCTTCCTTTCGATTGAGGCCTCCAGGGGCCTTACTCTGTAGGCGAATGATGTATTCATATTCCAAACGTCGAAGGTGGTGTTCTCGATCACCTCCACGTGGATGCACTGCCACCCTGTCAATTCCAAAAAATGAGATCTTAGAGCTGACATCAGTTATCACTCCATGCTCTAGCGCGCAATGCAATAGTGTAGGTAAGATCCCTATTTCTGATGGCGCAAAGATGCTCAAGTATACGCTTCTGAACAGAAAACACAGTGCTGCCAACATAGTGTAAACCACAAATGCATGTCACACCATAAACAACATATTCAGTGTTACAATTGATAAAAGAAAGTATTTTCTCATTCCTTCCAATTGGTAACCGGTAGCTTTTCACATTATGGCTGCTGGCACAAGCCTTGCACCGGCCACATTTGTGAAAACCGGGGACTTCCTTCAGCCACGTGCCTGTTGCTTTGGCTTGTTGATCAGTGATGTCATTTGAGATGTCATCAGTGATGTCATCAGTGATGTCACTGACCATGTCATGAGTGATGTAATATGTGACGTCATCAGCAGTGCATTACGGGGGCACGAGTTAGAGTTTGCTGAACTAACTATAACGGGGTAATTTCACGGGTTTTGTACGAGTGCAATGTCCAACTTACTATAACTTTCCCTAAAACCTAAGGTTTTTTCAGTGAATTTCTAAGGTTTTTTAAATGCTAATTTCTAACTATAACATGCCTGAAACCTACATTTTTTTCAGTAAATTTCAAAGGTTTTTCAAATACTAGTTGCTAACTATGCCTGCAGAAGTAGGACATGTGAAGAAACAAGAAAAAACGCACAGCAAGAAGCAAGACATGTGCAGAAAGAACCAACAGAGGAGCAGAAAGAGGCCTTGTTACAACATCATCCTGTGCCCACAACTTTTTCAGACGGGTACTGGTGGAAACTGACTCTGACTAACCAGGTCTACAGCCAGTGGTATGCTAAAAGACACTTAGAATACAGTGAAACACCTACATACACTAGGGAACACTATGCGCTGGGGTACCCCTGCGATTAGCATGACCTTCTCTGTAAGACCCTAGTACATAATAGGGCAGGGGGATTTAAAACTACCTCTTAAAACGCGCTACGGGGCGTGTTTGCACAGTGGTGAAGGGGGGGGGGGGGGCCTGAGGTAACATGGGTGCAAACACGCCCTGTGGCCGTTTTAAGTTGGGAGATTAAATCCCCTTGAATCCTGACGGTCCCTGGGGTGCAACTAGCCAACCAGGTACCTCCAGTAAGCGCCACAGAGCTGCATTGCAGAGAGGTGTAAAAAGGGGCATGGTCTGGACCACCTCTCTGCAACGCAGGCCTCTGGCACTTACTGGAGGTACCTGGTGGGCTAGTTGGCCCCCAGGGGCCCTCAGGATTGAAGGGGAATTAATTCCCCAACTTAAAACGCGCCCGTGGCACGTTTTAAGTTGGGGGATTAAGTCCCCTTGAATCCTGAGGGTCCCTGGGGTCCAACTAGCCCACCAGGTACCTGTGAAGATGTAGATGTGAAGGACATCTAACCTGAGCTTCAATTTGAATTCCATAGAGCATATTGTCACCGTTTTAGCAGCAGTTTTCTGCAGCTAAAGCGGCGATAATTTTATCGCCTGTCTTGATAATATGCCCCATTGTGTCTAAACAATCCATTGATATGCTCAAGCTGTCCCACAGAGGACACGCTCCTTCCCCGATCCAGTGACCCTCTAGTTTTCTGCTCCCACTCATCTCTTGATACGCCCATGTAAACTGCCTAAGTCTCCCACTATCTCCCACACATCCCTCTGTACCCCTCTTTCTGTACTTCCCCCACTGAACACTGCTAGACTGTCAGTCATTTTCATTTGTTCCACATACTACCACGTGGTACCGCCACTGTTATCAAACCACATGCCTCTTCTGGTCCGTCTCTTTGCCACCAGGTGCCTGTTTACATGACCTCTGCCCCCATCTGTACCCCACGCACCACTTCACATGGCCTCTGAATACACACAGCTTTTACCCCATACGCTGCCTCACATGATATTTATTTCCACTTGTAATACCACACATTTCTCACATAGCCTCTGCTTCCACTTGGACCCCCTCACACTAACTTTCATGTCCCCTGATCCCACCTGTCCCCTGTCAAACTTACTCACATGCACTTCAAACTAGGGGTGGGCGGAATTTGCGGAATTAACCTTCGCAAATTATCGCGAAAATGTTTAAAATTATCGCAAACAAGCGGAAATATCGCGAAGATGCGGAAGTTTTTTTCCGGCATGTTCGCGAGATTTTCTGCATGGTTGCGGGTCGCCAACTTACCCATGTGGTTGCTTGCGGGCGCGGCCATCTTGTTTTGAGTTGTTCTCGCGGTGCATGATCGCAGGAAGAAAGACGTGATCGCGCGACGCATGACGTCACTGCGGGCGCGAACTGTCGCGAGACAGCGCAAATGGCTAAAAACAATACAACATCTCATGGAGAACGCGACCGGATCAAGAAAACTTGTCGGCGAACGCAGGGATTCAGGTAAGGCGATCGCGCGCGCGCGAGAATGTATTATTTTACAGCGCGAGCAAGAAACAAATTATCGCCAAGCTGCGGAAACCGGAATTTTTGACATTTTCGCGCTCTCCGCGGAACGCGAAAATGTCAAATTATCGCAATTTCCGCGAACGGAATGAAATTTTCGCCCAGGCCTACTTCAAACCCACCTGTACCCCCTCACACTACCTCACATGGCCTCTGATCCCACCCTTTCCCCCTTCACACTATCTCACATGGCCTCTGATCCCACCTGTCTCCCCTCACACTACCTCGCATGTCCTACACGCTTCCTACCCCAAAAAGTGCTTCACATGACATCTTTTTCCACTTCTAACACCACATATGACTAACATGGCCACTGTTTCCACCTTTTCCACCTGTACACCACACACGTCCTCACATGTTCTCTGGCTCCACCATTTCCACCTGTACACCTCACACGTCCTCTTGTGGCTTCTGCTTCTAACTGCTCCTCGCACACTTCTTCACATGATCTTTGTTTTCACCTGTTCGCCGTGCCCAGCTTTTTGTGACCTATTTTTCCACCTGTTCCCCCACTCTATTTAGCAGCTCCTCCACTTCCACCTAGAACCCCACACTCTGCCTCACACAGCTTCTGATCTGCCCTATCCCCATACACACGGTTTCACACAGCCTCTGTGTAAACATGTCCTCATATACACTGTCCAACCTGGCCTCTGCTTCCTCTGCTAGGCACACTATCTCACATGATGTCTACTTCACCTGTTCCCCACTGACTGTTTCATATGGCCTCTGCTTCTATCTGTAAACTCACATACTGCCTGCCATGACGTCTCCCCACACACTGCTTCACATGGTCTCTGCTTTCACTTGTACTCAAATACACCTGCATAACACCCGCTTCCACCTTCTCCCCACACACTGACTCACATGCCCTCTGTTTTCGCCTGTAAACTCATACATCGCCTTACAAGACCTCTGTTTCCTTTCCACCTGTTCCCCACACACTGCCTCTTATGGCCTTTGCTTTTACCTGCAAACTCACACAGTGCCTCACTGGACCATTTTCCACCTTTTCCCTAAACACTGCCTCACATGACTTTTGCTTCCACAAACACATACACTGCGTCACATGACCTCTGCTCACACCTGTTCTCCATACATTGCCTCACATGGTCTCATTTTTCCATCTGTTCCGGACACATGGCATCTCCAATGGATCACTGCACACCCGCAGCTCATCTCTGTAAAGGACACTACATCACAATGCATTAACAGTCCACAAACCAGCTACCATCCTATTGCTTCTTGGCTTGATGCTTGTCTTTGACTCTGAACAGTGCTATGGTGCTTTTTGGCCAGGTTTGTGCTATAGAAACCCTCATACATACCTCAGTGGGGAACTGTTCTTGTGCTGCTTACAGCTGCTTACAGTAGAGGGTGACAGCCACACTTAGCAGCTGTTCCCTGTCTCCTTAGTCCGATGTCCCACCAACCCAGCAAAGACCCCAGTATGAGCATGAGCAGGCACCACAAGCCCCCCTCTTGGAGCCCAGCAGCCTGCACTGTGCTCCCCCCAAAATCTCCCTCACGTAAGCACCGTTGTCTGTCCTGATTCCTCCCTTAGATACTTTCTATCAGGCGCTTTGAAGTATCTGAGAGGTGACTTGTAGCGCTTTATAAGACCCCTAATTCATATGCATTTTTTTCAAAATATCTGTCAGTCCTTGTGATCTCTCACAGAGTATCTATCTCCCTGTCAGTCCGTGTGCTTTCTCACAGAGTATCTGCCTCCCTGTCAGTCCTTGTGATCTCTCACAGAGTATCTATCTCCCTGCCAGTCCGTGTGCTTTCTCACAGAGTATCTGCTTCCCTGTCAGTCCTTGTATTCTCTCACAGAGTATCTGCCTCCCTGTCAGTCCTTGTGATCTCTCACAGAGTATCTATCGCCCTGTCAGTCCGTGTGCTTTCTCACAGAGTATCTGCTTCCCTGTCAGTCCTTGTATTCTCTCACAGAGTATCTGCCTCCCTGTCAGTCCTTGTGATCTCTCACAGAGTATCTATCGCCCTGTCAGTCCGTGTGCTTTCTCACAGAGTATCTGCTTCCCTGTCAGTCCTTGTGATCTCTCACAGAGTATCTGCTTCTCCTTACCCCACACTCCTCTGATGAATCTTTGGTGCAGGGGGTTCAAACATGCAATGAGACCAAGCTAGATCCATCGCAGCCTTTTGGGTGGCTGCATGAGTTACATGTACCTCCAATTAACCAAAGTTAACTAACTTACATAGTGGGTGGTCCGCATGGAGCCATCATGCAATCCGCTAAGACATTCGGTCTGGTGGGGTGTAAAGTGAGATATGTTGTGTTTATTAGGTTTGGTAAGTAGGAGGGGTGCTGTTATGGAAAATCTGGATTGGCATGGGGTTCCGTAGAGTTCAATTTTAAGGCCTATCCACCTCAGTCATATTGTGTTGGAAAGTGTAATGTGATTTCATGTCAGAGACAAGTAAGCAACAGCATCTTCTTAAGTGAGGATAGGGACTTAAGGGTGGTGGGTAAGCCATAAAAAAGAGCCTTCAGTTCTGGAACAACGTGCTGCTTGCGATAAAGTGCTTAAATGCCTCATCATAGGTAGTAAGAACTATATATATGTGCAGTTATAATACAATAAATAAACCTCTGTCCTACACTAATTGTAATACCATAACACTCAGTGGTCAGGTAGTCTTGCTTGACACTCTTGCCCTCACATAAGATAAAACTGCTATGGGTCATGTCTATCACCCAGTACTATACCAGTTCACAGCCATTAAACTACCCATCACCAACTGAACACACGTGGAATAAATCAAGGGATCTGCCACATGCTGATGGACAAAGAATGACTTTAATTTAGTCCACCACAGAAGATCCCAACATCCTACATTCTGTGATCGCTTCTTGACATCTCACAGTGACAATTAGATATGGGTTTATATTAAAGTTCATCCCAGCAGATCTCTTCACATTTTCTCCCTTCAATCTATGCCTGCTCAGGATCATAAACTTTAAACAAAATATCTCGTAATAGATCCCCCAGTACAGTCAAGTGGACAATGATCCTAAGAAATATCATATAAGGACCTGCAGAGCTGCTCAAAGCTGCCAGCTCTCTGAAAACCATAATCTGTGTGCCTGTCTCTCACAATACTTCATTTATCACACTGATAAGTTCTGCATCTCAAAAAGACGATAACCTCACCTCAGTGGTCATCACGCTCGACATGGAAACAGTTCCTACATAGGATCAAAACACACTTCCAACCATACACCCTCATGGTATAGCGTGCAACTCATGTAGGCAAGCACATAGGGGTAGTAACTGCTAAATGAATGTTACAATACTCTACAATAACTGAATCTGGCCCTCCTGGAACTTCGTTGGACCCCAATACAGGCACCTCTCTACAGTTAAACTCCCTCTCTATTAGGCCGGTCATTTTCATACCCAAATTACTGCTTATAGCATGACTGCTTCTTACGGGCCTAATCTTTCCACACACACTGGGCAACAATATCTGATCAGGCTCACTTGCCCCATATACACTCTTATTAAAAATCTGTAATACCTTTGCTTCAATGCACTGGTATCCAGGTAACAATTGCATTAGCGTAATCTTCCATAGACTCTCAAAAAACACGAGCGGCCTCGGGTTACCAGATTTCCACATGGCACATCCAGTTATGGTTGCCACCTTAACAAGTGAACAAACCTGGCAATTTGTTGCTGTTTTAGGAGTCTGCAAAGGTGTGCACTTGATACTAAATAGCACTTTAAACAAAATCACATGTATTCATTTGTAACGTGACCTTTCAGCCTTTGTTTAAGTTAATTATTATGCAGGGATCATTAAAGCAGTGTTAGAGCACATTTACAAGTCCATTCTGTTTATATTTGCTGTTTATGTTTGCTTATTTTGTACCGGGCAGGACATTAAAATACTGGTGATGCGGGTAGAAAACTGGACAGGTGGCAACCCTACATCCAGTGCTTAATTTGAGCCGATGGTTTCCGGTGCTCGGCACTTAATTATTAACACAGGCTCTCATGAGAGTCTGCCACATGGTAGAGCTGTTTGTCTAATTTAGAGATGAGCACAGCAACAGTTGTTTATTCATTTAATATATATTAGAAATGAAAAATACCTGCCACTCAAGCCTTTCTTATAGCTTTGGGGGATTGGAGTGGTCTGAATTGTTGCACTTGTAGGAGTGTGATGGTTAGTAGTTGTGTTTGTACTGTCATTGCCAGAGCTGGCAGAGGCAAGGGGTGGCGCCAGCTGCTGTGCCTGGTGACGAGAGCCCTGACACTTATTTTATTTACAAATTAAGCACTGCTGCACATCATTTCAATTAACATTACAGGGGGACTCCCTGTTTCTAAGGAGAGAATGCTCCAGTCCTAGACTTTTATTTTCCTTTAAATTGCAGTACTTGCAAACTTTGCAAGGTTCGTGAAGGTCAAACAGAATAAGAAACAGCTAATGAAACATCCCCTGAATGGAGTGCAGAAGGCAATCTCAAACAAAACAAAGTCTTTTTGCAGGAAAATTGAGGCAGTTCTTCCAGTCTCTCACCTAGAGGAACATGCTGGTCCATTTATAATAAATGAACAGCGCTCCTCGCTGAGCAGTAATGGACTGTCATCAGGAAATACTGAATCTTGCAAACCCTCTGGAAGTGATCGAGGCCTGTGGTGCATCTCACACTGTACTAAAAACCTTAACTCCAACAACGGGTAGGCAAACCAAATGTTATTGTGAGCAATACTGGTTGCTCAGTGGGCTAATGCGTTCACTGCAGGGGCCTGTGTAGGACCTCATGTTCACAGGTTTAAATCAAATCAAAGTGGGTCCACTCAGCTTTTCAGTCAGTCAGTCAGTCAGTCAAAACCACTTTAATCGATTAATTAAAATCATAAAAGTACAACACAATAGTTCATACACATAATTAAATACATTATAAAATACAGTAGAATAAGCAGTCCCTATAAAGATCCTCCGGAATAATAAATAAAACATTGAGATCATGGACCAGGCTGGGCATCAAGTTTTTTCCTTGTCCGCGCCGCAGCAATCAAAAAACTAGCAGTATTAAAGATAATCCATGGGCAATGAAGTAGTTGCAAGTACATCAGAGCAGGTTTAACCTGATAAAAACCTTTCCCATAAAACAGTGGTAAAATGTACTTCTTTCTACTTTCTACATAGTAATTGCAAAATAGAATAAAGTGCGCAGTGTCTTGAATTGAACTATCATCGCATTTACAAAGAGCAGCATCCTCAGGTTTACTCCAACCCTGAAAACTCCCTAAATTAAAATGTATCAGATTAAAACGAAATCTAGTCAACAACCACCGGATGATAATGATTCGTGACCAACTTGAGATAAGGCTCAATCTGGGGAGAAGTTAATAATAAAAAATGGGCCCTTACCGACACTTTGTTTAATTCCACTCCCTCCCGCTCTTGAGACCTTATGTTCAAAAACTGTACCTCAGCTTTTCATCCTTCTGAGGTCGAGAACATGAATACCATTGTGTTGGGCAACAGTAAACATCTGTTATTCAGTGCCAAGATTCCAACGGTTGAATGTGCGTGTTACAAATGCACGTTATGTAATAAAACTTTATTATCTTTAAAAAAAACATTTTATTGGAGGCATTTTATAGCGTGGAGCTACCCTAGAGGACAGTTAACTGCTTGATATAGAGTGAGCATAGCTTTGCTACGGCGGGTTACAGCAGCATGGATGTCAGGTTCCATGTTTTGTCCATAATGTATACTTGCCAATGCATAGTCATTTTCACACATTGGTAGAATACGTTTTTAACTTGTCTTATGAAATGCTGAACAAGGTGTGCCCCCCCCTTGCTACAAAACTTGACTCAAAGGTTGATGAGATCAGATACTGACTGTGCACAACAAACGGTGAATGTGATATTTGTGTTTTTACACCGAATATATGACATTACAATGCGAAAAATTACATCGCATGCTTTTACAACGCAGTTTTTACTTCGCAACTACCATTACATCACATGATTTTACAACACATGCCATTACAATGCATTTTTAAAAACTACCATTACAACTGATTCCATTACAACGCATCCCATTACAACGCATACCATTACAACCTGTAATACTTTTAGGGCAACAGCAGGGTAAGTGTTGGATAGTGTAGGGGTAAAAATTACTATTCCCACTCCAGTGAGTGCAACAGTAGGGTAAGTGTTGGATAGTGTGGGGGTAAGAATTACTATTCCCACTCCAGTGAGTGCAACAGTAGGGAAAGTGTTGGATAGTGTAGGGGTATAAATTACTATTCCCATTTACCCCAAAACCCATACCCACCCTAAAAAAAAAATCTCCATTACATACCTTATAATGCGTTGTAATGGCATGCGTTGTAATGGTATGCGTCGTAATGGCATGTGTTTTAGTGATATGCGTTGTAATGGCATGAGTTGTAATGGCATGCGATGTAAAGGCAGTTGCGTTGTAATAGTTGCGTTATAAAAGCAGTGCGATGTAATGACTGCGATGTAATGGGTGTTTCCCTTCTACACCCCATGGGATGGAAGATATGCCTGATAGCGTGCACCGGACCACTGCATCATACTAGATATGCGTGTTGGGGCAATAGTCGAGAGCATGTTCAGAGAACTTACCCTTCCTGTATTGTCACAGGTTATGAACCGACATCTATAAACCCCTTCCTCCTTGTAAGACAGAAGGCTGAGCTCACATCTCATCACAGCTCCCAGGCCAGTCGACCAGCTCTGTGTGGAATTTTAATCTGTGCCCGGAGTGGTGATGGTGTGTCCACCCTGTGAAGGTTCTCTGTCGTTGGAAGTGGATTCTGAGTTTTGCGGCTCTTCATTCGCATGCAGGTGCAACAAATGGCTGAGCAGGAACTCAGTATAGCTCTTCTTCTCAAGCGTTATGTCTTGCTTAACTCCCCCCGCTTGGAGGTTGTAGCCGGGGTGAGGGCCCAGAAATGATCCAACTTCCCTCATTACAGGCAGCTCTAGTAAAAGACGCAAGGCATAGGCACACAGAATAGAATAACTTTATTGTACAGTTAATTAAATCTCACAATGTTAAACACTTCCATCATTAAAATCATTTAAACCTTGTTTTGCACATATGATATTAGAGTAAAAGAAAATTTTACACACTATATGATCGCATCAGTCTCAATCGCGTTATCTGTGTCGTCCTTGGCAAGTTCCTTAACGGTCTGTTCCTTTATTAGATTATAATGCTGTCGCTTGCTGTTCGTCAACGTTCCATATGGCATTGGCAGGTTTCAAAGGTGTATTCAAAGTTCAAGCAATACAGCGGGTAGCAGCAGTGCCAACCACGGGTTGTTTGAGTTGGCCTAGTCATCTCCGGAAAGGACGTAGCATGGTGGGGTCAAGAGGCAGAGGGATGTGGGAGAAGTGGAAGTGCCTGAGTTGGTTCCTGAAGGATAGGCGAGTAGAGTCATTCACAGCTAGAGAAGGAGACTGTTCTTGAGAGCAGAAGAAAATGAGAAGCAGCCTGTCTTCACTTGTCTTCCTCTGGGAGACTCATGGCTCCCAAATTTGCGCCACAAGTGGTGCAGATGCACCCACAGAATGTAGGTGTGTTGGCCATGATCCTGTTTTTTTTGCGGTGTCCGATGTACATTGTCCAAATATTTGTACACAAATCCTGTAGGCATTTAATGCAAACACAATTCATTCAACGGGGGTCATGAATGATATCTGCATTAGCCAATTATCAATGAAAATATTTTTGATGATGTTTTTCACTTGTTAAGAAGCATGGATCAAGATAAAATCAAAGGTTTTTACTAACTATTGTCTATCTAAGAGTTCAGTGTTTAATGGTGGAGGTGTATTTGACGCATAATTAGATCCGTGACAACGTCTTCCTCCTGAACGATTTGAATCTTTTTGTAAACCTATTTCTAAAAATATTTGGATATTGAGCGTCTAAATTAGCATTTTCAGATCAGACTCACGTCTCCAGCAGGTCATGTTCCTTGCAGCGCTCAACTTATTCAGGTTCAAAGGGCAGGGGGCAAATAGATTTTGAAAACAATATATTTTTGTATGAAGACTGTTTTAAGAGAAGGGCTTATCTTGGGACTATGTTTAAGATAATCCTATCGTAATAGTATTTTGGGCATTAGTGACACAATTCTGGATATCCCTGCCATAATGACGTCATACCTTTTATACATGGGCATGAAAGTCAGAATCTGTCCAAGATTGACAATAACTCAATGAAAAATAATCGCTGATGTTTGGGGGCCAAATAGATTTTACTCAAATTTAAAATGGGGCACTTAAGGACTAAAATAGTTTTTTGTTCATGAAAATAAAATGCTTATGTTTGGTGGTATTGAACGTATGTGTCCAAAATAAAAAGTCTATATTCAACAGCGAAATGTGTCCATTTACCGAAACTGGCAAGCTGACGTTTGGGGACACTCGGCTTGCATTCTCAACGTTGATGTTTCAGTAATAATTCCTGCTAAGTTTGAAAAACAATTTTCTGATCTTGGTTTCAGAAAACACTTATTGTTATAGCCAGTTAATCAATCAATAGATATTTTTACGAGTACTAAATTACCCTTGAGAATCCAAACACACTAGACTTCAACAACAAGAAACCACGATTTAGAACAGATGGGTCATTACCCATTTTAGATTTTGGAAACTCTTTAGATGATCTCCTGCATTCAGAAGATCTTATATTGTTAGTTTCCAGAAGCATTTTATGCTTGATCATAAAAATCTCTTAAGATTGCACATCCTAATTGATTTCTGATTATGATTTATATTAGCATCAGCCCTGCAGTCTGAGGCCAGAGCATGTAACGGTGGTGTAGCCTGTCCTCTGTTTAACCATGCAAAGTTTATGAAGTATTGTTTTTACGATCATATTAATCTTTTCAATAAACCTTTTCATGAACTTAAACCATGCAAAGTCTTTAAACTGAGCAATGGACTAGATAAAAGGACCTATGAGTGTGATGATCTGCCATCTGAGGCTTCTGGCGGGGATATTTGCAGAACTTTTATTTTTTTCCACCATGGACCTCCAAGTAGATTCTAAGGGGCTTATTTACAAGCCCCTTGTGCCGCTGCCGCGTCACTTTTAATATGGGAAAAAGGGACATACCGGCGGTGTAAGGGGCTTGTAAATAAGCTCCTAAGTGTCTACTTAAGTGGCAGGAAGAAAACATTTTGAACATCGAAGTTTAGAAGATACCTTCACAGAAATGCATACCCAATTTTTTAAAACTTTCTTTAGTACCAAAAACTCTTCAGCCACTTTAGATGAAGAGTGTTAAAAAATGGAGCTATGTCAAGAAATGTTCAAAATTGTTTGGGGAGGTTAATCTACTTCTCCCCTTAGGAAGGGGAGGCGTTTCTGGCACACCATGAAAGTATTACAGCATTTCTACAATGCTCTTTCAAAACCTCTGGATTTTTAGTGAATTTAAGTCTTTTAACAAAGCCGGAAATCCACACGATAATCTTGTGGCATTGTGCATTTTCACTTGCACCGTTTTCTTTGTATTTTTCAGCTGGAAAATATTGTCCATGCTACAAATCTATTACCTTACACGGACATTTAATGATGGGTTATTCCATCTCTTTCCCACCGTGGTAGCGCATTTGCACCTACTGTTCAAAAAAGTAAACTTTTAAAGGTGGACAAAGTTGAAATTACCCCTAATAATATTTTGTCTGCATTTAGTTTTTGTTCTAAAAAAATAAGTACTGTATCAAGCACAGTGCCCATGTCAGAGTCGGAGCACATTCCTCAGGCGCCCTGGGCAATAGCCCTGCTGTGATCACTTTCTTTTCCTGTTGTTGACAAGGCAGGCAGTCTTCTCCATGCCGGAAGTTCAGCACTTAAAGGCAGGGAATAGGGGGAGCCACAGCATGTCTCAACTTTGTCTCAAGGATATAGAAAGCCCTGAGTAGTACTGAGGGAAAGTGGAGGTCATTCTCTGTGGTCTGACATTCTTTTAGGATTTCGGTCGGCAGTGAAAAGTTACACGTCTCTTCTTCATAGCCGGCGAAGTCAGAAAACTTTGTCCATCTGTGCAAAAGGTGCAGTTTTCACCTAAATTCAGGAGTAAAGTTAGATGTTCACACACCCCTAGGAACTTTCTTTGCATAATTACCTACTAGAAGTGAATTGTGGCTGTTTATGGGTGTTTAGTGGCATTAGTGGGGTGGTCCACCTTGAGTGTCCCAAATCCCAAAACCAACACTAAAGTTCCAATAGAAGAAAATGCACCCTGTTTATAATTGAAACATTTCACAAATCTTGTGCAGACTCAAGTGCAGTGCACCATCAGAAATTGTGGCCCATGTTTACTAATATTTCAAGCAAGACAACTGGCTGCCCTGAATCAGCTGCAACGGGCAGGGATGCGCCATATTTACTAAGGTATGGCACATTCCTGCTCTCTCTCTGCGCTGGCGCACTGAGGGATGTATAGCGCCACCGCAGGCAGGCTTGCACCATGATGCAAGGGTGCCTGCATTACAGGCAGAATAGTTTTGTGCAGCAAGAAACACCTTCGTGCACAAAAACAATCCTTAGAGGTATTTCTGTGTGTGCTGCAGACTGTAGCGCGGGAAAAGAGGAGATAACTAGGAAGATATTTCTCCTCATTACACCTGCTAGGAAGGGGTAACATTTTGTTGCATTGTCAGGTTTACTACCTTTTATAACTCTGGGAGTGCACCAAAATCCATGGGTGGTTGCTTGGAACACCCACACTCCACCCATGAAACGCCTTCCCAATGCATAGTAGCACAAGGCAGAGAATTGTGCTGCCTTGTGGTACTCTAGATTTACAAAGTCATTGCAGACTCACGTGGCTTTGCGTGACCTAGTAAATCTGACTTAAGCCCTTGCATTGCCTTACATCACCTTGTGTGACGCAATGACAATGCAAGGGCTTAGTAAATGATGGTCTGTGTGTGTTTTTTGTGAACGACCGTAACACTAAAAAAAAATGGGATTCGGTCATTATTGAAAGTTTACAAGTGTTTGTATGGTATTCACGTAGGATGGTAACTTATACTGTGTGAGTTTAGGCATGCACAATGCACAAAACAAATATATCATACTAACATTGCATTAACTACGTGTACAGCTTATCCTGCACACTTATTTCTGATAGCGTTGATTTTCCTTCAGTCTTAATACGTTACTGCACATATCCTGCAGGTTATGAACTAGACTAATAAATGCAAGTTTCAGTACATTTTACTTTACTTTCCCAAAGATACTTTCAAGTAAACATTATTTAGTTAATTTAGATATTTGCTGTTATCACAGACTCCAGGAAATCCTGCAGTGAATCTCAGAGAGCATTACAAACCTGTTTGTTTCTCTTTTTTTACAACAGCACTTCTCACTGATCTTCTACCTTTTCTAACCACTGCAAATAACAGATGTTAGTGTTACTCAATTTACCAACATCGGAAGGATGAAACCTTTAGTTGGCCTTGCATGGACCCAAACTAGTGACCTTTTCGCTCGCTGCATTCGTTGGAGGGGACATTGAGCTCTGTCAGCCACACCGATGCCCAGTTGCGGCCGGTATGACTCGCGGGTGGGGGGGAGGGTGAGGCGCATGGGGAGGGGATCATGCAGGAGTGGTGGGGGTAGGTTAAATTTAATAAAAAGTGAAGTTAACTTACCTTTGCCCATCCCGTGTCATCGGTCTGTGTCAACAGGAAGCAGCTGCAGGCAGTGTCCCTCCCCTAAGCCAATCACAACACTGCAATGGCTGCATTGTGATTGGCTGGGACGCGAACCCCACGGGCATTAATGGGGAGATGCATCACGTTGTAAAGCCCTGCAGCAGAAGTAAGCGTTCCTGCGCAGGGGGGGGCGTTCCGTCACTCAGTCACTTTTGAGCCCATGCTGCATCAAAACCCTGCGCCTGCTTGAAGCAGGCATAAGGATTGACGCAGCATTGTAACGATAGGGCACCCCAGACCCTTGCTGGAGCTGCATCGCGCTTGCGACGCAACTCCAGCAATGCGCTGCCTTTACGGCAAAGCTGCATCACGCACCTGCCCATTTTTGCCCCATGGTGCGCCGCATTGTAAATACGGCGCATCCATGGTGGCGGAGACGTGACGAACAATAACTGGCGCATCCCTGCTGATATGCAGGGAGGCACCAGTTATTGTAAAACTGCCCCTAAGGCCTGACTCATGAATAGTGGAGCTGACTCAGCACAGAGCTGGGTGCCTCTTGTTTTTCATTTGAGTTCATACATAGGACTTCTCCAAGATAATGCATGAACTGTACACACAAGTTGGGACCAGAACGAGATAATACCGCTCACTGTTTCCGACTTTGCTCTATGTATCTCATGCATTAATTCAGAGAGATTCTGAGTTTGGAGGCACCTGTTCCAAGCCTGTTTGGATTTACAAATGGGCTGATTCACAGATACCCAAACTGTGATTCAGTAACACATTACCGAATAGCAAGGTAGGTTGGAGAATTCATACAGATTCAGTATTTGAAGGGGTGTGTTAATGGCATCCCTCCCAAATGTGGAATCGCAGTGGGATGTATTAATGTTTTGAGACCGAAATCAAGTTGTAAAATATTAATATTTGACCTATTACTCTTTACCGATTAGTGCCAACAGGAACATCAACCCTGCAAGGATTCCTTCCCCTTTCTGAATTTTTAAAAGATATTTTTTTACAGTATGTAGTGGTCCATATTCTTAAACAAGACGTTGCTTATACTTTCATTTGTTTTATTTTTAAATGCATCCAGTTTTTTTACGGAAAATGGGATGTGTTAAAAAAAACTATTGCTTTATTTAAAAGAAATAACAGACTGACATCCCCGTGATGGTAGCAATTCATAACTTACAATATAAAACCTATGTCATTAAAATTAATTAGGTAAATCAAATTGTGACCCACTTCGAATCAGGTTGATACAAACTGACATCAGTACATAGATCGGTTTTCAAGAACAGAATGGATTCAGTCAAAGTCGGATCGCAATTTGCGATGAGTTTTACTGACACCATTCTTTGAACATCTGGCCCTAAAGGCATTGACTGTAGACGCCTCACAGGAAAACACACAGAGGCTCTGCCCTTAGTCAGCACTGCTCTCATTGTTATGGCTTCTTGTTATTTTTAATTTGTTTGAAATCTCCTAGAAAGGGGAGTAGACATAACTTGACATACGTAGCTGTGTATTTGCACAATTTTTGACTGCAGCAGACTAGTTTGTGAAGTAAACGTCTCACCGAGAAACATTTTCTGCTCGATCCAGTCTCCTACTGGTATCTCCTGAGACTCTATTAGCCGAGGTGGACACTCAGGTGAAAAAGTTATGCCAGATCCTAGCAAACCACATTTCAGTCTGTATTCACGTTTGCAAAACCTACTACATTTTCATGGAGTTTTGTAAAAATGTCAGGAAAAGCTAATGTGTGTAAGAGGAGAGAAGAAAGGGCACCACAGAAGTAGAAAAAGGGCATCACATGAAGGACCTCAAGACCTAGCTCTTCGACTGAACCCCTGTGCACGGACGGATCAGCAGCCCCCCCCCCCCCCTCCCTTCAGCGTCTTGAGACCCTTACAGGTGAGTAGCCACACTATGTAAATCACTGATTGATTGATGAAAGCAAGAGAAAGAGGCCTCAAAGAGAAGTCAATATTGAAGAGGGGAAGTCAAAGCTGCATTCACATAATGTGGAAAGAACCGAAAGAGCAAGAGAACCATTAAACAGAAGCAATAGGGACTGAACAGATAGAATCTGAAGAGTAAGTAACCTCAAGAAGAAAGAAAGTGCGATTGAGTAAAGAAATATATATTTGAGAGAAACAGCATTGACACTAGGGAAACATCAAAGAGAGAGAGGGAGTGCAGAGGAGCGGGGGAGTAGTAAATAGAGGGAAGACAAATTTTAAGTTTAAAAGAATTTATTAAGCAAAGGAAAATGAGAATGCAATACAGAATATCAGGTATGGAGGGGAGAGGGGAGGGAGGGGAAGGAAGGGGATTGCAGAATACAACATGTCAGAGAGGGTTTACAACGAATTAAAATTTGTGAAAGAGAGACTACAACAAAATAATAATATTCATGGGCAAGCTAAAAGAAGCAAAGAGATTGCATCAATCATGACTAAACATCTAAGTGCAAAAAAAGAGTAAAGACAAAACAGTATAGTTGAAAAGTTATGGAGACTAGAAGGGCATCATGGGGGTTTAGGAACTTCTTGTTGAGCAGGCGATGGACGAGAGGAATGAGCAACACAATTATCTAAATATAACGTAATGGGGTGCCATAAGTCTGCACGTTTGGTTGCTGAGTGAACAGAAGAAACAAAAGCATTGTCAAGTCTATGATTGTGACAGACATTGTACCACCACGCTTTGAAGGAAATATTGGTCGCATTTTTCCAATTAACCGTGATCTGCTGAAAAGCAATGGCAAATAGCAAATCAACAATACGAACATGCATATCTACGTTGTCCCAACTAGGGGATAAACTACCCAAGAAAAGTTGAGTGAGAGAAAAGGGAATACAAGTGTGGAAGATAACATTGACTTGAGCCCATACCTGTAGCCAAAAATCATGCACATGTTTACAAAGAAATAGCATATGAGGTAGTGTAGCATTAGGAGAGCCACACGACCAGCAATTGTCTGAGGTACTGGGGAATCGCTTGTGTAGTGTGGAAGGAGTGTAAAGTAGTCTGTTATAAATAAAAAATAAGGATTGTGTCAAGGAAGCTGCTCTAGAAGTTTTACGGATTTTTGTCCAAATTTTATCCCATAAAGATACCGGCCAGGTTATTCCAAGATCCAATTCCCACTGAGATTCAACCTTGGATTTGGTTCTGGGGAGCTTGTGTGTATGAAGGTGCTTATAAATAGAGGATGCTTTGGGAGTAGTACGCAAGATAGAGTGAAGTTGAGAAATGGGGGTGGACGAAGCAGGAGAGGGAGGAGAAACCGAGAGCCGCTTATAAACCTCCAAAACCGCAGTCTTGAGTAGAAGATACTTAGAGAGAAAGGATAAAGGCAAATCAAAGGAAGAACGAAGATCAGGAAAAGAGAGGAAGGTAGAACCAGAGAAGAGCTGCGAGATCCAAATCAATCCTCGGCTTCTCCAAGATTTCCAATAAAAGGGCTTGCAACCAATTAAGAGAAATTTATTATGCCAAATGGTAGAAGAAAGGAAATCAGTGACAGTTGTAGGGGGACCGGGTGTAGCAGACAGTAAAAGCTTAAGGGTGTATTTATGAATAGAAGTAGGGAGCAATGAGGGTTTGCGGGAAAAAGCAAGATATTCTGCGAAAGAAAACGGAGAAAGGAGAGCGCGTTCAACCTTAGTCCATAGAGGACAAGGAGAAGCGGGATCTTGCAACCAGAGGGAAGCTTGGCGTAACAAAAAGGCCTTCTGATAAGCAGGGAAGTCAGGGAAATTGACACCACCCTCAGAGGCGGGACGGATCAGTCTGGCAAGAGACATTCTGGGTTTTTTAGAATTCCATAAAAATGAAGATAACGTTGAGTTGACCTTTTTAAAGAATTTCAGTGGGATGGGTACAGGAATATTAGAAAGTGTATAAAGGATGATAGGGGAGAGCATCATTTTAATAGTGTCAAGACGACCCCACCAGGACAGGTATAAGGGATGCCACCTTACAGTGAGGTCAGCAATCTTTTGTGCGCATTTGGACATACATAAAGAGACAGTGTCCGAAACAGAGGGGGTGATATATAAACCCAGGTATTTGATATGGGAAGGACACCAAGTGAACTGAGAGTCGCTGAAGTCCTGTTTGAAAGTAAATTTGGTTAGGGGAAGGATCTCACATTTGTCATGGTTAAGTTTATACCCAGAAATAGAGGAGTAATTTCGGACTTCGTTCAGAAAAGCCGGAATAGATTCTGCAGGGTTAGAGAGAAAAAGTAAAATATCATCCGCATAAGCAGCAAGTTTAATGTGAGAATCTGCAATCTGAAAACCACGAATAGCAGGGTTTTGACGCAATTTGGACAGGAACGGCTCTAAAGCAAGGTTGAAAAGAAAGGGGGACAAAGGGCAACCCTGGCGAACGCCTCGACCTAAATCAAAATAAGAGGAGATTTGACCATTCGCAAAGACAGCAGCTCTGGGGTGAGAATATAACAGGGAAACTAAGGAAATAAATCTAGGGCCAAAACCAAACCAGGTAAGGGTGTGAAAGAGATAGCGCCATTCGACCCGATCGAACGCCTTTTCGGCGTCAAGGGCAATCGCTGCCAGTGAGTGTTGACAACGGGAGGACTTTGACAGGATATTGAATAAAAGTCTGGTGTTGTCTGTAATATGTCGGCCCTTGACAAACCCAGATTGTTCTTCGCCTAGAAGATCGGGGAGAAGGTGATCTAATCGGATCGCTAGCGCTTTTGCGAAGAGTTTGTAGTCAATATTGACTAAGGATATGGGCCTGTAGTTTTTGCAATATTTTACATCTTTCCCAGGCTTAGGTATTAGGCAAATGTGGGCATCCGAAAAGGTCCCCGAAGAGGCGCCGCGATCAACAAAAGTGTGAAGAAGGGAATGAAGCCGTGGAATCAATAACTTAGAGAAATGGAGGTAAAATTCGACGGTAAAACCGTCAGGGCCAGGAGCTTTATTGGGTTTGAGATGTTGCAGTGCAGTGAACAATTCCTTTTGTGTGACGTCAGACTCTAAGGAGGAAAGATCAGGGGGAAAATTAGGTGGTGTGTGAATGGTGGAGAAAAAATTAGCAAGGGAGCTGGGAGAGGATTGAGTTTCAGATGTATATAAAGACTTATAAAAGCGTGAGAATGCAGCGAGAATATCTGCATCCGTGTGTTTCAAGGTGTCATCAGGGTCATAAACAGATTCAATATTTAACTTATTATGTTTGATCTTCAAATAATTAGCTAGGAGCTTCCCTGCTTTATTCCTTCCCCCATAGAATTTAGCAGAAGACTTCAGCAAGTACAGAGAGGCGTCCTCCGTGGACTTCTCATTGAATTTCATTTTGGCAGCAACAAGGGCATTCAAGCTGTCGGCAGAGTGAGATGTAAAGTAGGCATGTTCCAATTTCTTGATGTCAGAAAGGAGCTGTTTGGTGAAGCTACGCGCAGTCTTGCGTTTATCTGCCACATAACGAATAATAAAGTCACGTGCAGCTGCTTTAAAAGCATCCCAGATAATGTGATCAGGGAGGGCATCGTCTGTATTAATCAAAAAATATTCGTCAAAAAAGGAGGTAAAAGAGGTTGTAAACTTGGGATCGGCGAGGAGGGAGTTATTAAATCGCCATCTTCTGGGGGCATCAATTTTAGGAAGTATGTCAACACTAGTAAGAACAGGGGCATGATCGGAAAGTAGTATTGGGCCTATCACAGAGTGTAGAAGTGATTGAGCGAGGCTGTGTGAGACAAAGATGTAATCAAGTCGTGACTGGGAATGGTGACAAGGAGAGTAAAAAGTGTACTCCCGTAACTTTGGATTACAAAGGCGCCAGGAGTCTACTAACTTATGCCGTGAAATAGCAAGGTTAAACAACTTGTGAGGTCTATTAGGAATGTGGGGGGTCGTGGACGCCCTATCGACAAAGGGGTCTAGAGGTTGATTACAATCCCCTGCCAAAATAAATTATGGTCCACAAATTTTGTTAAAAGTGGAGAGAAATCAGTCCAAAAAGAAGGTTCACCCGTTGTTGGGCCGTATACATTGAGCAGAGAAATTGGAACACCTCTGAGTGACAGCTTGGCATAAACCCATCGACCAGAGGTATCCGATTCGTGAGTAAGGATCTGAAAGGGGAGAGACTTGCGACATAGGATTGCCACACCATTTCGTTTGCCGTCACCCTGTGAATAGAATAGTTCACCCACCCATCCACGTTTAAGCTTAGCAGATTCTACATCAGTTAAATGCGTTTCCTGGATAAATGCAATATCAACATTCAATTTGGTTAGATGTGATAAAATCCGTTGACGCTTAATCGGAGAGTTGATACCCTTCACATTCCATGACAATATATTCAATGACATAACAGTTGCTTAATTTCAAAAAAGATGAAAACCAGAACCAATGAAAGAAAAACCCATGAAAAGGAGAAGAGACAAAAAGAAAGAAGAAAAACCAATAAAGACATGCTGAGATAAAGGCTCAAGAATAGAAAATCGACAATGTGAGCAATAGCAAGGAGGAAAGAATGAAAGGCAACAGTGTCAAATTTAGCCAATGAATCTGAAGGTAAACGAGGAATAAGCATAGTCAAAAGAAACAAAACAAGAACCAGCTCGACAGAAGGAGAATGGAGAATACTTACAAGGGGTAACTTAGGGAGGATACAATCAGGAACAGAGACAAGCAAGGACGGACGTGAAGACGGGGAAGGGAGGTAGGGCCAACTGGAGAAGGCAGGCACTCGGGGTCAGTGAGACGTCCAACCGGAGGAACAGGCGGAACGCAGAACATTGATCTGTGAAGGAGGAATGGTAATAAGGTTAGACAACAACAGGAGACAAAGTCATGGGACAGGTGATGATTGGAATATAAAAAGGAACCACAACATGAATAACAAACATCTCAATGAAAAGTAAGACCCAACAAGAGAAACATGCAAATTATAAGATCCATTAAATGAGAAAAACCAGCGAACATAAGAGCGAGGACATCATAATACAACTTCGGCAATAAGTCATGTTGGGAGAGAAGAAGAAGGTCCAGAAAGCTCCATGTCAGCATGGCCGCAGGAATTCAGGAAGCTTCGAAGGCGCGCAGGCTCCTCATAGGTCGTAGTCTTATTGTTGTAGGTGACTTTGAACAAACAAGGATGGAAGAGACCGTTTCTGGCACCAATGGAGCGGAGGTCCGGTCTCATGTCCAAGAAGGCCTTACGACGATTCGCAGTGGCTCTGGCATAATCCTGCGCAAAGAACAAAGTGGAGCCCGACCATGCAAGACGAGGAGAAGCTCTGGCAGCTGAAAGGACTTTCAGCAGATCTGTGTATTCCAAAAAATACATTATTACCCCTCTGGGCTTTACTGATGAGGCTGAAGAGGAGTTAGCTCGACCAAGTCTGTGGGCGCGTTGGATGTTTAGAGAAGTATCCTCGGGCAAGTGTAAAATCTTGGGGAGAAAAGACTTGAAGAAATTGACAGGATCGTTCCCCTCACAGCCCTCCACCAGGCCGTAAAGGCGGAGATTATTGCGTCTGTTGCGATTTTCCAAGTCCTCCACCTGCTTCTGGAGATACGAAATCTGCGTATGCATGTGGGTGACCTTGGCCGCAGAATCCTGAAGAGACGAGACATCACGCTCTACCAATGACACTCTTTCATCCATTGAGGCCCAGTTGTCAGTAAGGACTTGCAACTTTGCGTTGGTTTCTTCCATAAACGGGCGCAAGGCCCGTATCTCTTCAAGGATTAATTCCATCGAAATGACCGAGGAGGACTTGGGAGGCGAAGGCGGATCTTTTTTCAATCTCTTCGGCGTCGTCTTCGTTGAAGATTGTGAGGAGGATTCCATGTTCGACGACACTTCACCAAAAGGGAGAGACTGAGAGGCTTCTAAATGGGCTAATTCCGTAAAAAGCTTGGAATTTTTAATGTAGTTGCGCTTGCAGACTTTGCCAGAACAGTCAGCCATCGACACGTCTGTAAAATGCAGGAACACCAAGAGCACACGTGCAAGCTGGGAGCAAAGCAAGTAATATTAGCCAGGAGAAACGAATTGGGGACCTAAAATGGCTGCCTGATATGAGGTAAATAAAGGAAGTCCATTAGGGTCATAAAAGAGTCATTATAATAAATAAAAAGTCACCTGTATGAGCTGGTGCATAACAATTATGCCGCTGGGGGTGCTAGAAGCATTATAATGTCACCATAACAGCTGGGGGCCATTGCGCGATGAAACGCGCTGCTGAGGAGAGTTCGAGCACGGCGAAAACAAAATGGCGGCCGCGGCCGAATCCGAGCCGCGACCGAGATAAAAATGAGCAGCCAGACTCCTGCAAGGCCGCCTCGATGGCGAAAAGGCACTCAGGGCATGCCTGACAGCATCCCACGACGGGATCCTCCTTTTGAAACTCCTGGAAGGAGCGCAAACCGCCTGCACACTCCGATGCGGGCGGAGCTCCTAACTCGGCGCCGCCATCCTCGTCGGGCGCCTAGCCACGCCCCCCCGAGGGAAGACAAATTTAAACCAGAAAGAAGCCAGAAAGTGAGAGGGATGCCTTAAAGAAAGTGTGAATCTGAGTGTGCTGTCACAAGGCAGCGCAAGTTCGCGGCTGCCCTGAGGGCAGTGCATTCTTCCTAAGATGGCACACTGTCCCTGTTTGCACCTTGTGCACCTGTTTAAAGGTGTGCCATGGCACAATCATGGTAGGCAGGGTAGACATTCAAAACCTAAATTAGGTCACAACCTATTTGTACGATTATTTTACTTTCTGGACAGGGCTCTGGGTCTCCAAAGCTGATAGGAGCCTTTATTTCTTTAAAAAAAAATTGGGTGACTAAAATACTCCTAAGCAAACACAAGGAGACGATGGACGGAGCGCTGAAACTTTTCAGACTCACCCCCAGTCACAGATCTGGGTTGAATCCATCATCATTCTTTAGCTCACTTCGCCACCCCTGTTCAGACACAGCTATATGAAAATCAGTCTTTACCCTGTGCCTCATGGGAACAGTACAGCCCGAACTGCCAAGCCATGTCTTCCCTAGACCAGAAACAAGCATCTTGGGACCGGTTTCGGGGTCACACCCCTCATCAGCCAGGCTAGCTTACTCCTTCCTGTGAGCTGATCCAAGATGTGATAGACAATGTCTAAAGCCAATGATTAAAGGTTCTAAAGCAAAAATCAGACAGTGGCTAATGGAGCCTGACCCAAAGTGAATGTAAGTTACAGTATGTTTGTCATGAGGCGTGGAGAGAGTGTCAAACAAGTCAAGCCTAAACATGGAAACCAGATTACCTAACGGATCGTTACACCGCGGTCTACCTTCCACAAGTCTGAGTGCCATGACAAGAAATGTAGGACGCCATGTTGATAATTTTATGCTGAAGCCTTCACTGGGTGGGTAAATTGAGGGCACCTGTGGCGTTAGCGCAAGCTATATGCGTATGGAACATTCATATGTCACAACAAGACCTCTCGAGCCCTTTCCAGGCAATGATGGTGGCCAGCCGGATACTGTGCCAAGAGAACATTGATTTCGCCTCTGATACTTTTTAATTAGTGGCGCATAGAGATATCATTCTGTGCAGTCACCAGAGGTAGACGGATGTTTCTCTTTGATTACATGACACAATGCCATAAATCTTCAACAAATCAGTTCCGGTTTGGACTACAACACCCAGACAGAAGGCATTAGTTTTTTTTTAAATGCAATGCAGAGTTCACTGATGTATCCCAGAATCATCTTGTAACCTTTCAGAAGTAAGGACATGTTTTATGATTTTTATTTTTTCGGGGGGGAGGGGGAGGGGTGCAATACTCTCGCTAAAAGTAGGTTTGAGAAGTTTTTTTGTTCTTAATTCGCAAGGTAAACCTTATATCAATCTACTTTCTCATTAACTTCGCAAAGTTGTGAAGTTTATGACATAAGCCCGACAGAAAAACTTCACGAGTTTCTAGACATAGAGCTTCGCGCACCCGAGGTGACAGGGTGGCTTTGGGGTAAGTTAAAGTGTGACTGACACTGAAATGTATCGTTTGAATCGGATTAGGCCGCAACAAGTTCGGGAAGGTTTGGATCAGAATGAAAAGCGCTGGCAGCTGTAATTAAAAGCAGCACCGCTGTCTGTGGAGCTGACTAGCGCGCATGCGCGGTGTTAGTACCAGCACCGCTCAGTCCAAGAAACGACACAGCTAATGTGCCTCAGAAGCAAGCACGAAGCGAGCCGCCACGTGCCGACAGAGAGGCCGCTAGGTGCGGGCTGTGAAGTCACACGGCGCCAAACGCAGGCGCATGTTCTATGACGCTGCGCCAGGCGCTACAAACATCTGGCAGCTCTGATCGATCCCTCTCCTGACACGGAGAGCTGGTCTTGGGGGGCGTGTGCCCCCCACATCATGGGCAATCAAAAAGGCACCCCTTACATCAACCAGCAGACACCCCCTCTGTCAAAGCTGAGCCTGCAGGAGGTCGAGTACCAGTCAGGGGGACTGCGCCCTCTGCAGACGTCTGGTGCGCTGCGCCGTCTCACGCTCATCGACATCTGTCTTGCAGGGGACAGTGGCTCGAACCTGGAGTGAGGCGCTAGGGAGGGTAAGGTTTTAATAATAAACCAGGAAGAAGCAACTGCATGAATTTATAACAAATGTATAGCAAAGTCTGTTCCTGAAAATGAAATCCTAACAGATATTTTTCAGTGAAAAACACTACAGTTAGAAAATGAGTTATGGTTCCGATTCAAATGCGCATAAACCACTGACATTTTCCAGTTAAGGCAATCAATGCACACAACCCCATGACTCACATCGCCCGCCGTGTTGTGTGCTCTTGGTAGTTGTTTTTTTTTTCCTATGCCATGTTCAAATACGTTTTTTGTGTTTTCTGCATGGCAGGTGCTGTGAGCTATGGCATGCAGTCAGTGCATTTCATGCCACAGCTGCCAAATTTCTTGCTCCAAATTTAAACGCCATCAGTGCAACTGTGCAACATTTGTGCGCTTTGCTTAAAATAAGTGTGATTTTTCTCCAGAAGGGTTGTCTGTCACAATATTGAGTACAAAAATATACAAAAATGTTGCGTTAAATTATAATAGGCAAAATAATGACTTTCAGTCTTTATAATGGTAAGTACAAATATATTGACCACAAAGTATTGTGATTAAAAATATAGTAAACAGAAAAATATTGGTCACCAAAATATAGACAATAAAAATCGAGTATTATTTAAAATTTATGTAGATTCAATCAAAATATAAATTCAATTTTAGTAATATAAAATCTATATTTTTTTAAAAAATCCTCTAATAAAATAATTTAAATATCGTTTATATTCTAATTTAAAATTATACCTTTAATCCAAAGAAGCAATACACATATAATTTACATTTCAAAAGATATAAATAAATTATATTGAAATATATAAATATGTGACACAAAAAAAAAAAAATTATTACCAAAACTATAATTGCAAAATATTTAATAAAATTAAAAGCCATTCCATTTCAACAACTTTATTTCGATCATAAAAGGCCATAAAAAGTAAAAATTCATCTACAAGTACAACATTGATAGACAAATCTGAACAATTTATTGATGGTGTATTACATGATATTTCCAAAGGAATTTATTTTTTTGTTTATCCAATATCTTTACACCAGTTAAAAACAAAAATGGTTACAACCAGATAAAAGATGCTAAAATTTTAAGACTAAAAACGATAAGAGTACAAAGTACATTTTTTACAATTACAGAGATGTGCTAAAAAAAGCCCTACGCCTGTACCACATAGAATTAAGAAAACGGGACACGGCAAAGACTATAGGAGGATGTGTGTTAGATCTGAAAATTCTATACACCTCCAAACACTGTGCACAGCCCATGTTTCTACATAATGGTATGAGCCAACGCCGTCTGGCAATTTTATATCCAGGGCTGAAAAAGAGAACATGTATGTTGGTCTCATCAGGGCTGTTGCAGGCAGGACAACCGACAAAGGGATCTTTTGACCATTTATTTGTGAAGGCATTAACCGGGAGAGTCCCTGTTCTGAACTGGATATGAAGCTTCCTTGCCATGGGGGCTTTCTATCATCCAGAAAAGACTCAAAGAGATACTCGGTTTTTATGTTAAAAAATTCAGCTGTTAAATGGCCGAGTTGGTGTTCGCCTGCAGATCGACTAGTTTGAAAGCTCTATAAGCTCTGACAAGTTGTAGTCGAGATATTGTTAGGGACACTTCCTCCGGATTGGTCCACAGGTTGGCCATACCTATTCTGGCACAAGTTTCTTTGATGTACTTAAACCATGGCAATTTTCCCACCTCCGGTAGTCCCAGGACCCCCTTGAGTTCAGTTTGGTAGGATGCTAGTTCAGGGTTCGCCCACAGTCTGCACTAGAAGGTCAGTAGTCTTAGACCAGTCTCTTCTGCAATGAGTTTTATTCCTAAGCCCAGTCGCCGAAGGACGAGAGGACTGCTAGATGGTAACCCCAAAAGCTTTCTCATAAATTGATTTTCTATTTTGGCCAGTCCGCCAGAGGAGCAGTGGCCCCATAGTTCTGCCCCGTACATTGCAGCACTCCTTACTTGCACTATCTAGATTTCGGCAACAGGGCCTGGGGTTTATATGAGGAATTCCTAAATGATTTGGTGATCCCCTCACCAGCTGCGCTAGCCTCAAGCCTGCCTTATCTAGTTGTGGGCCCCATACAAACGTTTCGGACAACGTAACGCCAAGGTAATCGAAGACAGTCACCCTCTCTAAGAGGGTGCCATTTAGGGAAGGGTTTGGGTGAGATGTTTTGGCTGGATTGAAAACCATACATTTGGTTTTAGTTGTATTAATCTCTAGCCCTCGATTTTTACAGAATAAAGAGAAGCTGTCTAGGATCCTTTGAATGTCCATGGGAGACTTGGACAACAACAATGTGTCGTCCGCGAACATCATTGCTGGGACCCTGCCTTGCACCAGCTTCGTGGCATCATTGTCCGTTACTTCATTTAATTGGGCCACCAGAGCGTTAATAAAAAGACAAAACAGGGTAGGGGCCAAGACACACCCCTGTCTCACTCTTTTGTTAACTGGGAAGCGGGGAGTCAGTTTTCGGATTTCCCGTACCTAACTTGGGCAAAGTTACCTGTATGCAATCGCATGAACAGTGACAACAGGTAGGGCAGAATGCCCAGCTGCTCAAGAACCTCCCACAATTTGGCTTGGGGGACCAGATCGAAGGCCGATTTGAGGTCAACGAATATCAAATAGAGGCTGCCACCCTCTATATCTTCCAGTATAGAAGTTGGAGCCTGAATAGCTGATCAATGGTGGAGGTGTTCTTCCTAAACCCAGCCTGGTACGCACTCGGGACTTCATGCTCTTCCATCCAAGAGTGGAGACACTCATAAAAGCATAAATACCAACATTAAATTGCTGTTTAAGCTGTATTTTAAAACAAATTAAATCATAAATATCTACATTTAAAAAAATACTAAAACGTATAATTATAAAATGACTAAAATGTGCAAGCTTGTATGTCAACTAAAAGCGTGATTTTGTAATATATTTTTTAATAATTTTAATTACCAATAAACATCTTTCACAACTTTAAAATGAATGAAATAAATAATAAATGCATTTAAAAATTGAACATGTAACTCACAACCCTAAAAATAATATCAGGGTACTAATTTACTGTACAAAGATCAATAAAACAATTGTTAGAAGAGTTAGGAAACCAGAGAGGCACATTTACTATTCTATTCATAGCCCCATAAATATTGTTAACAATTAAGTTAATTAAAGGGGGGCACATTTGCTCCTTTAACTCCAGTCCCACAAACTTTAAGGAAAGTGTAAGTATTGTAGTGTGTAAATTTCTATTCTAACTCCAGTCCTGCTTACATTGGGAAAAGTGCATATATATTCGGGAGGTGGGGGGAAGTCAGATTTACTGTTCTATGCAGTTTACAAATTACACATAAAATATATATTCTTTATTAAAACAATACCCACTCAGTCCACAAAGAATCCCATAATCCCTAAAAAATTAAAATAGCAAATAAAATTCTAAAGTTAAATAATAATATATTTATGTATAAATATTACTAAAATATATTCCCAAATAACATAATCCATAAAAATATATTATTCATAATTATATTTTAAAGTGTGTATTACTGTATTTCCTCTGTCGCCCTAACGGAGTACCCATACTTTGAATTTAGGGATGTTTATTGGTCCAGAGGACATCTCTAGTTATTGGCTGGACCCGCTATCATGGCAGTTCCTGTCAATAAGTTAAGAGTCTGTCAGACGGCTCTGCAACATGGCGGCCGCCTGTCAAACTATTAATAAGTGTTTGTTTTAAAAAAAAAGAAAATCCCAAAGCAGGGTTTTGTGTAATTAAAAAAGGAAAAAATAATGACCCTCAGATCATAGAAGTTTTCTCCTATGGTGAGGGGGCCATTTTTTTTTTGTATTGTTCCTCACAGCTCACAGGCACTAACCAGCAAACAAAAACTTATAACGCAGTTCAGAGATGTACGTAAGAGACAGAGCCAGAGTAGGATCTACCACTGGCATACTTAAGGTCCACCCGCCACTAAATGCCAAATCAGGCCCTATATTTGCAACTTTGATGACGTTAATGACATAAAAACGATACACTTGCCATCCACATTCTGTCCCATGATACTTTTACACAGACGATATGTTAACTCTCAGGTTATGTTGTGTTCTGTTAAGCAGTGTTTGGGAGTCGCTATGCAGGTCCTGCCCCACAGAAAGTGAGACTCACACATGAGGAGTGAAACTGTGCTTCAAAGTTTGGGATTCGCACCCATTTGTTGAGGATTGTACCACTGAATACAGGGGCCATGAATATCATCGCACAAGAATATTGTGGACAAATTTCCAAGGCTAAAATATAGAAATGTAAGAGCATAAAAAGAAAGATTAGATTTACTATTCCTAATTCCACATCTACGTTCCTTGAAGGCGTATACGTCATCAAGCTACATGTACAATTGCTGACCTTTAGATAATTTGGATTCAACATTTTGTCCTCGGTATCTGCCTCCCGCGGTATTCCGGCTTCGATATTCAAGGTGCACACCTGTGTTGAGTCTGTATTAGTGCCGCTCTTTTGTTTTTTATCACTCTTGAACCCGCACCCCCTGTGTTCGCCCCTGTGTGGTGCTGTTTGCTGCTGCGGTCAGTGCTCACGTCACTTCCTGCTCATTTCCTAGAAAGGCGGGGCCGGGATCGGCCCCGCCGCAAATATGGCGGGGCACCGACCCCCTCCACCCCGCCCTCGCCTGTGCACCCGGCGGCGCGTGCCACCGCGTCACCATGACGCGGTGGGCGCGCCGTGTCCGGGATTGGCTCGCGACGGTGACCCCCATGGCCCGGAAGCGATTAATGCGCTTCCCGGTCAGGGGGGATGGGGGGCTGGGGACAGGCCAGTTAGAACTGATCTGCCCCCACGTATGATGATAAAAGGCTGGGGAGCGTGGGACTCGGTCTCTTTGTCCCGCGCTCTCCCAGCATCTGGTCGCAGCCCTTAGGAGGCTGCTTAACTTCTTTGTTTGTTTCCCTTACTGCAAGTTCCTGTCGGAGACGGAAGGGGGACTTTATCTCGGTTGCCGGTGGCTGCCTACGTGGTTTTGTGTCCGGGAGTCGTGACGAGGCGGGTTTCCTGGTTTCGTGATCATCTTGGGCAGCGCGAGTACGGCGGAAGCAGGCCAGCTGTCTGACATCGTGGACGGCGGCGGGAGTTGCCGGGAGAGGCTCGTTAGGTTTGGTGCACGGCGCGCGCACGCGCCCATAAGGTATTCGTTGAAGGGGGGGCCCAGGGGGCTGATCGTGTAGACCGGAGCACGTAACTGGATGCTGTTGTGCACCGAAGGAGCTCGTTGTTAGTCTCACGTAAGACTCTGTGATTTAATGGTTTAGGAGGGTACTCGCAGTGGGTTACAACTGAATCCTTTAACACAAAGTATTTGTGGGAATACATAGTCACTGTGGCCTGATGGTTAATGTCTGGGGCTCTTACACTCAAGGTTACAGGTTCAAGTCCCATTGATTCTAAGCAGGTGGTTTTCTTTTTAAATTCCTGCTCCTGTGAGGGTGCAGGCAGCGCATTTGTAAGTTCCACGGGCCTCATCACAGCATCTAGGGGCAGACAAGTGAATGTATTGGACTAAAATTATAATTGGGGCATATTTGATAAAAAGTGTTTAGTAATTTTGCTATAGTTGTACGTTTGGCGCACATTTCTCCGCATTTGCAGGGTTACCGGCCTTCGTGTGTAAATGTTAAGGGGGGCAGGTACAGTGGTTGCAATATTGTGATTGTTATATTGCGCTAAGCCTGTGTCGCTTGTTTTTTCCTAGGTAAAGAGCTGGTTTAATTGTGGTTGGGCAGGGATATTGAGGGATAGGCGTGTGGGTCATAGCATAGCATGTCAGGTAAGCGGGGAACTAAGCGTTCGCGCATGGAGCATATGCTGGAGGCAATGATGCGTAGGATGGCGACTATGGATAGGAGATGGGGCAAGGTTGAGCAAATGGGGCATAGCCTAGCTGAGCTCAGGCAGAAGGTGGAGGATCAGGGCGGGCCGTCCGGCAGGCCCAAGCGGACAATAGTACCCCCAAAACCGAGGGGGGAATTGGAGGCTCTCCACAAGAGGGTTAGACATAAGAAGGGGAAGAATCAGGACCCCAAAATAGTGGAACCTTTAGAGACACCGGGAGGGGGTGGTCCTTCCGGGCTCCCAGCTGTGCCAGAGATTCCTTATTTGGTGCCCAACGTCCCAGGGTCAGCGGTGCCGGTACCTGCACCAGTTCCGGTGTCCCCAGCCACTGAACCGGTAGTGCCAAGTATCATACCGGTTGTGCCCCCAACAGGCCCCAATGTTCCTGTCTTGAACCCTGTGGCCCCGGCCCCGGTATTATCACCAGCAGGGGGTGGGCAGGTCCCGTTGGAATTATCCACTCAAATAGCGGCAGTTCTTCCATGGTTAGGAAAGGGGGGGGTGTTGCCCTTGGCGGTGGGCGCCGATCCCTTGGCAGAGGCACAAAGAATGGTGGCAAAGATCATGGCGGCCCCGTGCGGGGAACAGAGCCTGGGCGCGGATAAGGCCCAGCAATCACAGCCAGGGTTTCAGGAAAGCAACAGTGGAAAGGCCAAGACGGCAGAGTCAGCGGGTAAGGAGCTGGCTTTACCATTGTTGGGTGCCGGGGTGTTACCTTCCAGGAAGGAATATTTAGCGCGGTATGTTGCGCGAGATGTCAAAGAATTGATTTGGTCTGGGGCGTATGTAAACATGTTTTCTTTGTTGGTTGATAACAGGGAAATGGAATATGCAAAGAGGCAGAAGGATTGGATGCTTCCCAGTGAGTGGCGGGCGGAAATGTCAAGATTCAGGGTAGAGGAGACACTGACAAACTATATAAGGGCATTTTCCGTGTTTATGGCCATAGTAGCAGAACGTACACCTAATATGCAAGCAGAAATGGCATGTTACCAGAGTAGGGTGGCAATGACGCATGATAAATACGGTGGCGTGGGTTGGAAGGAATATGATATGAACTTCAGGAAGGCGAAAGTGTTTGACCCTTCACTCACATGGGACCGGGTGGATTCTATTTCCTGGTTTGACCAGTTTGGCCCAGGGCAGCCGGGCAGTACAGGTCAGAATTGGGGCAAGGCACACATTTCGCCGCCACATCAGCCCTTTCGGCCAGGGCACCCCGGGGCGTCGGCACCGGGTACTGAAAAAGGGGGAAGGCGAAAGGGAGTGTGCTGGGATTTTAATAGGAAGTCCTGTACCAGAGCTCAAGGCACCTGTAAATTCAGGCACGCATGCGCCATATGTAATCACCCCTCTCACCCAGAGTCAAAGTGCCTTAAGAAAGGGAACGCCTATTCAGGGACAAGAGGGGGGAAGAAACAGGAATGAGGAGGAAAGAGAAAAGGTAACGCATTCACCCATTGATGTCTTTGCTATGAATCCCTGGTTAAATCGGTATCCAGATCATGCTACAGCTAGGATGCTGCAGGAAGGGTTTTTGTATGGTTTCAGGATACCAGTTGGGGATTACAAAGGGACATCGGAGTGCAAAAATCAATTGTCTGTTAGATCAAACACAAGGGTTGTAGTGCAAAAGATTAAAAAGGAATTGGGCTTAGGGAGAATAGTGGGTCTGTTTGATGTACCCCCGGTGCCAAATTTTGTCTGTTCTCCCCTAGGTGTGGTACCGAAAAAAGAAGAGGGGGAGTTTAGGTTGATTCATAATCTATCAGCGCCCAGAGGCAAGTCATTGAATGACGCCATCAATGAGGAACTTTGCAGTGTTAAATATGCGTCCTTTGATCAGGCGGTAGAGATGTTGAGGGTTCTGGGTCCGGGGGCCTGGCTAGCAAAATCAGATATTGAATCTGCATTCCGACTGTTGCCGGTGCATCCTTTAGACCATCACTTGCTGGGTTTTTCATTTCAAGGACAGTTTTACATGGATAGGTGCATGCCCATGGGTTGTTCGGTTTCTTGTGCTTACTTTGAAAAATGTAGTTCATTTTTGGAGTGGGTTTTCAGACAAGTGACAGGACATCATTTTGTGATGCATTATCTTGATGACTTTCTCTTTCTGGGACCGGCGGGCTCTCAGGAATCTTCCGTGGCGTTGGAGGAATTCTGTGTACTCATGCGTACATTTGGGGTCCCCCTGGCTCAGGGGAAGACAGTGTGGCCAACAACCACAATTGAGTTCTTAGGCATTGAAGTTGATTCAGTACAGGGCTGTTTTAGGTTACCTGAACAAAAGATAATGAAATTCCGTGCAGCTTTGCAGCAGTGTTTGTTAAAGGATAAAGTTACGTTACATCAGTTGCAGCAGGTTGTAGTCCAGTTGAATTTTGCACTAAGGGTGATACCTATGGCTCGACCATTCTCTCGTTTCATTTCTCAGGCCATGACAGGCTTACACGAAAAACACCATCACACGCGACTGTCATCTGAGGTTCGCCAGGACATGCGGATTTGGATTGCATTTCTGGAGGGTTTCAATGGCAGAGTAGTGTGGCCCGGTCCCCCCATTGCTTCGGCTGAGTTAGGTTTATGGACTGACGCAGCGGGTAGTGTGGGATTTGGTGCCATACTTGGGAACAAGTGGGTGGCCCAGCTGTGGCCGGGGTGGTGGTTTGAGAGTGGTTTAACAGCCAACATAGGTTTTCTGGAACTGTTTCCCATTTGGGTGGCATTGACGGTATGGCCCCAGGATCTTCAGAATCAGTCTGTAATCTTTTGGTCTGATAACATGACAGTGGTAGAATCCATCAATCAACAGGCGGCAAGGTGTAAAATGATTCTTCGCCTGTTGAAAGAGATAGTGCTGTTATGTATGAAATTGAATGTACAGTTTAAGGCTAAACATGTCCCGGGAGTGCGGAATAATGCTGCTGACGCACTCTCTCGCTTCAAGATGCAGGTTTTCAGGGAACATCTACCATCCGCAGAGGCAACATCAGCACACTTTCCTGAAGTTCTTTGGCAGATTGATGCCCCCAACTACAGAACCTCGTGGCTGCTAGCAGAGCTCCCGGGACCAGGAAAGCTTATGAAGGGGCGTTTTGGTCTTACTGTACTTTTTTGGGTCAGGACTGGGAGGAGAGATGGGATACGTCAGGTGCATTCCTCTTGTTTTTAGACAGCTTACATAAGGGGGGGCGCACAGTGGCGGCAGCCAGGCGACATGTAGCGGCAGTTTCCTTCTTTGCGCAGATCAGAGACACGAACGATCCCACAAATAGTTTAATTGTGAGAAAGGCATTGAAGGGGTGGCGACGAATCCAAGGTGCGATTCCTGACACCAGGCAGCCGATATGGTTGGAGCGGCTGAGTGCGCTGCTGACGGCGCTGGGCGCCATATGCAGTTCAGTGGGGGAGACTCTATTATTCAGAGCTGCCTTTGCATTGGCCTTTTATGGGGCGTTCAGAGTGGGTGAATTGGTGGCACGCAACAAGCAGGATGGCCAGGGTGGGCTCCTAATGGAGTATGTGAAGATACAAGGTGACATTTTGCTTTTGACCATCAAAAAATCAAAACCCGATCAGGAAGCTCGGGGAGAAGGGGTCATTCTGCATAGGGCGCAAAATAACCCGTGTTGCCCGGTAATGCACCTTGAAAATTACCTCAGTCTGAGGAACAGCGCGTTGGGTGGAGCATTGTTATTACATGCGGACGGTACCCCACTTACCATTTACCAGTTTAAAAAGGTATTGGATATGGCAATCAGCGAGGCGGGCATGGATCCAAGGGTTTTTGGAACGCATTCTTTCAGGATAGGGGCTGCCACTGAGGCAACGGCTAGGGGGTTGCACTCCAGTAAGGTACAGAGGATTGGACGATGGGTTTCCAATAGTTATAAGCGTTATGTGCGGCTGCACATGTTGTGATGACACATTATAATTGTGTACTGATGCTTCCCTGTCTGTCGTTTTCTTCACAGTTTCTCAATCCTGTCACGCAGGGGGGGAACTGCCATCATCGCAGCAGCAACATTCTCCGCAACAATCCGCAAAGCTACAGGTCACGGGGACACGTAATGTGTGGATTGTGGGGCATTCATATGTACGGCGTATGAAATCTGTTTTTCTTGCAGGTGACTATAGGAAACGGGCAGAACAGAAGGGGTTCACAGTATCTTTCCATGGAAAGGGGGGCCTTTGCCTTAGTCAATTTAGGGGCTTTATGATTGATCTGCTGAAGAGACACAGTCCTCCTCCCTCTATCGTTATTTTACACCTGGGGGGCAATGACTTGGTCACGTTGGGCAGGAGGGTCTTGTTTGAGAACATAATCTCTGAGGTTGGTTGGTTAGCCAAGGCGTGCCAGGGTTGCTACATAGTTTGGTCACACATGATAGCCAGATTTAAATGGAGAGGGGGGGACTCGGTGAGAGCTTTGAACCACTCGGTAAAGAGGGTCAATAATAAAATAGGGAAACTGTTCAGATCTTCAAAATTACAGTGCATTGCATATGGGTGTGTCAGGGGGGAACCGTGCTTCTTAAAAGACGGGGTCCACTTGACTAGGTTGGGTAATGACTTAATGTTAGAGAATTTCATGGCTTGGCTAGAGGGTCTGAGAGAGGGGGCATGACCTTTCTGAGGGATAGGTTGGGGGGGGCCAGATAGTCGAGCAACTATGCTGGCCTGTGGCGGTAAGGTCATGACTAGTGAGCAGTAAATTTAAGGTCCTTAGGGGGCGGTCTCATTCTCGGATGGGGTCGCCCAGGGGAAGGGACAAGGGGTCTCTCCTATAATTCCAGGGGCGGTACATCCGGTTGGCTGGATGGGTGCGGGGGAAGGGGGGAGTCACGCTTTCTTTTAGGCTGGTTGGCCACCCCACACTGGCATGGACGTCACTAAATGGCGCAGAGTGCAAGACCCCCCAAATTGGCATGGAGTTCAGGGAACGTATGGGGGTAACCAGGGGGGGAAGTACCCTCTCAGTAAGCGGGCCCTCTGCGCATGCGCAACCCTATGGGGGGGCGTGGTAAATTGATAAGGATCTGACACCAGTTAATGGCCTTGCCGTAGGCCCAAATAGGATACGCAGAAAGTAATTAATGTATGATTATTATCATTATGTTAGATTCGGATAGGAGAACTATGTATTAGAGTTATGTTAAGGTTAGCCATCTGAAATCTGTGCATATGAATTGTAATCAAATGTCGTGTTATGTTTCTGCGTATAAAAATTTGTGTAAATAATGTTTATTTCTTAAATTTTAATTTGTTTTCTTATTTTAATAAATACGGCCGGGGGTTGTTCGACCACCGCCTCCAAAAAGTCATTACCTCTCATGTCCCTCATTGTAATTGTGTTTATGCCCAGGGGGGGAGGGGGAAATTCGGTAGTCCCCGACCATATGTTCACTGCCGCTCCACCTTACAAGCGTCTGCTTCCAGGCACAGGACTTCAAAGCACCGCAAACGTACACACAGTAGCACAAGCAGTGTAATATACTAGACATACTAATGATGGGCCTAATAGCCTCATCTTCAAAGTGTACAGGACACATCATTATTATTATATTTTATGTAAGTATTCATCTATACTCGATTGTAAACATTTGGAATGCATTCATTTTAATAAAATCCTGCGATGATCCGGTAATGATATTAAGGACACGCGCTTCTTGCATCATAAGGAAATGATCAGACATTCAAGCAGACATCTGTGGGAGAGCACACACCATTGCGTCTCCATACAAACATGCTCATTAAACTCCCTGGCAGCCTTCCTGGAGTGAGTTTTACACTCAAGTGAGCATCACCGCTATAATGTCACAAGACACCGGGAATGAATGCAATAACAAACCTGCAGTGCATTGCAGTAATGCTGGCATTTATTTATTTGTGACTGCAGCATTGGTACCCGAAACAGGCCACACAGTGGTACATCAGGTCACTGGTGGCCGGATGGCCTTGTAGCTGCCACCGTCTTTTGATCAGGTTCACGCTATGGAAAAACCATATGTATACATGTAGAGAGAATGTAAAAGGGGTGGCTGATGAATGGGCACTGCATGGAGTACCTTGCTTATTGTAGTACGCTAGGGACGAAGCAGCACCCAGAATCACGCAAGCAGTGGTCAAGTGCCAATACCCCAATTATACCCCAGTCCCAAACTCAGCCATTACACCATGAAAAATGCTTATACAGTTAGTACAAACAGCTATTATCACCAGCAGTGTTCATGTGCACCAAGTGACCTTACACCAGCTACACATAGGGCTTTACAACAGACTAATAAAGTACTATACCATGCCACACCCTACCATACCATACCATACCATATCATACCACCCCTTACCAGACCCCACCACACCACACACACTATACCATACCACACCACACCATAGCATACCATACCATACCATACCACACCACACCACACCATACCATACCCTACCATACCATACCATACCACACCACAGCATACCATAACATACTATACCATGCCATACCACACCACACCATACCATACCACACCACACCACACCATACCATACCATACCCTACCATACCACAGCATACCATACCATACTATACTATACCATACCATACCATACCATACCACACCACACCACACCATAGCATACCATACCATACCACACCACACCATACCATACCATACCCTACCATACCATACCACACCACAGCATACCATACTATACCATACCATACCATACCACACCACACCATAGCATACCATACCAAAACATGCCATACCACACCCAACCATACCCTACCATACCACACCATACCATACCATACCCTACAATACCATACCACACCAAACCACACTATACCATACGACACTACACTCCACCATACCACACCACACCATACATACCATACTATACCACATACCATACCAAACCATACTTGCCTCCATCTAACACAATCTGTGCCGTAGTTTGTCTCTTAAGCTCAGGCGCTCCTCTTCACAGATTACTTTTGCAAGACACTGACGTAGACATGTAGAGGTTGGATCAGTATGAGGAGCTTCAGGAGGCCTCAACGAGAGAGAAGCAAGCCGTGCACATATGGATGAAACCCACAGTGACACAATATCAAGCAGCTCTGTAGTACCAGTAGTAGTGCGTATAATAAAAACATTTCTAGTAAGTAGTTTGAAGTGGACAACTTTTGCACTTCATGAATGTTGGGATGGAAAAGGCTCTAGAGAGAAGGCACTGCTGCTCTGAGTTCCCCATACTGAGGGGATTTCTCACGTTTTTGACCCTGCAAACACATCAATCATGAGTACAAGCTGATGGCCAACTGAAACACAGAATTAGGGCCGGAGGCCGTAGCAGGCATCAGGCGTTTTCCAGGTGGGCAAGAAGGGTAGGGGCCGATTTTGGAGCCGTGGGGCCGCTTTTCTGACTAGGGGCCGGTTTTCAGCAGTGCTGTCATATTGGCCTCCTGTAACAAAATCAACAGCAGTGCTTCACGTTAGCACCCCTCCCCCACCTCACGGGCCAGGTCCGACTGAATTGCCAGGGTTGGTTTGTGTTTCCAGTCCACCCTGCCCAGAATGCAATGCTGCGCTGGGCCTTGAGGTCTGGACGAGCGCACCACATGTATTCTGACCCACGGCACACTTGACTGAGGAGAAGTGACAATGATGGCAGAAAGGACTCTACCAGCAACACAGGCCATTGCCTACTTAAATTTGTCTGTCAATCCCCTGAAGCCGGTTCCTTCGCTCTGTTCATGTGGGACACTCATGATGCATGTATGTTTATTTTATGTATAGGTAGTAGGTAGCATGTGGCGCATACTTGCCGTGTCTGACTTTGGCAGTCCAGCAATCCCATTTGGGGAGTCTGAGTATGGATGGTACATGAGATGGAGGTTGAAAGAACGTGTCAGACAGGAGTCTGATCAGTAGTGTAGTTGTAGTGTGCCAGACTTCATGGTATGGAAGATCAGAGTCAGAGTGTGTCTGAGAAGTGTAGAAGTAGGTCCTAACTCCTTCCTGGGCCATTTGGCCCCAACAGGTTGAGTCCTTTTGGGTCTCCCAACAGGGAGCTCCTCAGCCCCTCCCCACTGTCCTGCTGTCAATAGAGGGCAAAGGCTGTGAGTCGCTCAGTCTGAGAGGTGTGCCCTTGAGAATGGAAACTTGCTTTTAAACTCTGTGCTTGCCTTGGTCCAGAAAATGACTAATACCGTCTGCTAAATCATTCTTATATCTTTGGGGGCCTGGAATAGTCTGAATTGTCACACTTGTAGTAGTGTGATGGTTAGTAGCTTTGTTGGAATTGTCATTGGCTGCGCTGGTAGGGGCAGTGGGTTGTGCCAGCTGCAGTGGCCTCCTGACAAGGGTCCTGGCATTTATTTTAATTCAAGTTAAGGAATGGACCAATACAAGCACAGACTATGAAAGCAAGATTCCATTCTCAAGGGCACACCTTAAGGAACCAGGGTCACAAGGTCTTACCAAATAACTTTGGCAGTGCAGGACCTTCTCCGGACTACAGCAGGTCAGCTTCAGTTCTTCCTACGCAGCTCCTCATGGCCCTTCTTTTTTAGGCAGCTTTCCTTCTTTCACGAACATCTCCAGCACTCCTTCTCAGCAGTTAGTGGGCTCCTCCATCAGGGCAGATTTGAGACAGCTCCTCTCTTCTTTGCAGGATGGAGAACTACCACGTTCCTGTTCCATAGGACCCCCGTACTCATTGTGCCAGTCCGACCATCACCAAACTGCGGGCCTGCTTGCAGTATTACGAGTGTGGTGGTCAGACCGCCACAGGAACATTGCATCCACCAGGAATAGAGGATCCCACAGCGATCAGGGAGCTGCAATATGCTGGCGGTGCTGCTGCAGCAATGCCGAGCATATTATGAGTTACCTGTCCGCCTCCCCTTTCATAGCGGTGAGCTCGACATGAAAAGGGTGGCGGAGAGGCAACAAAGGGGGGGCTAACCCCTGCTGCCCCTGGGCCAAGAGGTGCATGTGGGGGGACACAACATGGAGATGCTTTCAGTCGGAACCATGAGATGTCCCTTGTGACTACTTTTGGACCACTTTGGGCCAAGATCATGGTGCCATTCACCCTGATACCTGTCCATGCTCCCCTCTAAAATGGGGTTTGAAACTTCTACCCTGGGTGGTGATGTCTGACTAGTACCCAGTCTCCTTCTTTGATGTTTCTTTCGGCAGTATGGCGGGCTGGGTCCGCGCTCTCATTTGTCCTCCACCATCTCGTCAGAGGTCTTCTCTCATCATGTGTTTTTGGTCTCCAGCCGGGACCAGTTGGAATGCTGCCCATGACCAGCCGTTGAAACATTAACTGCATGGGGTGCATTCTGCCATGCAGTGAGGGGTTTTTCAATAGGCGTTGAGGAAGTGATGCAGTTGCCACCCACAGCCACTGCCACATGTAGGGTCTTAATTAGTTTTTTCTCAGTGCCGTTTGCATGCAGTCACTTTGGCTTTATTCTCCGATGTCGGATTCCCCGGGTTCTCTAAATAATCTTAGAATTTAGCTTCCTGTAACTGTGCCCATTGTTGGCACACATCATGTCAGGTATGCCATAGGCCACAAACATTTTCTCTAAGAGTGGTTTGATGTGGGTAAATTCTGTTGTGTCCACCAACTCTACCACAGGGAATTTGGATCGATCATTGACCATGATCATGGTCAGCATCCTGTCCAGGAAACTTCCAAAGTCGAGACTAACATTCCCCCATGTGGCTGTGGCTGGTTCATCCGTGGCCACAGGGACAGGCACTACAGGGCTCCCCATGAATTGACATGTTTGGCATAGCTGTACCGCTTCCTCTACCCTTGCATCAAAGTCTGGGAACAACACTTTTCCTCTCATCCTTGCCTTCGTCTTCTCCACTCCTTGATGACATTCATGTGGTAGTTCGATTTTACGGTTCTCTAGTGCTCTCAGACTTCTGTTGCGGTGCCGTCTCATTACAATGCCCTACGCCATGGAAGTCAGCTCATCGAGGATCCTCCACAGATGCGAGAGCCATGACTTGTCTTAGGGATGCCACTGGTTGGCATCTTGGAGGTACAGTTTCCATGCATTGTTGCTGATGACCTCTATGACTTTCGAGAAGCCATTGTCATCCTGGGTTGGCTTGTTGAATGTCTTCTAATGTCATGGCTTTGGGGCATGCAGTTGTTGTCACCATCCATGCGCACTCTTCTTCTCCTTCCCTGACATCATCTTGTCCTTCCATCTGCTCGGAAAGCTGCAGGGAAAGGTATTCCAATGGTTTGCCAGCTCCTGGCCTGTACATACCTGCAAGCGATAGGCAGCAGTTGCACCACCCACCACTCGATCCTGGGGATGGGGGTGGGGCCGTGCCCAAAAATAGGCTCACCAGTGGTCTGTAGTCTGTGATTACCTTGAATTCTTTGTCAAATTCATTGGAATCAATGTTGATGTGGGAGTGGCGACAGCCCCGTTTGATGGCCAAGGCCTCTTGTTCAATTTGTGCATAGCGTGCCTCTGTAGCCTTCAATGCCTGGCTGGAGAATGCCAGTGGTGCCCATACTCGTGCTCCTTGCTCCTGGGTCAAAACCACTCCTAGGCCTACTGGGCTTGCACCCACCACCAGGGAAGTGGCCTTGTCAGGATCGAAATATGCCATTGAGGCATCTCCCAGAAAAGGGTCCCTGATTTTGTCCAGGGCTTCTTGTTCCTGGGATCCCCAAGACCACTTCGTCCTGGCGTTAGTGAGCACTCTGAGCGGTTCCAGCAAGGTGGCTGGGTTTGGTAGAAATCGGCCACAGTATGTTCCCGTGCCAAAAAACTGCGATTTTCTGTGACACTGCTAGGGGCTGGGGCCTCTTTGATTGCAGCAGACTTTCTGGGGTCAACATGTAGTCCATCTTGAAAGATCTCAATCTTTGTTTCAAAGAAGGAACATTTTCCTTTGTGTAGGGTCAGCCCATTGTCTTTCAGTTTTTGCAGAGTGACTTTGAGGGTTTTATGATGATTGGCTTGTGTGGTTGAGTATATTAATGTCATAATGTCAATATAGTAAACTATGCAGATGATACCCAACTCATTCTGTCTTTAGAGGGGGACCAGTCTATATCCTTGGTAGACTTTCATGCTTGTATGCAGGATATGGCACACTGGTTGAGAGAGAACTCGCTACAATTCAATGCTGATAAGACCGAGGTCCTTTACTGTGCAGCAGGGAAGTCTCCCCCGCCACTTCCCATCAACTTTTGGCCACTACCCACAGCCACTCCATCGGCCCCTCTGAGAAAGTGCGTAATTTAGGAGTTATGTTCAATAACAGATTGACCCTTGAAACACAAGTAAATAAAACAGCGGGGAGTTGCTTCTCCATTATTAGAGCCCTTCGTAAGGTTCTTCCGGTTCTGCCAGCCAAAGGCTGAGCGCAGGTAGTAAGAAGTACCATTTTAAGCAAGCTGAATTACTGTAATGCCTTGCTGCTGGAGTCCCCAAGATATTTGATTGAGAGACTCCAGAGGATTCAAACGATAGCAGCTGAGTTAGCCTTGAGAAGGCCGAGGTGCTCATCTGCCTCATTGACTCTGTCGGAGTTGCACTGGCTTCCTATATTGCAAAGAGTTCAATTTAAGTCCCTTTGCATAGTATTCAAGGCTCTGCATGGATCTGGACCTATACCAATGCAGAATAAATGTGCCTGCTATGCTCCTGCTAGGAGTCTTCGCTCTTCCTCCGCCAAGTTGGTGAAGGTACCAAGATTCAAAAAAACAAAACCAGGAGGTAGGGCTTTGGAATAATCTTCCACCCGAGATGAGACAGCTGGAAGACCTTTTTCAGTTTAGGAAGCGCCTGAAGACATGGCTCTATCCTAGAGCATAACTTCACTCAATCGGCCAGACCCCCCATGTACCATGAGCTCAGTTAGGCACACGTATGATAGCGCCAGGATGCCCTTAGGGTGATAGTATGCTATATAAGTGATGATAACAATAACAATTAATATGTCATCACTAATGCTTAGGACCCCTTCCAGCCCGGACAGTGTCTCCCTGATGGCTTTTTGAAACACTTTGATGGCTGAGGAGATCCCGAAGTTCAGTTTTTTGTACCTCCTGAGCCCCTAGAGTGTTGAAAATGTCATGATGTAACAACTGTTGGGATGGAGTACCAACTGGTGATACCCCGCGTTCAAGTCCAGTTTAGAGAACCACTTAGCGTTATTCAAATCAGCGATAATGTCTTCCATTGTGGGGGTGACGTGGCACTCTCTTTTGATTGCTCGGTTTGGCAGCCTCATGTCGATGCACAAGCAGATTGCTCCAGTCTCTTTTTGCTTTTCCGTTATTGCAAGGGGTTCCGATACCTTTTCAATGACGTCCATGCATTCAACTTTGTCCAATACAGCCTCCACTAGGCTAGGCAGATGGAATGGCACTCAGCAGTGTCGGAGGGCTGTGGGCTGTATTGTTTAATCTATGTGTAGCTTGACGTCAGCCCCTTTTCTGCGGCTGAGTCCCTTGAGTAGCTCAGGGAATTGTTCCTGTATCTGGTCTACTTGTAATTCATGGACTTCCCTGGTGAAGAAGACTAAAGCCAGTTCTTTGGCAGTGTAGCATCCTATCAGTGTCCCCTCTCTGTAGGTCATCACATGGAATACCGGGCAGGTTTCATGGTCTCCGTGTTTTACACTCACATCCATGGCCCCTACTAGGGGAGCGGTTCCCTGGCCCCATAGGCGTATATTTTAGTCTCATGGGCTGATGGGGTGCCTAGGGTTCAGTAGCAGGTATTGCTTGTGCATCATCACGTTGACCGATGCACCTGTTTCTATGAGGGCAGGCACGATTGTGGTCCTCACTCTGCAGAGTGGCTGAGGGCGGCAGCCTTAGTTCCCGTGTATGATACGAGGAACAAATCTTCCTGCTCCGGGTGATCTATTGTGATCTCATCCACCCTCCACCAGCTATCCTTGATACCCCCAGGGAGTGCTTGTTCCTCCAGCATTAGATTACATACGCTCTCATCAGTGCTCCCCTTCCTCGGGCTCGATGTCCTGGCTCATTGCTCCTGCAAACCATTTACATTTTACATTTTCTGCAGGGGGTGTCGGACTCCTGCTTCGTCTTTGATCACGGCAGTGGTGGCAGTCGGCTGCGAATGGCATCTACTGGTTTCGTCTTGATCATTGATGATCTTGGGCTCACTCCCTGTCCTTTTTCTCTGTTCAGTGTCAGCTCCATCGCATCTGCCCTGGCACTCAATAGGTCATGTGTGCGAGGTAGGATGAGCATGTCTTAAGAGTTTGATCCTGGGTTGCCAGAGAATGAGTCTCCTGAGGTTGGCTGACCTGAACCCTTGTATGAGCTATGCCCTGACTTCTTTTTGCTGGTCATCGTCCATGCAGGTGCTGGCTAAGGCTTTCAGGTGAGCATAGAAATTGTCCATGGGCTCTCCTTCTCGTTGACGGGCATGGCATAACTTGAACATTGCAAAATCTTGGTTCAGTTGTGGGTTAAAGTGTGCATTCAGGGCAGTTATGGCTGTGTCACATTCCCGTGTTTGGGAGGTGTTGAAACATCCTGTACAGTTTGTCCCCCCACCAGGGTGCATTGGTGGGGATCCCTTACCTCACCATCCTTGTCTCTTATGGCCCTAAAGTAGTTCTCCAGTCTCCCCACCCAGGTTTTTCATCTGGGGCTGCTGCGACATGGTCTGACAGCTCACTGAAGGGTGCCAGGGCCCCTACAGCTGAAGTGGATGTTGACAGCTGTTCTGATTAGGGGTGGGCGGAATTTGCGGAATTAACCTTCGCAAATTATCGCGAGAATGTTTAAAATTATCGCAAACAAGCAGAAATATCGCGAAGATGCGGAAGTTTTTTTCCGGCATGTTCGCGCGATTTTCTGCATGGTTGCGGGTCGCCAACTTACCCATGTGGCTGCTTGCGGGCGCGGCCATCTTGTTTTGAGTTGTTCTCGCGGTGCATGATCGCGAGAAGAAAGACGTGATCGCGCGACGCATGACGTCACTGCGGGCGCGAACTGTCGCGAGACAGCGCAAATGGCTAAAAACAATACAACATCTCATGGAGAACGCGACCGGATCAAGAAAACTTGTCGGCGAACGCAGGGATTCAGGTAAGGCGATCGCGCGCGCGCGAGAATGTATCATTTTACAGCGCGAGCAAGAAACAAATTATCGCCAAGCTGCGGAAACCGGAATTTTTGACATTTTCGCGCTCTCCGCGGAACGCAAAAATGTCAAATTATCGCAATTTCCGCGAACGGAACGAAATTTTTGCCCAGGCCTAGTTCTGATAGCAGCTGCCTGCGCTTCTTGATCTGCTCCCCCGGCCTGCGCATCATCAGCCATTTTCGCTCCCTGCAATCTACGTTTGCCAATACTGGGTTCTACATCATGCTGTGTGGTGGGTACTTCAATATCAGGCAATTGGGACTCTGCCTCTCACAAGGCCTGGTCTTGACCGTGCACCCCCAGCACAGGCAGTCTCACCTCTATGCCTCATGCCTGTGAAGAGGCCCGCCAGGCCAAGGCCGGCTTTAGGGCAGTGCGACCTGTGGAGGGGGAGCTGACCTCGGGGGGCGGAGGTGCTGTTTTTAGCAATAATTTATGATTGGAGAGGTGAAGGGCACTTTTTCCTGGTGGTAGTGGAATAATCCAAAGAGGCACCGGGCGCCACCAGCACTAAAGCCGGCCCTGCACCAGGCTCATCCAGCCCCCTTTAGCCAGGAAGTCCACACCCAATGTGGGGCTATGTTACTCTGCCCCCTTCGTTCACTTTATTAATTTTGTTTCTCCAGTCTGATAGATAGTTTCGTGCCTGCCAGTGTTCTGTTATGAGCGGGAAATGCTCACAATTAAAAATGAATCCACTTATGGCGGGAACAGGCACTGGCAAATAAGACGCTCCCACTCTGTGGTCACTGTGCCGGGACTGAACCATGAGCGGTTCGTCCCCATTTATTTATTACCTCGGCAGCACCCGCCTGTGGCAGTGCATGTGTACGCTGTGCGTTGGTGCAAAGCCCGGGTGGCTCAGTACATCAAGGCCCTACGAACGATGCACCGGGAGCGCTTGGAATAAAATGAAGTGAGATCTGCACTGAAGAGGGGCAGCGGGGAAGTTGTCCCTCTGATAACCCCAGCACAGACACTAGGACATGCTTAAGTCCTCCCATTCTGGGCAGGCTTAGCCAGTTATGCTGTAGGCAGGGCTTTAAGTGGGCGGGGTCTCACCGGTGCTGAGCACCAGCAGTTTTTTTTTATGGGGGGCCTCGAAACGGGTCTCTATTGGACTCTCTTTTGTGCCCCGGCACAAAACAGACTGCAGTGACAGCAGGCACATCGATGTGTGCGCTGCTCACACTGCTAACTTCTCACTTGTGGAGAAGTTACGGCATGACATCTTGCCAGGTGAGCGTTGTAGGGGAAGAAAAATCCTTTAACGAGAGTCATTTTCTCTCTGGATATCCCTTTTATTTTTGAAACTCAGGAGCAGCAACATCGTCGTGGGGTCACCAGGGCTTTAAATAGAAGCTGGGCAATTGTTAAGGGCTTGGCCGTGCGATGTCGTTGCCAGAACACCTGGCGATTGTGCTACCCCCCCAGACTGAACCCAAACCTGCGCGATGCCGCTGCCAGGATGTGCGACCACTGGTGGCGCGGCTATCTGAGCTCCAGGCGCTCCCGCATTTGAGACGGGTGTCATACCCGCCGGTGAAACAGTATTCTGCGTGTTGGGTCCCCCGCTTGTACCTGTGCGAGGGGCCAAGGTATCTTGCACAGTGTTCGAAACCAAGTCTGTTGAATCTAGTGCTCCCGTCTCACCTGAGGATACTGCCTGAGAATCCCCGACTCTGGAACGCTTTCCCCTGATGACTCTTTAAATCTTTCGGGTGTGCGCCGGGCTCGCTTGCTTCGCCCAGTTTCCTGCTGGGCATCCGTACCTGCCCCTTCCTTTAAAGTTTTAAGCGCCCAATCGACTCCTTTTTCCTTCGTGAACTCCAGCAGCTGCGTCAACGCCAGATAGTCGTCTCTTTTAGCCTGGGCCCCTTTGCCCTTCGTTGGCCTTTTTGGCGGCATTCTGCACTTAATGAGAAATAGAAAAGTCAGTTCCGCCCTTTAAACCACGACCAATTGCCTTGGAACCAGCGCGCCTTAATGAAGTTTAAACATGACATTTGCAAGAACACGTGCCTTCTTAGCTGCTGCGCGCACGCTTCCCTGGTTCTAGAATTTGGCGCGCCAAACCCAACATTACGGCTCCCGCCCATGTAATTCCCAATAACGACTGGCCCCCACTGCGCTGCAACTCCTGGGCGCAACTACGACCGGAAGGTATTGAATCCTGCGACTGCCGTACACCTGAGCTCGCTTAAAACAATTTCGCAGACGAACAGTTTGCCGATCGCACAACAAGAGCAGCGAGTACCATGCGCCTTTCGCATAGCACCGCACTCGCGCCAAACATTCATTCGCAATAGAAATAACAGCATTTATAATGAGCACAGTTACGGGGACCAGCGGGAAGATTACGCAAGATATTGCCCAGAGTCACATGTTAAAGGACTAACTTGCCGCCAGCATTGGGGATCGAACCAGGAACCAAACCTGTTCCCTGCATCAGAGGCTGCAGCGCAGCAAACGAACCGCATCTTTCGTAAACGTTAACTGAAATCATTTCCCCCGAGTGCAGTGATCCCTTTGCGGTTAATTATTAATGTCGCCTTAGATCCATTCACATTCATAGGAATACGGGTAAGCGCCTGATGCAGCCCTACGCAAACATTCCCCTTCACTCGTATAAGGGGCACGTCCCCTTTAACTCTTACGCGGATTGCACGACACCATGCCTTCAGGCCCTCCCACCGCGCTATGCCTCGGAGCTAGCGGCGCCCCGGGCTGCATGTATTTGAAAATATTTACATCGGGTATGAAGATCCCTAGCATGCGCACACTGTGAGGCCCGCTCACCTGCCCTTATGGTCGCTTGGACTCCTCGACTTCCGCGATGGCGCTCGTCGTCCTAGCGGGAACTTGTAATGCGACCTCCGACTCCGGCAGGCGAGTGGACAAAGAGGGGGCGTCTTCCAGCTCGCTGGCTTTTCATGCCTCGCGCCCAACGCAAATCACTTCCGGGGTCACCCTGCCTTACTTCCTCCCTACGCTACGCATTTCCGGTTTTTGCCCCCTAGCGTCTTATTCACTTCCGGGTTATGTGATCCGGAAGGGAGATCCCTACTCTGACGTCACTTTGCTGCCACTAACGGCGCCACGCCCCCGAGGTGGGGTGGCGCCCTTCATTTGCTTTGTCAATGGTTGTTAGTTGTATAAGATAAATAAGCAGCAACTATGGCTTGTATATAATATTGAAAACGCTTCCTGGATTCATGGGGCAGCTTCCGAGTTCCCCGGGATGGGTTGGTTACAATATGACACCAAATTCCGTCAAATGAAGGCAGTACACCCTGAGATCGCATGGGACCAACGCGAAATTAATGTGTGGCATACGGTATTCTATTCCACGGTTCTCACGAACAAGGCTAGTTACCCGAGTCAGAATCAGTCCTTTCGGAGTGACAGGGGAGCAGGGGATAAGAAACAGGCCTGCTGGCAGTACAATAAGAACGAGTGCACCAGGGGCGCAGCATGCAGATACAAGCATTGCTGCTCCTTTTGCGGGGGACCGTCTCACCCAGAAATCAAATGTTTCAAGAAGTCAGGAAGGCCGAGAGAGCAGCCGGCCCAGAATGCGACAAAAAATCGGCCTCCTCAAGCATCCGAGAAACCTGCCAACTCCCATTAAGATTCATGTACTGACACACCACCTTAGCATGTATGGCAAATTGAAAGATGCGCAGTTTTTACATGAAGGTTTTGTCTCTGGTTTCCGCATCCCTTCTTCGGCCACCCCCGCCAATGTTCCTCCTCGCAACCAAAACTCAGTGCTGCAGAACATGGAGGCTGTGGAGCAAAAAATCAGGAAAGAAGTAGCCTTGGGGAGGGTGCCGGGACCCTTTAAACAGTTGCCGAAGCCGGACCTTGTATGCTCACCTCTAGGTTTAGTACCTAAAAAAGAGGCAGGGAAATACCGATTGATTCACAATTTGTCCAGTCCCCCTGGTCTATCTGTTAATGACAAGCTTAATCCAGATCTATGTACGGTGCGCTATACAACATTCGACACTGCAATACAGAAGCTGCAGGCGCTGGGTCAGGGAGCCTTAATGGCTAAGTCAGATATTGAAGCAGCTTTTCGACTATTGCCTGTACATCCAGAAGATACAAAGTTCTTGGGTTTCACGTTCAAGGGCGAGTTTTTCATTGACCTCTGCATGCCCATGGGGTGCTCAATCGCATGTGCAGTATTTGAGACTTTCGCCAGGTTCTTAGAGTGGGCAGTACAGCATTTCCTAACTTCAGTTGCATCTTATGGAGTTGTACATTATCTAGATGACTTCTTGTTTCTGGGCCCCCAGGGGTCGCAGTCTTGCAGAAAGGCCTTGCTGGCCTTCCAGCATTTGACTAAAGCACTGGGCGTGCCGCTGTGCGCAGAGAAGACGGAGGGGCCGACTACTTGTTTAACATTCCTGGGCATAGAAATAGATACTAGAGAAGGGGTGTGTAGGCTTCCAATGTCGAAGGTGACTGCATTCAAGGCGGCCATCGACTCCTGTCTGGGGGCCCGTAAGGTGACATTACACCAATTGCAAGTCCTGGTGGGTCAGCTGAACTTCGCTTGAGAGTCATACCGATGGGCAGGGCCTTTTCTAGGAACATCGCAAGGGCTATGTCTGGGCTTCGCGCCAAGCACCATCACACTAGGTTGTCGGCAGAGGTAAGGAATGACTTGGCAATTTGGAAAGACTTCGTGGAGAACTTCAATGGGTCAGTGATATGGCAAATGCCGAGTAGTTCCAATGTCGAGTTAGAATTGTTCACTGATGCGGCAGGCAGTGTGGGTTTTGGCGCAGTGTTAGGTCCTAAATGGTGCATGCAGCATTGGCCAGAGGAATGGGTAAGGCACGGTCTGACTCGGAATATCACCTTTTTAGAACTGTTTCCAATCATTGTAGCGTTGCATTTGTGGGGAGATATACTGACAAATAGGCGCATTGTGTTCTGGTCTGACAGCATGTCTGTGGTGATGGCAATCAATAATCAGAGAGCGAAATGTACCTGGGTGCTGCGCCTGTTGAAGGAGCTAGTGTTGCAATGTTTACGGCGCAATGTATTGTTTACTGCAAGACATGTACCGGGAGTAGACAACCTAGCCGCTGACGCCTTGTCCCGTTTTAAGTTGGCAGAGTTCCGCACTCATTGGCCGCAAGCAGACAGAGAGATGACGGAATTCCCGGCGGGGCTATGGAAGCTTGGTGCCCCACCGCCTCTGAATTGATAACAGCGTCTCTGGCCCCCAAGACTAAGTGTATGTATGAGAGTTCGTGGCAGGTATATCAGGATTACCTAAAAGGGGTGGGGATAGAGGAGGTGTTCTCACCTACGAGTGTCTTGAGTTTCATAGTACATCAGAAATCCAGTGGGAAGTCAGTAGCAATGATGAAAAGACAATTATCGGCAATGGCTTTCTTTTCCGGTCTAGGGGGGGGCTGCAGACCCAACAAAGGATCCTAGCTTGAGGAGAGCTGTGAAGGGCTGGGAACACCTAACCCCGGGGGTCAAGGACAGTAGAAGACCCATAGATGTAAGCAGGTTGGTGAATATCCTGGAGATACTGCCCAAGATCTGCTTCTCACCATACGAGACGCAAGTATTTAGAGTAGCTTATGCATTAGCCTTTTTTGGGGCATTTAGGATCTCTGAACTGATCCCTGCCTCTAAGGCAGACAGGGTAGGGGGCATATGGTGCGAGGACCTAATTCTGTCGGGGGAAACCCTGAGAGTCAGGGTCCGGAAATCAAAGACAAACCAGTTAGGTAAAGGCACTTGGTCCCAGCTGGGGGCAGTTTACGGGGCCGCATACTGCCCAGTAAGTCTGACGAGGGAATTTCTTCAAATTAGGCCACAGGAGGGAGATAGTAGGTTTCTGTTGCATGCTGACGGTATCCCCCTCACTAGATTCCAGTTCACCAGGGTATGTAAGCTTGCTCTGATTAGATTGGGCGTAGACGCAACTGATTTCACATCTCATTCATTCCGCATCGGCGCGGCCACAACCGCGGCGGGGCGGGGGCTACCTGATGAAACAATTAAGAGGGTAGGCCGTTGGAAGTCTGCGTGCTTTGAGCGTTATGTTCGCCCTCAATTAGTTTGAGTCTTTCTGGTTGCCTCCTTTTGCCTCCCACTGTCCTGCTTGACTGCGTTCCATCTCTACTTACTCTAGGTTCTACGTCTCAGAAGCACCAAATATGTTGGTGCGGCCACTCTTTTATTCGCAGGGCGGGGCTTGCCTTCAAGAACTCACGCGAGGAAACGAGACAGGAGGGAAATGGATTCGAACACCATTGGGTGGGGATAGGCGGACAGCATTTGGCTGAAGTACCGAACGACTTGCGGGGGGCCTTGAACAGAGGCATGCCTACCCCCGATCTATTAGTGCTACATTCAGGAGGTAACGATATGATCCCGGAGGGAAGGAGGGGTGTGAAAGAGTCCTTGTTTTCAGTCCTCGCTGTGGTCAGGAAAATGCTCCCCACTACGTTATTGTTATGGTCTGAAGTTATACCAAGGCGAGTTTGGCCGCGGGGAGCTCCCCCGAGGGCAGTGAATAAGTCAGTAAGGAGACTAAATCAGTCAGTGGCGGAGATCTTAAAGAAATCAAGCATCCGGACCATAAGGCATAAGTTGATACAAACATCAAGGCTAGAACTTTATGCGGCGGACGGGGTACATTTGTCCAACGCAGATAATGACTTGTTCATACAGACAGTGCTGGGAGCCATTGCAGAGGCATTCGAGCGCGGAGGGGGAGGTCGAGTCCGCCAGTAAGCACCTCGCCCTGTGGCAGGGTCCTGGGAAAGAGGAATGACAGGGACTCCGTTAGTCGGTGCCATTTTTGACCCCAGAACAGGTTTTGAAATTCATCATGGGCTCCGGGCTGGCGAGAGATTTGGGGCTGACCTGCTGGTGGCTCTGGATTCTCTAGCTCTACCCTGGAAGCCGTTGGCTGTCACAAGTGGTTGCAGATTATTTACCTGCGGCTCTGTTGACTGGAGGGCAGTCAACCTAAGGAGAGCAGGCTATCTTGGTTGTGGCTTGCTGGCACAGCCCGAAGGTAAAGCAAAGGCCCCTTTGAGGGCGGGATGTAAATATAATGACAATGCGTGAATTTTGAGATTTATTTGAATGCTGTGGTGTTTTTAAGAAAAGTGTTTTAAAAGATTCTACAAATAAATAAGAAAGGCCAATGGAATAATTGGCCAGAAAGTTAATTTAATAAAACGTACACACTGTGAAGACCAAAGCTGACTCAGGTGTCTCTTTGAGAGAGTGGAGAAGTCTGGTGATGTTGAGGGGGGGGGACAAGTGCGCTTTTTGTGCCATCTATGAAGGGCGCCACCGCACCTCGGGGGCGTGGCGCCGTTAGTGGCAGCAAAGTGACGTCAGAGTAGGGATCTCCCTTCCGGGTCACATAACCCGGAAGTGGATAAGACGCTAGGGGCAAAAACCGGAAATGCGTAGCGTAGGGTGGAAGTAAGGCAGGGTGACCCCGGAAGTGATTTGCGTTGGGCGCGAGGCTTGAAAAGCCAGCGAGCTGGAAGACGCCCCCTCTTTGTCCACTCGCCTGCCGGAGTCGGAGGTCGCATTACAAGTTCCCCACCCACCCATCCCTGAAGTTAGGGTTTCGAGTTAAGCGGGGTCTCGGGCTACTGGCGGGGTCCTGGGCAAGAGGTATGACAGGGACTCCGTTAGTCGGTGCCATTTTTGACCCCAGAACAGGTTTGAAATTCATCATGGGCTCCGGGCTGGCGAGAGATTTGGGGCTGACCTGCTGGTGGCTCTGGATTCTCTAGCTCTACCCTGGAAGCCGTTGGCTGTTACAAGTGGTGGCAGATTATTTACCTGCGGCTCTGTTGACTGAAGGGCAGTCAACCTAAGGAGAGCAGGCTATCTTGGTTGTGGCCTGCTGGCACAGCCCGAAGGTAAAGCAAAGGCCCCTTTGAGGGCGGGATGTAAATATAATGACAATGCGTGAATTTTGAGATTTATTTGAATGCTGTGGTGTTTTTAAGAAAAGTGTTTTAAAAGATTCTACAAATAAATAAGAAAGGCCAATGGAATAATTGGCCAGAAAGTTAATTTAATAAAACGTACACACTGTGAAGACCAAAGCTGACTCAGGTGTCTCTTTGAGAGAGTGGAGAAGTCTGGTGATGTTGAGGGGGGGGACAAGTGCGCTTTGTGTGCCATCTATAGTGCCGACTTGTTGTAAGTATGATGTTACTTGTATCTTATATCTGGATGCAATGACAGAAACAGTCGGGCGGCACACCATGCTAAGCACAGATTTTTAGCTTAGGTGTTTTAAGCCACGCCCTTAATTACATTGGCCACGCCCCTTTGAAAGACCCCCCCCAGTGTTTTCATCCCACTTACAGCCCTGGCTGTAGGGACATTTATTTCGCTGATGCAGTCCAGACGAGAAGGATAGCTTGTGGTACCCTTCTAGGACCAGGGCCGTTCTGATAGGTGCTATGCACCTCACAAGCCACACATTTCTGACCCCCTGCATGCATATGAGTCCGGGCAGTGAGGATTTCATTGACCTCATGTGAATCTTCTGCCCTGGAAGGGATATCTTTTTCCATATTTAGATATTACTTTCCATGCCCACTAAGTGTCCCTAAATTAAAAGCATTGTTTTTTGCTGCTTAAGATACTCCATGGTTTTTATGCTGTGTTGTGGTTTACTTGTTTTTAAAGCACCCTGGATGCACCTTATATATTTATCCGAGGCCAGGTAAGGGACGCGCTCATCCCCAACCAACACATCCCACCGCAGCAATCCACAACCTGAGGGACCGGTACACCATCGCGTAAGACTACTACAGCTTGCACCACCACTGATTCCGCTTAGATATATGTGGACTGCGCCCATCCCTGTGGTTGTTGTGGTCACCCACGGGTACACAGGCCTCACCCAAAGGTACATTTTTAACTCAAGGCACCGCAGAGATCTGAAAAGGTGGACTAAGATGAAATGCCCAGAATAAGTGTGTGGTGACGTGTACCCTGGATTGTCTCAGCCTGTTTGGATTAGGGAGTCTGCGATTGGAATCTGGCAACTCAACCAGCATTGTGTAGGTGCTGGTCCACATATCATTGTTTACGATTGTCATGCCCTTGTGAATTGGCCTCAATACTTCTAAAATGGGAATATGAAATGTCTATTCATTTACAGTGAGTACACAAAGAAAGTGCAGGGCCTGCTTTGCACTTTACCTAGCATGGAGTCGGACATTTTGGAGCCAAGTCACCAGCCTGTAGTGTTACTTCCCGTCCTCATAAATGCTTTTATGAATCACTCCCTTCAACAAGAGAATTAATGACATCAGATACAGACACTCCTAACATATAACCATTTTGCTGAACCTGCCACTCATGGGCACCCGGTGCCACTCTGAGCCATAACATTCTCCACGTTGGCTTCATAAACCTACCCCTTTTAAGACCCAGCACTCCTGTGTGCTATTTAATAATTCTCATTCATTGGAGAATTCATGGCCGAATTCCAACCTATTTATCCAGGGAGGGGAACAGCCTCAGTTTCTACCCTGGTCCTTTGAAATATTTTCTGGCTGCGAGGCCACTCAAGGACAGGATATTTTGTCACAAAGGCACCATTAGCCTGGAACCATCTGCTGCCCGGTGTCTCTTCAGCAAAACATTTAAATCGCGTTTTATAGAAACATCTTTACACATAAACAGCCTCTGCGGCCATTGTCTGGAGCACCTGTACACATCCCTGCTGTAACATTGCAAGTGTGCAGGGGGCATTTGTAAGGCCGTGCTGTGCAAGTGTCATAACTCCGAATTCATTACAGTGGTGGCTTTTGTTATGTGAGCCCATCCGGCCCAGGATTGATGCAGTGTTTACAGGTTGCTCTCAGGGTGTGTGCGCTGTCCTAAAGCTAGAATAAGAGCGACCACCAGCCCCGTTCACTTAATCATTCAATCAATCAATCAAGGTTTTATAAAGTATGCTACTCACCCGTGAGGGTCTCAAGGCACGGGGGGAGGGAGCAGCTCCGGTTCAGCCTGAAGGTGTGCAGGGTGGGGGAGTGTCTGATGTTGACAGGGAGCTCGTTCCAGGCCTTGGCTGCAACGGAGGAGAAGGCTCTTCCGCCTGCTATGTTCCTGCGGATGCGTGGGGTTTCTGCCAGGGCGAGGTCGGCGGAGCGGAGGTTCCTTTTGGGTACATGGAAGGAGACTCTCTCGTTGAGGTATTTGGGTCTGATGCTGGTGGAGGGATTTGTAGGTGTGGGTGACGAGTTTGAAGGTTACTCTCTTCTCGACGGGGAGCCAATAGAGGTCTCTTAGGTATTGGATCGTGTGCTCGTGTCGTGGGGTTCCGAGGACGAGTCTGGCTGCGGTGTTCTGGATGGTTTGGAGCTTGTGTAGGAGAGTTCTGCTGATTCCGGCGTAGAGGGCGTTGCCGTAGTCCAGTCTGCTGGTTATGAGAGCGTGGGTGATGGTCTTTCTGCATTCGGGGGGGATCCATTTGAAGTTCTTGCAGAGGATGCAGAGGCAGTTGAAACTAGTGGAGGCGACGGAGTTGATCTGGCGGGTCATGCTGAGGGAGGAGTCAAGGATGATGCCGAGGTTCTGCGCGTGGTCTGATGGGGTGGGTGGGCTCCTGAGGAAGTAGGACCACCAGGTGTTGTCCCAAGCGGTGGTGGAGGATCTGAGAACGAGGACCTCTGTCTTCTCTGAGCTGTGCTTCAGTCAGCTGTTGTTCATTCAGGCTGCAACGTCCTTCATTCCTTCCTGGAAGCAGAGTCTGGTGTCGTCGGGGTTCTTCGTGAGGGAGAGGATGAGCTGGGTGTCGTGGGCGTATGATACTATGCTGAGCCCATGCTGTCTGACGATGGCAGCGAGGGGGGCCATGTAGATATTGAAAAGCGTGGGGCTGAGTGAGGATCCTTGGGTACTCCGCAGTTGATCTCTGTGGGTTCAGAGAGGAAGGGTGGGAGTCTGGTCCTCTGGGTTCTACCGGAGAGAAAGGACCGGATCCAGTTGAGGGCGGTTCCTCGTATCCCAGCATCGTGGAGTCTGGCTGTAAGAGTGCGATGTGAGACGGTGTCAAAGGCTGCAGAGAGGTCTAGTAGGATGAGGGCCGCAGGGTGGCCCTGGTCGAGTAGCATGCGGATGTCATCGGTGGCGGCGAGGAGGGTGGTCTCGGTGTTGTGGTTGCTGCGGAATCTGGACTGGGAGGGGTCTAGGATGGCATTCTCTTTGATGAAGGCGGTCAGCTGGGCGTTTACGAATCTCTCGGTGACTTTGGCCGCGAAGGGGAGGAGGGAGATGGGCCGGTAGTTTTTTCAGGTCTGTTGGGTCTGCTGAGAGATTCTTGAGGAGGGGTTTGACCTCTGCCTGCTTCCAGTCGTCGGAAAGATGCTGGATTAGAAGGAGGCGTTTATGGTCCGGCCTAATTCGGGTGTTTTGGCGGTGGCTCTGTGGTAGATGTGCGGTGGTCAGGGGTCCATGGGGGCTCCTGAGTGGGTGTTCTTCATGATCGTTGTGGTGTCTTTGGTGGTAGCAGGATTCCAGGTTGTGATGGTCGGCTGGTTGTCGGTGGTGGGGAGGGGAGGTGTCTGGAGTCTGTTAGCTGAAGTTGTCGTAGTGTGGAAATTTAGCGTGCAAACTGAACATTATCTGCGCCATCTTGCCTCTCCCCAGCGCCACGCACAGCGAATGCACGGCCGCCATTTTAGGCACCCCACTCTCTCCCCGCTCACTCTCGACCGCCAGCGCTTTCCCCTGGCGCTGCAAGCATCCCCCGCGCGCTGGCCACCCCCGCTCTCTCATACAGGCCATAAACCCTCTCCTTCTGCGCGACCCTGCTACGGAACCACTTCCGACCGACAACCCATACATGGTCATGCCTCTCCTTTGATAACCCTCTTCCTCTGCGCCCCATTGTCTGAACTGGTCCCAGGCCATCGCCTAGCCCTGCGGATGCAGTTTATTGCCCCTACTGTAAGGGAAACACCCCACATCAAAGGGATTACAGTAGAATCAAAGCCCCTACCCCCTGAGACCCGGCCGGTTGCACACACCCCCGGGAATTAGCGGAATTCCCTGCTGCGCGATAGCCATCTCCCACTGCGGGTAGGGTGGGAACTTCTACTGTATCTACGTGTGGGATCGGATCTGAGCCGGGGCTTCAGGGGATGTTCTTTCAGGCATCAAGGGAATCTCAAGAATATACTGTGTGTAATAAAGCAATAAACCAGTGTATAAGAGACCAGGTCTCAGAGATGCAGTTAGAGCACCTCGTGACGATACCTTGCTGTCTGATCTGATGTGTTCTGCTCCGACGGAATAAAACTTTGTTTCCTGCCTTCCAGTCTCCGGCGCCTGCCTCTTTTATTGGTAAATTATCGAGTGGTATGAGAGGCGATTACCGCCGGGCAAATACTTGAAAGATTATCGACTGAAACTGCCGCTACCATTTAACAATTGGCGTCCCAAACGTGGGGCCCATCAGCGACACGTGGATCCAGTGGGAGAGGTCCCGACGACAGAGTGAACGACTGCAACGATCGGGAGAGCTCCTGCCCAATAGACCCTCGTCTGGCAGCCGATCATCCGAACTTCACTGGTTCCGAGCAGACCTCTCTCGAGTGATCTACGGTCCTGACTGGGAACCATCAGGAGTGCCGCGGCAAATACGGAGAATAGAGGACGATCGGGCGCTGGAGGCGGAAGACGAGAAACTGTCCACGCGGTCCGGGTAAGGTCGTGAAATACGACAAAAGTGCGAAATAATTGATTGATTGTTTGAATACTAGTATTGCTCATTGATTGTTCTCTTTGAGATATTCGCTGTCTACAAACGGGGAGGAGTAGAAATACTCTCTCTCTCTCTCTCCCTTTGCAGATAGTGAAGGGTAGGTAACGCAGACTTTTGTCCCCGTTGAAACCCGTCGTGCCTATCTTTATCTCCCCATTGATTGATTGTCCGAACATTGATTGTTTTGAAGAATAGTGCTTTTTGAGATATTCTCTGTTTGCAAATAACGTAGAATAGGAATATTCTGTCTAGTCTTTGCAAATAGTGAAGGGTAGGTAACGCAGACTTTTGTCCCCGTTGAAACCCGTCGTGCCTATCTTTATCTCCCCATTGATTGATTGATTGATTGTCCGAACACTAGTTGTTCGATATTGGTTCTTTGGAGGTATTCTCTGCTTACAAATAACGAGGAATAGAGATATTCTGTCTAGTCTTTGCAAGCAGTGAAAAGATAGGTAGTGCTGACTTTTGTCCCCGTTGAAACCCGTCATGCCTATCTTCTCCCCACTGATTGGTAGTTGGTTCTGCCCGGACCGCTTATTAGAGGTGAACCACCCGGCTCCACTGGAAGGCACCCCTAATAAGGACATGTTCACTAAATATGGACTAGTCGCCGTAGCTTATAGCAAGCTGTGGCATAAATATACCAAGAAGGACCCCGAAAGTCAGTGGCCACTGATGGGATCCTTCGACGACCGCAAGATAGAAGCGCTAGAAGTAGCTCTGCGTAACAATAAGACGACGCCTACTATGCTTGACAGTATTGGCATGTGGCGCAAAGAAGCGACACAACGGAAAAAGAGGGAAGAAGTAAAAGCAGAAAAGGAATTACGAAAGGCAGCTCACCTTGCCGCTAAAAAGTTAGAAGAAGACATAAAGGAGAGAAGGGAAACTAAACTAAGACAGGAGCCCGAAACCTCAGGCCAGTACGCTGTTAGGACCCCTTCTTTGCTCTACCCTGAGTTGTCCTCCAAGCAGCGAACGAATGACGAATTACTGTTAGGTCCCCCGATCATTTACATGCCCCCTCCGTATGCACCCTCCCAATCAGTAGTGCAACACCCACAACCCCCGAACACGAGCGAAAGCAGTACAGGGGCCTCGGCCCTCACGGCCTCCGCGCCGGCTGAGCCTCTTGTACTGAACCCGATGTCGACTACAACGCTAGATGACCATGAGATGGGAAAGAAAGAGTCCACCAGAATGAATCGATTAACTAAGGATGAAAGATCAGGAATCGATAGGATAATAGGGACGCTGGTGGAGCGAAAAGAAAGTGAGGAGTACATAACAGACGTGTATAGCTCGTATGCCGACAGCCGCAGACGACACTTCGTCGTACAGCTCTGTTATCACGCCCTGAATGCATATGAGGACAGATACCACGATAAAGGTCCCGAAGGCTTAGCGGCCCTATATAGGAAGGTAGACATTGGGGAAGAAGGAGAGGGCGATGTAACGAACCTCTTCACTCGTACACTCGAGGTCTACCGACACCTTAAAGAACATGGACAGACCACCAAAACAGAAACCCCCATAGCAACTAAGCCCCAGGGAGGAAGGGCCGATGCCATGATGCCCATTAAAGAAGCTGCCCCCTACTGGGTCCCCCCACGGGGTCAGGGAACACACGACGACATCAACCACCAAGATGCGAAGGGAAGGGTTGTATATAACTGGGTCTACCAGCCGTGGGACCGGCAAGATATTTTGACCTTTAGAAAGACTCTACCCGACTTGAGAAAAAACCCGACTGCCTTCTACACTGAATTGGGTACAGCCTTAGGCTCAACGATAATGACGTTGGCAGATATCGACTTGTTCTTTGGGCTATGCCTGCCGGCTGATGTGTGGAAACAAATCCGGAAAGTTGACCACGCTGAGCCGTTCGGATATACCTGGATACAACTCGATACCATAGACAAGCAGCGAGAACCTGGACAGAAACCCCCGAAAGCCATCTTAGAGCTCCCAGACAAGATTGTACAAAAGCTGAAGACTCTAATCCCAGAAAGAAAGGTAGACTGGTCGATAGTGACGGCTTGCCGCCAGAAACCCCAGGAGGATGTGTCTGAATACTTCTCCCGATTCGAGACTGTGTTTTCCGATTACAGTGGCCAAGACATGACCACCGCAACCGGACACCACCTCTTTGTCCAGAATTATGTAAAGGGTCTGTCTCAAGAAGTTTCCCAGAAGCTACAGACCAGCGAGAGCAGTTGGGCAGCCTCCAAACCCGCAGCAATTCTCCAGATGGCCCAATACTACGAAAACCAGAAGAACGAGAACGATAGGGCGTCAGAGAAGAAGAAAAAGGAATTAAAGGAGAGGGTGATGATAGCACAGTTGCAAGGGGTGACCATAGGAAGGGAACCCCCAAAAGAGAATTACCAACCAACCGCCCCTAGAAAGCTACCCCCTAGAGACCATACACCTACACCCTACAACGGACGGAGAGACTTAGATGGAAATCAATGTGCGTTCTGTAGAGGGTTCGGACACTGGAAATCCCAGTGCCCGGTCCTTCTGGAAATAAACAAGAATAGGGACCCCAGAGACACAGCATATGACCCCAGAAATAGAGGACAGGGACGAGGGCACACGAACAACACCATCAACGACAGGCCAGGCAGACCAAACACCTTTGATTGCCCCCGCCAAAACCAGTGTCAGCAGTCCGACTATGAGAGCACTCATGACTTCGCATAGGACCGCCAGGGGCAAGGGAGGGATCCAGTCGAACTCCGTGTTGACCAGCAAGGTCCTTACGTCACCGCTAAGGTCTTGGGCACAAAATCTCCATTCCTGGTGGATACTGGGGCGACACGTAGTGCGTTATCTAAACGACTGATTCCTAGGGCACCCTTGTCTGGCTCACACGTAACCTCAATAGGCTTTGACGGAACGCCCTCCACTAACCCCTTATCAGCACCAATCTCCTTTGACTTAGAAGATAACACCACTGACACAACCTTTCTGCTCTCCTCCAACACCCCCGATGCTATTATGGGACTTGATTTGCTAAAACATTTTCGAGCCACTATCAGATGCTCCCCAGACGGAGTTCGAGTCATCCTACACGATAACCCAGATCTGTCCAGACCCTGTCACACACGGCGTATGCTCTCTATAACCGATGCTGATATGTCCCTACTCGACACATTACCTTCACATCTATGGGCTAAAACCGACTCAGATGTAGGGCGCATGGTGATCGACCCGGTACACATAACCGTCCGACCGGACGCAGTGCTCCCAAAGCTTCCACAGTATCGGATATCACCCGAAGGCGAGAAGGCATTGGTGGAAATCATCGAGTCCCTGGTCGAGGCAGGAGTGGTAGAAGAAGTAGTGAGTAATGTTTGCAACAGCCCTATCCTACCCATTGTAAAGAAGCAAGGCGAGGGGGATGAGAAAGCCTACCGTTTCATTGTTGACTTGCGAGAGGTTAACAAAGTAGTCATACCCCAGTACCCCGTAGTCTCAGACATCACCACCATCCTCACCCTGATTCCATCCACTGCCACCATCTTTACTGTTATTGACCTCAAGAACGCATTCTTTTCCATCCCCATCCACCCAGACAGCCGCTACCTGTTCGGCTTCACTTTAAAAGCCCGTTCGTACAGATTCTGCAGGGCACCCCAAGGCTACACTGAGAGTCCCAGTATTTACAGCCAAGCCCTCAAGAGGCAACTGGATGCAGTCCAACTACCCGATGGAGTGGTATTGATACAGTACGTCGATGACATTCTTTTGGCGGCCGACACCACTCCTCTTGCCGTCACAGCCACCATTCACCTCCTCCGCTTCCTTGCGGAGAACGGTCACAAGGTCTCCAGAAAGAAATTGCAATTCTGCCAGCCCCAGGTAACTTATCTAGGCCACCTACTATCCAAAGACGGGAGGAAACTTACCCCTGACCGAATTCAAACCATCCTAGAAACCCCTGTTCCCAAAACTCAGAAGCAAGTACGATCCCTAGTGGGCCTCACCTCCTTTTGTCGACAGTGGTTGCCAAACTTCAGTCTCACCATAAAGCCTCTGCTTTCCCTGCTGGCTAAGGATGTCCCCTTCCCCCTCCCCTGGACACCCGAATGCCAATCCTCCTTCAAAGAATTACGAGACGCCCTCTGCTCGGCCCCAGTCCTAGGAACCCCAGACTACACTAAACCTTTCTCCCTCTACACCCACGAAAGGGAGGGATGTGCGTTGTCTGTCCTAACCCAGTCCATAGGCCCTAAGCAACGCCCTTGTGCCTACTTCTCTGCCACTCTCGACCCCGTAGCCAGAGCCTTGCCCGCCTGCCTTCGAGCAGTAGCCGCCGCTGCTGTCTCTATCCGACAAAGTGAGGGGATCGTGCTCTCGAACCCCCTCACAGTATTGGTACCCCATGCTGTTGATACCCTCCTGAACCAAACCAAGACTCAGCACCTGACTAGCGCACGACTGACTGGGTATGAACTGACTCTGCTTGCACCCCATATCACATTGAAACGATGCACCACTCTGAATCCAGCTACTCTACTACCTCTCCCTGACACTGACCCCAATGCATCCCCTATACATGACTGCGTGACCCTCACCGACGAACAAACCAAGAGTAGGGTTGACCTCCGGGATACTGCCTTCCCGGACCCTGACGGAGAACTGTGGGTGGATGGCTCATGCATCAAGCTCCCTGATGGCACCACCTCAGCTGCCTATGCAGTCACCACAGCTCGAACAGTTGTTGAGACAGCCCGCATCACACAGCGATCCGCACAGGCGGCTGAACTAATTGCCCTCACACGAGCCTGCATCCTGGCAGCAGGGACAACCGCAAACATTTACACAGACAGTCAGTATGCCTTTGGGGTAGTTCACCACTTCGGGCTCTTATGGAAAGAGAGGGGATTCTTGACTTCTCATGGCACGCCCATCCTGCATGGAGATCTAGTCTCTGCCCTGACCGAAGCAGTCCTCCTCCCCACACGGATAGCTGTGATCAAATGCCAGGCACACAAGAAGGTGACAGACATTATAGGTCAGGGAAATGCACTAGCTGACATTACTGCCCGAACCACAGCCGAGAATAGGTCCACGACCCGCATGTACGTGACCAGGTCACAAACTGAGAAATGGAAGGATGCTAGGGAAACGATTAGGGATATCCAACTAGCCAGCACACCACACGAATTAACTGAATGGGCCCGGGTAGGATTGAAGGACGATGACGGTTGTTGGCGAACTAAAGACTCGAACAAATGGTTGCTACCCGACTCATACTTGATCCCCATGCTGACCATGGCACACTCCCCCGCACACATAGGGTCTGCCCCCATGATCGAACTCATCTCCAAAGTCTGGCACAACGACAGAATACCAGACTCAGCCAAACGTCTGGTCCAACAATGCCTAGTATGCCTCCAACACAACCCTGGGAAAGGAACTGCTGTACCCCGGGGAGGGTTTGGGGTCCCCAATCACCCCTTTGAAGTCCTACAAATGGACTACGTCCAGCTAGAAAGGTGCCAAGGTTTAAAGTATGTGCTTGTCGTTGTGTGTGCCTTCAGCAAGTGGGTGGAAGCCTACCCGACCCATGATAACACCGCTATGACTACCGCAAAAGTACTACTGAAGGAGTTCTTCCCCCGATACGGCCTTTGTCGAATTTTGTGGAGCGACAATGGCCCCCACTTCGTAGCCGAAGTTATCCAACTCATCTTAAAAGGGTTGGGTGTAAAACAGAAGTTCCATGCGGTCTTCCAATCTGCAGGCCTGGTTGAGCGACACAATGCCACATTGAAGCTTAAGATAGCAAAAATAGTCGCCACCACAGGACTAAGATGGCCAGACGCTCTCCCACTAGCATTGCTATCAATGCGTTCCACCCCCACCAAACACCACTTAACCCCCTACGAGGTCGTCTTTGGGCGGCCCATGAACCTTTGGACTGCACCAAAACCATCATCCATCCACGACGTCCCGGACGTCCTCATGTCTGACTATTTGTATAACCTAACTAAGACATTGTCTGTTATCCATCAGCAGGTGCTGCACGCCATTCCCGATGTTTCCAGGGGCCCGGGACACGACATCCAACCCGGTGACTTCGTCTTAGTGCGTAACTTCCAGCGCACCAAGAGTCTGGAGCCCCGGTGGACGGGCCCCCTGCAAGTCCTGATCACCACCCGAACAGCTCTTCGAGTGGAGGGGAAACGCAATTGGCTGCATGCACACCACTGCAAGAAGGTATCACCGACCCTGACAACCACGGACAACATCACCGCCCAAGAGGAACTACTGGACAAAGACCGACCATCCCTGAGCCGCTGCCCGGATACAGAGACACTTGAGTTGATTGAATATCCCGATCCCACTGTGCCATCCAAAGAAGGGTATAACTTGCGACGAAAGGAGAGAACTTCGGCTAAGCAGACCACAGGCTAAGTGGAAATCTCAGAACGGTAGCCTAGTCACCTCAAAGGCCACCAGGAGAGAAACTAAAACAAAGTCTGTGGTTCTGCCCGCTACCGAGTCTCTTGAAGGTGATGGAAGCGCCCGACATGAAGATGATGGAAGCAACCGGACGTCCGAAGATCCACTTCAAAAACCCAAAGACTGACCGAATGCACAGCTTTAAGACAATAGCACTTTTCATTTCCCTTCTCTTTTGCCTTCTCCTCGTGGTTACCTTCTGGATCATGGAGGAGAGCACACCCGCTCATAAGACATTGCTGACTACCGTTCAACCTACCACCACGAAAGAACACCATCTGATCTCACTTTCACCCCAACTCCGAGAAAGGCGTAAGGAGTTCTGGAATAACTCTTTTGTGCAGTTACTCCACCAACACAATCTTGCTACCAACGCCACTAACTGCTGGATCTGTGGATTGCTACCACATGCCACTGGGCACTCAATCCCTTTCATCCCTTCACCTTTTTCTGTCCATGGTTCCTGCCTCGCCTGGCTGATCCTCCTGCAGGAGAGCTACAAGGACAATGCCACTTCCGGCAGAACCATGTCACACTTCTACCATGGGTTCTGGCTGAACAAAACTGGTAGAACTTCCGCCCTCTTCTGCCCTCTGAGATCGAACACTTCCTTTCACATGGACATCCCTGCCAAAGAACGAGTTGAAATGCAAGTGTTCAACAATCCAGCCAGACCCACCTTCTCTTACCTCCGAAAACGGACGGCCGCCACCCTAACAGTGGCCCTGTCCGTCATCAACATCACTGGATCTGTATGCCTCGAAGGCCTGGGGGCACAGCTGGTGGGCCACAGCTCCTGCCTCATCACCCGAACATTGGACTCAGTTGACCCACCTTCCTTTGTTGCCTCCCCGAATATGTACTTCGTGTGTGGTACTAAGGCCTACACCTGGCTCCCGAAAGGTTGGGGAGGCACCTGCTACATCGCCTTTGTCCTTCCTCCGACGTATGTGGCTCCAGCAAACCATCACCGACAGAAACGTGCCAAAGACATTGTACAAACCGACTCCACCAGAGCACAGTTCATGGACGCAGTAAAGGGTCTTGTTCCGCTCTGGGGTCCGATGGCAAACAGCCGTGCCATCCGCCACTTAACCCAGGCAGTCGAAACAGCAATGAACATTACAGCTGGCGCCCTCGCCAACAACACCGCTGAGCTTCAGGCCGTCCGCCTGGTGGCTCTCCAGAACCGCCTTGTTCTAGATGTGGTTCTGGCTGACCGCGGAGGAGCATGCCGCATCATTGGGTCCAGCTGTTGCACCTACGTACCGGATAACTCACCCTCAGTCTACAAAGCAATTGAACACCTCCACAGACTGTCCACAGAGGTCCATCAAGAACAAGAGGAATGGTCACTGGGGAGTTGGTTTTGGGACGCTATTAAAGGTTGGGGATGGAGGCTGTTTTCATTCATCCTCATACCAATCATGATACTATGTGGATGTTGCTTGGGGATTCAGTGTCTGCCACCTTTATGTTCGCTTTTTATGAACTGCATCTGCCCTAAGACTTTGGACTTTGAAACTGAGCGGATGAAAGCTCTGAATGAGGTGGAGGTACGGGGTATTATGGGGATAGATCCAAACTAGGCAAGCTGGCGAGACATGTTAAAAGGGAGGACTGTGGAAATTTAGCGTGCAAACTGAACATTATCTGCGCCATCTTGCCTCTCCCCAGCGCCACGCACAGCGAATGCACGGCCGCCATTTTAGGCACCCCACTCTCTCCCCGCTCACTCTCGACCGCCAGCGCTTTCCCCTGGCGCTGCAAGCATCCCCCGCGCGCTGGCCACCCCCGCTCTCTCATACAGGCCATAAACCCTCTCCTTCTGCGCGACCCTGCTACGGAACCACTTCCGACCGACAACCCATACATGGTCATGCCTCTCCTTTGATAACCCTCTTCCTCTGCGCCCCATTGTCTGAACTGGTCCCAGGCCATCGCCTAGCCCTGCGGATGCAGTTTAATGCCCCTACTGTAAGGGAAACACCCCACATCAAAGGGATTACAGTAGAATCAAAGCCCCTACCCCCTGAGACCCGGCCGGTTGCACACACCCCCGGGAATTAGCGGAATTCCCTGCTGCGCGATAGCCATCTCCCACTGCGGGTAGGGTGGGAACTTCTACTGTATCTACGTGTGGGATCGGATCTGAGCCGGGGCTTCAGGGGATGTTCTTTCAGGCATCAAGGGAATCTCAAGAATATACTGTGTGTAATAAAGCAATAAACCAGTGTATAAGAGACCAGGTCTCAGAGATGCAGTTAGAGCACCTCGTGACGATACCTTGCTGTCTGATCTGATGTGTTCTGCTCCGACGGAATAAAACTTTGTTTCCTGCCTTCCAGTCTCCGGCGCCTGCCTCTTTTATTGGTAAATTATCGAGTGGTATGAGAGGCGATTACCGCCGGGCAAATACTTGAAAGATTATCGACTGAAACTGCCGCTACCATTTAACAGTAGAGGGCCTTGATTTTCAAGTGAAAGTAGGAGCTGAGCTTCTTGCAGAAGTCCTGGGATGGTGTGACGTCTGTGGCTTCGCTGGGGGCTTTGGTGAACTGCCGATTGACATTGAAGACTTCTTTGGTGTTACTTGAGTTGGAGTGGATTTTGTTCTTGATAAAGGTCCTCTTGGTGTCTCTTTTGCGCTGGTGGTATTCGTTCATGGCGTTCCTGTAGTTGTTCTGGTCTTCGATGGTTTTCCTGTTCCGCCAGATTTTCTCACGGTGTCTGCAGGAGTGCCTGGCTTCTAGGAGGTTGGTGGTGAACCAGGCTACCTTCAGGGGGCGTTGTTTGGCAGGGTGGCGGAGGGGTGCGAGCTTGTCGGCTCAGTCGGAGATCCAGCGGTGCAGTTCTTTGGCTGCGGAGTTGGCATTGGTCGTAGCAGAGGGGGGTCTTGGTGAAGGGTGGCGTTGAGGTGTTCCTCTGTGATCTTGCTCAAGTTCCTTCGAGGTAGGCATGGGGTGGGTTTGGATGCGGTGGAGGTGTTGAAGGTGAAATGTACGCAGTGGTGGTCTGTCCAGAGGGGTTGTGTGGTGTGGTGGAAGTGGATGTTTGTCCCTCCTGCGAAGATGGAGTCGAGGGTGTGTCCGGCTCTGTGGGTGGGGGTGGTGAAGAGCTGGTTCAGTCTGAGGTTGGTGAGGTTGTCAAGGAGGGCGATGGAGTAGGGGTCGCTGTGGTTGTCGAGGTGGAAATTCAGGTCTCCGATGAGGATGTATTCCATTGAGGTTATGGCGTGGGGTGCGATGAGGTAGGCAATGGTGGTTGCGGAGAGGGCGCGAGGTCCGGGGGGGGGTCTTTAGGCGAGGGTGCTGCGCAGTGTGGTCCTGGGGCTGGTCTGGATCTGGAAGTGGAAGTGTTGTGTGTTGGAGAGGGGGTCGCTCGTGCTGGAGGTGGATAGTCAGAGGGAGCTCTTGTGTACAATGGCGAGTCCTCCTCCTGGTTGGCGGGGGCAGTCTTTTCTCTGGATCTTGTATCCATTAGGGAGGGCAGTGGCGATGTAGGGTGCGGAGGTGGCATTGCTCCAGGTTTCTGTGAAGAAGGTGACATCGGGCGAGAGAGTGTCGAGCAGGTCCCACATCTCTACGGCGCGTCGGTGTAGGGAGCGCACGTTGAGGAGATTGCATGTCAGTGCTTCAGGGGTGTGGGTGTCCGGTGAGGGGTCGGTGGTCATGGGGGCGATGTCGATGGTGAAGGATTGTCGGCAGTGTCGGCAGGAGAACTGGCCATGGGTAGTGTTCGGTGTAGCACTTTGGCAGTTGGTGTTTCTTCCAGGGTTGAGTGCGTGGAGAGTGGCAGAGTTGTAGTGGTGGGGGCTTGTAGATCCAGGGTTCCTGGCGCTGGCCGCGGTCGGGTCACGGACGGGCGCAGTCGGGCTTGCCTTAGGCGCACCAGCAGCGCACCCGCTGCACGACTGCCCAGCAGCCGCCATTAAGTAGAGGAGGGGGAGGGAAGTGCAGTTGGGAGGCAGGAGCGGGGCAGTCAGGGAGGAGGGTTTACGGGGGCAGAGGCAGCAGCGGGAAATGGGGAAAACCTAAAAAAAATAACGGGACAACAACAACGGGTGGGCACAGGTACAGAGTCCAAAAAATGAATGCAACAGATTGGGCACACAGTCAGCACTAAAGACGAATGTAGCAGAAATGGGCACAAGTGAACACAAAAACGAACCCAACAGTCTAGGGCACAAAGCAAGCAAAAAACGAGAGCAAAACATCGAATGCAATGAATCCAGACTGGCAGATTAGTAGGTGAGCCAAGCCAGTTATCTGAATATAGAAATACTACGAGCAGGTAGAAAGTAATTTCTGAATTAGTGTTCGCACGAGATTTTTGGCCTACCTTTAACAGTAGGTAACTACTCGCAGACTTGTACTTCTGTGAGAATCGCATAAGCCTCAGAGATCGTTTTCCGCCCTGGAAGAAAATTTACTCCTCACGAGGTAGAACTAAGGACCTAGCGTAATCGCAGGCACCCTTGCACCATGGTGCAAGGGTGCCTGTGTTGTTGGCAGGATTTTGTTTGTGCAGGAAGGGGCACCTTCCTGCACAATAATAATCCATGGAGGCGTTTTCCTCCTTCTATGTGTGGAAAAAACAAGGAGAACTAAAGACAATTCTCCTCGTTACGGCAGCCCTATTGTTTGCATCGGATTAACCCATATAGAATGTTATACCTGGAGTAAATGTTCTCAAAGGAATACGTGACTGTCATAGATTTCCTTGAGTGCTCCTGCCATCCCTTGGACTGTGCTCCAAAGGACTGGAGCACATTTTTATGAAAGGGCTTTTTGAATAGGGCCTAACAGAAAAAGGCAATGCAGATGTTTTATATAGCGCCTTTATCACCCCTACAGTTTATACAAATACCCCATGTGATTGGCAGATTTACCCTACTATTTCCAAAGTTGTCTGCCGTGACCGTTTGATTTCATTTGTTGTTTTTGCCTCCAAAATATCTGTTGGGAGACTACGGCGCAGATTCTCAACAGATCACAGAACACAGCGCAGCAGCAAAAAATACTGCGCTGATTGACAGGGAGGGAGCAGGTAAGCCCTATCTACAGAGATATGGTTCTCTCTCCCCCTCTCCCTAGCACCGGCACAGATTTTAGCTGCCGCGCAGCAGGCACACACTTTAGCGCCATTGCCTTAGGGTGCGTTCCTGAGTCTATCATGGGTTTTGTACAGGAAGGGTACTCTTCCTGTACAAAATACTATTGCTAGACAAGTTTAAAACCTTTTCCTACTTTGTATGTGTGCTGTGCTGTGCAGCACACATACAAAGTTGGAAAAGCAAGGAGAAATGAAAACATTTCTCCTTTTAACACCTGCTTTCCAGCAGGGTTAACTTTTTGCGCTAAACCCAGCCTATTAATGTTAGTAGATAAGCATCAAAAAGCATTGGTGGCTGCATGGGAATGCCCATGTACCACTCATATAATGCCCCTTTGACTCAAAGTAGTACAAATTAGCATTTTGCGCTGCTTTGCGTTATTTTTACATACAAACCAAAGCAAATACCAATTTGTGTTGGTTTGTTAATCCCCAAAAAGGTCTAGCATCGGGTTAGTGTTAAAAAAGTAACATTAGCCCAACGCTAAACCTTTGTGAATCTTGTCCTACATCTAGCAACACTTTTTCTATAAAAAAAATAATGGCTGTATCCCAATGTAATGTCTGTCTCTGTTTTACACCCATTGTAAAATATTCCTCCAAATCATACAGAAGAATTAGCTGAAATTTCAGTCATACGACTTGTGACGTACATCCTCTGCACTTTCACCGCCCATTTCCAGCCAATCTCCACTCATGATTAGGATTTGATTACAGGAGGCCCTGGGGAAATTTACATGGTGGCAGGGTCATTTGCATAATTTTGGGGCGCTCTTTTTAGGCTTGCTACGCAAAACTCCTGAAATGACGACATTACTCCACTTTGCATAATTGAGTGCAGCTCGTCTCAAAAATTCACTGTGTGTATTGGATAATAACACAAGCAGCCAGAACATGAGCAGCTGCTGCTACGCCACTTGTATTTTTTGTGCTGGTTTTTACCTATGAAACGCGTCCTTGGATCAAAATGTGATCATCCTGAAATCTGGCATGGTCCCAGGCTCCCTGGTCCAGTGTTCGACAACCCTGTCAAAGAAAACTCATGCACACTGTCTAAATAAAACTTATGCACTTCTCTCCCTGTGAAAGGGTTTTGCTTCTCAGTGCACACCTTACCTCCAAGCTCCTTTGTAATGTCACCTATAAATATATTGAAGAATGTCTGTGGTACTCCACTGGTGCTTCCCTGTTCTCCTTACAGACACCTGTTACCAGCACACTCAGCCTCCCCTGTTTCAGCAGCTAGGCAACCTGTCCAAGACTGGTCAACTTCTTGACACACCTTCTATGAAGGACAGTGCCGTGACTTCATCTGCTGTGACTTCATGAATGTTCATGGTCAGCCAGTGAAGAATCCAAGTTATGCATGTCAAGGCCTCCTACTCATCTCTCTTGAATTAAAATCATCCCGCAGTGGATCATGGAATTTACTGTGATCAAGGTATTTGCTAATGGCTTCTTTGGAAGGACTCCCTCCCAGTAGCTTATCCGTTGGAGATGTCCATATGGTTGGTCTGCACTCCTCCTTCGTGCTCCCTGCTCCGTGCTTCGTGGGACCTGACTGCATGTGGTCTTTTCTGAGCTTGCAGGGCCCAGTCATCTTCTAGCAAATGTTTGGGTATTGTGAGGGTTACCATAGAACCTCATAGTATTTTTAATAACCAAGATGTCAACATGCTGGTCAAAGTCCTCTTTTAACCTCCCTGGGTACAAATGCACAACGCACACTTTTATAACAATAATAAACCTTCTCCAAGTCCCCTACAACTTGGGGTGTGTGAAGTTCCAAGCATCAACACCATCGAAGAGAGGAGAGGAGAAAGATATTTGCACATTGGGCAGTTTGCAATGCCAGATATTGTTAACAAATTCAACCAACGTTTCATCGCCAAAAAGAAGTTTTATGATAGATTTTTTCCTCTAAAAGTTGGTTTGAAGAGTGTTTCACACACCAACAGTTAGTAGATATATTCGTCAGAAATTGTTTAAACATCACACATGTTCACGAAGCTCGCAAAAAAATTAATTTGAACAAAATAACACAGAGATTTTGAAGGAAAACTTTGTAACAACAATGGTTTCTTCAAAAATATTGTCAAAAATAGCTGTGTTTAGTTTAGTTTGAGGTGCTTTCTGTGATAAACATATGATTCACTCAGGAAAAATAAATTCCCAAAACACATATAGGATTAACCTTCAGCATTTCAATACACTTTTTTATTATTGTCATTCTTTAAAGTGTTTCTATTAAAATACCTCAGAAGAGTAAAGGACTGAGTCCACTCAGCAGGAGAAATTGATACTCTTTGCAATCTCAGTGATGAATGAGCTCCCCAGGAGGGAGATTTGTGTAAATATGAAACCATTTCAGAGTTCATTCGCAGTTCATTTTCATCAGCATTCGCTCTCAACACAATTCTCTGTGGTCTAATAGTTGATACAAACATTCCACACCATGCAATGGGTGACTTGAAAACAGAATTTGGTATCCAAGTAGCAAGTCCTGACTGCAGCAACACAGTAGCATGATTCCCTTGCAAGCATGATGAAAGTTATACTCAGTTATCTAAGATGGCCTCCGTCTCTCTTGAAAATTCAACTGTATGGCCTACTGGGAATCGTAGACCACCTCTTGTCCTCTGCTATACAAACCAACCCCTCTGTTCACTCTGCTTCCGTCAACAATGTACCAGCACTCTGTGATGACTGCGGACCATCCCTTGACTGCAAGACATTCACCACAAGCCGCCTTCAGATGCCACCACCACGCAAACTGACCACGCAGAAAGGTTAGCGATCTACTGACAGTCGTTTCTATCACATTCTCCAACTTTAATACATCACATCTCTGGCTTCCATAGTGGGTCCTCCTGAATCCTCTGATTTGGCCTCTTGCTAATTAGTTCTTCACATAAAAAAAAAGATGTAAACAGAATGCAGTTTTACATTCTACATTGTAGGTCTGATTTAGAGAAAAGAGCAAAATGGACACCATGTCCTACTAAAATCATGTAGGAGGGAGTGCCCTATTAAGAGGCCAATTACTATGTCATTCGGAAAGGCTCCAAATGGGATTCGATTAGTCCGAATCCGATTCGGAACCTGCCTTTCCGTCCGATTCGGACACATTTCCGAACTACCAATTACGAAGGTCGAAACCGTTCATACAGTCCGACTCGGTTCTGATCGGCATTCGGAGTAACCGAGTCAGTCGGAGCCGACTTGTACAGGTCTACAGACCTTGTTACCGACCGAGCAATTAAGATGTCAGATTCGGAGAGCCTTTCTGAATCAATTGTTCCGACACAGATCGGCTGTCAGAATCTGACTTTAGGTGCCTGTAGCAGGCCCCCTCCCTTCACCCGGGGGCCTCCAAAAGGGGGCCGTGTGGGTACCCCCTTTCCAAGCATGCACAGTGTGGTATGCATCATGGGGTGCCTGCCACAGGGTGCACGATTTGCCGCAACCACCCCTTTCTTCAATGGGAGCCAGTGTTGTGGATCGGAACACAGGCTCCCATTAAAGTCAATGGGAGTCCGACCGCACGGTGTTTGGAACCATCATAATCAGTCGGTCGGACTTCCCAATCCAATTCAGTCAGAAACCATTCTGAGACCAATTCGGTCGGAATGCTTTCTGACCGACATTGTAATCAGACCCAAAGTCTAACCTTTCCTATTCCATTTCCGCCATCGTTATTACTGTCCAGGATCAGCTTGTAAATATGATTGTCCCAGACAAAAGATGTGAACTGTCCATGATGCTCCTGTAAAAACTCCTACCCTATGCGGGAGATTAATTAGGTGATTCCAGATGATGGACCCTTTCTAGCGGAAACATCTTCAGGAATAACGTAAGTGACAACAGAGCTGCCAAGCTAGTATGGCATGGTGTACCTGCTGTCACAATCGGAAAAAAACTTTAGATTTGGTGTGCTGTAAAGGATAAATCTTAAATAATTAACTTTATCCTGATGTCACTAAATTATCCATTTACTCAAAAGAGTCTGCCTCGGCAGAATATGCTGGCATTGCATGTCATAAGTATTTTTGTAAACAAACAACTAGGTTATGAGCAGTTCGACTTTCTAAGTGCACACCATGGGGCTGAGTCACAGAACTAACTTAAGACAAAATCCTAAACTTACTACTTTTGGTATTCACAGAAATTAGGATTTTGTCTTAAGTTTGTCTTAAGACAAACTTAAGACAGACTTAAGACAGTCTTAAGACAGACTTAAGACAGTCTTAAGACAGACTTAAGACAAACTTAAGACAGACTTAAGACAGACTTAAGACAAACTTAAGACAAAATCCTAACTTAAGTCTGTCTTAAGTCTGTCTTAAGTCTGTCTTAAGTTTGTCTTAAGTCTGTCTTAAGACTGTCTTAAGTCTGTCTTAAGACAGTCTTAAGTCTGTCTTAAGTTTGTCTTAAGACAAACATAAGACAAAATCCTAACTTCTGTGAATACCAAAAGTAGTAAGTTTAGGATTTTGTCTTAAGTTAGTTCGGTGAATCGGGACCCAGGCATCTGATGAACTCACCGACTCATAACTATCTACCCAGAGATAAGCTGCTTGGTCTTCTGCCTTCAACAATAGTGAAATAATTAAATATATAAGTTAGAATGAGTTGTCAAGATTTGAATCATAATAAACAAACAGGTAGAAATACCTTTATACCCCTAATACGTTTCTTAAAACACCTCAGGAATATAAGAACTAGGGGCCATATTTATGTAGAAGTGACACAGGTCAGCGCAGCAAGACATCTTGCTCCGCTGGCTGACATGGAAACAGCATGAATGTGCCGTATTTAACACAATATGGGGCATTCTTGCCTTTTCCCTGCACTGGGGCACAATGTGCTGCTTAGGTTCTAGCACAGGCACTCTTGCACCATGATGCAAGGGTGCCTGCGTTGCAAGCAGGATTGTTTTTGTGCAGGACTTTACTGCACAAAAAGAATGTTCTGAAGTATTTCTCTCTTTCTGTGTGTTCTGCACAATGCAACACACACAGGAGAGGAAGTAACGAGGAGAAATAAAGATATTACTCCTCTTTAGATCTCCCCTGGGAAGGCGTAGCATTTTGGTGCATTCCCAGGTCTACCAGTTCTGCTAAATCTGGGAATGTGTCGAAATGCATGTTTTTTTTTGCATGGGAACACCCATGCACCACTCATGGAATGCCTCCCTGGGGCAGAGTAATGCAACACACTAATTTGCACTGCATTGCATTACTCCGGATTTATCTAGCCACTCAGGGTGCATTGCGTGGCTTGATAAATCAAACCTTGAAGGTTGCATCGCTTTTGCACCCATTGATTTCCATCTTTGAGGCATAGAATCGTCACCTGACACTGGCACCACACACACCATCCTCTGATCCACCATTTGAAAAAGGTTCTCTTACAGAGTATGTTGGCACCATCACCATCTCATGGTAAACGTGAGACCCCAGTTTCCTTGCCACACTTCTGTGCCCACATCACATTGTACTACAGTCCACATCAAAGATAAAACCATAGCGCAGCGTGGCATGAAAACGTGTGCTATGCTGAATGACTTTCCCATGGATTTCCACTAAGCGTGTCCAACTTGAAGCCGCTAGTCAATCTTGCATGACCTTCCCATGCTTAAAGATCGCAGTACTGACTGTCCCTCACTGACTGCCACAACTACAAGCATGTAAACTCTCCTGCATATACACACAACAGACACTTGACTTCCTGCCAACATACCTAGATGATGGACACTAAGCTGCTGTCATCACACCTCAATGAGGGTCACCACACTGCTGCCACCAGACCTACATATTGAACACTAAGCTGCTTCTCCTCATACCTCCTTGCCCTATGTGCCCTATCAAAAGCACTATGTTATGCCCCATTCACTTTGTTCATGCAAAGGCTTATCATCAAAGCTGCATCTACAGAGATCATATGCAGAGATGTATACTGTTCCATATGGCACTGCTCACTCTGACCACATAAGGTCAACAACGTAAAGATCTCCATCTGTGACACCAGCTCATCATCCATCATATAGCCATCGTCTGCCACTGCATCACCACCATGTGTTCATGCTATTTGTTAGCAGTTAATATAGCTCATAGAAGACCTAGAGGGGGGGCAAACACTTTGCATATGAGTAGTTTTATAAAAACAGTAAATTCATACAAGACAGCTCATGGATAAATAGCAAACTGTAAGATGTAAGCTTTATCTAAGCTACATAGGTTGCTATCTATATAGTGTATAAACATTAACCTAGAAAATGTACATATCAGTAGCCATTAAACACAACATAGGCAGGACTGATAGTCACAGCGGTCCCGGTGGGAGAAGGGCTTCATTACAACACCTGCCCAATCTTAGGCCTATCAAATGTGGAAGTGGTGGAGAAACATGTATTTATTTATTTAGTTTATTTGGGGGTTTCTATAGCACTACAAGACACTGGAGGTAGCTTCAGAGTTTTTTAATTAGGTAACACTGATTTAGTGTTCAAACCTTGAAGTGTAAAATAATCAATCATTCAGTAATCTTATAAAGCGCGACTACTCACCTGTGAGGGTCTCAAGGTGCTAAGTTGGAGGTGAAGGGTGGGTCTGCGTTTTACCCAAAAAAGACAGGTCTTGAGGTCCTTCCTGAATTGCGTCAGCGAAGTGTAAACTTTTCTGGGGTGGAAGCAAATTACAGGCTACAGATGAAGTGACTGGTTGTAGGCGCCTAACCAACAGGATCTAGTTTGCAGGATGTTCAGCCCACACCTACTTGGAAACAAGTCACAGGTCTGCCAGAAAAGATGGGTTCTTAAAAAAATCCTGAATGCCAGGAAAGAAAGGGTGTGAAACTCTTTTTTAAAGGTTTGCTAGGGTGAGGCTTTAGGGATGCCAGTGGTATGAGATCGACACCATAGGTTCACTTTCCAAATATTTTGTTTTTTTGCTTTTTTACATTTCGGTGTATCTAGAAGAAGGGTGTACATGGCAAGATAGTCAACCGTTCCCAACAAAGGAGATTTATGAGTGATGCATTCTGGTTTGTCTCTGTAGTGAGACACTAAAGGAGGTCAGAATTGAAGGGATGCAGTCAAACTCTCTCTAGGTTGTCAACTACATGAATGGCTGCTTTGAAGGAGATCAGATGCAGTTTGGGAATTCTTATGGGAAAGAAGTCACCATATTTCAGTATCAACAACACAATGATCTGAACAACTTCTTTGAAACCAGGCTCCCAGATGAAAGACTTGAGTGGAGATCTCAAGCTGGAATTATATCCCTTCCGCCATTGCATTGGTGAGCGCAGGAAGGATAGCGTTTTCGTCCAAGGGGAAGCCAAGAGATTTCACACAATTCATGATGGATGAATGGATTTCATATCATAAGTGTGTTGACCCAGTCTTGGATTGGGATGGAGTAGTTAGCTGGGAAGATCAGGAGGAACTCTGTCTTTGAGCAGGTTTGGTTTAAGATTGTGGCACAATATTCACTCTTGACACTTCATTTCACCGAAGTGCAGCCATCCCGTACATCATTGTACGGGGTTAGATAGCCTGATAGTTTATAATATGACAAAGTTCTGCCAATCACTCCAGATACCAAACCTGACAAACCTTACAAAGCGAGATTCCCAAGTTATGTTATCCAACACATATTTGTCGCAGATGCCAAAAATGCATATGTTTCCTTATCTCTTTCTAATAAGAGATTTTTAGACTAGACATGTGCAAAGTACTGTTTGGGCTCCACTTATCACCAACATCAGCAATGCCATGTTTGTCTCAGAGCAATCCTGAATCAGACTCAACAAACATATACATGATTTCCTCACTGACAAACCAGGCTTCTTAGGGTGTGCCTTCTCCGAAGCAGGAACTTCCCATGACCTGTGAAACATGAAGCTCATGACAGACAACCCTTTACCAAAACCCCAGACCTAGATGATAACTTCACTTAGGTTATTAAAATACAGCGTACTTTTCAATCTCTGACACACTACCATCATGCAGGTGCACTGGGCCATCATCACAAAGCATACAACCTTATCTTTATTTCATATTTGTGTAGCACTTTTTGACTTAGAGGTTGCTTCAAAGTGTGTATCGATGGCTGTGGGAAAAAAAGGTAGCATTGAGTAGGATCACATAAGCAAATTAAGGTGGAAATTTCCCTTATGTTGCCGAGCATCCCTTTGTATCTCTCAGGTGAGTGGAAAATCTGCTTTAGATGGACGTCCTTTGGCATATCTTCCAGTGGTATGCCAGCAGCACGTTTTTAAGTAGGGTAGAGTGTGACTATCCTCACACTAGAGAATGCACTTCTACATGGTGCCGGGAGAGATAAAGGGGGATATTCTTAAGAACGTGTGATAACCATTGCAAAAGTTACTTATCACAACCTCCAACATCGCAGTCTAACGCGGGAAAATTACACCGTGTCAACGAAGCATTCTCAACACAGCGGCACCATGCGATATTCCCCAGATAACGCGTCACCTGATCGCGTTAAAATCAACGCCATGCCGCAAAAATGTGAAACACGAATGCAAAAAAAGCTGCGATACAAAAATCAGCGAAAACCAACTACAGGCCTGCAATTCACACGTGTCAGGCAGGAACAATCACCATAAAAGTAGAACTAAAACTGACAAACAAATGCCAAACAACAGCCAAGCACAATGGATGTTGCCGGAGCAAGTATGGAGGAGAACCAGAACCCCACAGGCCCCCCGGAGGACCTGCCTGGGACCTCGGGGTCAGGGAAGGGCAAGGAGAAGAAGAGTAGGAAGAAGCACTTCAGTCCGCAGGAAAACAGGATCCTGATAACAGAGGTGGTCAAACACCATCAACAACTGTTCGTCACCTTCACTGTGCCATTGGCAACAAAAAATGGACTATGGCAGTCCATCATGGACAAGGTGAATGCAGTCGCAGTGCTGAAGAGGACAATGAATGAGGTCAAGAGGCGCTGGACTGATGTCAAGTGCAAAAACAAGCAGAAGCTTGCCAACAACCGAAAGGCAGCAATGCAGACTGGAAGTGGCAGTCCAGCGCCACAGGAGGAGCTGAACGACATGGAGGAAATGGTGTCCACAGTCATCAGTGGGGAGACGGTGGCTGGAGTCGGTGGACCGGACACTGCTCAACATGACTGAACATGACAGCAACAGGGTTAGTAACGATCAGGGACTGGGGGCATGGGGGGAGATGGGCACAATGGCACACATGCACAATTGAGCTGAGCACATCTGCGGACAAACCATGCCCCGGACCCCAACTCCCACCAAAAGAACAATGTACCCAAGTATGCTACATGTCAGCACTGTACAAGCACAGAAGTCAAAGGCACATGGCTTGAAAGGGATAAGGGGCAGTAAAACAGAGCAGCAGGGGCCACACCCCCAAGGCAGCACACACACATGATATGCAGAGCACATCAACACTGACAACAAAGTGGCACAAACCGCAACACGTCCACAACAGAACACAGGACACAACTAGCGCATACTGGGTGTAAACAATGGCCAATCACAAGTGGCATTGCAGGGAAATGTGAGTAGACAATGTACAACTTCAAACACACATCCGTGATGTTGTTAAAATGTCCACTGTCCCGCAGCAAATAGGCAGCCCCTCCAAAACAGCCACGATGCACACAGTCATGCAGTCTGTATGTGAACATGTACAATCCGGCAACACACATGTGACCACATTGTCAAACTGCATCTCCCCTTCACATTGCAGAGGGACAGTCAACACCTCCTGCAGAGCAGCCCAAACCTCTCTTCTCTGATGATGAAGAGGACCACCACAGCTTCGACTCCGACGCCCCCCAGGAGTTCATTGACAGTCTCCGCAGCCCACCTCCAGGAGCATGGCATCCCAGCTGCAACGGGGACACCCCACCCCCTGCATAGACCATGCAGCAAGCAGCACCCATCACCACGGCTGCCTCCCAGGACCCCCACGAAGAACCCATGGCCTTCCAACGCTGTGTGTTGGGATGCCAGGAGCAGCTGGCTGAACAGGTGCGGGTTGGCTTCGACCACATGGCAGACAAACTAGATGCCATACGTGGGTGTCTAAGTCCCATCAGAGACCACTCACAGTCCCTAACTGACACCCACAGTCCACTCCATGCACTCCAACAAACCATGGATGACATCGCCAGAGTCCTGACCCTGAGACAAGAATGACTGTCTAGTCAGAGTGGCTCCAGCGAGCTCACCCAGGAGTTGGGACTCATACGGAGGCTCATGGAGACCATGGAGTGGGCCAATGCGGAAAGCGCAGCTGCCATGGCTGCACACCAATGAGAAGTAGCTGGGTTCCACAATGACCTCAAAACCATCCTCATGGCATTGCTGCCACAAGGCCTTGCGTCGATGCATGCTGCTTCTACCGATGATGCCCCGTCCCGGCGGTCTGGACTGCTCAGGTTTTGTGTGCCCTGCTGGACCGCAGTGTAGGCTAGAGCCAGTGGGCAGCGTGGGCCTACCGCCACATGGCGTCGCATCCCGGATCACAGAGTTAGTGGCACTTCAAGGGCTGAGTGGGTGTGCAGCCTGCGATGATGCCCTGTGCACTGGTATGTCCTCTGCCATGGCGAAATCAAGACCCAGCATCAAATGTGAGACCTGGTGGCCTAAGGACCGGGGCTGCATGATGTGGAGGGTGCCATGTCCGCGGGCCCTGGGCTTGTGACTTGCAGCAGCACGTGGTGGAACCTCTTTTCTACACACCGGTGGAGGAAGGTGTGCAGTGAGGCCTGGGTGCGTCGGTGCGGGCATGCACCGGTGGGCGGCGAGAGGGGCTGGGGTGCCTCTGCCTGGGTGCGCATGGGCGGGCAGGCACTGATGTCTTGTGCAATTGTATGTACTGTGCCATTCATGTATCTGGACTCTGTTTAAGATGACGGGTCTGTCTCAGATGTGTGACCTGGTGAACTGCACTACATACCGGCACATGGTTGGAGACACACCGGTGGCAGCAGGTGAGCAGTGTGGCCTGTGTGCGTAGTGTTGGCTCTCTCTCTCCCTGTCCCTCTCTTCTTCTCTCTCTCTCTCTCCCTCTCTGTCCGTCTATCTCTCTCTCTCCCTTTCTGTACGTCTATCTCTCTCTCCCCCTCTCTGTCCGTCTATCTCTCTCTCCCTCTCTTCCTCTCTCTCTCCTTCGCTCTTTCTCTGTCCCTTGATGTGTGCAGGACACACCTTCCTATCATGATTTTTGTCTTGCAGGCTGTGACCTACGGATTGTCCCGATGGGAGCCCCCTTGTGCCTTCATTTCTATTCTGTGTTTATTTTAATACATTTTCCTTTGTCGCTTAGAAGGTGAATGTGTGATGCTCATTTTTGTGACGACACATGCATGTCACCATATGTGATTGTGCGACATCAGGCGGAATATTTGGTACATGATTCAGTGTAGTTGATGTGGCATATCTTTGGCCGGGGGGGTAGTGCCAGGGAGGGTGGGTCCTGGGGCAGTGGGTGTTGTTGCCCTATTGGGGCTCTGGGCTGCATGTTCAGTTGCCTGGGTGCATCTGTTGGTCTTCTTGTTTGGCTTTGGGCTGGGCTTCCTTTTGTGGTGCAGGCAGTGGTCCGACTTTGCACCAGGTCTGAGCAGGTGTTAGTTTCCTGGTGCTAACACGCCTTATCCATGTTTTGTGTTCTTATCGCCGATGTGGCTGGTCATTGAGAATGTTGCTGTGTGGTGTTGTGGCGGCTTTTTGCATGGGAACGCATACTCTGCATCTCATTAGCGATAATTGCGGAGGTCATCTGTGGCGATGTTTTTTGTGGCTGCTATCGCAGGTAAACTGGTGCTATGGGCTGTTAGCATCAGTTTGTGAATGGGGCGATAAATTCATAGCGACTTTGGCTGAGATAAAGTGTCGGCGATAGCTCCTTGAGAATATGCCCCAAAGTGTGTTTGGCCACCACAGCTTTCCTTGACGAAAGTGTGATTATAGGGAGCTGTCCTTGCTCCCCCGCCAGTTCAAGTCTAGATTTTAAATTAACTCGGTTCCTCTCGGAGAGCAAGGGGCTCTACCACATTTAAACTGAGCAGTGTCTCAGTAGAGTGACTTTTCCTTTACTCCTGGATCTTAAGGCGGTAGGGTCAGCACCTAAGGGGTCATATTGTTGAGAGTCCTGATGAAAGCCGGGGTAGTACATTTTGCCGGCTGAAACATGTCGACGGTTTTGCGTGGAGAGGTCGGTGTGTCATTATAAGCTCCCCAACTCTGCATCCACTAATCCATTTTTCATCTGGACATGGTATCCAGTATTAAACTTGTAATAGGGACTCCCTGATACCAGTTTTATACCACTATATCTGCACATTGTTTCGCTGTGATCCCGTTTTTCTCAATTTATGTTGTATTGTCTTCCCCCTCCCTATTGCTCCACCTCCAGCATTGGTCTGCGTGGAGGTGTGTTAGCAGCCCTATGATGAAGCATGACACAGCTTGCTGTGTGTGAGGGCAGTTTGTGTATTTTCCCCACACTAACTTTCTACTATCGAGATCTTTTGTCCCTCTTCCTTCTAGATTGTGATAAAAAAAAAGAGGGTAACTATCAACAACCATCTGTACAAGCACACGGTCTTGATTGCAGGCATTTGTTTGAGCAAGAGGCAGTGGAGTTGTGTCAGTGTCGGTGAGATGTGGTCATTATGCTACAAGTTTAGAGTATGGTGGGTTGTAAAGTTTTCTCACTACTTGGAGCTTAGCAGTTGACTTCGCAGAATGATCTAATATAGCTTATTCCAGTAGCCTGTACTCCAGGGAAAGGGTAGCTGCCCTCACGAGCTACACGGCAATCCTGCATAGTGTAACATATGTGAAAGGTGTCACATGTCTCCTTTAGATGGTCCAAGGTAGGTGGAAAAAACACTAACGAAAAAAAGCTTCCTTAGCAATCCGATATTGCTTGATTGAAGAGGGAGATTTACATCACAGTAAACGAGCCAGCACATACATCATCATGAGGGAAAAAGAGCCATGCAAAAGATGGAAATAGAACTTAGCTGATCTGGGAGCTAAAAACAAGGAGAAAAATAGAGTTCAATTAGGCAATGCATGGAATGAAAAATAATGAACAAATAGGTTATAACGTGTCTTCCTCTCATGATTCCATTGTGTGAAGAGTAGTTCATAGCCTTGACATCACCTCATCTCATCTCTGGAATTCATGCTAGACATAGAAAGAAGACTAAATGTGACACCTGTGCCAGCTGCTGGATTGCACAGCTCCACTACTCTCCATGCCCCCAATGGACCACGGAACACCACTCCATGTGACCACGATCACAGAAAATTCATCATGGACCCAGCAAGGAGGGTGTGCAGTGCCCTCACTTGCTTCCTCTGACTGTCTCTGGTGAGCCCTAGGCACAGGTGGTTCATGTTTCTTCAGAACTACCAGCCACAAATCCTGTAAAGTGAATGTGTTTTACAATAACTGCAGTTGAACCCTTCAACTTCCAGAGGTATTGAGTTTGCATCTCTTTTCACCAGTGATGCGGTTCATAAAAACCATCTTTCTCTTCAGAAGGCATGAAGTAAGGGTTTTTGTCTACTCTGGATAAAGTTAAATCCCTTGATTCTACTTATGTTATGTTTTTCACCTCTGAATTATGACTCAACCAATTACAACTTATCGACACTATCTCATCGACTGATAATCCCAATGATGTATTGACTCATTGGTTGAGAGGAAGGTCAAAGCCAAGAAAGCTCTGGGAACAAGTATTACAACCATGACAAAGCTGATGAGTAATTGCAGAACACTCACAGTTTAAATCATGTTTTAATGAAATTGGCCTAATACCACATGAGCCGTAAGCGAGTAGGAGGATGTTGGGTGGCCACATGCAGAAATCCCAGAGAATCCTAGCTGAAGGTTCAAGGTGGAAGGAGAAATGGTTAAGGAAACAAGCATGGCACATTGCATCTGGTTTGGAAATGACAATGCAGACATGGTAAGAACTGGTGGGTGAGCTCCTCTTGTGGGTGTACCTGCAGAGGAGTCAAGTTAGAATCTAAGAAGTAAGTACTTAGGATGTGGCCTCTCTCGCTGGGCTCAAAATAGCATTCTACACTTTCTGGTGCTGCGATGCAGGCCATGTTGATTGACCTGCCTTGTGAGGAACCTGTCTGCCTGGAAGAACCACTTTATGCAGTATTGAAATGCACCTAGAAGCAAAATGAGGCTCTAACCATGCACTCATTGTTAAACCGTGGCTAGACATCTCTTTGGAGTCCACCTAGGAGAAACAGACTGTCTTAAACATGAACTCATTGTTAAACCACTAGTTAACTACTTAGTGGAGTCCACCCAAGAGCAGTAGAGGGTCCTAACCATGGGGGCACTGTTAAACTACTAGTAGAACACTAGTTTTTGTTAACTCACTGTTAAACCACCAGTTCACCACTTAATGGTTTTCACCCAAGAGTAGAAGGAGGTCCTAATCATGGAAACACTGTTAAACCAACAGATAATCACTTAATCGATTCCACCCAAGAGTAGTAGAAGGTCCTGCTTAGGGGGGCAGAGTTAAACCACTAGTAAAACACTGGATTTTGTAAACACAATTTTAAACCACCAGTTAACCACTTAATCAAGTCCACTCAAGAGCAGTAGAACAACCAGTAGATTCCTTAATGGAGTCAACCCAAGAGTAGTAGAAGGTCCTAGCCGGGGGGCACAGTTAAACCACTGTAGAACACTGGTTTCTGTTAACTCAATGTATTAATTGAGTCCACCCAAGAGAGGTAGAACAACCAGTAGACTCCTTAATCAAGTCCACCAAAGAGCAGTAGAACCACAGCGCTTAATTTGATCTGGTGTTTTCAAGTGCTCAGCACCGGCACTTAGTTGCCAGTACCGGCGCTTATGACATTCTGCCATATGGTGATGCTGTCTGCCTTCTTTACCTATGAGCAAACCAACATCTGTTTATTAATTCAATTTACATTTACAATGACTAATACCTGCTTCCCAAGCTATTCTTTTAGCTTTGGGGGCCTGAAATGGGATGGATTGTCACACTTGTAAGAGTGTGATTGTTATTTGTTGTGTTGGCACTCTCATTGGCAGCACCGGCAGGGACAATGGATGGTGCAAGCTGTAGTGTCCTCCTCACGAGGGCCCTGTCAGTAATTTGTTTTACAAATTAAGCACTGTAGTCACCAGTTGACCCCTTAATGGAGTCCACCCTAGAGCAGTAGAAGCTCCTAACCCTAACCATCGAGGCACTGTTGAACCCCCATTTGACCCTTAATCGAGTCCATTCCTCGCTTTCAGGCCACACTGAGCTGTGCCAGCTGAGGTTGTCTTCCCTTGCTCTTCCTCGCTGTCAGGTTGCCCTGAGCGGTGCTTGTTCAGGTTGTCTTCCCTTGTCCTTCCTCGCTGTCAGGCCACCCTGAGCTGTGCCTGGTGAGTTTGTCTTCTCTTGTCCTTCCTCACTGTCAGGCCACACTGGGCTGTGCCTGCTGAGGTTGTCTTCCCGTGTCCTTTCTCGCTGTCAGGTTGCCCTGAGCTGTGCCTTCTGAGGTTGTCTTTCCTTATCCTTCCTCGCTGTCAGGTTGCCCATGAGAGCTGCCTGTTGAAGTTGTCTTCCCTTGTCCTTGCTCGCTGTCAGGCTGCCCTAAGCTGTGCCTGATGTGTTTGCCTTCCCTTGACCTTCCTCACTTTTGGGCCACCCTGAGCTGTGAGTATGTTTTCCCTTGTACTGCCTCACTTTCGGGCCTCCCTGAGCTGTGTCTGCTGAGTTTGCCTTCCCTTGTCCTTCCTCACTTTCAGGCCACCCTGAGCTATGCCTATTGAGGTAGTCTTTCCTGGTCCTTCCTTGCTGTCAGGCCGCCCTGAGCTGTGCCTGCTGAGTTTATCTTTCCTTGTATTTCCTTAATGTCCAGTCGCCCTGAGCTGTGCTTGCTGAGTTTGTCTTCCCATGTCCTCACTTGCTGTCAGGCTGCCCTGAGCTGTGCCTGCTGAGTTTGTCTTACCTTGTCCTTCCTCACTTTCAGGCCTCCCTGAGCTGTGCCTGCTGAGTGTTTCTTCCCTTGTCCTTCCTCACTGTCTGGCTACCCAAAGCTGTGCCTGCTTAGTTTGTCCTCCCCCGCTTTTGTGCTGCCCAAAGCTGTGCCTGCTTAGTTTGTCTTCTCTTTGTCCTTCCTCGCTTTCAGACCGTCCTGAGTTGTGCCTGTTGAGTTTGTCTTCCCTTGTCCTTCCTTGCTTTTGGGCCCACCTGAGCTGTGCCTGTTGAGGTTGTCTTCCCTTGTCCTTCCTCGCTGTCAGGCTGCTCTGAGCAGTGCCTATTGATGTTGTCTTCCCTTGTCCTTCCTTGCTGTCAGGCTGCCATGAGCTGTGCCTGGTGAGTTTGTCTTCCCTTGTCCTTCCTTACTGTCAGGCCGCCATGAGCTGTGCCTGGTGAGTTTGTCTTCCCTTGTCCTTCCTCGCTGTCAGGCCGCCATGAGCTGTGCCTGGTGAGTTTGTCTTCCCTTGTCCTTCCTCGCTGTTAGGCAGCCATGAGCTGTGCCTGGTGAGTTTGTCTTCCCTTGTCCTTCCTCGCTGTCAGGCTGCTCTGAGCTGTGCCTATTGATGTTGTCTTCCCTTGTCCTTCCTCGCTGTCAGGCCGCCATGAGCTGTGCCTGGTGAGTTTGTCTTCCCTTGTCCTTCCTCGCTGTCAGGCTGCTCTGAGCTGTGCCTATTGATGTTGTCTTCCCTTGTCCTTCCTCGCTGTTAGGCTGCCATGAGCTGTGCCTGGTGAGTTTGTCTTCAGTTGCCCTTCCTCGCTGTCAGGCCGCCATGAGCTGTGCCTGGTGAGTTTGTCTTCCCTTGTCCTTCCTCGCTGTCAGGCTGCTCTGAGCTGTGCCTATTGATGTTGTCTTCCCTTGTCCTTCCTCGCTGTTAGGCTGCCATGAGCTGTGCCTGGTGAGTTTGTCTTCACTTGCCCTTCCTCGCTGTCAGGCCGCCATGAGCTGTGCCTGGTGAGTTTGTCTTCCCTTGTCCTTCCTCGCTGTCAGGCTGCTCTGAGCTGTGCTTATTGATGTTGTCTTCCCTTGTCCTTCCTCGCTGTTAGGCTGCCATGAGCTGTGCCTGGTGAGTTTGTCTTCAGTTGCCCTTCCTCGCTGTCAGGCCGCCATGAGCTGTGCCTGGTGAGTTTGTCTTCAGTTGCCCTTCCTCGCTGTCAGGCCGCCATGAGCTGTGCCTGGTGAGTTTGTCTTCACTTGACCTTCCTCGCTGTCAGGCCGCCCTGAGAATGTGCCTGGTGTGGTTGTCTTCACTTGTCCTTCTTTGCTGTCAGGCCGCCCAGAGCTGTGCATTTAACCAGCCACGCTGGTCCCGGTCAGTGTGACAGTCCAAGGGCGCCTTGAAGCTGGCACCTTGTGTTCTCTTACACATGGCGTTCCATTCATCATCACTTCACCCAACCAGGCTTCCACAATGTCTTCATAACCTATTGGACAATCCAAGCCTATCTGTCGTAAGCAGATGTGTCTTGGCATACATCTGGAAACACCCTGGACACTTCACCAGGAACCTGTGGATATTTCTGCATCGCGTTTCTAGAGCTGTCACTTGAAATTGTTCGAACTACAACAACAACAGTATTGGTGATTATATTATCGTTAATAATAATAATGTAATTAATTAATAAGTATTAGTATATTCATCATATAATAATGCACCATACAAAATGTACCGACCGGTGCTGCAGTTATTATCCTAGTGACTGGCATCCCTTTTATTGACCTCAGTTATATACTAAGTCCGCCAAATTTCAAAGCATCCATGCATAGATACCTTCAGATTTTTCCAGGTTTATTGGAAATTGTTGAAACCAATAAATCATTTGTGAAAATAACACAGTGCAGCACTTGGCAGCTAAACTCCACTTATATACATTACATAAAAATTATTCTTCCAGAAGATTTTTTTTTTTTTTTAATTCAGACCTAAAATGAAAAAATGCATTTATTATGGATTCATAATTATTAAAAGTGGTGTATAATATTAATTAAAAGTAATTTAATTATATTTTATTAACATTTAATCTTACATTCTTTTTTTAAATTATGAAATATTGATAAAAAACTGTATACATAAATAATAATAATGTTTGATTTTTAGTGTTTTTTAACATGTAATTATGTTTATGTATATCCTTAAATACTTTAAATAATGTATTTAATTTATCATTATTTCCTGTGAGGTTTCATTTCAAGTGCCTACCTCCAATATTTTCTATGAAGCGTATTGCTGTATCAGTGGTCGGCCATGTGTGGCACTAAAATTACTACTGGATTTTTTGCCATTAGTAACTTACACTTGTAAATTTGGCTCCATCCCCTATTCCAGGGGTGTAGACATGTAAGTCTACACAGTCGAGTAACTTTACACATGTGTTTGTGGATAGCCAAAAGCAGCCAAATTACTCAAGAGAAATTGTTCACATATAAATTATTCACAAGTGAAAGTTACCTTGGTGTATAGCACCGAAAATCTCTTCCCACTTCAGCCTCCATCCTCGGAGTTATTGAACGTTTATCTCCCTTCTTGAGTGGAAGCCACGTTTGATCATCAGAGGCCTGGCACGTCAGTTAAGAGAGGTCTCCTGGACTAAATCTGGCAGATTTCTCCTTACTTGAGAGCATTCAGATGGGTTAAATTATTCACGTGGGAAGCAGTTCCATGGCATTCTGTCTCGTGGATTGGCCTTGCCTATCCGGTCTAGTAGATTGGACTTTGGACACTGTGTCCTTCCTGGATTCCTCCCATGATAAACCCCAATGCAATCCTGATGTTGCCCTCGATGGGTTCCAGAGAGATTGGTCATTCATTAGTCATTGGAGACCTCTTGCCCCTGAGGTGACTAGCAGCTAGGGACGCCAGCTGCTCAGCGGACCTTCAGCTTCATAACACGCCCTGCCATCTCTGTATAGCGGAGAAACCCTCAAAGGTCTCACCTCACTCCGTATGAGGTGTGTGTAAATGCTGCCATCTGCTCCGGCTGCACGATCTCCTGCCGCGCACCACAGGTGCGCGCACCGCACTCTCCAAGGAGTCGCGCGCATTGATGCTGGCTGTTGCCTTTGCCCCTTCTACGTCTTCTTGGAAGTAGAGTAACAATGTGTCTCTGTCGATTAGACAGATCTCCCCCACCATGGGAAATGCGCAGCAGGCAGACAGGAACCACAACCCCGCACAAAGAAAGAGAACCCCTCCCCCACATTCCAGGCGGTGAGCCATGTGTGTGAGGATGTGCCGAGGCTGGGCTGTCTCACTTGTAATTGACAGTCCAGATGAGCAGGCTCCAGCTGTGATAATGGATTTCATTTCCCCTTCCACACACACTTTCATTCGGTGGTTTGATTGTTTCATCAACTGGAAAGTCTTCCTGCGAACCTGCAGCAGACCGGATGTCCTCCTGAGCCGCTGGAGGAAGTGGAAGGCAGGATCCCAGGTAGCGAAGTGTGCAGGCCTACTGGAAATGTCTCAGCTAGGCATGGTGTGAACGAACAGCAGCTGGAGAACAAGCACTTCAAGTCCCCTGTGGGTGGCACAGCACTGCTCTCTGCCCCAGTACCACTGGCATCTTCTGGTTCGGATCCTCTTTATTGCCAAATGGTTTAGATCACCTGCACAGACAGTCCACACATTTAACCAGAATCCTTCTCTTTCTGGGACAGCTTTGTATGGAATGAAGTCCAATAATTATGTGTCATTGAAAGTGTTTCACTGGCATCGTTTGTCGCCAATCTCTTTGACATTGTAATCCTCTGGCCTTCCAGTATATTCCGAATGGGAGCCGCGCCCATAGCCCAAGAAAAAGTGAGTAAGTGACCAAATGTATGAGTAAATGAGAGAGTTAATGAATACAAAATGTGCACGTTGGTGAATAAGTTTACGAAAAAGAAAGCAAATAGGTGAATAAATGTGTAAGTCAGTGAACTGAACTGAGTGAGTTAGTAAGCAAGAGATTTAGTGCATTCGAGTGAATAGAAAGTAAGTCAAAGTTTATGCAAGTGTGTGAGTTTAATTTAGTAACTGAGTATATTAACTGAGTGAATTATAACAAGAGTGACTAAGCAGATACTTGGAGGAGTTAGTGAAATGAGGAAGTGAGTGAACGAAAGCATTCTTAAGCGACTGAAAAGTTTAGTAACAAGCAAGTGAGTGTCTCAAAGTTTAAACCAATGCGAGTACGTCAGTGAGTGTTATGTTATGTTTTGTTATGTTATGTTATTTTACGCTATGCTATGTGATTTTTGGGAAGAGCACTTAATCATGGGACTCCACTTGGTGGCCAGCAGAGCTAGGGATGCCATCCCCAACACCCACACCAAGAACGTCCGGATTGTCATCAAAAGCTAACTCGAAATGACCACCCAAGTCAACACTGTCACTGCCTTATGCTTCTATACCCTGAAAATGCTGAGGAAGATTTTCAAATGGCCTCCAATCAGCACTCGGAAAACCATCAGGCATGCCCTGGTCACAAGCAAGCTGGACTACAGAGCACCCTCTATGTTGGGATCAACAAAAAACTCATCAGAGGGCCTGGCCCTGTGCTCACTCCACCACCACGAACGGCATTTGTCCATAAGCAGCATGGGGAGCCTTTTGCTCAGCAGTGGGGGTCGGGAGTTGTGCATTCTTGCTGGATTGGGCACAGGGTCTTGCCGCCAGACAGACTCAGCAGTCAACCCGCTACTGTGCACGGTCAAAATCTATGCTCAGTTAGGAAGTTGGGTCATTTTGAGGTGTTATCAGGGATGCCATTAAACATCATGAGTGATGTAATGTGTGAGGTCATAAGCAGGGCAAGTTATAGTTATCTCAGTAACTATAACTAGTGAATTAGTTATATAAATACATGTGGTATAGTTAGATACCTTAGGAATATATATTTTTGAGTTTGCTAATAATTCTGACACAGTTTGAAGAACCTTCACAAAACTTTCTAAAAACAAAGTTCATTCACCTCAGCTCCTTCCTTAAAGTTTTGGGGTGAATTGTCAAGCGGGGGCTGAGAAAAAAGGGGGTTCCCAAAACACAGTTTCCTCATGTAGTTGCCACAGGAAATTTTAGATATCGCTGTAGCTTAAAAGGCTGAATTGAATTTCACTAAATTTGGCAAAAAACTACATCTCTACCCAAAAAGTGTGATTTTTGTGATTTGGTGTAAATCCTTCAGTTGTGTTTGAGCAATTAAGGTTCAAAATTTAAAACTATCTGGAAGGTTGGGTTCACAGGATACTCGTGGCAGTCCTGAGCAATTTGATTGGCTGATGGGGCTTTTTTTAAACTTAGAGACTAACTAAGGTTAGTGTGACGTTAGACTTCGGTGAAACATCAGTTTAAATGTAAAAATTTTAGATTACAAAAACCACTGAAATTTATCATTTATAGTTAACTGAATCATCTATAACTCGCGCCCTCGCCACGCACAGTGTTGTCATCAATAATGTACTTTCAGATGTCGACAATGATGTTATAGAACATGTCATGATTGATATAATATGTATATATTAATTATATATATAATATGTAAGGTCATAAGCAGTGCATGGTGAGAGCATGAGTAATAGTTACTTTCGTTGGGCGCAACCCCCACCAGGGAAGGGCCAACCGCCTTCCGCAGCCAGCGCACCACAGACACCTGCGCCCCATATGATTTTCTGATCCACTGGGTCTCTTTTGGAAGTCAGTTCGATCCCTTTGCTCTCACTGGTGTACAGGGGTCTTGCTGGCTCATACAAGTGTCCTGTGGGATTGCCACATCCCAATCATTCTTTTTTTAATTTGTCCCTCAGGGAACCTCCACTAGGATCAGGGGGTCAAGGTACCCCTACACGCCATGGTCTGTCACCTTATCTATTTTTGTTAAATTTCAGGACATAATGACCAAGTTCTGGTGCACTGTAATAGCAGACCAAACATTACTCTTCATGTTGCGGCCAGCCAATCAGAGTGCAAGCTTCTGTGGGACTAACAGGTTCTTCTCGCTCTGGCGAGAGCAAGGCAGTTGAAAGGAAAAAAAGCCCCATCAGCCAATCAAATTGCTCAGGACTGCCACGAGTATCCTGTGAACCCAACCTTCCAGAAAGCCCCAACGGAGAGGCCAGGCCCCGGGGGATGGGTTCACCAAGGCCAGAAGTGGCCCGGGAGGAGGGCCAGGCGGCCCCCCTCCCCTGTGAATAATATATATTTTTTAAATTATATAAATGGAAAGGCCGGCCCCGGAGCATGGGGTTCCCGGGCCATAATTGACCTGAGGAGGGGGCCACGCGGCCCCCCTCCAAATAATTAATAAATTAAATTTTAAAAAGTCTGCCATGCCCCGGCCGATGGGGTCCCCGGAGCCAAAATTGGCCTAGGGAGGGGCGCCACGCGGCCCCCTTCCTGATTTAAAAAAATGCTTATGAAAAGGGGTCAGGCCCTGGGGGATGGAGTCCCCAGGGCACCACAAAATGTAACAGAAGGGGGTGCCAAACAGCGCCCTTGTAAAAAAAAATCTATTAAAAAAGCCGGCATCTAGCCGGAGGCCACACCCCCTTTCTCCGCCACTCTACAAACGCGCCCCCTGGCGCGTTGTTAGTTGGGGAATTAATTCCCCTTGAATACTGAGGGTCCCTGGAGGCCAACTAGCCCACCGGGTACCTCCAGTATGCGCCACAGGGCTGCTTTGCAATGAGGTGGTCTGAGACCACGCCACTTTTCACACCACTCTGCAAACGCGCCTCTTGGCGCACTGCTGGTGGGGTGATGAGGTCCTCTTGTGTGCTGAGGAGCTGATAACTACCCTGAATTGGGCATCGGTCAGATTTATGGATCGCTTCACCAAGAAGCTAGAGAAGGCGAGATGTGAACGGGACAGACAGACCAGCGACCTGTCCCCTCACCCTCACTGAGATTTTCACCTCCGGTCTCTGACCAACAGACATGCACAAGAAGAGTTCATCTGTCAAAATTGTTTTCTTCATATAACTTCTCTCCCTTCTTTTAGGAAGATGCTAAACCCTCTCTTCCAAACGAGCGCAATCCACACAGCATCATGGACCGTGCATCATGCAATAGAGGCTTTTATGTTACAATGATTCTCTTTAAATCCCCAACTATTTAAGCTAATATTTAATGAATTTTTAGACTTTAGGACATAACAATGTTTTTAACTTTATTGTGAAAGCCAGTACCTAAGGACATAACAACGTTTTTAATTTTATTGTCAAAGCCAGTAGCTAATGAATAACCTTCTGTTTCTGTACACAGTTGCAAACGTTTTAACAAATCATGCAATAAAGTATTTTTTATTTTTTATTTTTCAAACAAAGTGTTAAGTGGGGGCAGAGAAAAGAGGTTTCAAAAAGAGTGTGTTTTCCTATTTTATTTCCTATAAGAATACATTGTTGCACCTACAGCCCAAACTGCTGGACAGAATTACACCACATTTGGCAGGAAGGTAGATGTTGTTACACAGACTGTTTTTTTGTTATTTAGTGCAAATCTGTCCAGCAGTGTTTCAGAAATTTAAGTTGAAAAGTATAATGATATCTCTGGTTGCGAAGCCTTCACGAAAAAAGACGAGCTCGTGCAGGGAAATGCACAGCTCTGATTGGCTGCCAACACTTCAACCAGGGAGTGTTGGCAGCCATCTTGGGAATCGGTTTCACCGAGTCTCCCAAAAAAAAGTGAAAATAAAGAAAAGGGGGCAGGGTAGGAATACGCTGACCACCAAGCCATGGTCTTGGGGTACCCCTTTGATCCCACCATGGAATAAAAGCATTTTGAAAAAAAAAAAACATGGACCGCCACCTTCCTGGGGCTAGCTTGAACAAATATGGGGGGACCTCGCAGACCCCCCTGTCCCAGGGACCACCACCTCCCCAGGGCTAATTACAATAATATAGGGTGGGCCCACGAACCCCCCTACCCTGGGGACCACCACCTTCCCGGGGCTTTTTATATTTGGCTTGGGGTGGCCTCACAGGGCACCCCCTGGGGACCACCACCTCCCCGGGGCCAAACTCTAAAATGAGAGGTGGGTGTGTGGGCTCTACTCAACCACTGTTCTTGGCCCGGGGATCACCACCTTCCTGGAGCAAGCCCTAAAAGAACAAAGAAGAGGGGGCCGCACAGTCCCCCCTCCTGGAGCTATACAAGGCCCTGGGGACCGCCATACCCCAGGACCGGCTCCTGCAATGTCCCAGGGTTCCCACCCCCGGGACATTGCAGTTTGCTATGGCTTGGCAGGAGCGGTGCTCTGCTTCACTTCAAGTAAGCGAGAGCAGAAAATGCTCTTGCTTACTAGCAGCGTAGCAAAATTGCGTTTTGGACAAGGTGGCTGCATGTCAGCAGATCCCTCTGTCCAAAAGCAATGCCGGCTCACGCAGGCGGCGGGGAGCCGACAGGGACCACAAGGGACTTCAGGTTCCCTCCGTGGTCCCCAACTTGAGAAAGTGGGTGCCCTAGGTGGGACCAGGTCACCCAGTATTGTGGCTAGGCACTAGGGGATGGTGTCCCCGGGGCTGAAATCAGCCTGGGGAGGGGGGCCGCGTTGCCCCCTCCCCATTTTATAAAGGACTAGCCCTGGGGGATGGGGTTCCTCGGGCTGAAATCAACCCAGGGAAGGGAGGCTACACAGCCACCCTTTCCTAAAAAAAGAAAAAAGTCCAACAACTGGCTGCAGGCCAGGCCACACCTATTTTCTCCACCACTCTGGAAACGCGCCTCTTGGGGCGCTGGTGGCTGGATTAAGTTCCCTTGGTTCTTAAGGGCCTTAGGACTAAACTGGACCTCTTCCCCCAACCTGTAATGCGCCAGGAGGCGCATTTACAGGGTGGTGGAGAAAGGGACCGTGGCCTTAGAAGACAGGAGGGCTTGGTGGCCCCCAAGGGCCCCCTGGAGCCAAGGGGACTTCATGCCCCAAACATCAGTGCGCCAGAAGGCTTTCCCTGTAGATGCCAGCCGTCACTGATATCGCTGATGGTTCAAGAAAAAGTATGCCATCAGACAAGCTTGGTAATATGTAAGGATGTTTCTAAACGTTTTTTTTATCTGCAATATAGCTGGGACGTGATGAAATCATGTACAACATAGACGCATACTGCACTTTCCGCACATTACACTCTATCTTGTATTAGCTGTGAGATTTGAATATACCTCATGCAGTAGAGAACTTCAAGGCATTAGGCACTTTACAGTTTAAGTACTTTCATTTTGGCAACACTTTATCTCGTAACAGCTGAGAGACTTGATCCTATCTTGTCCAATAGAGAACTTCGAGACACCAGGCCCTTTATAGTTTAAGCACTTTCATAAAGGGCTAGCACACTGCATCTGACGTCTGCAGTGGTTGGCATACCCCAACATAAGAGAAAACGTGAGCAGATTAGGCACAATCCAGCATGAGTCTGTAAGAAGTAACACAGCTCAACATAAGAGAACACTTGGTAGATCAGGCACGGCGCAGCATGAGTCCACTATTAGAGGTCAGCAGGAAGTATCGGAGTAGAGGAATCAGCTGTTTGCACAGGACACTTACAATATCACCTACTGCATTGCAGTCTATCCTGTATTTGTCGAGATCTTGATAGATTCCAATATAATGTTAAACTGGGTAATGGAAGAAGTAGCGTGTACAGCACACTTTAAATATGGCACATACCATTCCCTGCACTCAGTGCCAGATTACCAATTAGGCAAAGTAGGCATGGTCCTATGGGCCCCCCTCCTTTTAGGGGACCACGACAACGGAACAAAATAATATTGATTTGATCTTGAAAGAAAATTACAATCAAGCTTTCTTAAATATTGTTTCCAAAAGAGAGAAAAAAATGAATCAACTCAAAGAAATGAAAACTTTGCATTAAAGACTCTATAGAGAAAATACTGTAGCAATGTGATGTACCCATTAACAACTTAAAGTACAAAAACCAGAGACATCTGATTCACATAACAGTTTTTCTCCTAAAAGCTCATCTTCTGGCAGTTTGAAAAATAAAACGGTGCATTGGGTATGGAGATACTTTGCGAAGGGGGCCCTGGAATTTTGACTGCCTAGGTGTGTCAGACCCAGCTCCGCAGGATCCAGTCGCAGTAGAAAAGAAGGTCCACCTCCTGATCTTACCAGCACCCAGATAGAGGATATGCACCGGGTGCTCGAATGATCGGCTGAGGGAAAGGAGAAGGGAAGAGACAGCGTGGGAAAAGAACCTGTAACAAGAAATGCAAATAATTAATACAACAAACAGCCTACTCTCAGTAATATCTCTCTGGGGGTCTTACTGCATACCTGAATCTGACTACAGCTGATGACACTTCCATGGCATAGCGTAACACCTTTTCCAAACGCCCAGTATAGCGCTAAAGGAAAGGAAGATAATCAGAAGCGTTATATCCAACCACCGCATTCATGCGATTCTCCACCTTCAATTGTGCTCACTCATACATACCCCAAAGATTGTATCCTCTGTGAGCTATTGATCTCTGCAGAATAATCCTAGTAATTGTATTCCAAATACCATTGTGCATACAACAGAGATCAGGGTTCCCCTTTTTCTGGTGCAGAGCCAAGGCGCCAGAAACACTTAGCCCCCCCCCCCCGAGGTTATATTCACCTCTCCAAACTAAAACAAAGTATTTCCCAAATGAGTGGTAGCTGCGAATGTTCAGCAACAAAGAAAACTGTAGTCATTCAGGGCAAAGAAGGAAAGAGAAGCTGTTCATTAGCGGCTAATCCTCACCGCCTTACAACCTTGCCAGTAAACTCAGTTTAGTTAATCCGCTTCCACACGGTAATACGTGGTTAATTTCACCACCGTATTCCGCTGGGTCCAAATGCTTGCAAGTACCTCCCAGAACACACACGGCAATACGCGGCCCTATATACCGCCGTACTCCGCTGTGGGAATTCGTATCAAAGGTCCAGAAACTCACGCACACGGAAGTACGCGGCAGCCTACCGCCGTACTCCGCTGCGCATTCTCCACAGGTAAATCACCTAAGAATAAGTACCAAAGCGCACTGTAGCCCCTGAAAGAACGGTAATACGCGGCCTTGCCTACCGCCGTATTCCGCTCTAAGAATTCACCCAGAGAGGGCTCCCTTTCTGTACTCACTAGCTCCTTGGGTTTTCATATCTTCTGGAACGGGGTAGAATCCGAGAACGCCAGGGAAGTCCAGCGACGCTGTCTTGCTTCCGTGCTCTCCCAGCCGAGAGAGCGAAAACGCCACAAACACTGTATAATGCGCAACTTCCTGAGCGCCGCCGGCCCCTATATCCGCTTCCCCCAACAAGCCTTCTGGGAAGTGTAGTTTTGTGCCGGTACGGTAGGCGCTGCACGCTCGAGCCCTGACAAGGTGCTTCCAAAGGTTTCAATGTGGCACTGCCAGCACTTTGCACCTTGTTCTGTATTGGCTGTGATCTCGATAGAAATGAATAGATTAGAGAGCTTGAGTGCACCAAGCTCCTCGGACGCGGGAGGTCTTGCATACAGTGTAAATGAATGCACACATCATCAGGTACGTCACCATAGAAATCCTGATAGACAGTGGGATATGCACATTCCGCTGCGTTGTAAAGAGTAATTGAAAAGATTTTATGGGATTATCTGTGTGTTATTACTCTGAGCTCAGTGCTGAAAATGCTCTTAGTTTAAGGTGGAGTGGTGTGGCTCACTGGTTAGAGGCAGCAGACCCAGAAGCAGAGGACGGCTGGGGACCAGGGTTCAATTCCCAACGCGGCAGGGTCGTGGACCAGGGCCAGCGGACTCGATAATTCTCGCCTCGGTGCCTACTCTAACCAGGGATCACACTCGGCAACTCTGGGCATTAGCTTGCCTCATCTCCACAACGGCCCCCCACATTCGCCGGGGATGCCTGGTTTCACCTTGGAGATACCCAGGAGGGACCATCTCACAGGGATAGCCAGGACGGGTTCCCCAGCGGTCTACAGCGCCACGACGCCTCAGGGCAGCAGTGCGCTTTACAAGAACACATACATTTACATACATTTACATTTATCAAGAAGTGGTATTTGGGGTACTGTGTGCTGAATAAATTGGAAATTATTGCTTGCATAGCACATTTTATATGATATAAAAAAAAAATCACAATGGGGAGATGAATGATTACAGGATGAGGTACTTCACCCTTGGAATCCCGGGAGGCAAGAGGATATGAACATTTTGCGCTCCACAAATAACAATCGAAAGGACTAATAGAAGCAAGATTGTGTCACTGTTCTGAAAGCTCAAGACTGAAAGACTATTTTTCTTTTTTTAAAATAACGTTTGGGGTTTCCGTACTTGAGGAAAAAATTAATTCTCGCACAAACTGAGGGGCATATCAGCAACAACCGGCGATAATTATTGCTAAGCGCACTTAGCGCTAGGATAATTATCACCGGCTAACGTGGATTTTTATCGCTGAAATAGCGTGCTATTAGCAACGCTTATCTCAAAAGCGATAAAAATCCTAGCGCTAACTGCCAAACGTGAGAATATCGTTGGAAGCCCAGCGATAATCTCACGAAGATTGGCGTTAGCTTCTTGATAGGGCCTCACATACTTAGCCATGATATCCACCTTCCATAGGATAGCATGGCTAAGTCAGTCCTGAAGCAGGCGTAAGGAAAGTAGCGATAACAGGGCTTATCGCTACTTTTCTTGCCGCTATGCTTCATAGAGTGGGGCTTGATGATAGGAGAAATGTCGCTTAGCGACTTTTCTCCTGTCATGTCAGGTCAGGTACGCCCACTTTGCATCTCATTAGAGATGCAAAGCTGGCCGTTAAGAATCCGGGCGCTAATGCAAGGTTTCACGCGATAGCGTGACCTTGCTGATTAGGCATTAAAATTATCGCCGCTTTTCGCCCGAAAACGGACGCAAAAGAGGCGATAATTTTATATCGCCTCATTGCTGATTTGCCCCTATGTACTGAGTACTCATTAGGACGGTGTGCTCCCAAAATGTGAACCTGTGTCGTAAATGGTGACCGACTTGGGAAACATCTTTGAAAGACCCTTTTGCAGTCTAGCTGTTTGATAGTGGCTTGATGGTGGGGGGGCTATTACCCTTTTAAAACACTCTTCACAGTAACAAACTCTGTGGCCAGTTGAAGGCTCTAGCCAAAAGGCGACGACAACTTGCACTTTTTGGCATAATGGAGAATTATATGTTTAAATAAAATGGATTTGCGGTACCCGTGCTGGCTGTGCATCCCATTCTTGGGGCCACCTGGTGTGTGGTTTCATTTGGGAAGGACGGTGTGGAGGAATAGGCTGTTTTGATATATATATAAATATGTATGTTTATATACATATATATATTTACTGGAAAAAACAAGGGTTAAAGTGACATTATAGCTAGGTGGATATGTCCGTGTCAACACTGAACTCAAAAAACACACAGAAATTCACCAGTTAAATTTATCAGAGGTAGCTATGACTTTTGTCCCCGCCATGCACTGCTTATGACCTTGCAAATTACATCAATCGTGACATGTTCTATGGCATCATTTATGACATCACTGATGACATCTCAAAAGACCTCATTGTTTTTTTTATTCCAAACCCACAAGAGTCCCTCAGGAATATGCTAAAAGTTGCAGGTTTTTCCAAATTTTGGCCCAAGGACAGTCCCCCCATTGGGCCTGGGGGTTAGGGTATCTGTATCCTGCCCCCTTATATTATTTTTTGTATAATCAGAACAGGGACTAAGTCCCAGAGTCCTTTAATGGCTGCCAGTAACATTTTTCTCATTGCTGGGAGCCAATCAAAGCGCTAGCTCCCGTGGGAGTCTGATTCCAGCAGGAGTGATTTAGCCCAAGGAATAAAAAGCTTCGATGGCCAAACAGAAAGCTCTGTTCTTTAAAACTGGGTTTGAGGGACACTCACGACTTTCCTTAAACCCAACCGTCCGGATACCCGTATATTTGTGAACCTCAAACGTTTCTCAAAAATACTGAAAGGATTTACACCAAATAACAAAAAGCACAATTTGGGACCAAGATCTAGCTTTCTGCCAAATTTAGTGTAATTCCATTTAGCAGTTTTAGCAGTAGCACTGCCTAAAGATGTCTATAGAAAATTCATGGGGGATTTTGCGTTTTGGAATCCCTCTTTTTTCTCAGCCTGACGGATCACCCCCAAACTTTCCTAGAACATACTACACAATCTAGGCAAAAAAGAGCACTTTTTTGGAAAGAAAGTTTCGTGGAGATTCCTCAAACAGTATCAAGTTACTAGCAACACGCAAAAAGCATTTCCTATGGAAATGCTGACCTAATTATAACTACTGGGTAATATAACAAGCATTTGCAATACAATAGGTCTCGCATTTACGCAAGTTTGAGCTATTGGCATTGTAAATGACAATGCCTTTTATGTATGTTTTGGTTTTTAAAGCATAAATAAAAGGCATTGGCAATAGGTTTAAGTCGCGTAAATGCGTGACCTATTGCATTGCAAATGCTTGTTCAGCTATACAGATGGTGACGACAATAAAATCAGAGGTGTCTGCTGGCTGGCAACAAAGAGCGCCCTGTACAGCAGCATTGGCCATTGACAAGTTATTTTCAAGCACTGCAATGGCAACTTTCATCTCAGGGATGGATCAAGGTGAATACCCGTGGAGCACGTCTACTTCTGAAAAACGAACAGAATGTAATTTTAACACTGAATTGTACTTTGCACCTGTCCTGAAAATCTCCATTAAAGTGTGAAGAGACTTATTTAACTGCCTTTGAATAAAAGTGATATTAGCGGCAAAATTGAAATGTTTTCCCCACTGCACCTGTAATGTTGACTTCACTTCTTACAGGTCAGATACTAAAATGTGGAGAAAGAAGCCCCATAATACCCATAATGCCATGGTGTGAAAATACTACTTTGGGCTGCTTTTTTGTGTTTAATTGTGCTCCTGCTGGTGCATTGATATGTTTCTAAGTAGGGGGTGGAAAGCAGAGTCCACGGACAGTGGGCCTTTGATGACAAAGTCTCCCTCGGTGTGAAATGTTTGCATATGAGACCTTTATGCAGCGTTCTGGACTGAAAAGCTTTAATTCGTCGGTTCCCTCTCGCTGCCTTCCAGGGACACCATTGTGCTGACTCAAGGCCACCGCAGCATCTCAGGCCTCCATCAGAACAACAGCATTGAAGGTTGCCAGCAGATGGAGGAAGCTCAGTCCTTTGCTACAATAAACTCACAAGCCACTGGAGGCAGCTCAGTCTCCAGGTACAAACAAGCATTGGCATAGCCAATAGGTCTCGCCTTTGGGACCTTATAAGTGTTTAGCCATGCAACAGTTGCATAACTAAATACTTATACGGTCCCAAAAGCGAGACCTATTGGCTATGCCAAGTGGCCTTGAAAGTGAAAGTAGCTCTAGGCTGGCCTGGTAGCACTTTTTGGAGCCCTCTCAATAAGTCTCGCCAGACCAGCGCACGCGCTGGGTCAGGCGAGACCTAAAAACTCAGCAGCTCCTAGAGGAAGGGCAGTCTCAGATGCGATTTACACTGCAAACCGACAGACACAGTAGACAGCTCAGTCTCTGGGTACAATAAACTCGGCAGCCACTGGAGGCCGCTCATTCAGGCAGTCTCAAAACCAAGAGCTTCAGTCTCACTCCAGGAAAGAACTCCTATTAAAGAGCAAACAAGAGCGGGGAGCGCTCTGGCCAGAGTCAGCATTCACACCTACTTGGATTTGGTGCACAGCTTTTGAAGAGACAGGGCACACCGGGGGCAGCTACAGTGGGAACAAGTGAGAGGACGTACTTCCCATTACAGGATGCACCACCCAATGCAGTGGGTAAATGCAGGAGTAAAGAGCTCGGGAGAGCGAGGAAAGGCATGGAGAAACCTCTGATGAAATCAGCAACAACCCCTGCAGCCAATAAAAGCGAGAGAAGAGATCTTCCCATACAGCACAGCTCCCCAGAGAGCTGTAAGGATACCTCCATCGTCACCCAAGCGCAAAACTACACAGGATTGATTCCCTGTTGCCATTAAACACACCACACCACTGGTGATATCTTAAAATGGCCACACCCTGTATGACTGAGGAAGCACCCAGTGAGTCACAAAAACTTCACTTAGACCTGCTCCAGGAAAAGAAAATCTATTAACACAACCAAACTACTCACACGCTCTTTACTAAAGTTAATAAAAAAATTATGAAACCAATTACGGTGTCTCTGAGGCAGGTGCCGCACTTGGTATTAAATAAAGATAAAAATAATAAATAAACCGAGCGCAGTGTCCCTGTTGCGGGCTGGTCTGGTCGCTCACCCGGCAACGAGAGATACGGGGAGACAGTACGGCATTCTAAAGGATCAGACCGCACCACATGACAAAGGTGTATTTTGAAAGAAATCTTCAACAAAGAAGACTAAGATGACCATTGGGAATTCAGCTATACCCATGCGGGTTTCTCTGATTCACTGGACCGGATTTAAGTGAGCTGAGACTCACATATCCTACAATAATTGTGCGATAATTGAGGACCCTGTAGCTTGAAAGAACAGGGATATCAAGGCACTTCATCAAGAATATATACAAAACAGAACATTTCCATGTATCTGTCCCTTTGAGTGGACTGCACCCTCTGTGGGGGTTTTTAAATTGTTTAGAAAAATTGGAGAGTTTTTATATATTTTTTTGTCCTGATGAAGGTGGGATCCAAATAAGAATCTACCACCGAAACGCGTCGACGCCTGTGCAATTCAGAATTGGTCTAAATTCCAGAAACTGTTCCATATGTTGATCTATTGTGCAACGAATAGACCTATGATACGTATACATTGATTTATACTGGAATTACACCATTCTGTGATGAATATATTGATTTCACATTACATCCTCGCTCTCTAATAATATATTTTTATATTGTATGTCTATGAATTTTATGTTGTATGTACCTTTGAACTCACTTGCAGGGTTATAGATATGTGGATATATTTTTGTTAATAAATTACAATATTAATTTTAATTTGACTTTGTTTCTTTGTCTTTGAGTTATATGTGGCCATTTATTTGGGTGTTCCAGAACTTAAGTTAAGCTTGTGTGAATATTTGGATTGAATTCGTATAATTGTGGTCTAGGGGGTTAAACTTACCCAAGAGAATCTCTCTCTTTACACATCCCTGAAGCGGGCACCACGCTCTGTATTAAATAAATAAAAAAATAAAAAACGAGCACAGTGTCCCTAAAGCAGGCACCACGCTCAACATGCAAATACCACAAAATAAAGCAGCCGCCATTGTCCCCATCAGTGTCAATAACAAAAATAGTGCTCACCCACTAGATAAAGCATGCTGTGTAACAAGCGAAGTAAAAGGTCCAGTTCTTATGGGCGGTACCAAATGGAGATAGGGCGGTACCAAGGCTGGACTAACAAGCCTCATAATGAATCGGAAGCCAGTGTTTACTAAGGACAATGATACAAGCCAATGGAAAATATGGAAGGAGAGTGGGGAGGCTTCCACAGCATACTCCACTACAGCATGCCTCGCAGAGCCAGTAGCGCATGTGCGCTGCGTCGCTAGGCTCGACCCAAAAATGTATGAGTGAAATACTACAAAAGAATTAGAGGTGAATAGGCATACACTCTTGCACTCACACATATGCAATCACATGCCAACACACACATTAGCAGCACAGAAAGATTATGTTTAGCTACTCATCTATATTTGGATATTTAAAGACTCATCTTCAACTCCTAGAGGAAATGCTAAATTCAGAGGAGAAACTGCCAATTCGTTTCCCCACCATGTTTCCCGATGGCACAGGAAATTATATCAGTGGATTCTCCTCCAGATTCAGCACTTTCCCTGAAATTAGATCATTTTCATTGCCGCTGCACTTTGAATGAAGCCTCAGTCTTCAGATCGGTCTGCTCCTGCACTATGAGCACAGGGCCAGATTTATTAAGGTTTTGCTTCGCCATTGCCCCACGCAAGGGAGAGGCAGGGTGACGCAAAACCTAAGTGACATTTATCAATCCGTGTAAGGCCACTTGCGTGGCCCTGCGTGGCTTGATGAATCTGGAGTAACGCAGGCAGCACAAATCGCTGCCTTGTGTTACTCTGTCCCGGGAAGGCGTTCCATAGGCGATTCATGGGTGATCCCATTGCACCCACCCATGGAAACCTCCAGTGATGACTGCTCTTTGCGCTAACCCCAGCAGGCTACGTTAGACGGAACAACCCACATTGCCACCAACACAAAGCTTCAGTGACGACCGGCTCTTCGCGCCTCAACAATGACCTTCCATTATGCCCGCCATAATGAGAGGGTAAAGCACAGATTTATTTAGTGACTTTTATAATTCACCCTGACAAGCACTGTGCTTATTATTTGAGCGGGGCGTAAACCCCTCTCAACTAATAACCCAGGTCTTACAATGCCTGAGGCAGAAAGAGAATGGGACGGTCTCTTGCAACGAGAGGCGAGAGGAAGGACAGTCATCTAAAGAAGAAACAATCATTCCCTTCATGGTACCATCTACCTGAAAGAAATGTAAATGTGTGCATTTGGTTAATCAGGAAATCTAAAGGTTGGATGGGAGCAGCACAGGCTTAAACTGATCACAGGAAGATTTATGGTGACAGAGCGTTTCTTTTAGCAGGTTCTGTAAGAATGTTCCCATTTCTGGAATGCCTCGTTTTAGTGGAAGCATATTTTTAAAAAAGTTTGCACTGGGTGCAGTTTAATTGCTATTACTAAATATCTAACTTTTGAAGACACTGTAAGCTCCTAAATAGTGGCGGCCAGCATGGATCTGGGGTGGTGAGCAGGGGGTAGGGGCGAGAGGGTAAGGAGGTATAATTCTCCCCTACAAAAATGCACTTACCTCCTCGTCACTCTGTCCCCAGTCATCTCTCCTCCACCGAACAGGAAGCAGCCAGGCTCCACTGAGCCAATCACAATGCTGTGTTGTGATTGGCTCCCCTAAACCCTAAACCAATCAGAACGCTGCAACGCAGCGCTGTGATTAGTCTCAGCGTCATGGTTCGGCACTTAGACAGGGACTGGGTGCCTGGACATGTTCTCCATGCAGGCTGTAATGCAGCCTGCATGAAGAACATGCTAAAGTGCACATGACTGTTTGGCCGGACCATGAGGGCGGGTCAAAGCATCATGCGCACTTAAGTGTGCCCCCCCACCTCCCCTGCTCTGGCAGCAGAGCAGCCCCACCCTCATACTTCTGTAGCAGGGAAGAATAAAATGATAATAACATCATGTTATTATCATTTTTTTTCCTTTCTCTTACTGCTGCACAGCATCAGTGAGGCGACGCTGCCACCACTGGAATCTTTTGCATATTTTGAAGGCTATTTTAGACTGTGTGTAATACATTTTAATACCCACTTATGGCTTATTTTACGCTGTGCAAATATAATAATAACTTGCATATTCTTAGTGATTTGTATCATAAGCAAGGACATCATTGCACTATAAACATAAATGGCGCTATTCCCCAGTGCACAAACCTAGATTCAAATCAATAACCCTCCTGCTAGACACATAGGGGCATATTCACAAGCTGGCGATAAAAAATTAGCGCCGCTTTTGCGATAATTGTATCACCTAATTAGCAAGGCCACGCTAACGCGTGAAACCTTGCTTTAGCGTGGGGATTCCTAACGCCTAGCTTTGCATCTCTAATGAGATGCAAAGTGGGCGTTCCTGACCTAACATGACAGGAGAAATGTCGCTAAGCGACATTTCTCCTATCATCAAGCCCCACGCTATGAGGCATAGCGGCAGGAGAAGTAGCGATAACCTCTGTTATCGCTACTTTCCTTACGCCTGCTTCAGGACTGACTTAGCCATGATATCCTATGGAAGGTGAATATCATGGCTAAGTTTGTGAGTCCCTATCAGCAAGCTAACGCCACATTGCGTGAGATTATCGCTGGGTTTCCAGCGATAATCTAACGTTAGGCAGTTAGCGCTAGTATTTTTATCGCTGAGGAGATAAGCGTTGCTAATAGCACGCTATCTCAGCGATAAAAATCTACGTTACCCGGCGATAATTATCCTCATGCTAAGAGCGCTGAGCGATAATTATCGCCGGTTGTTGCTGATATGCCCCGTAGACATTTGAAATGATCTCATTAACCAGATGAGCTTTCCCACGAGAGCAATTTATTGCCCACAGATTAGGTTAACTTGCAAATACAATTCATTTAAGATGTATGCATTACATCTAAGTGAAAGGCCAATAAAGTAGTTAAAGAATATTTTCTTCTTCTTTGCTATGGCTCTAACCCTGCCCCACACTCACCGAGCGCACCCCCATTGAACTCAGCATTACAGTGCTCATATTTTTCATGCCCCTCAGTGGCTGAGTGTAAGAGTCGTGTATACGTTTGTATCTTGGGCAGTGCAGGACTAAAGGCTCCCCTTCAGGTTGAACTGTCTGGATCTCTTGGCCTGTCTCTCTCCTTGCTCTCCTTCTTGCATGTCCATGCAGCATTGCTCTTCACAACCCCTCTCCCCTTGCAACCCCTTCCCTTGTTCCCCTTCTTGAACGCCCATGCACCCCTGCTTTCCATATCCACTCTCTCCTCACATCCTCATCCCTTTCCCTGCTTGCATGTTCATGCAGCACTGTTCTCCACACCCACTCTCATCTTGTATCCCGTTGACCTACCTCCTTCTTGCATGCCCATGCCCCCTGCCCTCCATACCCCCTCTCTCCACACATCCCCTTGCCCACCTCTTCCATCCCCATGCCCCCTGCTCTCCACACCCTCTCTCTCCTCCCATCCCTTTGCCCCTTCTTCCATGTCCATGCCCCCCTGCTCTCCACCCACTCTCCTCACATCCCTTTTCCTCCTTCTTGCATGACAATGCACCCCTGTTCTCCAAACCCCTCCTCTGCTCACATCTCTTCTCTTTCTCACTTCTTCCATGCCCATGCACCCCTGCTCTCCACTCCCCCTTTCTCCTCATAACCCTTTGCCCCCTTCTTCCATGCCCATGCCCCCCTGCTCTCCACCCCATCTCCTCACATCCCCTTGCCCTCCTCTTCCATGCCAATGCCCCCTTGCTCTCCACTCCCCCCTCTTCTCACAACCCTTTGCCCCCTTCTTCCATGCTCATGCCCCCTGCCCTCAACCCCCCTCTCCTCACATCCCCTTGTCCCTTCTTCCTTGCCCATGTTCCCCTGCTCTCCACACCTCTCTTCACTTATCCTTGCCCCATTCTTCCATGCCCATGCCCCCCTGCTCTCCACCCCATCTCCTCACATCCCCTTGCCCTCCTCTTCATGCCAATGCCCCCTTGCTCTCCACTCCCCCTCTTCTCACAACCCTTTGCCCCCTTCTTACATGCCCATGCCCCCTGCCCCCACCCCACACACCTCACATACCCCTGCCCCCTCTTCCATGCCCATGTCCCCCTGCTCTCCACACCTCTCCTTACATCCCCTTGCCCTCCTCTTCCATGCCCATGCTCCACTGCTCTCCACACCTTCTCCTCACATCCCCTGCCCCCTCTTCCTTGCCCATGCCCCTCTGCTCTCCACCTCCTCTCTACTCACTTCTCCTTGCCTCCACACCCATTTCCCCTCTTCCTTGCCCATGCCTTCTGCTCTCCACTCACATCTCCTCACAGCCTCCTCCCCCTTCTTCCATGCCCATGGCCCCTGCTCTCCACCCCATCTCCTCACATCCCCTTGCCCTCCTCTTCCATGCCCATGCCCCCCTGCTCTCCACACCTCTCCTTACATCTCCTTGCACCCCTCTTCCATGCCCTTGGCCCCTGCTCCCCACCCCATCTCCTCACATCTCCTTGCCCCCCTCTTCCATGTCCATGCTCTACTGCTCTCCATCCCTTCTCCTCACAACCCCCTGCCCCCCTCTTCCTTGCCCATGCCCCCCTGCTCTCCACCCCATCTCCTCACGTCCCCCTGCCCTCCTCTTCCTTGCCCATGCCCCCTTGCTCTCCACACCCTTTCTTTTCTTACATTCCCTTTCATCCCCTGTCCTTCCCAGTAGCTGCAGAATAAGTTATGACCTGTAATCCTGTACCGTGATCTCCTCCATAATTTAGTGCTTGTCCACTCCACTAATCCCGGGGCAGTCTGGGAGAAATATGGCGTCTGCCGAGCCCGCCTCGGTATCTGGTAACACCGGCCCCAGACAGCCGGGCCTGATAGATGGGCACACGGGTGTGAATGAAGGTGACCCCCGAGCAGCGTCGAGGCAGGCATGTGTGCAACGAAACACAATGTTCCTCTTATGAGTTCCGAGCGGGCAGGCCTTTCCAGCACATCCTTCTGACTGGGAATGGCGGCGGTGGTTTTGCACTAAAAAGCCCTCCATCTCTCCAAAGATTTATAAAAGGCCAGGCCTGTTACACACTTTCAAAAAGGTTGAAGTTTCACAGGCCACCGAAATGACTGATAATACAACAATTCATCTGTCCAATTGCGGGCCATAGTCAGTCCCCTTAGAATTCCGGGGAAGTCTCACGATGAAGATTCAGGGCGGTTCCCCTCGTTTGCAGGATGCTGTCACTGCGCGGGCATAGCACAGGAACCCTGTGAGGACACATCTTTGATAAAGATGATATAGGGTGGAACCAAAGAGCCTGAAAAAAAAATCAACTTTATTCAGCTGCAGCGCTCCGCGAGCACAGTAAGGTTACGGAGCGCTATGGAAGTCATACACTGCATTTTGAGGCTGGCTTCTAACTCGGGGAGTGCACTGCATTACCCTTGTCTCTTGGGGCTAGTGACCCAGGGTGTGCTCCCCACACACCGCACTGCCAGAGGCAAGAGAGTAGCCAGAAAATGAAAAATAAAACCCCACTTCGAACCAAACCTCTTAGGGCACCAACCAAGAAAATCAAGTCATCATGACCCTTCCCATAAGAGCTCTTTTGTCTCTTCCATCCAAGCATCTATCCATTCATTCTTTCATACGTCCATCTTCCCTGCTTATTTCCACAATTTCACTTTTCCATCAATCTCCAGAATGTACAAATCTGTCCAGAAAGTACAAATCTGACACTGAAGTATAACACCACAAAGTACAAATCTGCCACTGAAGTATAACTCCAGAATGTACAAATCTGTCCAGAAAGTATAAATCTGGCACTGAAGTATAACACCACAATGTACACATCTGTCCAGAAACTACAAGTCTGGCCTTGAAATATAACTCCACGAAGTAACAATCTGGCACTGAAGTTTAACTCCAGAATGTACAAATCTGTCCAGAAAGAACAAATCGTGAGCTTAAGCAGAACTCCACAAAGTGCCAAACTGGCACTGAAGTAAAACTCTGGAAAGTTCACATGTGCAACAATTTCAAACTTTGCCCAGTTCTGTAGGCAGAATTAAACGTCCACATCACTCTTGTTATTACTAGTGCATTTAATTTTTTCCTTCTGTTAAATTCCAATATCTTAAATTCATTCATATGTATTGTGTTTTAATATTTATTGAGCTACTGTCTGGACAATGCTCATGCTGATGGTGGGATGTGCCAGAGAGCAGAGGGCATCCGTACATCTTCTGCCATGAAGAGGGGGACTTTCTGAATCAAGTTTCTTCCATCCTCTGGCTTGTAGGACACGTTGGGGGCTGCCATTGTATCTAGCTCTCTCTGGGCAATGCAAGCCAGGCGCACTCATTGGAATTGTAAATGGTTTTTAAATCCGTTAACTACCCCTGCCAAGGCATGAAGAGCTTCACAATGAGCAGCCTGCTACTCTGCAACCCAAGATCATAGTTAGTAGATTAGTTAGTAGTTAACCGATTAGAAATAATTGTTTTTCTCCTTGTGCATTAGTTGTGTTAGGTTTGTGCGCTTGATTTCTTGTGTGTTTAGTAGAGTTCAGCAAAGCTCCTGGTAGGGATAGGATGGTGGGAATGGATTTGAAAGAGGGAATTGGAAAGTTGTTTTGGCAAGTAGTGGCCGTGTATGATCATTAGTTGGGGATAATTTGCGTAATCAAGAAGAGGGAAATTTGAAAAGGATATTTGTGAGTTTATAGTAGCCATAAAGGTTTGGGATGAGCCAGAAAGAGGAGTTTCAAAGGAAAAAAAAAGACATGTTTTAATTACAAAAACTAAGAGACAAAACAAACCTTAGTTTCACAAAAAAGACCTCAAAACAAACCTGGCTGTTAAATGACAATCACATCACAGTCAACACAAGTAAAACCCCAGAGAACTGCAGACAATACAATAAATTAGATCTTCTTTTAAATATAAGTGCAACCAATGCAAAAACAATACTAACAAAAGGGTAGGGCAGATAGCTGAAGGTAGTCAGATCTGTCACATTTATTTTGATGAATTCTGACGCAGATTAAAAAATTCACGTTTTTGCATAAACATCACAAGGGGGATTGGTGTTGAGAAAAGAGTTAGTGATAGAAACATTTCAGTGAGAAAAATGTGCCTGAGAGCATGTTAAAGGCTATATAAAGGCAGACAGGATTCACATAAATGTATTCCGTGGTCTTAGGGTTTAGGGAGTACCTAGAAAAGAAAGTGGCTTCCAGAGAGAGCCACCTGGATGATGGAAGGGAATGCTACTGTTTGATCAACCAATCAGGATTTATAAAGCACTGCTAATCACCCGATAGAGCATCCTGTTGATGAATCTGGGTCACAGCCACAAGACATTCTTCTTTTCAGGGGAACCTCACAGCGACAGGGTAAGTTATGGAACTGGTGGCCTGCTTTGCTGTCTCCCCTGTCGCCCAAGATGTGTTTAAGCCACAACTGTACCTGATACGTTGAGGCAAAGACCTGTAAGTAGCACACAGGTACAAGCAAGCTCAGACCATGATCAGTTTGAGCTGGATGTGGTGGTTCAATGGGTAAGGCATTCTCTGTGGAATTCTGTGTTTGAGCCCATGGCTACAAAACATAAATAAATACACAGAATAATAAAACCTGTTCAAAAAAACATACCACACCTTACTCTGCTTGTGCTCTCCTTTTACAAACTCTCTGTCCTGCTCTCAGACCTCTTGCTCCCTTATACCTCCTGCTCTCTTATTTCAAACTCTCGGTTCTACTCTGACCTCCTGCTCTCTTATTTCAGACTTGCTGTCCTGCCGTCAGACCTCCTGCTCTCTCACTTCAGACTCTCAATCCTGGTCTGACTTCCTGCTCTCTTATTCCAGACTCTGTCCTGCTGTCAGACCTCCTGCTCTCTTATACCTCCTGCTCTCTTATTCCAGACTCACTTTCCTGCTCTCAGACCTCCTGCTCTCTTATTCCAGACTCGCTGTCCTTCTCGTTGACCTTCTGATCTCTTAAACCTCCTGTTCTCTTATTCCAGATTCACAGTCCTGCTCTCGGACATCCTGCTCTCTTATTCCAGAATCTCTGACCTGCTCTCATACCTTCTGCTCTCTTACCTCTTGCTCTCTTTTTCCAGACTCGCTGTCCTACTCTCAGACCTCTTTCTCTCTTATTGCAGATTTGCTGTCCTGCACTCAGACCTTCTGCTCTCCTTTTCCAGACTCGCTGTCCTGCAATTAGACCTCCTGCTCTCTTATTCTAGACTCTGTTCTCAGAACTCCTTCTCTCTTATTACAGAATTTGTGTCCTGCTCTCAGACCTCCCTCTCTCTTATTCCAGATTCACTGCCCTGCTCTAGGATCTCTGTCTCTCTTATTCCAGACTCACTGTCCTGCTTTCAGACCTCCTGCTCTCCTTTTCCAGACTCTCTGCCCTGCTCTAGCACCTCTGTCTCTCTTATTCCAGACTCGCTGTCTTGCACTCAGATCTCCTGTACTCTTCTTCAAGACTCTCTGCCCTGCTCTAGGACCTCTTTCTCTCTTCTTCCAGGCTCACTGTCTTGCTTTCAGACCTCCTGCTCTCTATTTCCAGACTCTCTGTCCTGCTCTAGGACCTCCTTCTCTCATATTGCTGAATTGCTGCCCTGCTCTCAGACCTCCTGCTCTCTTATTCCAGACTTGCTCTCCTGCTTTCAGACCTCATGCTCTCCTGTCCCAGACTCGATGTACTGCTCTCAGACCTTCTGCTCTCTTATTCCAAACTCTGTCGTGCTCTCAGACCTCCTGCTCTTTTGTTCCAGACTCGATGTTCTGCTCTCAGACCTCCTGCTCACTTTTTCCAGACTTGCGGTCCTGCTCCTAGACCTCCTGCTCTCTTATTCCAGACTCACTATCCTGCTCTCAGACCTTCTGCTCTCACATTCCAAACTCACTGTCTTGCTGTCAGACCTCCTGCTCTCTTTTTCCAGACTCTCTGTCCTGCTCCAGGACCACCTGCTCTCTTATTCCAGACTCTCTGTCTTACTGTCAGACCTCCTACTCTCTTATACCTCTTGCCCATCTTATTCCAGACTCTCTGTCCTGCTCTCAGACCTCCTCCTCTCATAGTGCAGAATTGCTGTCCTGCTCTCAGACCTCCTGCTCTCTTTGTCTAGACTCTCTGTCCTGTTCTAGGACCACCTTCTCTCTTATTGCAGACTCCCTGTCCTGCTGTCAGACCCCCTACTCTCTTATACCTTCTGCCCATCTTATTCCAGACTCGCTGTCCTGCTCTCAGACCTCCTGGTCTCTTATTTTCGACTCTCTGTCCTGCCTTCAGACCTCCTGCTCTCTTATACATCCTGTCCGTCTTATTCCAGACTCGCTGTCCTGCTCTCAGACCTCCTCTCACATTCCAGACTCTCTGTCTTACTGTCAGACCTCCTACTCTCTTATACCTCTTGCCCATCTTATTCCAGACTCGCGGTCCTGCTCTCAGATCTCCTCCTATTATTTTCTAGACTTCCTCTTTTTCAGACCTCCTGCCCTCTTATACATCCTGTCTGTCTTATTCCAGACTCGCTGTCCTGCTCTCAGACCTCCTGCTCTCTTATTCCAGACTTGCTGTCCTGCTCTTAGACTGGGCAGGTATTTGTGCCTACAAGGGATTGGTTCAGTAATGTCTATTTATAGCAATTGAGAAATTACAATTGGGCAAGCTCTTTAAACGTCACTTACAGTTAGTTTACTCCATAAAAAATTTGGTTACTTAGTCAATGAATCAAACATTATCATAGAGAAAGAGATAAGAACAACACAGGTGTAGGTATTCTAAAACCCAATTTTATATTTGTAGAAAATCATTGATTATAAAGGGTACAGAAATCAAGAAAACAACACAATGTAACCAGAAGTAAAACAATACATAAGATTAAATAATCTTTATAGTTACAATTGTGAGCACCTTTTCACAAAATATTTGTAGGCAATCTGAAAAGTTTACAAAATGCCCAAATTGCGTCTACTACAGTGAAATAGGGAATAGGTGTAAAAGTATTCGTTTCGGTCTAATATTGTCTTTATCAGTTAGATCATACTCAGGACTTTGCTTTTGTTGATAGAAATGACCCTTCGCACAAGGAAAAATCAGTGATTGAGACATCTAGTCCATCAATTGACTTTCTCGTCAAGCAAAAAAATGGCTTTTCTGCCACAAGGCGTGGCGCAGATGAATGCTGCTGCCCCCACACCATCCACATCTCCGCCCCCTGGTGTGCCATTGCCTCACAGTGCGGCAGACGTATCCACTCCGGCACCTGATGTGTCAGTGGCACACAGTGCCTCAGCCGGTACTGCAACACCCACAGGTGGGGCAGAGCACACATAAGGAGAACGTAGATGGGTTTTTGATCATGAGTACTAGCATTAATTTCCGCCACCTGGCCTGTTTCTGCTTGGTGCCGCACATGGCCTCATGACCTTCCACTGACCTCCGATACACTCTGATGCGCTCACCTTGGACAGTGACATGGACTGCCATATCCTGTTTGATGACCAATGACATGGAGACCAGACTGCGGACTGTACCCTTCCTCTTCCGCAGTACTTGTTATCCCCGGATGGACTCTGGCTGGCCCTCCACGGGCCCATATTGTGTAGTGTGCTCGGCATTGCCCTGTACTGCTCCAGCTGCAGAACTGCACTGGATGTGCCATAAACATCCAGTGACGCACTGCTGTGTCATGTCTTTCATCATTCATGTGTGTGGATGAATGTAGGGACAGTGATTTCCCTTGAGTCAATGATGCTCATTCTGTGGGATGCCAGTCAGAGGGTGCTACATTGCATATTGTGTACCGGGTCCCGTGAACACTACAACAAGTACACACGCATCAGTCACTTCCATGTCCGGACATGGACTGAACCATGCCCAGAGCCCACGAGTCATTGTTGCAAGCCCTGTGCTGGTCCGGCGTACGGCAGGCCAGACCACTCTGCGTACGCTCCGAGGGGGGGCCCTCATTGCTACCCATCGCAGGCGTACTCGCTGGTGGCGTGCAGGTCACTGGTCTAGTTGTCAGCATGTCACAGACTCTCCCTGAGGGCAGGTTAGCATGCATAGTCATACCACACCCATTCGGCACAGGCGTGTGACTCTGCCAACTTAAGGGGCCGACGACGTCACATTCCCCTCTGCCGGGGGTGACTGGAGGACGGATGCTCCACGGTTCTCAATCATAAAGGGCCCATGAGTTGTTGCGCAGAGGGTTAGTGGCACCCAAGACCTTGCGACCGTCACGGGCCTACCACCACGTGGCGCTGACTGGGGTTGCACAGGGTTAGTGGCACCCGGAGCATTGCGGCCGGCACAGGCACCCCACCACGGGATGGTGACTTTGGGTGCACTGAGTTAGTGGCACCTTAATCTGCTGAGCGGGTGTGCAGCCTGTGATGATGCCCCGTCCCAGCAGTCCGGACAGGTCAGGTTTTGTGTGCCCTGCTGGACCGCAGTGTAGGCCAGAGCCAGCGGGCAGCGCGGGCCTACCGCCATGTGGCGTCGCTTTGGGGATCCCAGAGTTAGTGGCACCCATTGGGCTGAGCGGGTGTGCAGCCTGCGATGGTGCTGTGTGCACTGGTATGTCCTATGCCATGGAGTAATCAAGACCCAGCCCCAAACGTGAGACTTGGTGGCCTGTGGACCAGGGCTGCATGGTGTGGAGGGTGCCATGTCCGCGGGCCCCAGGCTTGTGGCTTGCAGCGGCACGTGGTGGGACCACCTGTCTGAACGCCGGTGGCGGAAGGTGAGCAGTGAGGCCTGGGTGGGCATGCTCCGATGGGCGGCAGGAGGGGCTGGGGTGCCTCTGCCTGGGTGTGCAATTGTGTGCACTGTGCCAATCATGTATCTGGACTCCGTTTCAGATGACGGCTCTGTCTCAGATGTGTGACCTGGTGTACTGCTACACATACCAGCAAGTGGATGAAGACACACCGGTGGCAGCAGGTGAGCAGTGTGGCCTGGGTGCGCAGGGGCGGCACTCTCTCTCTCTCTCTCCCCCTCTCTTCTTCTCTCTCTCTCTCCCCCTCTCATCTTCTCTCTCTCTCTCTCCCCCTCTCTTCTTCTTTCTCTCTCTCCCTCTCCTTCGCTCTCTCTCTCTCCTTTACTCTCTCTCTCTGTCTTTTGATGTGCGCAGGACACACCTTCTCATCATGATTTTTGTCTTGCAGGCTGTGACCTACGGATTATCCTGAGGGGAGCCACCATGTGTCTTCATTTCATTTCAGTGTTCATTTTAATAAAGTTTCATTTGTTGCTTTGAAAGTGAATGGGTGATGGTCATTTTTGTGACGACACATGCATGTCACGAGTTGTGATTGTGCAACATCAAGCGGATTATTTTGTACATGTTGAGGTGGAGCTAATGTGGTATGTCTTTGGTCGGGGGGTGCCGGGGAAAGGGGGTCCTGGGGGTAGTGGTGGCGGGTGTTGTTGCACTTTCAGCCCTCCGGGCTGCATGTTCAGTTGCCCGGGTGCATCTGTTGTTCTTTGGGTGTGGCTCTGCTCCCTTTTGTGGTACAACTGTGGTCCAACTTTGCACCAGGTCAGAGCAGGTGTTATTTTCCTGCTGCTAACGCACCTTATCGCCTGTTTTGTGTTCTTATTGCAGTTCTGGCTGGTCGTTGTGAATGTTGTGGGGCGGTGTTGGTGCGGCTTTTGGCACGGGAACACCTACTCTGCATCTCATTAGCGATAGTTGCGGGGGTCATCTGTGGTGATGTTTTTTGCGGCTGCTATTGCGTTAAACTGGTGCTGTGAGCTTGTCAGCTTGTGATTGGGGCGATAAGTTTATCGCAACTTTGGCTGCGATAGAGTGCCGTTAACTCGGCGCTAGATCCTTGTGAATATCCCCCCTGCTCTCTTGTTCCAGACTTGATGTTCTTCTTTCAGACCTTCTTTTCTCTTAGCTCTGTAGTAGGGGTCAGTTTTGAAGCCTGGAAGAGTTTCTCCTTCAATACGCCAGAGAAGCTGAAAGTAACTGAAATCTCCTTGAAAGGATTCCAAAACATCAATGTGTTCCAAAATTATTATTCTCTCTATCCCACTTTCCAGTTGTCTTCTCTTATGTATTCCAATGATTCCAAAATCAGGGCCACAAATGTGGGCACTTCCACTGGACTGGATATTTGTGACAGTATATGATTATTTAACTGGTATTCACAGACTGTTTAAGCTGGCAACGTTTTCCAACTATTGCCCAAATCCTTAACGTTGGTAAACTTTGGCTCATAAATATCTGTGAGATGCCCTTAAAATAAATCCCTTTGTCATTCAGTATGATTCACTAAACAAGAGACTAGTGCAAACACTGGCATTGTCTAAGCAGATGGTATAAGCAGTAGAATGCAGATATATTTTCGTGGTGTCGCTTTCCTGCAATTCGAGACACCTGACACTTGAGCAGGTGTGTAATGCTGATAGGAATATTGATGAAATAAAAACGCTTCTGTTTCAGAACTGAAGGGAAATTTAATCTGTGAGGGGTATCAGTTTCTGATACGGTTAGCGTTGAGTCATTAACCGGCCACCGTGAACAGAGCGGCAAAGCTATTAGACTGACTTTCCTCCCAACTGTCTGCTGGATGCGGCCACACTGTCCACTTTACTACATCAGATGAGACAAAGATGCTGTCAGTGCAGCTTGGAGACCTGACGTCTGATTGGGACCTTGGGGGGCACTCTGCTAACTTGCCAGGGTGATAGCGGTCATGATCCGCCACCCTGGTGGAGGACCATCCGCCGCATCTAGAAATCTCTGCCTGGCTGGAGATGATCCCTCTGCTGTGGAGGAAGCATCCGCGACAGTGTATGGGGCCATTTAACACGTCTCATGCCCGTTTCCCCCATGCCTTGCTTGGAGGATAGCGGCACGGCTAATGAGTGAGGGTATTACTGACCTCAATAAGGTGGGACGCCATGTTTGTGACCAAGCCTTGTTATATTTAGAGGGAAGGATATGTTTCTCAGCACAGACATAACTGAGCCTTGTTCTGCAGGTACCCTTGCAAACTGGATAAACATACCTATATATATATATATATATATATATATGGATGTGTGTCAATTCTGTTCAAATACTGACCCTCATTAAGGAAATACTTTGATACTTCAAGATCAGGCAGGTATGGATTCAAAAAATGTACCATATATAATATGCTGCAGAGCATCATGATATTTACATTTATCATTAACGCTATTGCTACTGATTTCTCTTCAGAAGGCGCAAATGCGTCCAGTTGCCATAGCAATGCAATGCCAGCCCCCCACCCCTGAATCTCTGCTTACCTCCCACTCTATGAAAACTGGGTTCCATTTAAGTCTCTTGCGTGCATGATCGTGTAATGGATGTGTCCAATGGCACACGGCTAATGCAGCGAAGGCAAGCCCATCTGTGCCTTGTCTATGCCAAGTTCATGGCTTTCGATGTATCGCCCCCACCCTCAAGCCCCTTCACCAGAATTACATTTCAGCAAGTAAGAAAGACAGAACTTCTATCATCTTCTCACCTAAATCAGACTGCTGCCACTCTTAAAACTTTAATATAAGGCAAAATCTTCTCTGCAGTGCACGCTCAACCTCTCACTGACAAACCTACCCCTAAACGAATGTGTGGCTTCTCCGCGCTATACTACTCAATGAGTGACGCTACTCAGCATGCTGCCCAAATTCACAATTTTATTTTGCACAACAAATTGGACTCAGGCCCTGATTTAGATCTCGGTGGACTGGTTACTCCATCACAAAGGTGACGGATATCCTGTAATCCAAAATATAAATCTCATTATGTCTGCATGGCGCTGTAGGCAACTCTATCAGGGAACTACTTAAGATGTGCAATGAACGACCTGAATGGTCTGCCTGTAAGACTGCGCCGTGTCTTCACAAGACGTTTGTGAAACACTAGCATCCTTTTTCCATCACTAAAATTCACAGCATTCGAGCCACATTTATTCTTTTCATGGCTTATCTCAGTTTTCAGACCTGGTAAAACATTAAGGACGGTGATGAATCCTGCTGAAGGGACCACAGCCTATCACTGCCCAAGAAGTCCTTCCCACCCATCATTCTGATGTAACCATTGGGCACATGTTGTCTGTGCATCTTCCATCTTGCCTCAGGAGCTCAAGTCCCCAACATGAAGCCCATAATCAGTGTTTCTTTCACTACCTGCATTGTCCTGTTAGAGCAGATTTACAAATTAGAAATAATGTTTATTTGAGTGTGTTTAAGTGACCGTAATCAGGCTTCGATAAGACATCAGTGGGCCTCAGACTTCCTGTACTGACCGGCTATTTTATTCTTCGGTTCGGTCTGCTGGAGTTCTTTTCCATGAACAGAAAATAGTGGGATCTTTTCTGTGGTGGAACTTCTCGTACTGTATCTAACTTGTGGTTCGAAGGAAGCCACGCCGGAGATGTTCTCGTAATAGTGCAAATAAGCAAGTCTGTTGCTGCCTGCAGCCACAACTGTTAGTTTATTTGTGTAAATGGTTTATTGTTCAATAGTACAATGTCATGGCCCTTGTAGGGGATAATTAATTATTAAAATTTGGGTGATCAATAGAGTAACGTGAAGTAACATCTTCTTGTTGTTTCCACCTTAAAATTCCCAAGAAGATTCCTTTATTGCTACCAACTGATTTTTTACACAATGTTTTCTGAGAAATGCTGGACTCATGCCTGGACAACTGCATGGAGGCTCCTTTGTTGTGTCTTCAAACCTATCAACTTAACAGACTTCAGCTCATTCAAAAGCATCATCAAGGCTATTGATGGGTCATCTTAGGCAGGCCTGCATCTTGCAGCACCTCAGACATTTGCACTGGGTCCCAGTTGGTAAACACATCGTGTGTAGGAGCCTCTACATCTTCCATAAAGCTTGTTTTGGCCGACGCCCGGTCTTTGTAAGAATACAGAGGCATATTAACAAGGTGGCGATAATTTTATCGCTATATCAGCAAGGTCACGCTATCGCGTGAATCCTTGCCTTAGCACCCTTTCCCGTAACGCCCACCTTTGCATCTCTAATGAGATGCAAAGTGCGCGTTCCAGCTCAAAATAACTGGAGAAATGTTGGTTAGCGACATTTCTCCAGTTATTTTGAGCTGGAACGCCCACTTTGCTTTTAGTTTGACTTAGCCATGATATCCAATGGAAGGTGGATATCATGGCTGACTCTGCCCTTCCCTATCAGCAAGCTTTCGCCAAAACGTGCGATTATCGCTGTATTTCCAGCGATAATCGCACAATTGGCAGCTTCCGCCTGGAATTTTATTGCTTTTGATATAAGCATTGCTAATAGAATGCTATCTCAGCGATAAAATTCGGCGATAGCCGGCGATAATTATCCTAGCGCTAGGTGCGCTTAGCGATAATTATCGCCGGTTGTTGCTGATATGCCCCTTGGATTTTTTATCAATAATTCCTTTTGTATCTGGACAGCTCCCCAGTGTCCTCCAGTGCCAGGATATCCTCAGTGGTAGTCATGCGCTGCACAACATCCACAAATGAAGGACCTTAAAATAAAGCCAAGGAATCAACTGGATGAACTACGAGTAGGAACTCAGAAGAGCCTTTGAAATAATTAGACCATGATCATAACATCAGGGGCTCTACCGCTCTGATTAGGACTTGTTACAACCACCACAGTACTTTTTCTCTCTAGCCACACATAGGCACTGGTCAATGACAACCCGGTGTGGCCTGCAAGGGGTGTTAGGAATGTGCATAAACACATTTCTTGTGTAAATTTCATACAAATACACAAATTATACAAATGGTGTAGGATGACCCCATCATCTTCAATAGCAGCGTATCTGTTACCCAAATGATTGTCCCTGGTCTGCAAGTGGTAAGTATCATGCCCGCATCCTTCCTGTCTCTAGTCACCCAGAAGCGCGTACAAGATTAATTCAACCTACACATGGCTGAAGCTACAATGTTCCAAGCATCTCCCACAGTGGCACAAAGCAACTTTTGAGACACATCATGTTAAATAATAAAAACTAATACAGTAGAGTAGGTGCAGATACCAACAGGGAATCTATTTTATAAAACACTCAGGATCCATCGTTATATCATAAATACTGTCTCTAACAAGCACTGCCTGTTATAAATCATGCAAAACACTCACACTGAAGCGGTAATAAAGAATGTAAAATATCTCTATATAGGTGGGTGGCAATGGGGTAGCTGGCCCATTCACTGCCAGCCCATTGCATTTTTGACCTCTACCCCAGAAGATGGGTAGTCTGTGTGCCATCCCCTGTGGTGGTGAGGTCTTCATGAGTCCTATTTTGAGCAATACAAGTGCCTTGGTGATAAGACTGGCATAGCACACAAAGTTCACCCACAAGGGCCAGCCCAACATCGCGGACCAGTAGCCAGAAAGCGTCTGATTACAGTATGAATATTTGGCGTCAATAAGGTTTCTGCGTCTTTAAAAATTTGGTACTTGGTAGTAGGAAAATTGACTTAGTGACCCAGCATCTTGAAGCAGGTTTACCATAGAGCTTTCAAGAAAATCCCTAAATCCCCAGTCAAGTTAATGTTGATTCCTACCTAGATGTAAGCAGTGATAATAATCCTATGAGTCTGAATGTATCAGAACAGGTATTGGCAAAGCTAACATGTTTCACCTTGGCAAGCTGCTGCAGTGTTTGCCCTTGGCAGGCTGTTGCAGTGGTTACATTTACATGTTTTTATTGCAAGCATGCGCCACAGAAACAAAACGAAGAAAACTGCCTAAATGTAGTGGTCTAATGTACAATAACATTTTAAATTAAAAAATAAATGGGCCATTAAACATAAATGTAATAGAACAATAAAGCCACATCTTAGCAAGCAATTAAAGTCTATAGTCGGCCAACAAACAGCTGTATCTGAATCGAACAAACAGCTGTATCTGAATCGATCAGATGAATTGATAAAACAACAACGATTTTCTATTTTTTTGGAACCATTCATATTTTAAGTGAATGCTACTGTATAAAATCACAGATATTATAGTTCATAAAAGACCTGTTTCAGACAATCTTTTCAAATTTGCATTTTGTGAGACCAACTTATTACAAGGTAGGTCAATGTCAAACTATTTGATGATTTGATCGCTGACAGTCAAACAGAGTTCAAATGTTGTTGTCCCTAAGATCAAACGTCCTTAATAATCATGTCATTGAGAGCAGAAGATGGAAATTGTTTCAATGATGTGACTCAGCAGAAACCCAGCCAGCGCGAGCTTCATTCCACGTGGAACCTCTCAAGGATGTAGTGCAAGGGGGGACAGCAAGAGAGAACAACTCTCAAAGGCTCAATTAGATTTTGAAGGACTTCAGAGGTGGAGATGGTGCTCTATGAATAGATTCAAGGATGAGAAAGGTGAGATCAGGTCAAGTAGAGGAATTAATACGAGCGTTTTAAAGTTGGCTCTTCAGACCGCTGAGTTGGAATCCGTGCCCAGACTGCATCCAGTCAGTCCGATTAAAGTTCTAGCAGGCAGGTGCACTTACAACAGATACAGATACACCTTTTAGTTTGAATACACATCATATAAAAATATTATCACTGGCGCCGAGAAAAGGCACTATTGTCTTTTGGTTACCATAGTTTAAACACACAAGATTGACTAAAAAACACAACAAAGGATAAAGCACTGAAAAAAAAACAGCACTAGCAAAATAAAGTATAAGCCCTCACCCCTGGTGCCCAGCGGTTAGTTTGTAAAAAAATAAGTGCCAGGGTTCTCGTCTGGCGGCAGCTTGCACCAGCCCATTTCTGCTGTTAGCGCCGGCTAAAACAGAGCCTACTACTAAAAATGGGGAAAGGATGTGGCGTAGTGGCCAGAGCTGCCAGCTGCAGAGCTGGGGAACCAGGTTCGAGTTTCAGCTTCGACTCAACATCCTCTGATTCGGGGCAAATCACGTAATCTCCCCATAAATGAATGTGCCCTTAACTGGAGCTCATGGAAAGCTCCGGTGTTGATGATTAAGTGCTGGTGCTGAGCACCGGAAACCACTGGCTCAAATTAAGCATTGGTACTGCCATTCAGTACCTTTTAGGCAGATGTTCACATGTGATCGGGACAATGCCATCACTCCCACTGCAAGGAAGGCAATAGCTTAAGAGGGTTGATTCTTTCCCCATGCTCTATGCTGTGATAGGTGGAAGGAAAGTGTGAATGACAGTTGAACAAACCAGTGAATGAAGGCGTTCACCCAAAGCCTCTGTGTGTATGTCTGGGAAAGTATTTTTTAACATGAGGCTGGTAGACAGCTATAACTGTCTATAGGTCATAGAGTAAAACTAGGTAGAACCCCATAGGTTTCTGGCATACACAAAGTGATCCTTTCTGATGGCATCTCCACTAAGATGGTGGGGCAACTGTCCGACTCTGTCAATGCCCTATCTCTGACCCTCTTTCCTACAGCCAGTGCAATCTTGGAACCCTGGAACTATGTTTAATAACCTCGTGTGCATCCTTTAACCAGGCAGGCTTGGCACATGCCTTTGGTATACATTAGATCACTTTACTCACCACTCCCCAAGACCTAATATAATCGTGTAAACTGAGATATGGGCAACCAAATGATCATGCGTCTCGCCTTTAGTCCAGCTTGAACGGTGTGACTGTGGCAGCATTCAAGGCATTCTACTGCTGAATTTAATTTTGTAGATTAGGTAAAATCCCACCTGTGAGGGAGATTACTTCTACAAGGGCACATTTATACTTCCCTTTGAGAATCAGGTCCCTACCTATTTATTCTTGCTTGGCATTGGGCCTGATTACGAGTTTGGCGGTGCGGCACCGGCCAAACACATGGCCGGGTCGCCTGCCAGATTTAGAGTGTTTCTCATGTTTGGTGGACTTTTTTTATGGTCCCAGGGCAGTGCCCTGAAAATAAGCACCGCAATGGAAGTGGCAAAAACAGTTCCTGCCCGGCATGGACTATAAAGTTCATGCCGGGCGGGAACTGGGGTGTATGCACACAGGGGGCACATGTGTATGTCCCCCTGCATGCACCCCATGGCGCAGATGGACAAGGGGGTCCTCCCTAGCATATTGCGGCCTCATGACTGCTATACCACCGCCAGGTGACCGTGGTTCCCTGGCAGCTGCGGCGGGGCAATGGTGGTTAAACCGCCCTAATCGTAATATGACATTGGGAAGACCGTCACCACCATACCCCCATGAGTCTGGCGGTCCGTGGACCACCAGATTCGTAATCAGGCCCTTAGGGTTGCACCGTACTGTAATTTAGCTCCTGATTTAAAGCTTCTATTAATTTTCTTGTAATCATATTAATCTTCTCGGTAACATACGCATGATGTTATTTGAACTTTGCTCCAATGAGCACTGCCTTGTCCTTGTATAGAATCCATCCATTAGATCTATGTGCAGGATTGCTAGTGACACTTCTGAGGTGTCTGTGATTTGGTTTTTAAAAATGTAATAAAAATCTAACAAAAAAAAAACAAAAACGAATTAACAGGAGTGCTTAATTTAAAAAAACACAAAGTGCAGGTGCCCAAAGATTTTCTTCGGAGCCCACCACGGGTTCTGCTGATTTCCCCTGAACACTATGGCTGGCTGCTTCGTCTCCACCTCAAGCGTCTTTCTTTGACCACCCTGCAATCCTTGTCACTTTATCACACTGTTGCAGGTTCTTTCCATCCCCGCGATCACGTTTTGTCACTGCATTTCTTTCTTTCTGTTCCTCCTTCCTTCATTTGCTGCCCATCTGTCTCTTGCACTGGGCCAATGTCTTATGATAAAAAACAAGTCCTGGTCCCCAAAAAGTAGAGCTCGTGCCCGCTAGTGCCCACATTAAGTGCTATGTGTGAGACTGCTTTTTGGAGCACCTAAAGATTCACAATGGTGTCAGGGAGCTCTGCATGCATGACTAATGCATTTAGTGCGGTGATGTGGTCACCAGCACTAAAATGCGTTAGTCTAACCCCTGATGTGTGGTCCTTGGCAGGGCTAGGTGCCACCATGTGCAACCGCTGGTGCAAATGAACCACTAACGACAAGGGCAGTGTAAGCGTTACCGAACATCAAGCCATGGATGGGCGGTGCCGCCCTCACAACCCTAACTGACGGCCATGCTGGATCCGGCAACTTTTCTCTTCCACTAGACTTCGCTGGTTCTTCCTTGTGGGCAGAGGCTTTCAATGATAAGGGACAGCAAATGAAACGCTTCTCTGCATGTGGTGGGAAGAGGACGCACAGATGGAATTCTGGGATGCAACAGGAATTCTGGGAAAACAGTAGGCGGCTGCAAAGCATGTCAGTCGCCTCCTTCCTCAGGGATGCTCGAGTGCTTCTCAGAATAGCTGCTGCTTCTCTGTTGAGAGGGGTCTTAAGTCAGCCCCACGGATGCTGGGCATCTGTTCTGACCCAGGTATGTGTTGCACTGAGGCATCCTCAGTGCTTGCTTTCTTTAGTAACTTCAACCGACTTTTCTGTCACTTGCTTTCAAGTGTCACTTACTTCATTCGGCCCTTGTTCTTGGAATATCTTTCCACTTGTACTGACCTCAACTTAGTATACTAAAACAAATGAGAATATGTGGCGTGTTCAGTTTTAATTGTAAGTTAACCATAGGATTTCTATGTGCTGTGTATTTTCCTGGTACACTCTCGTGTTTAGATTTAAATTTGTTTCCCAATGCCAATTGCTTTTTCCAGGTGGAAATTTAGTTAGGAAGACTGACAGTTCCAGATCATGGCCTCGGACTGGAATCCCAGCCTGCCCAAGCCCTGCGCGCTTCTGGAATGAGTCATAACCTTGGAGAGACGTCAGTGTCCCCAGCCAAATTCCTTCAACGCAAGCCCAGTCCAACTCTGAACCCAGAACCATAGGGGGGTGGAAGGATGAAACTGGATCCGTCAACACTGTGTCGGTGCCCAGGCCCCCTAACGCGTCGGCGTCAGCCTCTCATTTCCGCCACTGATGACATCTCGCCACCGCCGTCCTGAAGAGAACCACACAAGCACAAATAAGTTGACTGGTGTTGAACAGATGCAATAAACTGTCGCCTTTGTGTACACACAGCCCATGTTATGAATGATGCTGTTGGCAGGTTGTCCACAAGCAGCGCCAAGGATCCGCACTCCAGAAAAGTTGTCGTATTTCACTTAAACTCCGCTGACCCATCCTGGGCGTCGTCGGAGTTTGTCTTCCCGGCACTGGTGTTAAACAAAGCTTCTGCAGGGTATGCAACTCTTCCCTCTGTGGTCAGCCTTCGAACCTGCAAGCCTGAGTCAAGCCTGGGAAGGGCGGTCTGGCTCGCTGCCCCTCCACTTGTGATCTTGGCCAAGGACTTGTCAACATCCCTTTAGCAGAGATAGCAGGGTGTGGAAGGAGAGCTGGCTCTCGGCCTGTAGGGGCTGGGAATTCACCATCTTTAAAATGCGATGTAAACACCCAATACATGTCTGTTTAAAGTATTAAACGCACACGAGGATCGGTAATAAGAGATTCTATACATCATTTCTTTCCGACTTGACAACGAAAAATACATTTTATACTTTCTTAGCTGTGTATTTGGAACGGGGCTTCACGGGCAGTTGTGTGGTGTTGACTGGCAGCTTTTGTCCGCTTTCCTCCTCGGATAGGCTTTTAATGAACTGTGATTAACAGTTTCCAGTTGGTCCTGGAAACTGGAAGAGGAGATTGGATAATCCTTTTCTGTAAATTTGCCGTACAAGCGTCCCTATTGGCCAGCTGTGTCCTCTTGCCCCGCCCCTTCCAGCAAACCTCTTGTGGTTACAAAACACATTAATATGATATTCCTCGTGAAATGGAGGCTCAACATTTTCTAGGTTCTTAGTTTTCCTCACAGAGAGCCAAGAAGCACCCCTGATGAATAAACAAATCATAATGGATCATGGCCATATAGATCAGAGAATATATGATAAGGTTTTGAGGTAACATTTAGTTTTAGAAAATTCACTGACCTATAATTTTTCAACAACCCACCAATACCCCGTTATCTGCTACTGAAATGGCCTACTGAGTATAGGGCCTTTTGTACAGAGCCCTTTTGTGGTCACAAACCTTATGAATTGCACAATCACAGGGTTTGTGATTGTGAAAGGAGTTTTCTATATGTGCATTAGCCGTTTTTAGGAGTTGGAAAACTCAGAAAGTTTGACAGTAGCAACGTAATATGTATAGCTGATGCAAATGTTATGTATAGCGCCTGATGTAATGCAGTTTGCATAGCTGATGCCATTGGTAATGTACAGTGACTATGGGGCATATTTACAAGGAGGAGATAATAAATTATTGCCGCTTTTGTGGTCGTTTTCGGCCGAAAAGCGGCGATAATTTTATCGCCTAATTAGCAAGGTCACGCTAAGGCGTGAAACCTTGCTTTAGCGTGGGGCTTCCTAACGCCCAGCTTTGCATCTCTAATGAGATGCAAAGTGGGCGTTCCTGACCTGACATGACAGGAGAAATGTTGCTAAGCGACATTTCTCCTATCATCAAGCCCCACGCTATGAAGCATAGCGGCAGGAAAAGTACCGATAACCCCTGTAATCGCTACTTTCCTTACGCCTGCTTCAGGACTGACTTAGCCATGATATCCTATGGAAGGAGGATATCATGGCTAAGTTTGTGAGGCCCTATCAACAAGCTAACGTGAGATTATCGCTGGGTTTCCAGCGATAATCTCACGTTAGGCAGTTAGCGTGAGGATTTTTATCGCTTTTGAGATAAGCGTTGCTAATAGCACGCTATCTCAGCGATAAAAATCCATGCTAGCCGGCGATAATTATCCTAGCGCTAAGTGTGCTTAGCGATAATTAACGCCGGTTGTTGCTGATATGCCCCTTAATCTCTCTCTTGTCTGTCCTATTCCCCTCCGGCTTCACCACTAATGTGTCCATCCTTTCCTCTTACATCTCTTTCTCTCTCAATAAACAATCTAAAGGGGCTAGCTATATGTACTCCAATACATAAATGACTAAAACCCAAGCTGGGCTAAGCCTGTAACAGTGGCTGTGTTTGTATTCTCTGGAAAAGCAAATCAAAGGAAAATTGTTTCCTATTCATAAAATAACTTTTGGGATCCTTTTCAAATCGAATCGCAAACAGGAGGTAGCAGAAACGGGCGTCCCTCTCCATTTTTGGAGGAATATGTAAATGATACAGGACAGCAACTGCGCCCGCAAACCGCTGATGAGTCACTGACCCCCGAGTTGGGGTGACAACTGATTCACAAAGGGAATAGGGCCACCCTGGGGTCACTTCCTCTTTGGGAGTCCTGTTGGTAGCCTCGGAGGGAGAATGCAGTGGTCCAGGGGGACTCTGTCTGCTCCCACTGAAGTTTTCCAAAATGGAAAACTGGCTGCTTAAAAAAAAAAAAGACATATTCTGGTTTGAAAGATCCCTGTGATTGCAGCCTGCGTCATGAATATTAATGAGGCAGGTTGTTCTGTGACCCGCTGGTGTTTGGTATTTTGTGCACTGACCTATTAGTACGCAGGTCACTTTGCAAAATACTATAGTGACCACACCGTCATCCGCTTCAATCAACACGCATGCACAGACATCACCCAATGATTACACTGACACTTTCTTTGTGGGTGAAGAACTGCTGCAGGTTTATTTCATACAACATAGTATGATAATAAAATTGGGTTATCTTACGGGCGATCCAGGGCAAGCAGCCCCTAGCTGCTCCGCCCGCCTGGTGAGCCAGCACACACGGTGGGTCGATGCCCGGCAGTGTGGCACATAATTATTTTCAGATCATCCACTGGGTCACGTGATCTGTCTCCTACTCCCGCCCCTTCTGACAGGGGCGGAGCGTGTTGTGGCACACCCCCAGTTGGTCAGGCCCCCCAACCGCCCGAAGGACTAACGGGGCGCCGTCGCGGTCTTCCCAGAACCCCCTTCGGCTCCTGGACCTTGGCTCGGGCACCCTTACTGTGCCGGACAGGGGTACCCTTACTGTACCGCCTGTCGCAGAGGTACCCTTACTGTACCCGTCTGCCTCCAGATCGCCCTGTAACTCCGCCTGCAACGCAAAAAGAAAACATTAAAACATTCCAATAACGCGCTGTCTCTGACACGTAGGGTAAGCGGAAAGGGTGGGAATACGCGTGTCCAAGCTGGAGCGGCGCGCAGGAAACAGAGGAGGAACTGGGCGAGAGGGCTGCCTAAGTAGGGGGGCAAGCCTCGCCCCCACCCCCAACGGCCCGCCTCCACCTACACACTATTGGGAGGTCTCCTCCCTGGGCGTAGCCTCGCGCGCGAGGCAGAAGAGGGGGAAGGCTGCGACGGGCGGCCACTAGAGGGCTGCCCTGCTGATGTCCCACTGCGTGGGACGCGGGCAGCGGCATTCCATTTAGACAAAGTTGTTGTGCAATTTTCAAGTGCTTTTTGCGAATCGAATTACAGAACACGGGCCTCCTAAATGTCTTACTCTATTTTTTTTGTTTTGTTATTGCTTTGATTAAAGCATTATTACACCAGCTTCAAAGGACATAAATAGATTGATAATATCCCTTCTCATTTCTCATATCAAAGGGTGTGAATCGTTGCAAAGATTGCTGGCTTGCATTGTTGCAAAGCGTTGTTTACTTAACGTCTTTGCAAGCTATACGGAGGACGGCGCGCGCAAGTTTAGAAGAAAAATGTGTCAGACGTTTGTGGCAGAGGGAACCTGTTCAGAGGTATGCTGTGAGCTGCCCCGGCTCTGAGATGCCCCGGCTGTGAGCTGCCCCTGCTGTGAGATGCCCCGGCTGTGAGCTGCCCGCTGCTATGAGCTGCCCCGGCTGTGAGATGCCCCTGCTGTGAGATGGGTGGAGTTTCACAGTAGTTAGAACCCGTTCTCGCTGCCCATCAGAGCTGTCAGAGGCAGGGGCGTATTAAGGATTTTGGGGGTCCTGGGCCAAACGTACTTTGGAGGCGCCCTTGTTCGGAACAGCTTTAGGTGTAAGATCCAATCCCAGCTCTCTCATGCCCTCTTTGGCCAGGCCACTGCCAGTGCACAGTCACGTGGATCCAAATTCTAAATGTGTTTAAATCGAATATCCAGGGATAGTGATGTGTCCAGATTGTAACACAGCAGCAGTTCATTAATATATCTGAGAATAATCTCTGTGACACAGTAATGTAACACAGGCCCTCTCAGCCCGCAGTGCGGGGTTAGGGGACCCGAGCTGCAGGGGGCCCCTCAGCACAGTACTCAGACCTGAGAGCTCCGAATTAAATCCAGAGCGGGGGCCCCTCTATGTACCTTGCAAGGGGCCACCTCAACATTCCTTACGCCACTGCTGTGACACTCTACCAATTCTCATATGTAAGGTACTGTTTTGATCTAAAAGAAACTTTTTTATGGATGTTGCATGAAACATAAACACAACCTTTGTCTGAAAAATGTCTGAAGTAGACTCTCACACATAACCCACAATAAAAATAGATTTAAAGGAAAACATTATAGACAACAATCTGTTTAAGAATGATTCTAGGTCTCCAGGGCAAGACTCTCTCAGGGCCCCCCCGAAAGGCTGGGGCCCTGGGCCAAAGCCCACTTTGCCCATGCCTAAAAAAGTCTCTGGACAAAAGTATTCCGTGGGCTGCTGCTACCTTGAGCTGGGTGCGCTGAACTTCACCATGGAAAGTTTGGCCACCTGCTCATAGGGCACGGTTTTATTTAGCTTGTCCTTCCCCTAGCCTGGGCTGGCCTGAACAGTTAGTGAAGAATCCTGTCCTATGACCAACGGCGAGTTCATGAGTTCCTACTCCTGTCCCTGGTCCTGTGAGTTGAATGAAAACTCTTCTGAATCATGGCACCTGCTCATTGGTTTATTTATTTGTGCAGTTTTTTGGAAGGACTCTTATATCGAGACATTGGAATATCGTGCTATATCCTCCTATATATATATAATAGGAATGGCAAAAATATTGTGCCAAAAATATAGTTGAATGGAATATCATACAAAATAAGGTAAGAATATCGTTTTTAAATACAAATTTAGACTGTTAAGCAATATTTTTAAAGTATTAATATAGCTAGGTTTGAGGCTCATTTGAGAGCCTTACGTTGCATATATTTTAAAAGCGCATCCATTCAGGGTAAATAAATGGACTTCCTTTCCCACAAGGCAAACGTGTGGTTTCATACAGAACCACCCATCCGGGCGCACGATATTGGCCGAATTAGGAAAGTACGGCACCGCAATGCGCTTTTCTGATTGCCTCTGAGGAAGTAATGACACAAAACGCGTCAGGCATATCAGGTGTTTAAAAGTGAACAAACACGTGACTGCACATACCACGATTCACTTTGGGGAAGGTGCGTGCACGTCCAAGTGTGGCTCATTTGATGGACACCCCGGGAGCAGAATATATAGTGCCATACAATCCATAATGGCTGCAAAACTTTATACCGCTGATCTTGGCTCCGTTTTTATCTCTCTCTGCGACTCCACTAGTAGGTGAGACAAGATCAGCAGTACAAAGTTGTGCAGCCATTATGGATTGTATGGCACTACAAATACCAGCATTCACGGCACAGTTCTATTCAGACAGACCATCTATGGGCGTGCCATCAAGAATTTAAAACTCTGTAAAGGCCGAATCTGCACACAAGCCGCCATGCCTCTGATGAAGAATTATTTTGAAACGTGTCAGGCACGCAGTGCAGCTGGTTAATTGTGATTGGCATTTGGACTCCGTTTGTACTAAATAAATGCTGTATGCGAACTCTGCAACTCGAGTGCTTCTTAACTGATGGGCAACCTCTGAGCTGGATATATATATAAAAAAAAAAATTAGAAACAATATTCACAGCAAAACAATTATAAAAGCCTATATAACATATTATAACAATTAATTAAACTAATTTATTGAATATTGAAAAATAAATTACTTTTTTTTCTAAAACTAATATAAACACAAGAAAAAAATATATAAATATAAAAAACATACTATAATATTAAATATTCTCGCGAGAAATGCGCATGCGCGGGCGTCCGCGCATGCGCATTTATGTGAAGAAGTGGCCGTCAAGCAGGAAGAGGGAGACCCGGGACGCCGCACTGCAGGTAAGGTATTTTATTTACTTTTAACATTCTTTAAATTATTTTAAAATGAGGGCGGACGGACGGCGCGTAGTGGGGCTACGCGGAGCACGTGAGTGTGCATAGATTTTGCCACACTACACGCTGCTCCACGTAGCCCCACTACGCCCACTACGCCCAGGGTTAATTTTGATATAGTGCAAACTTGACCCATAGGTATTGGAGAGCTTTACATGAGCACTAGTTTTATTACACAAAGACGCATTCATTTTGTGTAGGCACAGGAAGGTTAAGTGATTTGTCCAGAATCACAGGATATTGAACTGACACCAAGACTCGAACCTTGTTCACCAGCTCCAATGGCAGCTGCTCTTGCCAATATGCCACATCCTCTTTCATCTTTGGTCTTTCCAGAAAGAGATATCCTTCGTACAATGCATTGATGATTCTATGCTATCGCAGCATACGAAAATCTAAGTAGTTACCAATAGTAGGTTAAGTATGTGTTGACATTTTTTAGCTGTCTGTTTGCCAGGGTCTTGTCAGAGAGGGTATTCAGTGCACCGGGACCCATTGTTAACTACAATTACAACTGCAAATCTAAATGTGGCATTGAGATGCCGTCTGACAAAAGTGCCAGTTGCGCCTCCTATATTCTACTTGACGATCTCCAAGCAAAGAGGTAGTTTCTAGAGGAACAGATCTTCTAGACAAGGAAGTTATGTTCATTAACCAGTAGAAGCAGTAAAAGTGGACACTGGTGCTAAAGTGATACAAGTGCTAGGTCCTGCTGGTACTTTCTTGAATGCTAGTTGTTGACATAAAAACATACCATTAGGTCACTAAAACTGTTTTCTGCTTTATTGTTCTCCAACCTGCTTCAACAAGGATGTTGTTATTTTAGTGGAGAGACTATTATGTCATTTTTTTCTGTTCTCCTTTTTGTGCCACAATTACGTGTAACTTGGTTTTTTCACTGGTTGGTGAAGGTACCCTGTATAAATGCTAAAAATTATGGGAAAGAGTTTCTTTTGAGATTCTTTCTTTGAAGCTGCATTAGAAGTCATATTAACATCGGGAATGGTTCAGACTGTCATAAAAAGGTTCTATATGTTTGGTTTGTAAAATATATACAAATTATTGACTAACAGATTTACTATGTGCGCAAGTGGACATCTGCATTTTGATAAATGGTCTTTTTGTACGTCTTCTCTGCATAGATGTGAATAATGTTTTGAATTACATAGCCTCCAAATATGTAGCTACATCATTACATTACATCGGGTTTTGGAGATTTATTATTTTTTAGCAAATCTGTTAAATACGTAATGAAAATACATGTTGTATGCAATGTAAATGAAAGTAAAGCAGACTTTGATATCTTGAACTCTTGAGTGAAATAAATGTTTTGTTGTAACAATATCTGATATACAAACATTAGAAGTTAATGTACAATTCATTGCTACATGTTATACAAAATGAATTTGGATTACCTGGGCTGCCAAATCCGAAGAAAACTTAAGTTGAGGAATAGGCAAATATTGAAAATAAAAGATTGCCAGATCATAAAACAAACTTTTAAAAAAACGTAAACACTTACTATAGTTACTAAAATACTAGGACCTGATAATTAGAATATAGTTATTTAAAGAAAAAAAAAAACAAAGAGGGCCAATTGAGAGATAAATTGGGTGGCGTTAGTCTTTTTATTTAATTTTTATTTTTACTCTGACTATCACGTAAAGTCGAAGAGGGTGAAAACTCTGGTCAGGTGAGGCAAAAACGCTGTAAAAGGAAGATGGACGTTTAATCAGAAAAGCATGGGGAGTTGAGAATTTAGCCCCGGGAAAAAAAGTCAGAAAAATGTTTAAATGAAGACGATGAAAGAGGAGTAGAGCCGGAGGAGCCAAGTAAAAAGGGGCAAAAAGGAATCAGTAGGGAAATAAAGGAGAAAGAGTCTACTCCAACTCTGTTAGAGAAGCAAAAAGGGAAAACTGAAAGCACATGATTAGGAAGTCGTGGAGAAACAATATGTTAGACGTGAAGAGGAGGGATACAGTTTTGTGGGGGAAAAGCTGAGAGAGGATGTGCTAAATGTGGGAAAAGAAGATTCTGGGATAAAGAAACAAAAGAATATTATTTTTGTTGCTGTTTATTTTTGTACTACTGATTACAGAGGTAAATAATACCGAATTTATGGAACTCAGTGTACTCTGTTCAAAGGAATCCACTCCCCACATGAACTACTTAGGTAATAGAGATTATGTTTGATGCCACAGAAAAAAAATTATTAGGAAAACCCTTTGGACAGGAAAGACATTCCCCACATGGATTCGGCAACCCTGTGAGTGTCATTTATTTTGAGGATAACGCTTGGTCAAAAAACGAGTTTTCTCAATAGGCTTCATTCATAAAGTGTATTTTCATTTAATTTAAATAGAACCATAAAAGGAGACAAGTAGTGATCGAGGCACACTGCTGCAAAATTATTGCAAAACAACATTTTGGTATAGAAGAATGTACACTGTAAAAAATAAAAAATAAAACATATCAAGAGAACCAGCATATTTAGTATAAATCCTTCAGAAGATAATCATTTCATAATTAAATCAGTGCACAATTACTATAAAACCCTGAACATAAATATAACACAGCATGTTCAATCTTTTAGATACTACATGGAAGCTTAACACAGATATTTAAGTTATAATAGTTTAAACCAGTTATGAGAAATGTACATTAAAGTATAGTGAAAATTAACACAATTGTTATACGTGAATTGTAATATAGTACAATATCACATTCTCTATGCAACTGGGCATATCGTGAGAATAAGATGCTGTATGGAAAAAATGTACAATGAATGTGAAACACACATTGCAAAGTAAATTGAAGTTATGCACCGTAAAGTAGAAATAAACTGAATTCACGCAAGCAAATAATGTGAAGCATATTGTTCAATTTAAACCGGTATATAGTGAACATAAACAGGAATGTTCCATACAAACATGTAGGTGGAGGGAGAGGCGGGAAGGGGAGGCCTGCAAAAAAGAGAGAAAAGATTGGAAAAAGAACACGAAACAAGTAGGTAAAGTTATAGGTTAAGTGTGAAAAATAAATAAATTATTAGGAACTAGAGCTATGCGCATTGCAAACACTTCTAAAGAATTGTGTCCCTCCACCTTCGCTATTCACCCAAACATATTTCCACTCTAAAAGTTGTAAAACAAAATTAAATTTGTGAAGACTTAACCAAACGAATAATTCTAAAGCTTTTTGGCTATTCAGTAAATTGTGTCAGCCTCAAGACATTACTTGCCATTATGTCACCTCGTGAAAAGGAAAGTGTAGCAGTTCTGGATATTTGTGCACACGTCCAGACCAGCGGCAATGTAGACCGGGATATTAGCTGTGTGCTAGTGCAATTAAAAAACAACCCTATTATTATATAGGGGTTGGTGGATGGTGGTATCTTGTGAATATAATTCCACAACATCAAAGCGAAAAAAGGGAAGCCACAACTTCACGGCCACCGTTGTGATTTCGACTGCTTCAGCAACATTTGATAAAGGTATTAATTGTTTTGTAAATATATTTATTTTTTAGTGATAACACCAAAAGTGTCTGTAAATGAATAAAAAGTGTCTGAAAAGTTTCAGGTTGAAATGCAGACATGAATCTTTCCTACTGTTACTGGAAGGTTAGGCTGCAGAGAAGCAAAAACAAGTCTTTTAATGGTTAAAGGTGGTATCATTGAAGCAAAACAATATGAGAAAATCTGAAATATGAAGATGAAGTAAAAGTGAGGAAAGCAGAGAAGGGAACTCATAGCGGGGACCTCTGTTCAAACCAGTGAAGGGAGCATGAGGAGAGAAAGAAAGTCAGAGGGTAACAAATTCCATATTTCAATAAAGAGAGCATGGTGGACTGGCGAACTGGCGAACCAAAAGCAGCCAGTTACAGATGCTCTAACCAGCCCCGCTCCCTTCACCTCCTTGAGCAAACTCTGTCTTTCCATCCATCAATTCTCTCTCTCTCCCCATCTCTCCTCTCTGTCTTCACCCTCTCTGATCATTTTCTCCCTACCTACCCCTTCCAGCCTTTTCTTTTTCTGTCTCTTGAAGCCTCCCTGGCCTTCTGCAATTAACCTCGAAGTGCTGGGGAAAGTGACAGAAGCTTCAGTAGCATCCTGTGGCATTCAGGGCTCCCAGCGCTCCGACCCTCTGGGGAAATGCCCAGTGGAATAAGAGCCAGTCCGGCGCATGTCCGGGGATATGTAGAAGATGTGGTATAATGCGGAATTGAAGGAAATATGCTGGACTCAGACATAGGAGGGGTAACCAGGGAACGGGTAAGCCAACCCTAGCAGAACAATGAACCTCCCTGCACCCTAGCAGAATGAAACAAGCAGCAAAGTCCAAAACATGAAGCAAAGTCCTTTGGCACATATAGTCACACACAAACTGCTTCATATGCATCCGTGACACGATTTATCCAGATTGTACCCAATAAAGCTATCACTAAACAATACAGTGTCTTAGCATAACCTCACTGGACACAGTCCAAAATGAGGCACCGTAAACAATACAAAACACAACCAAAATCACTGACCACTGAAACTCTGGTGAATGACCGTGTGAATGGTTGAAAAAGACCGGAAAGCAATCACATGAGCGTCGTTCTTCGGCCTCATAACTAAACGATCGGATTAAGCAGCTTGGTACCTTAGAAAGCCCCGTCCAGGGTCGGACTGCCCACTGGGCGTTTTAGCGGGCTAGCAGCATGGGGCCGGTTTTACTGCTGTGGGGACCCGTTTCGTTGCTGAGGACATGCCACCCACGTCCCTACTTGCAGCACTTCTAAATAAACAAACAGCCCTCACAACAGAGAAACCGTCCCCCGCCCTGTCAGTCCAGCAAAACGCCCGGTGCTCAGTCCGGCCCTGCTCCTGACAATGAGAAGTTCACAGTCTTCATATAACTTGCTTAGTAAGTCTTATTGATAGTAATTTATGCGAGGTAGGGTTAATGCAGTCTAGACAAAGGGAGGTGCAATTGATCCCCCGCCCTCCACTCATCCATTGGTTTTTGTAACTGTCATTCATTTGGGATGAAATATCATCATTCTTTCCACCAACAGTCGTGAACACCAGTGGCGCTTTCTTTATGAGGGCGAGCGAGATTTGCCCGCTAAATGTTAAAAATAAAGTGGCAATGAAATTATTTCAATGCCATTTCATTTTTAACACTTAGTGTGGCTCACCAGTCTGCCCCCAAGCCAGGAGAAATGGGGGCGTGTCCTGACTGTCCTTTGCAGTCGACTGGCAGCATGGAGGACTGGCCAGACAATACAAATTATGCATGTTAGTATGGCCAGCTGTTTTACGATGGCCAGCCTGACATGCGCACTTTGCAACTCTCCACTCAGCTGTCTTTGTCAGCTGGGTGAAGAGCAAGCACAGGCCTCCAGGGCCTGAAGGAGAGTCTATGTAACCCACTCTATCCAATCCTGATGCTTCTCTCATCTTTGAATCAGAACACAGCCATTTTGTTGATGCAGCAGTCAGATTAGTCCACAGAAGCAGGGACATAGTGCCAATATCGGCAACACTCCCCATCCCCCCTACAGCACTCTCCTGGAGAAATAAACAGACAAGACACCTTCTTTGTGGAGAAAAATGCTGCAGGTTTATTTGCATAACAAATATGCCAACATGGTGGTTTATGTTACAGGCGATCCCATTGCAGGCTTCTCACCGCCTCCCCACCTGATGAGCCAAATTACACCGTGACCCTCGCCAATCGGTGTTTGCCAGATTTGGGGGAGGAGATAACGCCTCCAACCGGTGGACTGCCAGTCCACCCCATTACTCACGCCCCACAAGGGGGCAGAGCGTTCCAAGCCACCCCCGGTTGCTCAGTTCCACAACCACCCATCGCTCCTCCACTCGCCCTGTAACTCCGCCACAGCTCTGGGTGTCCACCGTCAACCCAGGGCCCCCTACCAAGATGGCTCCCTTACCTTCACCCTGCTGATTCCAAGGCCTTCCCCAGATCAAGCAAGAACAGGTCCATTCCCACCCTGGACAGGTGTACACCATCTTCATCCAAACACCCTATGGACTTAGCGTGCAATAAACCATGTCTGAAGAAGCCAAACCCCCTTTGTTCGGAGAATTTCTGCATTGCACTTTTAACCCTCCTGCGCGAGACCTCCATGGCTTCGCCTGACTATGCACCCTGCCACACCCGCCGGGGGTTATCTCCGACCACCATAATTTGCAGGTCCCCAACTGGCTGCTCAACTTACACATAGTGGACTTAATTTCTTGCAGCAGTGCCCTTCTCCACAGAGATGCCAGATCATTCCCTCCCAGGTGTATGACCAAAATATTGGGCAGAGATTTACCCCCCCCCCCCCCCCGCCAGTCTCGGCTGCAGCATCTTCAGCAAGCAATTCCATCGCATGCTTGGGTGTCCTGGCCAAACTATTTCTGTGGCCGACAGGCCGTGCCTCCACTTTCTGTTTTCAGCCCACCATGCCACTCGCAAGATGCCTGAATGGCCAATCACCCAGGCCTTTGTTCCCGGTAATTAAAGAAATGAGAGTTTGCTACGTATTGTATTTTATTCAATCACTGAACACAACTACCAAATTAACATTGCACTTAATTACATACCACTGCAAGCCACCAGCATCTGGTGCCGCAACACGTTCCCTGTGGAACCTTTTTTGCTGTCAGTACCTTCACACTTCCCAAGTCCCCTAGGCCCTACTGTGTGCACCTCACCTCGCCAATTCTGAGGGCACCGAAGGGCGTCACTGCCTGTGAGTAATACACCAGTCCCAACTGGATGTACTGCTGATGGCGCCCAGCACCCAGATGGGAGTGCCGCTGGGAGGCAAGAGGGGAAAAGTAGGTAGCTTTAGTACACCTGTCAGCAAGAGTGTTCCCATAAGTGTACCCTGCAACTTAAGGACCCTTCCCCATATAATGGCAACCACTCCTACACCCCCTGGCTGGACCAGCTATGGGGCAGGCAGTCTCATAGCCATAGGAGGGGCATCCTGAGGTACCCACTGGTTGTTCGGAGGGACATTCCCGTCAGCTGGATACCAAGTTTGCCCTTCCCTCGAATAACTGATATAACTGTATTGTATCAATGTTGCATTATAGTCCAGTACCCTTAGGGAATTGTCTTTGGTGCATCACCAAGTTAGTCCCTGAGTATTTGAACATCTGAAAATTCATGAGTAACTATATGCTTTTTACGAAGATAGTTTAATAAACCCAACAGGTTCTGATCCTGTGACCCTGAGGTTGAAAACACCACCACCCGCATCCGGTGAATCTATCCAGGTTTTCTTATGCCCTGACCCCTACTATGCCCTTAGAAATAACTATAAAACCTGCAAGTGGCCATGTGGCAGGCACACCGGCGGGACCTGCCCGTCCTATTTTAACCTACATATCCTAGCAGCAAAGTGGCACTCACTGCTGCAAATATCTTGGTGCATCTGTTAATGGAAGTTGCACCTCTCATCAAACTCCCCTCATTGTGAGTCTTAATGCACTTGGAGGACTGGGGAAGTCTGTGGCTGTCCTGTCCTTGTTAAAGTAAGAGATGACCCCTACTTCTATCTAACCTTATAACAAGTCATCACACCCCCACTGGTGACGGTTACTACATTCTTGCCGGGCCCTCCCGGCCACTGCTGATCAAAGTGACGCCAGGATTCCACTCGTGCAACACCGGGAGATACATTGCCATGACAGAACAGGTCATGAAACAGAAGAAACCGATGTTACCCGATTTAACTCAGGCGTCATAATGATACGTCTTTGCACAAGAGCCGGGGGCAGCTGACCCAGTGAAAGGCATAGGTTCTGACATGTTCTCCTCTGAAATCTCCGCTATATGGGCTCTAGATAGTATCAGATGTGCTTAAGTGTCTATAACATGGACCCAATGACCGATTAACGTTGGTGACAGTCCCCGCTCAGATCCGCCCTGCCCAAGGACTAGTACAAATAGGAGCATGGGGCCTAGCAATGGGTGTCTTTAAGAAAAGTAAACAATGACTGGCCACGCAATGAACCTTGGACAGACCCTTAGGTGTCTCTGCGGTGAGGAGTTGGGGAACACCAGACGGGCAATATGCAAAAGACTAGGATGCCGTTAAGCATCAGTATACAGGGATAGTGACATGTGTTTTCAACATTGGAACACAGCAGCAGCTCACTAATATTACTGCAAATAATATCTGTGACACCCACCAATTCTCATTTTGGAGGTCCTGTTTTGGTCTAAGAGATATTTAATATGGATGTAGCGTGGAGCCAACACAATATATCTCTGCAAATTAACTAATATCTTCTCACACATTGCCCACGTTATTGTATAACACTTATACTGATCTGTAGATAAAAGCATGACCTAGTCATCAATGTACCTCACAATGTTAATCCATTTCAGGGGCAGGAGACCTGGGATGCATTTTATGCTTTTACATTCCTAAGAATTATGGGTCTCCACTTTGTGTTTACTTCACTACACACGTTTGCCCGGACATCCACGTCAGTGAGAAGCTCCGGATTTTGGACAACCCCACAAGTTGACCAATCATCTTATCACAAATTGGCCTATTTGGTGTAAACATTCTAAAGAATTCTTAATGTTGTCCGCACAATGGAGCAAAATAAGCTGGGGTTATATAGGGACCGTATGAACAAATTCCCATGCTCTTTGTGTTGTCCTAGCCGCGCCCCAGAAACCACCCTGTCCAATACAGCACAGGTAAAACTAGTTGCTGAATATAGCAGTAGTAGCCATTGCAGCACTTTAATAAAGTCCATGGGCAACTTCCTCACAGTGTGGTATAAAACAAAAGAAGCTGTAAATAAAACGCCTGGGTCAAATATTTAACGTGGGCATCACTGTGACTTTTTGTGGGAGGGTGAAATATATGTTTGTGTCCCTCCCTCTGCATTATTCAATTCCCAATTGATATCAACAAAATGATCTGAAGATGAAGGAATGTGATAGTCATCATTGTACATCACAATGCAATCCAATAAAGGGACAGGCGAACGAGTATGTATTTTATACCTTGTCTCGTACCCTAGAAGTGCTGACCGCATTCCTCTTTGAGCTGATAGCCTGCATGGGGCGAACCTGCGACCATGGCGGCACCGACAATAGCCCAATAGCGCGATTGACGGCCAGCCAGAAAATTAACAGTAGTGTAACTGTCAAGCAATGCAATGCAGACACCCTGCGCCGCAGGTATCCTGGTTCAGCAACTTAATATTTTTCCACACACCCCTCCAAGAAATGCTATTTGTTCAGCCCTTACACTCCTAGCTGGTTCTAGCAGTGACTCACGGAGAGACGAATCTCATGTAAGTAATGCGTAGCAGAACAGGAGAACAAGGAAACCCGTTTGCTTCCCCCACATGCCACGATGCTCAATAGAACCCCCAACTCATTTAAGGTCAGCTGGAGCATGCGAGTTCTTTCACTGCACTGAGGAGAGCGAAGAGGTTAACCCTTCCATTTATGTAAAGTCTTGTAACCCGCGAGAAGTCATATTGAAGGGAGTATATGCTTTACCAGAAGGTACTTGAGACTGCCTACAACACTACTCTCAGCAAAACCCTTCTATCGCAAACACTAAGACTTGGATCACATGAGATCACAGCCCGTTCTACCGTAAATATGTCTAAGCAATGCCTCCTGTACTCCTTAAGATGGGTTGTCAGAGTGTGTGGATCACAATGGTCTCCCAAATAACACAATTTCAGTAAATATTGACCAGTTAATCGGGACTCAATGCCCAGCAAAAGTGTAACGTAGTTCTTACAAACTTACGCTAGTGACGGACGTCAAAGATCCAAACTCGGGAAGTCCCTTTGCATCTGTAAACCTCAAACGATTGCAGAGAGCCGCAGCCACGTGACTTCAGCCTGCAGGGCCAATGGCCCCTTGAGGTTGCATGCAATCACCAAACCCATAAAACTACAAATTCCTGCAGATAATTCTGTGCACTCACTCCGAGCGTACACCTCGACAAGGCCACCTGAGGCTGCAACGACGAGGGAGGGACTCTGGTCTGGCCCTGCCGCAGCTGTGACGGCAACACTGGAATGACCAGATCACCGAATTTAGTGTGCCCGCTGCAACACTGCGCATGCCTCCTGGCCGAGGCACATGTAGCCTGTGGCGGGTTATAAATTATCCCCCTCTGCGGTCCAAAGGGGTTGGGTCCAAGGCCTTCCTTGTGTACACGATTGTAACCTTTTCCCGGAATGCATCCTCCTCAACTTCCCTTCGGGGCAAAGAGGAGGGAGGAGCAGCACTGTAGTGCGCCCATTCCCCCTTCCCCCCCACCAGCCACAGCATGCCCACGCAGGGTGAAACCACGACGGCTCCGGCGGGAAGCGAGCAGCAGCGCCTCCAGAGTACGGTATGCTCTGACTGTTTCCGCGAAGCGGAAGCAACCCCAATGCTTCCCCCAGCGGGCAACCCCCAATGCTCGATGTCCCCCCAACCCTGAGGCATCGGGATGATGTGGGCCCGAGCCCCCAAGCAAACGGCCGAAAACCCGTGGGCCCTGATTGGGCCCCGGCCCGTGCCTGTAATGTTGCTGGGTGCCTGGCTATCAGTAGCTTTCCCCCAATGACTCTCAGGAAGCGCTCTGCAGGTTGTAGGAACCTTTATTACACATTTGGATCACTTTCCGAGAGAGCGCCGGGCAACACGCTCCGATCGCGTCTCTCACTCGCGCGCTATGCCTCGCGCATGCGCAGTAGCGTCCAAACGGCCGCTACGCACATCACCGTCACCACGTAGTGCGCGCGTCAACTAGACCGCAACACTACATATCTCCCCCTTTTCATACCACACACTCACAGTCCCCGACCAGGAGGTCAGTCCATTTCAAAGTCTCTGAACTTGGATGGTCTCACCACTGCTCTTCCCCCCCCCGGGTGTGTCTTACCGGAGTGGAATGTCCTTCTCGGCTTCCCTCTGCGACCGGGCCTCCGTCGGTACCTTTCGGAGTGCCCTGGCCCTCTCTCTCTTTTACCTCGCCATCTTCTCGGGTGGTCTCCCCCAAGGGTCTTCCCCCAGAGTTGTCTCTCTCTCTCTCTTGTTCACCGCTCATGTTCTCTCCGTGGCCTCCCTCGGATGAGTCTGTGTCTCTTATCGGCCCTTCTGTCGGGGTTTCCCCTTCCGTGTACTCTCGGGGCCACTGTAAGATCTTATTGCATTTGGCCATGCGCTCGTGTGACCACACGTTTCCGTCGCTGAGCAGTGCCGCCCGGTCATACACTTCTTCTACTCTGAGGGGTGGGGAGTATTTGCTTTCTCCTTTCCGCTTAAGGACTGCCAGCTTCACTCTGACCCACTCCCCTTTTTCCAACGCCGTCTCTTTTGTCCTCTTGTGGCGGTTGTAGTGTTCTGTATAGATGCGTTGTGCCTTCTGCAGGTTGTGCTGCACCACTGCTGGAGACCATTTGCTGGTGATAGTCTTCTCCTGCCACGCCACATTGTCTCTGGTGAAGGGTTGCCTTCCCCGTAAGATCTGGAAGGGACTGTACCCCGTACCGGTGGGGGTGATACGGTACGCCCATATCGTGCTGAGCACTTCTTTCTCCCAGTCTTTGCCTCTCGTGATGGCCGCCTGTATGGAGCCCATCAGCACCCTGTTAAACCTCTCTACTTGTCCATTGCTGGATGGGTGGTATATCGAGGTGTGTCTGAGTATTATGCCGTTTCTGTTCGCAAACGTGACCCACTTGTCAGAGATGAACTGGGGGCCGTTGTCGCTGATAATGCTCCTGGGTATGCCTTCCCGGAGGAACACCGCCTTGAGGAAGCGTAGTATCTCGTCCGTGTCCATGATCTCGTTGATGTGTACTTCTGGCCATTTCGAGTATTTATCCACTAGTACACATAGGTATTTGGGGATCCCCTGGTCGTCCAGTCTTGGCCCCAGGATGTCCACTGCTACCTCTTCCCATGGGTTGCTGGGGTTCGTGAATTTCCCTAAGGGTGGTCTCATGGGTTTAAGTGTCTTGTCCGCCCCCAGGCACTGCACACAGTCTCTCACGTGCCTCTCTACATGCGTGTCCATCCCTGGCCACCAGTAGGTTTGTTTTGTCCTGGCCTTTGTCTTCACAATTCCCAGGTGGCCTTCGTGTAGTATGGCTAGCAGGGTAGGTACGATGTTCTCCGGTGGCACCACTCTGTCACCTCTGTAGACAAACACTCCGTCGTTACCCACCGACAGCTCTTCTCTGACTTCGTAAAACTGCCTGATTTTTGATCTTTGTCTCCTTCTTTCTGGCCATCCCCGCACGATGTACGCCTTGATGTCCTCCATATCACCATCCGCCTCATACGCGTTTTTCCATTCCTGCCTGCTGATGGCTTTTTCCGGGTCGTCCGTCAGGGCCACCATCTCATCGTCGTCCTCCCTGTCATTGGAGGCGCTGTCCATCGCTGATGCCCTGCTGAGGTAGTCCGCTATCTTGTTTCTGGAGCCCGGGATATACTCCACGTCGTACCTGTACTCCAGGAGTTTCAGTGTCATTTTCGCAATCCGGGGTGTGGCGCTGGCATGGCCGTCCGATGTCAGTACCTTCACGAGAGGCTTGTGATCCGTCTTCACCTGGAATCTGGTCCCCCACAGGAACTGACGGTACTTCGCCATAGCCCACACTACCGCCAGCATCTCTTTCTCAATCACACTGAACTTTTGTTCCGACGCTGTCAGCGTCCGGGACGCGAAGCTGATCGTCTCCGTTCCGCCTTCTGGTCTTTCCTGCATGAGCACCGCTCCAAGCCCCTTTTCACTCGCGTCTGTCATCAATATTGACCGTCCCTGGGGATCGAATCCTTGCAACGGGATCGCTCCGCCGATTTCCCGTTTCACTGTGTCGAACTCCTCTTGCGTCTCCTCTGTCCAGATGAACGCCGTCTTGTCTCTCGTGAGTTGCCTCATGTGGTGGGTTTTTGTGGCAAAGTGGTGGACGAATTTACTATAGTACTCCGCCATCCCTAGGAATGACCGTACTTCTTCCTTGGAGGTGGGTGGTGGTGCTTCGCATATGGCCTTCACGTTCCCTCTCTTCGGCGTTATTCCGTGCGCCCCTATCTCGTGCCCTAGGTAGGTGACTGACTTCATCCCGAAGTGACATTTCTCCCACTCTGCCGTTAGGCCCTTCTCTTCCAGGATCTTCAATACCACCGACAGCTTCCTGTCATGGTCTTCCAGCTCTGTCCCCATCACTAGGATGTCGTCCTGGAAGTATTGCACTCCCTCAATGTCCTTGAATAGGCGGGCCATTAGCTTCTGGAACACCGCCGCTGCCGAGGCGAGACCAAAGGGCATGCGGCAGAATTGGTAGCACCCAAACGGCGTAATAAACGACGTCAATTTTTTGCTTGTCGGATGTAGCGCTACCTGGTGGTATGCCGATTGCAAGTCAATGGTGGAGAACCATTTCACTCCTTTCGTGCGGGCCAGCATTTCCTCTATGCGTGGCAAGGGGAACCTTTCAACCACTATGCACTTGTTCAACTCCCTGAGGTCCACACAGAGACGCACTTTGCCTGACGGTTTCATAGCCACCACCAGAGGCGCCAACCACTCCGCACTGTCGATGGGCTCAATGATTCCCCCTTCTTCCAGTCGGAGGAGTTCCAGTTGCACCGCCTCCCTCACTGCAATCGGGATGTCCCGGACCTTGTGCGCCACCGGCCGGGCGTTTTCCTTGAGGACGATTTTGTGGGAGAACTTCTCCAGTTTCCCAATCTTCCCTCCGAAAACCTTCGGGTGGCCGCTCCGCCATTTTTCCACCGTCGACTCCTCTCCGTCCAGCGTCACCATCACCTGGGTGTCCCCTCCTGGGTTCAGTTGTACGCCCAACTCTCCTTGGTCCATCCAGCCCAGGACTGACGGTCCCTTCTCCGCGACGTATAGCTTGCAGAGCGCGCTCCGCTCCTTGAACTGGAACTTCAGCGTCTTGAACCCTACCATCGGGATCGGGTCCCCTGTGTAGGTGACGGGTCGAATGTTGGGGGGTTCTAGTTGCGCGCCCCACGTGGGTCTGAACCTCTCATTCCATACTGAACGTTGGACGATCGTGTATGGAGATCCTGAGTCCGCCACGATGGTGATGTGTATTCCTCCGATAATCATGTCGCACTGGGGTTTGCGCGTTCTTCTCCCCTCTATGCCCAGTACCTGGTCTTCAATGCACAGGACTTCTTCGTCTTCTTCACGGCCTTCTTCTTCGTCCCCCTCGTCCTGTGTCACCAACTTCACCGCCTGCTGTCTCCCTTTCCTACGGCATACTTTTTCGTAGTGACCTACTAGGCCGCAGAACGCACACTTGGCTCTGAATGCGGGGCACCGTTTGTCGTGCGCAGCATGGCTCGCGCTGCCGCACCTGTAGCATCTCATGGCCTCGCCTTTTTCTTGTTTCCATGTCTGTCCGGGTCTTGGTTTCCCTTTGGTCGCACCTCTGTACTCCCCCGTTGTTGGTTTTCCCCGTGTCTGATGGTCCGCGTCGTCCACCTTGTTGACTGTGAGTCTGGGGGTCGGTTCTCTCTTGGCCGCTTCCGCACAGCGCTTTGTTAGCTCCGCTCTTTTCACTATGGCGATCACCTCGTTCAGCGTCGCATCTCCATTCGCCCATAGTTTGTCCTGTACTGACTTACTTGTCGTGTGCATGACAATCTGGTCCTTGATGAATTCATCCTGCAGTCCGCCGTATTTGCACGTCATCGCCAGTTTCCGCAGCGCCGCCACGTAGTCATCTACGGATTCCCCAGCTTCTTGCTTCCTCTGCTGGAAGTTATAGCGGTCGATGGAGGTGCACACCGCTGGCCGATAGTGGTTGTCCAAGTCATCTATGGCGTGGGCGAACACGTCTGTGTCCCCTACTTGCCTGGTGGTCAGTGTGAGGTTTTGGAACACCCGTATTCCTTCTGGTCCCAGGTTGTGTAGAAGTATCCTCTTCCTCCTGGCACTAGAGAACGCCTCCTCGTTCTCATCTTCTAGCGCTTCCAGGTAGTTTTTGAAGTACTCCCTCCAGTCTTCCCACTTCATTATGGGTTCTCCCGGGCGTGGTAGGAATGGAATCGGCGTCGTCAGAGTCGATGACTGTGCACTCATTTTGGCGTCCACTTGCTTCCTTGGGCTACCTGGTGCGTCTGTCCCCGCTCCCCTGCTTTGGGTACCTGGGACTGCGTTTGAGCTGGCTGCTCCGTCGTCCCCTGACTCCGCCAGGATCTCCTCTGCGGTTCCGCTGTCCGCCTGCGATATCCTCTACCTCGTGGCTGGCTCCTTTGCTGCCCACGTGCCACTCCCCGGCTTTTATCTGCCTCTGCCGCGCTCTCCCGGTGTGTAGGTGTCTGTCCTCGACCCCACCGGTCTTCTTAACGCGTAGGGTGGTATCCCTCCTGGTGGGCTTCTTCTCTGATGCAGGTTGGGGGGCACCTTCCTCCTGTTGCACGTAGGGTTCTCCTTGTGCCAGTCTCGTCGCCACTGTAATGTTGCTGGGTGCCTGGCTATCAGTAGCTTTCCCCCAATGACTCTCAGGAAGCGCTCTGCAGGTTGTAGGAACCTTTATTACACATTTGGATCACTTTCCGAGAGAGCGCCGGGCAACACGCTCCGATCGCGTCTCTCACTCGCGCGCTATGCCTCGCGCATGCGCAGTAGCGTCCAAACGGCCGCTACGCACATCACCGTCACCACGTAGTGCGCGCGTCAACTAGACCGCGACACTACAGTGCCGAACCAAAGGGTGCACCTCTCGCCCCCCTCCCCTGTCCACAGGTCTTGCCTCGACCAGGGAAACCGGCAAGGGTTGCGACCAGATCCCTTTGACCAGGCTGTTGTCGTAGGGGGGAATAGGGCAGGTCGAAAATCATACAAGGGACCAGCAGCAGTAGTTTAACGCCAACCACCCGTTACTCGAAGTACTTGCAGAAGCCGTACCACCAGGCCGCGTCTGCTTCCCTAACTCCCTGTCGGCGGGCCCACGTCTCTACCTGCTCACCCTGCAACATGGGGCCTATAAGAGAACACGCCCTAAACCGGCAACCCCCGAGAGAGGGTTGGAGCAGAAAGGTGTCTATGCCCTCCCCCATGTGGCCGGAGCCCTGGACCCTAATCCGCGGGAGAGCGGCATGACGGAGGGGGCCTCGTGGAGCTGCCCACGACCCTGGCAAGAGATGGCCCGAGCGGTCGCTGAGCAGATGCCCAGGGACTGCTGGACGGCAGCCACTGCAATGGCAGGGCTCTGCGGCCCTGCCAAAGGGATGGGGGCACGCAAAAACTCCCACGGGACAGGCCATCGCGGGCCGTGGGCAACCAATACCGCGTGTCCCCCTGGCTGGCACGGCTTCGGTGCCTCCACCTCGCCCTTCAACCAAGGAGGGGGGAAAAGCTCTCCTGCCACTACCCGGGTACATGTCAGCAGAAGGCAGGGATGCTCGCTCCAACTAGCACCCCCCCTCCTCCTCCAACCCAGACACACCAGTGCACACGCGGGGTCGGGACCTGGCCAGCACCGTGGTCGCTGGCCCATGCTAGATGAGTGCTGGCCTGCCTCCCCCTAAGATGGATCGCAACCAAGGCCGGGCCGCCCTGACTCAGATACTACCCCCGCAGGGGCGATAAGGCCGGGGGAGGGGGGGTGTTAAGTGCACTCAGCGCATTCGCAGCAGCTCACAAGACACGTCAAAAACAGCGTCAGGGTGGTGGAGAAAGAGGAAGCTGAGTGGGCAGGAGAGGTATATGTACCTCGCCCCCCACCCACTCCTGTCCAGATGTGAGGGGGTCCCCAGCAATGGGCGGCTGCCTCGTGTGCCATCATGTGGCACTAAGGTGGCCGCCCTCTTAGGAGGGTCCACTTCGCGGCTCCCGGGCAGCCTGCATTCAGTTTTCATCTGTTTTGAGTTCTGTTGCAATGTCCATGGGATGAAATAGTCTTATCGCTGTCGATGAAAGATACTCCAAACATTATGCAAATGGCCTTCAAATCCCTGTGTAGCCAGAGCATTGGCTGACACACAGGGTGAAGCTGGAGCTCTCAAGCTGCCCATGGTAGGTGTGAATAGCTCATCCAGTCGTGGTGTTTGCTTTCGCATACGTTGCACTAGTTTTGGAGCATTTAAAATGGGAAAAAGTTTAAAGAAAAAAACAGGACTTCAGAAAAATCTGAAGAAGACACTGAAGCAGGCTCACTTCTTCCAAGGAACTATTAAGGTGCTGCAGCCCCACAAATTGGCAAGTGTCCGTGCCACGGCAACACCATCGTTGCCACATTGCAGAGGGTTTTTAACCCTCACTGCTTTAAGGATTTCTGACGTTTGGTCAGGCAGAATTGAGCCCATATTACTGATGCACTACCCCTGCCTGAGCTGCAGGCCACCCTGTCTTCCTGGTGCAAGACAGGGACAGCCCACATAATTACAGAGGAAAAGATGCTCTCCCCAGAGCATGCACGAACCATGATGGACACGCATCTGCAGCTCAGAGTAAAACTGCCAGCAAGCCCAGCTTCACTTTCAAAAATGGCCCGCGACTCACCTGCAGTTTGTATCGCTGGGGGTCCCAGGGAACTCCATGCCCCAACTAAGGGTGGTCAGTGGGGTGCGCTGTGTGTCACTTCATAATTGGTGTACAATCATTCCACCTGCCAATGGATTGTTTGCAGTGCATCATGGGCACAAGAGTCAAGGTATTCTGTTATTTGCATAGAGCCACACCTTTATGCAAAAGAAGGAAAGCCTTTTGAGGTTGTGGCAGTGCCTGTTTTGCACCATCCATTCTCAGCCATATTACAGAAGAAGCCGTAGAAGAATCAGCAGCCCCTTCTGTACCCCTGGTGATGCAAAAAGCAGGTGCAAATGGCCGCTGCCCACCTGGGCTCTTTGTGAAATTCAATCCCTTACTATAGAAAAAACAAGCTGACAACACATTAACAGTACTCTAAGATCCAGGCCAAGTGTATAGAGAATTATTGACACAAGTAAAACGACGTCCTGCAGTGCTTTTATGAGTGACTGCAGCTACTCACATTGACTGACTGTAAAACGAGCTCACACAACATGACTGTCCCTAAGCTAACAATTCTGAAAATATTCTCTCTATATATGCATAAAATCTGAGCACACTTCCTGCCAACCCTCCTTTACAAGTCTGATTTCCTCCAAAAAACATCTTTATTTAAAAATGATAAGCATCGAGTCTTTGCTTGACTAAAACAGATGTCTTTCTTAAGAGTCATTCTTAGTCCAGCGTTCTTTGTAGCACCAGGAAATTAAAGGGGAGCAAAATCAGACCTCTCAGGGGCATATTCACAAAGACTTATCTCCTATTTATCTCCACCTTAACACATCAAAAGTGGAGATAGAAATAACGCCCCATTCACAAGCTGGTGGAAACTGCAGACATCGCCAGTAGTCCCGCGATAACTACCCCAAAATGTATCTCCACGGTGGACACCACCAACTAACCCTAATGAGATACAGAGTAGGTGTTCCCATGCAAAAACACACGAAAAAACCACAACATCACTTTCACAACTAACTGCCAGATCTGCAAAGTAAACCAAAAACAGGCTATAAGCAGCAGTAGCCGCAGGTATTTAACACCTGCCTCAAGCAGGTGTAAAGACGGATGACTACCTGCAGTAGGCAACGGAGACCCGCACACAGCCACACCCGAAGAACAAACAACGCCATGGACCTACTCATCATGCAGCTCGGAGCCCCAACAGGGCAACAATACCCACCGCCACCACCCCCAAGACCGCCACGACCCCAGGACCAGGACCCGCCCCCCCCGGACCACCACAGAGGCAACGCAGAGTAACACCTACTGAAAACGCACCACTCTCACAGATCTAATGCCCGAGGAAGTCATTGCCCACTACAGGCTCAAAAGGGCAACCATCCTCCGCATCATGAGCCACATCGCCCACAGGCTGACGGTCCCAACACAGCGGAGAACCAACATCCCTCCGCAGACAAAGCTGCTGGCTGTGCTGCACCTGTTGGCCTCTGGTACCTTCCAACCAACAACTGCCAGAGTCGGAGGGGTCTCACAGCCAGCCCTATCAAAGTTCATCACACCTGTCCTGGATACCATCCTCAGATTCATACCCCAGTACCTTCACTTCCCCAACACTGTGCAGGAACAGCTGGAGACAAAGCAAGGCTTATACGCCATAGCCGGATTCCCGGCCGTGTGGGGGCAATCGTCTGCACACATGTCCCACTTGTGCCCCCTGCGGATACTGCCCACCACTACCGCAACAGAAAGCATCAGCATTCCATCAATGTGCAGGCAATAGTGGACCACCGGGGACTCTTCACCAATGTCGTCGCCAACTACCCATGCAGTGTGCATGATTCCTTCATCTTCTGACAGTCCGTCATCAACCAGCGCTTCCAGGATGGCACATAAGGAACTGGACTGCTCGTTGGTAAGTGCCAAATCAACACATCACACACCCCAAAGCCACCAACACACAACGCACAACTGTGGGAATGCACACGTGACCAAACCACATACAACATGTAAAACTACACGACCACCTACCAGACACGACAACACCACTCCATAGCCATCCTGGGCTACCCCTGCACCCAATACAGACATATCATGGCACCACAGCCACACAGCAGCTGAACGTGTGGAGATGCGGAATGCAGCCATGTGCAAAGGATGCAAGTGACCCATGAATGGAAATGTACACAACGAGAAGTGAGGCATGGATGTGCAGGACAGACATGGTTATGCAAACCACAGACATGTCCATGCAGACCACACCTGATGGTGACTGGAGAGTAGTGAGCAGTGGATGCACCATGTCACCCCAGGCCGTGGGTCAGATAGCGGAAGTGTCGCATGCTGCATCGCATCCCCCCCGTGTGCATGAGCGTAGTTGGATGGCCTGGAGTATGTCAGGGCTGCGCAGGGGTGTGGTCAAAAACCGCGTTGTGCAGAGTGTGGTTCACTCCCGGGAAGGCCAACAACACTGACAGTGTGGTGCCGCGCAGCCTGTCACGAAGCCGACGCCGTGAGCAGCGGGGCCTGCGACCCTGTGAACCTGCTGTACCCCAGGACGCTGATGCACAGACAAGACCTGCCCGCCCCAGCGCACCAGGGCTGCACTGCTCACCTGCCGACACCGTTGTGTTTCAAAGAGGGCCCACCACGTGCCGGTGCAAGCTCCAAGCCCCAGTCCCGCGACCTCTGCAGCCTCCGCAGACCATCGCTGGCCCCCCCCGATGCTGGCCCACATCACTCCTTACTTATTGACATACTCCACCGGCGTCCTCTTCGGCCCAGTAGATCCCACATGTGGAACTGTGTCCTGAGTCCTGAATGGCAGTGACCCCAAGTCTGTGGCATCTGCCACAGCACCAGACTCCCTTCGATCACTGAGGCATAATTCCATATCGCAGGCCGGCGACACGTGGTGCCACTAACCCTGTTCAACGCAAGCTGGCGACACGTGGTGTCTCTAACCCTATTCAACGCAAGCCGGTGACTCGTGGTGCCACTAACCCTGTGCGCCATGAGTGACCGTCATCCTCCAGCGGAACATTGTTGGTGTCTAAGCCTGTGGCCTGGGGGTTGTCATCAGCAATGGGCAGGTACGGACTTGGTGTCTGGCATGGGTCTGTGGCATTCATATCCTCCATATTGCCGGACACAGCTGGCATGTGCCCTCTGCATCATGCCCTGGGGGCCGACCTCCCATTCTCCCCCGTGACACTCCGCAGAAGGCACCTATGACACATGCGAGGCCCTCCTCTGCCCTCATGACCCTACCCCAGTCTCCCGCAGTTCAGCGTCCCGTGGCAGTGGGCCCGTGTCGGCCGTTGTGCATCCGGGGCCACTAGCCCTGTGCGACTCGAGTCATTCCCCCTTGTTGTTCTGACATTGCATTTCTGAGTGCCTGATGACTGCTGGAGTTGTTGCCAGCATCAGCTACTCCCTGAGGGCTGGCTTACACTCAACCCACACACAGCCAGCACAGGCGTCACTGGATTAGTGGGCCTGCCATCACATCCTGCCGAACCAAGCATTGACTCTTTTCTCCCTGCACTGTCACAGGTGATCAAGGATATGCACTCTCCCCTTGGATGATGACACCTCTCCGAGACCCGGACACAACCGGCCAGAGGCAGTACAATGCGGCCCACATATGCACCAGGGGCATCGCTGAACGCACATCTGGCGTGTTGAAGTCACGTTTCGGGTGCCTGGAAGGCATGGGTGGAAAGCTCCTGTACAGCCCGGACATTGTGTGCAAGATGATCGTTGCATATTGTGTGTTGCACAACATCTGTGTTTGCACCAATGCCCCATGGATGCCAGTTCCAGAGGTACCGGACGATGATGGTGACGATGGGGCAGGTGGCCCACATCCAACTGCAGCTGCGGCAGGAATGGCCCGTAGGAACACAATCATTGACACTTACTACAATACAAGATGTCCAATTGCACAGCATGTGTGATTAACCATATTTGCAGGTTACAGGTTGTACTTGTACATTGTCATGCTACATTTTCCTGCGGTTTCAGATGTGATTTGCCATGTTGTGCACATTTGCGGAACCAGTTGTTTCCTATGTTCTGTTGTGGGGGTGTTACTCTTTGTACCAGGATGTTGTCATTGTCGAGGTGCACTTATGCTTATGTGCGTATGCTGTACGGTGGGTGAGTCACTCCTGCGGCTCTGATTTGTCTGCCACTGGTCTCTTTCATGCGGTGTTGTGGGGTACTTGTTGTCATCTGCAGTCGGTCAGAGTGTATCCGTAGTACTCCGCAGTTGATGTATTTTTTTCTGTGGCATTTTCCATATGCTGTTCTTGTGCTTTTTCCCGCATTACGCGTGAGTATTGCTGCCCTCGCGCTGGTTGTCACTGTCTTCTTATCGCGCTTTGGCCCATCGCAGGTTTTTTTGTGTTGTGGTTTGTGTTTTTATCTTCATCGAGGTGGTTGTATCAGACTATCGCATGGTACCGCCTTGCTGTGAACTTCACGTTGACACGGGGTTGTTTTCCCGCGATAGGCTGCGATGTGTAATATTGCGTTAACATATTTTGGTGCTGTTTATCACACTTTCTTATGAATATACCACTCAATGGTTCCCACTTCCAAGTATGAGTAGCTTCTCCAGTTACATTCCTGAGTTTAAAAATGAAATAACTAGGACTACAAGTACCAAAATGTAAAGATGAAATAGAAACTTACTAAGCTACTTGTGTCACAAGCCTTTGTCTAAAACCGTAACTATGACTGCTGTTGTCTCCTTCTCAATTCAACCATTACCTGTACATGTGAGGGCGGTCACTGAAGCTTGACTGCTTGAGACAGCTGTGCCAGAACTTGATTTCCTGCCGCAGCAACTTAGGATACAAGGTCATAAAGCAAGCTTGGGATTGCTCCAAGCTCTCAATACCTCTACCAACATGCATGCTTCCAACATAATTACCTAGCGTTGTTCCCTGGATCAAGTGGCTCAAGGGCATATGAGACACCATCAGTAAATTGTGACAACATCATTGTAAATTCTGGGACTTGTAGTTACTACGCCCGGGTGGTGAACTCCAGTCTGCTCACCGAGTTTGTGGAGTTTTCCGCACTCTGCTGAACACGCGGAGTTCCAAAAAACTCTGTTCTGCGTAGCAGAGCGGAGTTTTTTTTCTCGCTCCCACTCCCCAGCATCAAGTTGGCGAGCATGAGCGAGGAAAATCCACCTACCATGATATTTTTGCTTGCTCGCATTCCCCAATGCTAAATTGGCAATCGCGAGCAAGAAAAATCCACCTCCTGGCAAGATTTCTCAATGCTGGTGGTCGTATTTCCTAATGTGAGCGCTCGCGGGTGGTCGCGACCACTCGCTCTGAGAAACATTCTGTTTGTGTTGAGAAATTTGCCGCTGGGGTAGAAAATCTACTAGAGTGGTAGAAAAGAAGCAGCACCCTCTTGTGCTGCGCATGTTTCTGTTCGCGTTGATTTTCGAGTGCAGGACACACACCAGGCGCTGAAAATCAACACGAACAGTCATTACCAAGCGCACTCCACCGCTTGCGGAACTCCGGTTTGCGCGGAGCAGTTTTTTGGTCACTTTACGAGTTCTGCATAGCGTTACTCCGCAAATTCCGCCCAGGCTTAGTATTTACTCTTTTCAATTAAGTTATTTATGTGAACATTTTTATTTGTTTATGGGATTTATAAAGTGCATAGCTGCCTGAGGGCTGCCCAGCGCTGTAGAGAGGAGGTGTTGTGGGAAGGGTTTAATGAATCATCATGGGAACAGCCACATTTTTAGTTTTTTTCTGAAGTTGAGTTCATCTCTTAACAGTCCCATTTCCTTGGGGATGGAGTTCCAAAGTTTGGGAACCAGATGGGAGAATGATCTTCCTCCCCATCTGAATCTTTTCATCCTTGACGTCTTCATGAGAAGGTCTGGAAATGATCTGAGAGACCTGTTAGGCATGTATGGGGTGATGAGTGTTCTAAGCAAGGCTGGGCCCTTACGGTTCATGGCTTTGTGAGCCAGACAGAATTTAAATTTGATCCTGGCTTGGATGGGCATCCAGTGCAGCTGTTTCAAAGAGACTTTCACTGAGTCTTATCTGGGAATGTTCGGAGTAGCCTAGCTGCCGCATCTGTTTACCACGTATTTTGGAGAACTGAGATAGAGTGAGTTGCCGTAGTCCAGTCGAGAGACTACCAAGGCCTGTACCACGGTTCTCCGAGTCTGTTCAGGTATAAGAGCAAGGATCTTGTGAATCATGTGGAATAATATCCCAAAGCAGGTGGCTGCTAGTTTTTTTGCTTGTGTGATAAAAGAGGTGTGGCTCCGTTGCTGCCTCGTAAGGAGGTTCTTCATCAGAGGAGATATCTTTCTCCGTGGTCCATGCATTGCTCCCCTTGATTCCTTCCCTGCCATCTGAGCTCTGTGCCAGACTCTGTGCTGTCCACCGGGGCCTTGCCCTAATAACCAACCAAAGGCGTGTGGGCTCTCCCAGGCAGGATTGTATCTGTAGACTTGAGGCCGTACAGAAATAGACGAGTGCTCAACTGTTCTTCAAACTGTCTGTCAGGTGGATTTCCAGAGGAGGAAGCCTTGTCTATCGACTAATCTGACATCTTGCTAGATGAATGCATACTCACATCAGAAAGGATGACCCTAGTAGCCATCATGCACTGTGCCTGCAGAAACAGACAATCGAGTTTTCAACCAGACCAACCTGTGGAAGGCTGAGCAACGAATTGCGCCTGGATCGCAACATGTTGGACTAATAGTAAAGCCAGAATTAGCACTCAAGGCTCCAAGTTTGACACTTTGTCCAGGGCCATATTTAACGAGACATGGTTGTGCTGGCTGAAAATGTAATTATTCACGTTGTCTCAGAACTAGTTATGTTGCACAGATAGCTATGCATCCACAGCAAAATTCTGTGCATTAACTGGAAGTCAAAAGTTTGAATGCTGATCGGTGCGAGGGGTAACAGTAGCAACTGCTGTGAGCGCTTCCCTTCTTTAAGGTGAGTAGGTTACTCTTAATAGATACCGTGAGAGCGTTTTCAATGTTTTCCCCTAATGTGGGATTCGAAGAACGCAGGAACCTGTTAAACTGCACATTTATGCAAAGGGATCACTTTCCATTTCTGGAGCATGATGTTAAAGACAAACGGAACAGTGGCGCCTCGTGACATACTGTGATAAAAGGGCGCCGGCCTTCATCACATCTGCCTCTGCCGTTCATCAGAAGCCGTGGGACGGCCGCTGCCACCAGGCTTTCCGGCAGAGTGGCACAACAGCTGCCCGGCCTGGGGGCTCGGGGGGGCTGGAACCAGACTACTGCCCGCCATCCCAATTACATTTGGGCGACTTCAGGCCCATACGTAGTCAAAACATCGCTCACTCACTTCCTGGTGGGAGAAAGCGCCTCTCACCCGTTGAGACCTCGATGACGTGTGACGCAGCACGAGCCCTGCGGCGCATTAATCATAAAGCTGCGTGATGGAGATTAATTAATGCTTCCCGTCGTGGCCTTGGTGCTCGAGGTGCCCCAGCAGACGAGCCTTGTCTCGGGTTTCGAAGAAAGAGAACGAAACTAACACTGGGAAAGGCGACAATAATGGACATTTTGGGGCAGATTTACAAGGTCTGGCGCATCTCTGCAAATCAGCAGGGATGTGCCAGAACACTTGCGACCCGCAAAACCACCCGTGCGCCACCACTGATGCGCCGCCGTGGCGCATGGATGGGCAGATGCGTGTCGCATCCCCCGGCGGAAATGCGGCGCATTGCTGGAGTCACGTCGCAAGCATGACGTGGCTCCAGCAAGGCTCGGGGGTGTCCTATGCCTAACATGCTGCGTCAATCCTTACACCTGCATCAAGCAGGCGCAGGGTTTTGACGCAGCATGGCCGTAAAAGTGACTCAGTGAAATCTTGTAGATTTCACTGTGTCACTTTTACAAGGCGTACCTGCGAGGGAATGCTCACCCTGCGCTGGAACGCCCACATGAAACCTGATGCAGGTTTCATGTCGCGCAGGGGTTTACAACGTGACGCATCTCCCTAGATGCGTCACATTGTAAATACGGCGCAACATGGCGCATGATTTACGCCGCCGCTGACTCACAGAAGTGACGCACAGGCGGCGTAAATGTGTCGCAAGGGGCTTGTAAATCTGCCCCTTTGTATCCTCCTGCGCTCTGTGGGTATGGTAGGTATCCAGCGAGTAACAAAGAGATTCCGAGGGAGCACGCCATCGTGTTTTTTTGCTAGTACTGTTCCTGACATGGCTGACCAGGCCTTCTGTCACTATATGAGCAACAGCAGAGGATGTGCCATTTCAAGGGCTTGCACCGGACTCAAAACTCACTTCATCACTCGTATGATGTTGCATGCAAAAATAATAAAAGAAACACAACACCTGTAAAAAGAACAAATACTCGTGTGGAATGCAAGATGAAACTTTAAATATAAGCAGTCCACACGTGCCTGACTTGGATTACAACACTTGTCCTGGTGTTTTTGCCTTCAAAGTTAAGTCCATGAACATTCAGGGTGTGGTTCAAAATCAGATACGAATTAGTCTTGTGCTGAGCGCTGGCAGGTCCCGCCCACTTAAAGGCATGGATTCTGCTGACAACAATTTACTCAAACGTCAAACCCATTGGTGGTGTGCGCAAACTTAGGGCCTCATTTATGAGGAACTGGCCTAAGGCAGCGCAGCATGGCACCTTGCTGCGCTGCCCTACGCCAATGTGTAGGGGCAGGAATGCACCGTATTAAAGCAATACGGTGCATTCCTGTCCTTTCCCCCTGCACTGGCAGACCATTTGCTGCCTAGTGCCAACGTAAGCACCCTTGCATCATGGTTCAATGGTGCCTCAGTGACAGGCAGGATTGTTTTTGTGAAGTACGGGGACCTTTCTACACAAAAAAACACAGAGTTGTTTTCCTTTCTCTTTGTGTGCCATAGAATTCAGCACACATGGAAAGAGGGAAAAAAGGGGAAAAATAAAAATATTTCTCCTAATTACGCCTGCTCTGGGGAGGTGTAAGGTTTTGCACTGCTACAGGTGTACATGATTAAGTAAATCTGGGGCAACGTCAAAATCCATGAGTGGTGCATGGGAAAACCAACAGCAACACCCAGGGAACTCCTCCCTAGCACCGAGTAAGGCAACGCGGCGACTTGCACTGTTTTGTCTTACTCCATATCAATGCGGACATGCAAAGCCACGCAGTGTGGCTCACTTGGCGCCATAGATATGATTGAGAGGCTTACGCCGCCGGAGAATAAAAAAAAGTAATGCTCCAGCAGCACAAACCTCTCATAAATAAGCCCCCCATGTCTTTATTTTTGATAAGTTTACAACCAAGAGATTAGAAACGAAGAACAAGGAGGTCGACGATACTACAAAGACCGCCTCGACCTGTGCGAAGGACGTTTGCTCCTTTTTGAAGTATCAAACTCCTAATGGAGAGATCCCTCCAGCACACCAATATATGTTGGTAGAAGCGCAACCCGCAGGCGTCTTGGATATTGATGACCAGACCTTCTGCCACGCTGAATCAACAGGAGAAGGGTCGGTATTGATATGATTTGCTTCAGTTTCAGTATTCGGTTTACTAGAGGTTGCCATGTGTGCCCTGTCCACATGGACATACCATTATAAGCCAAACTTCCCATTTCAGGACTGTCTAAACAGAAGAACTAGAGATGAAGGCAAGGCTGACCCATATTAATTCACTGATCCATGTCATCTCTCAGAAGAGGCTGCCTCATGGGGCCTGGGTGACTTCTGTGATCTATAGAGTATGTGGGTCGCCAAGTATGTCAGAATACACGGATTTATTAGGTTTCACATGTCAGCATTTGTTGTCGATTACGTGACATCTGGTTGAAGGTGATCAGATAGCAGGATGTGTGTTTCGGAGTGCACAGTTGGCACAGAGCACAGAAGTGAGCTGACACATGTCCGTCAGCTGTCGCGCGCAGGCGCTCCAGTCTATCTTGTAAAGGAATGGATGGTTCAAAGGCCTCATCCTGGTGCTCTTTGGGCTTCTGTGCGAGCAGCTCAGATTGAGCCCAGGTCAGTGTAATGTTCAAGCATTGCTGCCCATCACGGTGAGTTGACGTTCGACCTGGCTGGGTGGCTGCTGCCTGATGCTGGGGCTGGTGGTTTAGTGGACTAATGCACCCACTGTAGGGACCTGTATTCAAACTCATGGTCACAGGTTCAAGTCCTGGCGTATCCACTCAGCATTTCATCCTTCTGCGGTTGATAAAATGAGTATCATTGAGTTTGGTAGCAATAAACATCTGTCATTCAGCGCCAAAATACCCTTCTTCTGGGTGAAAGTGCTCTTTAAAAATACACGTGCTATGGACAAGAAGGCAGAACTCTCTATTTGAGGTGAGGTTTAACCCTCGCAGTCATGGTGAAGCTGTCCTCAACCCTTCCCTGTCACCAAGGCAGAGAGGCACACTGTGGCTGTGCATGCTTTGAACAGATTCTTTATTTTCATCTTGTTTTTGTTGTTTTGCTTTTGAACCCAAAGGTTTATCTTGGTAGAATCTATCTTCAGATTAAGGTCCGAGTCTTCTCAGATTGTCAGCAGTGTAGAATCTGCCCCCAGCAGAACCCTTGACATGAGATAACCAGATACCAGAAACGGGTCTCAGGGAGATGGTTATTTTACAGAACTATCCCTGTCTGGGAAACTGCTCAAATGTTGTTTTTGCACTGGGATTCTTCAGACAAGCCAGGTTTCCCCAGGTCTACCCCCTGAAGCCCTGCAGCTGCCTGCCACAAGGTCACTCTATGGAAGTTGGGCAGCATCACTGCAGGGCCTGGCCTTCCTCATCAGCAGCCTGTAAGAACACGTCTTCTCTGTAAATCGGTCTATTTGACCTATAAATGCCATTAGAAATGCCTCATTGTAGCAGCAGGACAAAATAATTGTAAAATTGCCCGTCTGTGAGTTCCAGATCAGGTGATCTCGGCCTCCCAGTGGTCCAGGGGCAGGAGTTGGTGGGATGATCTGGAAGTCACTACCCTCAGACATAAGGATAAGAGCAAGAACAGCTGTTGCAACTTTTCATTGTCTGCCTCCTGCCACATCTATACCTCCATTATTTTCCAGTGTCCTTCTACAGCCCTATGGCCACTATTTCCAAAATAAAGTTAAAGAATTGTGGAAAGGACATTGCCCATTCAAGCCAAAGAGCAACCAAGCCAATTGCACAAACACAAATCATAAATGAGCCAAAAAAATGTGCTGCACTTGGAGAATGAGTTTGCTTGTTATCCTTTTAAACAGATGTAATGTTTGCTTGCAGCCATTGTATGGAAGCATGCATTGTTGGATTAGCTTTCATTAGTAGAAATTAATACAAATGTATGCAGAGCTGTCAAAAAGAAGCGGGAACTAAGGAGGTTTTATTCTCCAGGGCCCTCAGTTTTTGAGGGCCTCTGACTCATGCGGCAATATTTATTTATAGATTTTAACACCTAGGGCCTAATTTTGAAAGTGGGCGGTTGGACCGCCGTCAACTGTTGCCGCGGTCAGGACACCGCCCGACAGGCATGCGGCGGTCCGACCGATGCATTATCATATAAGACCACCGGACTGGCAAAGGCAAAGGGCCGCAGCACAAGTGTGGTACGGAACACTTCCTGCACCTCCATGCACCGTGCATGTGGGTGAGTGGGGGCACTACATGTGCCCCCAGAGCCACTTTACAGTGGTCCATGACAGACGGGAGCCCTATTTGAGAAACCCAAATTCTATTTCCAGCAGCCTTTTCAAAAGTGGCGGTTCCTCAGCTGAGGCCGAGGAGTGCCGCCCCACTGATCAAAAGGAAAAATACAATGATAATAACATATTGTTATTATCATTGTATTTCTCCTATTGGATTCAGTGGCTCTCAGGGTGGGGCAGGGCTAGGAAAAGCAGTGAGAGGAGTGGTTTTAACTCTTCAAGTCGCATGACTGCTTGTGGCCCTCTCGGGCCAACTGGGAGTGCAGGAAGAAGAAGAAAGATGACAGAGGAGAGACGGCGGTTAGGCCCAGGTAAACAGTTTTTTTTTTCTCCACCCCACCCCACTGCTCTCATCCGGAAGCAGCTGCTACTTCTTTTCACGGCAGTCTTCCCAACATGAAAAGGCTGTTGGAAAAGGATATTGTAATCCCGATAGCGGTGCCTGCCTCGTCATCACTGCAGATTGGGAATAAGATTCTGATCACCACCCGGTCGGGCTCACTAATCCTGGCGGAGATGACAGTCTTCCCACCGACCTCTGTGGTCCGACCTCCGGGACCAAAGGGCTGTCGGTGGTCAGACTGCCACCGGTGGCCTGTTGGTGCGCGGTCCGACCTAATAAGGCCCTTACTTATTAATCACAATGCAGCTAGCGTGGCTAATACCACTTTGTGGGGCCAGATGCTTGATCCATCTTGTTTTCTACTAACTTGCAGGATTTGTTTTTGTATTACAATTTTTTTTTAATTACTAAAATCTCCTTCTCTGATGAAGGGCCCCTCTTAAGTTTTAACCCAACCCCACAAAAATGTCTATCACGCCTGCAATTAGGTAAAGCAGTTGGATGGTCTAAATAAAAAAGCAATTCCTACAAGTCGTCTTAGCTCACAGTGGGCCATATGTAGGTAAATTTTATTTACCGATTCATAAATACCGAATTTTACCGAATCGGTATTTATGAATCGGTAAGTTATATGTAGGTAAACATTCGGTAATCATTACCGATTCGGTAATATTCGGTAATCATGAATCGGAATTTACCGATTCGGTAAATACCGAAGTGGTATTTACCGAATCGGTAAATACCGAATCGGTATTTACCGATTCGGAAATTCAAATGACTTGATGAATCAGCCAATCCTGTGCAAACTAAACCCCACCCAACCAGGAAGTGGCCACACCCAGGCAGGTGCACACAATCGACAGACTCTGGAGAGGCTGGGAGTGCAGAGGAGAGGAACAGAGCAACTGCCTGATTCAGCACAGGAAACTGCAACAATGGCCAGCCAGGACACAGAGAGGGATGGAGGGGAGAGGAAGAGAAAGCTGAAATTCAGCCAAAAAGGAACTGCAGGTACCGGTGGAGGAGGTGGTAAAGCAGCACCAGAAGCTTTTTGGGAAACAGTCACTGCAAGTGCCTGAATCAGAGAAACAGAAAATCTGGCTGGGAATCCAGGCGCAGGTGAATTCCATGGGAGTGACCCCCCGGGACATTGATGTCCTCAAGAAGCGATGGTACGACATCCGTATCATCACAAAGAGGAAGATGGCAGAATTGAAAAAAGAGGCCAGCCGGACAGGAGGTGGACGCAACAGGGCACCAGCCCTGACAGAACTGGAGGAGCTTGTGGAGACCACAATTGAGCCTGAAAGCATCGTGGGGATTGGGGATGCTGACAGCTCCGGCAGAGCCGCCACCAAACAAGGTAAGACGCTTGCACAGCAATGTGGCCCCCCCTACCCCTATCCCAACTCCCCAAATGGGCAATGAGAATCCCACTCCAGTACAGGTGTCAGTGCATACTAGCAATGCATCATGGGAGATGTAGTCCCTGAAACCCCAAACATGATACAGATAGCACAGAATAACAAGGCATGTTTCACACATTAGCGAGAAGCAGGCAGAGGACAATGAGATACTGTTTCAGAAATGTATAGTGATGCTAGCAATTCTATGCTTCAGGTACACTTAGCTGATGTTGCATTTCTGTCCACAGGCACTACTGCGCACAGAACTGCACTTGAGAAGGGAGAGAGGGCACACCACAAGGACAGCTCGGAGAAGGCCACCACCAGTTCTGGCCAGGGAACAGCACCACAGGCAGCCTCACCACCACAGCCAGCATCGCCACCCCAGCCAGCATCGCCACTCCTGCTCGAGTCACCACCATCATCACCACCTGCATTGCACAGGTCGAGGAGGGGTGCTGCTGCCAGGTTGTATGTATCAGAGTCCTCATCTGAAGACTCGAGGGGGGCGGAAATGTCCACTGTGCCCCTGGATGTTAGCCATGCCAGTGTGCCCTCCGCCTCTGAGGGAGCACACACAGATGGCAGACGGCGCCACAGGGCTCGGCTGCAAAGTCCACCTCCCCAAGGTGAGGGCCATGGAGTGTCCTCAGGGCTTGAGGCCACCATGGTGAAAATACAACGCATACAGGCAAGGGCAATGATGTCCGTACAGCGCCAAATGCGTGGCCTCAATGACACATTTGTAAATATTGACAGGGGCATCAGCGCCATGGCAGAGGGAATGGTTGAGATGGCTGTGGGCATGCGGGACATGTCCCAGTCCGTCATGCTGCTGCGCTCGAAGTATGATGAGGACAGGGCAGCACGGCGCCGGGGACATCAGAGGAAAGACCAGAACACAAGGGCAGTGAACCGGCTGGCAACTGCCACGTCGCTGCTCTGCAGGCGCTCGGTGGCAATGCAGGAGGGCCTTGCGCACTGCAGCACTGACGTGTCAAGGGGGATGGTGAGGGTCACCAGTGCACTCGAAGTGCTGCTCACAAGCCAGTCTGCCACAACTGGCGCTGTGGATGCTGGGGACAGCGAAGATACGACCAGCAGGAGCAGCATTGCCCCACCTGTCCCAGACACACAGAGGAGCAGCAGGCGGCAAGGTGCTGCCACTGGTCCCACAGCCAGTGAGGGCGCACACTCAATGGCATCCCACACTGGAGCGCGTGGGCGCAAACACTAATGCTGCACGAAATACCATGACACTATTGGGTGAAGTAACCCTTGACTCACATATGTTTATTAAACAATATTGATGGGACAGGTTTTCCTTTGTGTTGTGGCGTAGTGCCGCATGATTAAACTACGTCATGGCATCCAACTACTGGCTGTGTCCCCTTACTCACTCAGAAATAGTTGCATGTGATCTCTGCCCGTCTCACTCTCCCATCTGTTGCTGTTGCCACTCCTGCTGCGTTGGGCTCTGGCTGTGCAGAATCATCATCATTGTCCTCAAAATATGTCATTTCCACCTCTGTACCTCTCTTCGTGGCAAGGTTGTGCAGCATTGCACAAGTGGAAATGGTCTTGCAGCAGATGATGGGTGTGTACTGGCGTGCGCCTCTGCTTTTATAGAGTCAGCGGAACCTGCTTTTCAATAGTCCAAATGTGCGCTCCACCACATTGCGTGTAGATTTGTGTGCCACATTATATCGTCTCTCACTCAGGGTTGATGGGTGTAGGTAGGGAGTGAGGATGAATGACCGCACGGCATATGCACTGTTGCCTAGGTGAGTAAGAGGGAACCATCAGTCACATGCCTCAATACACTATAAGTTGCACTTAGTATTAGGGAGCGTCACTGTTACTTACCTAGCAGGTATCCTTCTCCAAATTCTCCGGCAAGCAGTCGCGTGTAGATCCCACTGTTCTGGAAGATGAAGGAGTCGTGGGTGCTCCCAGGAAACTTCGCTACGATATCAGTGATAATGTTCCCTGCATCGCAGATTACCTGCACATTGATGGAGTGGGTGGACTTTCTGTTCCTGTAGATGTGCTCAGTGGCTGATGGTGGGCAGATTGGAATGTGTGTGCCATCAATACAGCCTATGACATGCGGGAACTGTGCCATGTGGTAAAAGTCTGTCTTGGTTTTCTGCAGTTCAGCCTGTGTGTTTGGGAAGCTGATATAGTGGTGCATTCTCTGCATCATGGCATCCAGGAACTTCCTGAAGAAACGGGACAGGCAACTCTGGGATACACCGCCCACCGCAGCTATCACCCCCTGGTAACTGCCAGATGCAAGTAGATGTAGGCTGCAGAGAACCTGCACATGTGGTGGTATGGCATGCGCCCTTGTTGTTGGCTGGTCCAGGAGTGGGTGCAGGTCCCTTATCAGGTCCATGATGGTTTGGGGGTGTAGCCTGTACCTTTCATGCATCTCAGCCTCAGTCTGTTGAAAGAGTGTGATGCGCTGTCTGTAAATGCGTTCCTCACGTCTCCAAATCCTCAGACCTGCTGCCTGTAGACGTAGGCGCCTTGCAATCACATACAGAGCGGCCATGGTGTCCACGCTGTTGCATTTTGGGATTGCTTATATGCACTGTTGATGCTTACCACCTGCTTTCAATCTGTGTTAATTACCGACTCTTAATTACCGAATTTCATGGATTTCTTAAATACCGAATTTACCTACATCTCTTTTCTCTTTTTACCACTTCATATTTACCGATTCGGAAAATATGTATTCGGTAAATATGAATCGGTAATTTTGAATTCGGTAATTAGGAATCGGTATTTACTGATTCATATTTACCGAAAACTTCTTTTTGGCCTCCTACATCTCAATTGACTAAATACCGGTCGGTAACAGGATATTTACCGAATTTCGGCCGTTACCGACCGGTATTTAGCTACCTACATATGGCCCAGTGTGTCTTAAAAAGATGCACTCCCTTACATAAATTGAGGAGAGCAAAGAGAAATATCAGATAATTAAGCACAAAACAATAAAAAAAAATCAAACAACTTTTAAAGACTTTTCTTACGTACATGTATATTTATATATATATATATGTGCCCCATCGCATCCACAAAAATTGGTGATGCCGTTTTTTCGCAAATGCCCCAAAGTTAATAATGAATTTATAATACTTGGATTATCTAACAAAAATTGGTTACCTATTTAAGTCATTATCATGGAAACTGCTGGTCTTTGTCCTTCTCGACCAGATTAATGTGCATTCAGGCATACAGAAATCAATGTTAAAGAACCGATACCTGCTGACCGGTGTATTTATCACCCACCACCACCCCCTGCAGGGTCAGAACAACACCTTATGAAAGGTCAGGTCACTTCTACCACCATTATGTTACGAATTGAACTTCAAAGTTAGTGGCTCATGGAAGGCTGCAGGAATTTGTGATGGTCATGTGTGCAGGGAAAGACTGCCATGTGAAGATTAACATTAAACTTCCTAGACTGTGTCATGGTAACCACAATAAGATACATACTACCTTTGACAATGTATTTACATTTGTTAAATCAGATCTGCAGGCTTTAACACCCTTGAACCATTACAATAAAATAAGGCGTCTATCGAAAGAGCTCTAAAACAAGCACAGGTAGACTTGATGCATTTAAACATGAATAACATATCCGGTAAACAACCTTTACAACTTGCGTTGCAAAAAATGCGTTGTAAAGGCATGCGTTGTAATGGTATGCGTTGTAACATCATACATCCACATATCCCCTACCTCAGAGACAAGCAGGACATTTGGCCAGACCTGAGAAAATGGATGTTACCATTAAGAGCGGGCTCTCAACAAAACTCCAGTTACCATTCATTGTTCACTAGAGGAGCTGCAGGGCCTCTGCAGTCCATGCCTTATGTACTTCAGGTGTCTAGCAATCCTTAGGACCCTGTATTCTCTGCCTGGGCCACCCACTCTAGGGAATTTATTAAAGTTCCACCCCAGCAGGCGGGTATCTCCTGATCCTGGGACCTCTTCCTCCTTACTGGCTGCAGGCTCCAGCTACCATGGCGATATGCTTGCAGCACACATAGAAATTGCAAAAACAAGGAGAAATTAATCATTTCTTCTCATATCGTCATTCTAAGACCAGGTATTTCCTGGAGTTCGTTTTTGAGGCTGGCCCAGCCTTGTAAACCTGGGGCAGCACCAAAAAGCAATGGGTGTTGCGGTGGAACGTCCACTGCAACACCCATTGCACGTCCCTTTGCCCCTGAGGAATTTGGCGGAAAGGGGCATATTTACAAGGTGCCATTAAGCCACATTAAGTGGCTTAGCTCCACTTTGTAATTGTGGGAAATGCCACTATGCCACCCGAGCATCACAAAATGTGACTCTCCGGTGCCAATAGGGGCTTGTAAATATGCCCCAGAGTCTCTTCAAATGCTTGACGGCTTATATCTCATGAGGTCATGGTCTGTAAGGCCCTATGGTGCACGTCTTCAGAAGCAATAAGATTGCCTTCCACACAGATGTGATCAGAGGCGCAACTAGAGCCAAATTTCGGGGGGGAGGGCTAAGAATTTTTTTCGGGGGGGGCTGAATCTTTAAGCAATAGGCAGAGTGGAGCTGCAGGGGCTCTTAGAAGGGGTGAAACAACAGCGAGGCCTCATTAACATGCAAATGGTCTTTTAAAGACCTGTGAAGTGCGTGGGTGCCCTGTGTGTGTGCCCGGGAAACTGTCTCATCCCGGGCTGCCACACACGACGTGGGGTCTGAAGCCCTTTGAGTCCAATGGGTGTTGCGCGCCTGCCCTGCATGTGATCATGCCCAGATACTCTTTAACTTACTGCATGGTTAGTCGTCATCGCATTTTTGTGGAACACCTCATGAATATACATTTTCAAATGCCACCATTCACGTATGTGTGAATGCATCCAATGGAGGCCATGAGTCTGAAGCCGGTGAACCTGAGCTCACCTGTCATTGTCATGGCCAATATCCAGGAGTCCAACTATTATTCCTGATCATCAAGCCCATAACCTGGGAGCAATCCCCATTGCAATCAAACCCTTCACACAGCAAGTCAACGAGTGTCTAAGTGACCTTCTGGTGACGCCTCTCACCCAACACTCTTGTCCTCCAGTTATAAGTGCACTATGACCTACACAAGGTTTCCCACCAAAACCCTAAACATTTACAAAATGATGTTGTCTAACCCCATTGGCACATCTTAGCATTCATGGCAACTCTAGACTGGCTGGAGATGAAGCAACTGGTCACCGCCAGTACCTCTTATGCCCGAACTACAAAGCTTTCTAAATCCACAACACATGTAAATCATCAGTGTGCCCCCGTGCCAGCAGCCTGTCAAATGCTTAGGAACGGCCTCACCCAACCTGCTGTCAGATACCAAAATTACTGAGCAGAGTGTGACTAACCAGGGATAACCGGACCAGCAGGAGAGATGAACGATGCTTGTCCTCCCGCATCCCATGATGCTCTACCAAGCGAGTTGTACACCTCACTCACTATGGAGGAAAACCAAGGGGAATGTGACAACATATGAAAATAGTCAACCGCTGACTGTTTGACAGCTTCCTTCACGCTTGCCTGTCATCTGCCTCTCACTGTGCGAGTGTCTGAACAACAAGAACAAATATTTAGTCATTACAACAAAGAAAATATCTTTACAGCTGTTGATTTATAGTTTCAATAATTTAAATTGTCTCTCTCAATCTAGACTCAATATATGTGTTAATTCGAGTGAGAATCCATTACAAATTAGTTGTTTCTCTTCTAGATGTTTCTTCACTAACATTAAACTAGTACCTAGATTTGGCACATAGTGTGTGATTTCCCTAAAGTCTCTCTCTTGTTAGCACAGAATAATAATAATAAGTGCCTTGTAAATAATGAAGTATCTTGGCATTTTTGTCCACCAAATTCGTTTACTGATGCTCAATTATGATTCCTTTGTCTCGAATTCCATGCATGAACGAGGCAAACATCAAATGGACTCAGTTTTCTCTTGTCTCTTTTATCAATTGCAGATCGTCAAGAACTCTCTCCGGGAAGCGCAAGGTTCACAGAGGAAGATGATTTTCTGGAAGCGCAGGTAAGCTGGGTCGGCTGGAGAAAAACGGGGGATGTCTTCCCTGGAACTCTGGTTACCTAGCAAAGGTGTGGTCCAAGGGAGCAGTATGTATACCCTACTAAAATCAAGGATGGCTGCCACATCGCATGGCTGGTTCAAAACCTTCTGGCTTGTTCCAGAACCTTCTGGCTTGTTCCTGAAATTTCTGTATTGTTCCAGATAGATTGCAATGTGTTGCTCGCCAAAGTCTGTTTATAAATGATTCGTTGGCAATCTTGGTTTCTTTCACTAACTGTCTTAAATTATGTTTGTTCATTATGGTTCTATTACATTTTAACACTTCTGACGATCCCCCCACCCCTCACCACACTCAGAGCTTTGGCCAGCATCTTTTTGCATCCCCACGATGTACCCAAAAAGACCAATTCAATGGGATGTTCTCTCAAACACCTGACTCTGTAAAGTGGGTGGCCATGACACCTGCGGGGGAACCGCTGATGGAAACACAAACATTTCAGGGCAGGTCCCTGTGTTACTAGGACCCCGTTGGTAGAATGTGGAACTACATTCAGACAGGGACCAGTGAGTTGTATCCACATCTGGCCTGAGACACACACTACTCCTGCACTCTTTGAGCTGTAGCTGTCTTTTAATAAATTTGAAGTTGCTTTTGGAGCCGAGTCATCTCTTTCTACCTGAAGATGTTCCTTCAGTCCCCAGAAGGACACTAAAGGTGCCATGTTACTGGAACTCTACAATCACAGATACATCAGTAAAATCCCTACAGGGCCTTACAGATCTGCAGTTCATGGGTTGGTGGGGCATGAGTAGGTATATGGCGAAGGGGCTCATCTGACCCAGTTCTCAGCACTCAGCATTGTTATGTTTCAAGAAACGCAAAGGGGACAGTTGTAAACAGGAAGATAGAGTCCAACTCACTTTTAGTGAGGCTTCATTTGAAGATGGCCACAAAACACAGATTCTATTTCAAGATGGCCACCAAGCTTCAACACCAATCCTGTATGTTCCTGTCTGTGTGATTCTTGTTGAGAGACTAGCCTGTTTCTGTATGGTGGTTCCAGTTTATAGAAAGCCTCAAACCAGAGTGGCAGTCTAGTTTATTTACAGCATTATTTTATAATGTGAACATGCATTGGACTGCTTCGCAGCAGAACCAGTATATTTTTTTCACATTTTGTTCCATTTTAAAGCAAAGGGAGGTTAAGTGATTTGCTAAGAACCAGAGGATATTGAACTAAGATTCAACCTTGGTACTCCAACCTCTAGCCCACATCTCTGCATCACAACTCAGCTTACTCCTGCTGTTTGAGTCTTGGCTCGTGCTCTGCTCCAGCTCGTCATAGCTCTTAATCACTTCAGCACCAACTCTGATCCACACCTGTCTGCTCCTAATGTAGTCCGTTCCAGATCTCACCCCAGCTCTGTTCCAAGCCTGCTAGCGCCAGTTCAGGTCTTATCTAGGTCAGCTCTAGGCTTGTCAGTTTCAGCTCTGCTCTAGTCCTATTCTTACTCCAGATCTTCTCCAGTCTTGCTCTTACAGATCTGCTCCAGGCATGCCAGCACCAGCTCCAGTTCTCGTCTTATCTAGCTCAGCTCCAGGCCTGTCAGTTTCGGCGCTGCTCTAGTCCTATTCTTACTCCAGATCTGCTACAGGCCTGACATCTCCAGCTCTGCTCCAGTCATGGTGTTACTCCAACTCTGCTCAAATACTGCCAGCTTCAGCTCTTGTTATGCTCCAGTCCTGGTCTTACGCCAACCCAAACCTTCTGCTTTTTAATGCTGCTGTATAATTAGAACCCAAAACAGTAGATTTCTGTGCCTTTGTCATTCCAGAAGGCATCCCCCCTGTAACCAATTCTACAACAGGGACAGACAGTGTGGCTACCGGAATAAGTTGCATTTTCCTCAGTGTCCAGCACTTCACACGTATTTATTGTTGCCCCCTGTGAAAGGGATTGATGGGCCATCTACAGCGGAAATGAAGCAAAACATGCTGGCTGGACAGACACTAACCAAGGAGACTCACAGGTTGCAACACTAATGTCAGTGTATTGTCATTTGGGTGGGTCCTTCATTCAACCAGCAGATGTATGGTGTGTTTTCAATCATTTGAAGATAGATGGTGGCAGCAATGACTTTGATTAGATATAGTAGACATTTCTTGGAACAAACGTTTGCCATTCATAGGTGTGCGGCAGAAAGAGTTCTGACTGGTGCACAAACGTCACTTGACGTAAGGGAGTATAACATTATCACCTTCAAGCAACCTTCAATATTCCTTTGTTATTACTACAACACCTTCAGAATGCCTCTGCCCCTATTTGTAGTTTCAGCCATAAAACAAGGCTATAAATGGTTTACAGATGTTTTTTCACAAAGCACCACAGTTTCATTTGCATATGTAGGTGTGGCTATGATTGGCCTCTAAGGGGCCTATCCACAAAGGTAAATAAGGACATAGTCTAGGGTGACCAACCGTTCGTAAATTTCACGGACCGTCCATAATTTGGATCGTCACGTCCGTTGTCCCTTTTGGGCATTGGGGAACATCACTCTTCCCCTGCCAGAAGCCTCAGCTCCCTGATGAGGCCGCCTCGCACTCCTCTGAGCACAAGAGCAGCCCCACTCCGCCCATTGTCATTCTGCCTGCGGCTGATGGTGGGCCTCCTCCTGCCTTGGTCTAGGGCAGGACAGTCAGTCAGGTGGAAGAAATGGACAAACATGTCCATGATGCTAGGTGAGAATCCAGTTCATGAAAAGGTGGTGAAACAAGTTCAAAGAAAGGGTTAAGGGTCTTTTACTGTCTCATCATTTTAAAACTGATGCATTTTCAATGTCATATTCAACAAAGCCATGGTTGCAGCTTTTTTTATTTTATGCAACCAGCAACTATTGACAAAGCAAATAGTTTTGGCTTGTAGGTGTAACACTACCTGTTGTGTTATATATCTGGTTGCAACGACAGAAACAGCAAATTACCAGTCCGGCGGCACATTATGCTAAGCACAGAATATTAGCTGAGGTGTTTTAAGCCATGCCCTTAATTACATTGAACACCCCCTTTGGAGAGACCCCCTAGTTTTTTCATCCCACTTAAAGTCCTGGAAACAACACCATGTCACAGTGGCACTGTGCATCATGCATGACTCATGACTTCCACTTTTTCAGATTGCCTATGTATAGGGGCAGAGTGAGCCCTCCCCTGCCCAACCCTTTGCTTTAGGAACTACAGCAGATGGGCCTCTTCTGTCTGCAACTCAGCAGACAAAGGCTCAGCTCATAATTAATGTGAAAAGGTGTGTAAGTGAAGGGATGGGTGGATGTCTGGATGGATTAGTGAAAGGGTGAATGGGTGAATGGATGAATGGATGAATGTTATGTTATGTTATTAAAAATTTATAAAGCGCGCGTACGCCCAAGGGCTTCTTGGCGCTGGTAAGATAAAAAACATAACAAGAGGTGAGTCTGCCGGAAGAGTTATTTCGGGTAAGCTTTTGTGAAGAGGTGAGTTTTAAAAGCCTTTCTAAAGGCAAGGAGGTCTTTACTCTGTCTGAGGGCTAGTGGTAAAGAGTTCCATAGGGTGGCTGCCAGGAAGTGGAAGCTGCTGCCGCCTTGTCGTTTTTTCTTGAAACGAGGAACTTCTAAAAGGTCTTTGTGGGCGGATCTTAGGTTCCGTGAGGGGACATATCTACCGATCAGCTGTCTGATAAATAGGGGTCCCTGCCTTGCAGAGCCTTAAAGATAATGCACCCGGCTTTGAATTCGGCTCTTTGAGCCACGGGTAGCCAGTGCAAACTCTCCAGGCCTGGTTTGATAGGTTCCCATTTGGGTACTTTGCAGATCAGCCTAGCGGCCTGATTCTGCAGGTACTGTAGTCTTTTGAGTTGTCCTGCAGGTAGGCCTAGGTATAGGCTATTAGAAAAGTCAATGTGGGAAAGGACTAAGGCCATGACTACCTGGGTTAAGGCGGAGGGAGTGAGGAAATGGGCGATTTTCCTGATTTTTCTTAGTTGGAAAAATCCAGAGGAGACCACGGTACCAATTTGGGATTTTAGCGAGAGGTCCCCGTTGATGGTTATCCCCAGGCTTTTTACAGTGGAAGATTTCTTAGGGGGAAGACCCATGTCCGACGGCCAGAAGTTAGGGCTCCAACTGATTTCGCTCTTGCCGGGCAGAATCAACTCAGTTTTCCCTGGGTTTAACTTGAGGTGATTTGAGGACATCCAGCTCTGGATTAGAGACATGGTGGCTTGGAAGTCCTCCACCGCGTTAGGGGAATTGAGAACAAAGATAAGCTGTAAGTCATCTGCATAGTTATATACAGTGACTTTGTGCTTACTCAGGGCAAAGAGGAGGGGCCGCATGTACAGGTTGAACAGCAAGGGGGATAGTGAGGAGCCCTGGGGCACCCCACAGAAAGACTTGACCTTGGCGGCAGAAAAGGAGCCTAAGCGGACCGATTGGGTGCGTTCGGAGATGAACGATTTTAACCAGGCTAGGGCAGAGTCTCTGAGACCCGCCTGTTCGACACGGTTGACCAGAATGGAATAGTCAACCGTGTCGAATGCCGCGGACAAGTCGAGAAGTACTAAGGCTTGATGAAGGTTGTTATCAGCGTTGGACCTCAAGGTGTTCTGGACTGCCAATATTACTGCCTCAGTGGAGTGACCAGGTCGGAAGCCTGCTTGGTTGGGTTGGAGATATTCTGTTTCCTCCACGAAGTTAGAGAGGCAGTTGGTGACGTGCGCCTCCAGCATTTTCGATAGAAAAGGTAGCAAAGATATGGGCCGATAGTTCGTAGAAAGGCTGGATGAGTAGTGGAAGGATGATGAGAGAAAAGGTAAATAGATGTATGTATGGGTGGAAGGGTAGATGGACGGATAAAAAGATGGATGTATGAGTGAAAGAATGGATGGATGAGTGAAAGGGTGCATGACAGGCGAGTGAATGGGTGGATGGATGAGTAAACTGATGGATGGATTGATGAATTGATAAGTGAAAGGGTGAATGGATGGATGGATGAGTGAGAAGGTGGATGTAAGGCTGGGTGAGTGAGTGACAAGGAGGTTGGATGGACAGAAGGGTGGATAGATGAGTGAAGGAGTGAAAGGGTGGATGGATGAGAGAAAGGATGGATGGATGAGTGAAGGAGTGAAAGGGTGGATGGATGAGAGAAAGGATGAATGGATGAGTAAAGGAATGAAAGGATGGATGGATGAGAGAAAGGATGGATGGATGAGTGAAAGGATGGATAAGTGATAGGGTCAATGGATGGATTCATGAATGGAAGAGTAGATAGATGGGTGGATGGAAGGATGGATGGCTAAATGAAAAGGGGATTGGGAAGGGAAGATTGATGGATGGATGGATGACTGAAAGGGTGAATGGGTGGAAGGATGAGTGACTGGGTGGATGAATGAGTAAGTGAAAGGATGGCTGTATGGGTGAAAGGGTAGATGTCTGGATGGATGAGGGTATGGATGGATAAGGTGAAAGGATGAATGGAGGGATGGATGAGTGAAAGGGTGGATGGAGGGATGGATGAGTGGAATAATGGATGGATGGAAGGATAGATGTTGGCTAGGTTTGCAAATGGTTGAATATTGATATAGATAGGCACACAGATGGAAGGACAGAATGAATGGTGAAAGAGTGAATGATGGCTGAAAGAATGATTACACCTTGTAACCCCCATTATCTTAAGTGCATTTCCTATAGATTGACTTTCACATTTATATGAGTCTTGGTCTGTATATAATATGTGTGTGATGTAACGCACTCCGAGACCCTGTCCTACTTACTTGGGATGAGTAGCACTATAAAAGAAATTAAATACACATGAGAGAGGGTCTATAGTGAGAGGAGCGTCACCATTAGAGCGATTTAGCAAGGCCGGACTGGCTGGACCAGGCATCGAGCGTTTCCCTGGGAGGCTGAAAAGGTGGTGGTGGGGGTGGGGGCGGTTTTGTCACCACAAAAAGACCTTCACATTTACTCAAACCTGCGTGCATACTGAAAAACTATGAAGTGCACAATTGTCTTAACCTAATAAAAACTTCTTTTCACTTGTACTTAAGTGGTTGTCTATTTACTTACTTATATACTATTGTGCGACTCCTTCTGATGTTTCTGTAAAACTTACCCTTTGACCTGAATTTTTACCTCCTGTCCTGAATTTGTCCTGAATTTTGACCCTTTGTCCTAAATTTTTACAATCACCATCCGGAATTTGCACCCATGCCAGTTGGTCACCCTACCATAGACGTGAATTAACAAACACATTTTACCTTAGCTATGCCATCCAGGAACCCAAAACGAAATTTCTCAGAGCCATAAGCCCTATCACGTATGTGGTCATCTCTGACTGAATTCATTCACAGCAAGGAAATCATGTCATACCCCAAGAATCCACACAGCCAAGCAGAGCATTCCTTGTGACGTCTTGAGGAGATTGTGAAATGTAAAAAGTAGTAAAATTGCAGATAGACTTAGATTTAAAAATCTGAGTGTGGTTTTTCTAATAATTATTTGTGAATTGGTCCTTAAATGTTATGGAAACAATGGGACCAATGCTTAATGTGTGCCGTATTTTCTGGTACTCAGCACAAGCACTTATTTCTGAACACTGGTAACTATTATGGGATCACACCACATGGTGGCGATGTGTGTCTATTCTGCCGCTCAGTTTTCCTTGCAGTGTTTGATATAATACTGATAAATCTAGCACATAAGTAATGCTGGTACTGGTGTTTAGCAGGAGTGGCAGGGCTGTTGGTGATGCCAGTTGGAGGGGACTCCTATGAAGTGCCTTGGGCTCTGGCACGTCATTTCTTTTTACAACTTAAGCACTGATTGGACCAAAGCAGAGGCTGGTCTGGTGTTAGTCTTGAATGATTTATGGTTCAAATCTATTTAATTTTATTATTCCAATGCAAAATAATACAGAAATACTGGACGCAGCAAACCCCCATTGCTGGGGTGCTGCTCAGAAGGAAGAGATTCAAAACATCCCAAACATTAACCCAACTGTTCCCCTCACACTTGTCCCCCTCCCCCTTGTACTCACTCCGACATAAAGCATTTAAGTATCATGTTAGCCTCCTGTGTCCCGCACCCCATTGTCTTCCTACCCCAGTCGCACCCCATCATTTAGCGTAGGTAGGGCATGTCATTTCGTAAACGTCTGCAGTGAGATCTGATATGTTGTTTGCCACAGCTCTCGATAGGCTACTGGCTGATGAGTCATTGCAAGAGTCAGGTGTTCCACGCCCACTATGCGCCATATCCAGTGGTAGAAGTGGGGGAAGAAAAAGTAGGGGAACTGTGGGCGGAGCATAGGGGCTGGGAATAACCAGAGGATTGGGTCAGTGGGCGGAGTCAGAGGTGTGGCTAGAAAGAACAAAACATAGCAATTTTTTAGTATGTTTGGCATTGCACTGACCAGTTACAGCTTATAACGTTATTTAATAAATCCAATGGATACACGTTTATTTAAGGTTTAATATATGAGTTATTGACAATAAAATACATTTAAAATGTGGGGTACGTTTCCAATCACAGAATGTCCCAAATACGCTTATAACTGGAACCAGAAGTCATTTGTCTCAGAGCCATGCAGTTTCTTTCATCAGCACTTCTCCTCCCTTTAAATTCTATGACAGGAGGCCCCACGTGTTGGGGAGCACTGTTGATTACATCATTCTGTGCCCCTCGGTTAATGCAAATTGTAGTCCGACGTTTTTTATGTGCTTCATGCAACATGTCATGAAGCCAGCATTACATGCTTCCTAGTTTTCTGGTATTATATCTAGAAATAGCACTCAAAAATAAATATGTACACCTAAAACGACCCAGACCTGTTGGTTTTGCAGATGCTTTTAACAGTATCCGAAGAATGAGATACAACCATTATGTTAGTGGTTTGAGTAATTACTACTCAATTTAGTTAGCAATGAGAATTGCAAATGTATCAATTCTGAAATTATGAGACTCAAATATTGCTAGAGTCAGAAATAGGCAGTGGTCCTCAGATTATCTCAATCAGTTATTTCTCCCCTTCAGACTACTATCCTATGCACTTACTATTAGACACCTTCATCCTTTGTCTCTCCGCGAGTACTGTAGATGTCTAGAACAACCACCCAACAGAGATTGCATGAGAGAAGTTCAAAATGAATGGCAAAATATCCCAGTTTGCAAATGTTTTCTACATAATTATAGCTCTGTCGTATTTGCCACATAATAGTACATCATCTGCTGCATAATCTGATGGTTTTAACTAAAATATTGTAGCTCAAACAGATCAAAACAGCGTGACTTGTGTTGCTGTGAAGTAGAGGGCCCTTTACAAAGGTTGACTAGTCACCATTCTCACTGCTCCACTTGTATGTTAAACTGGTATTAATGAGGTGAAAGGTTTGCAGAGACTGTTAGTATGTGTACAAATGTCAAAATATTAAAGTATCAGAAAATGTACCACATTACGCTGCAGCCTTTCTTTGCAGCATAATTTAGTCAACTCTTCAACATAATTTTGTTCGCCATTGCTGCATGATTGCAGTGGCCCCAAAGCAGGCAGCACATGTTAAAGGTGCTTGTGCATGAAGCAGAGAGACCGTGAAGTTTGCGAATTTTATGGGCATATTTACGGGAATGGTGGCACTGTGCTCCCCTCCGTCACAGGGAAAGGGCAGGAATGCACCGTATTTATCCAACACGGTGCATTCCTGTCCTTTCCCCCTGCGCTGGTGCCGTTTCGTTAGCCAGGAGCCAATGCAGGCACATTTGCACCATGGTGCAAGGGTGCCTCCGTTGCATGCAGGATTGTTTTTGTGCAGGAAGGAGCACCTTCCTGCACAAAAACAATCCCAAGAGGCTTTTTCCTCTTTCTATGTGTGCTGCACATTTAGACAGACAAAAAAACAGGGAGAAATAAAGATATTTCTCCTTGTTGTGCTTCCCTTGGGGAGGCATAAGAGTTGGATGCATTCCCAGGTTTACAAGTCCTTGTAAATCTGGGAATGCATCAAAAACCATAGGAGTTGCGTGTGAACACCCATCGCGATGTCTTCCTTGTGCAGAGTAAGGCAAAGTGGCGATTTGCGATGTGTCGCATTACTCCATATTTATGAAGCCATGAAAAGTGGCTTTGAGTGGCTTCATAAACATGACTTTGAGGTTTATGTTGTGTATTTACCACGTTCAATGGTGCAAGCATGATGCAAGGCCCTCGTAAATATGCCCCTTAGTGTGCTCCTTCATTGCTGATCCCTGGTTAGCTGCATTATGACTGCTGAATCAAGGCCAATGGAGGTACCAATGGTTGAGGCAGACTGGCCTCAAGGGTCCTATGACCTCAGTGACAAAGTCTCTGTTGATCTAGGGTGTGCTGCTTTGTAGGCATGCCCGCAAGACTGGAGGTGAACTTCAGAATGGATTGTGGTGGACAGGGCTTCAAGGTTAACCCACGCTGGCCACCGGTAAGGTACACCCGCTGGTGCTAAGACACGAGGGCTTCTATGGTCTAGCGGGGTCTTCTAAGGTCCATTAGAGGAATGTGCTCCCTCAGGAGAGTGGTCACATGGACTGGTCATGAAGCCTGATCTTGGTTCCCCAGTTCCAAATTCCATAGCTCTGGCCGTAGTGCAACATCCTCTCCCCCCCTGATAACCTTTCTGCCCCACTGAGAGAAACTTGCACTGCCTTCAGCTACAACCCAATTTTGCCCTGGTATAAACACTTGGATGTAACTCATTTCAAATTATGCAGAGCCTGAAAAAGTAACAACATCATGGAAAAAGCAAACACTCATAGGCAATGTAACATTTTGTAAAGCATGTGAAATATAAGTAGGAACGACATGGTTACCTTAACGCTTTTAAATTCATTGCTCAGAAATCAATCAGTGTTTTTTTTGCCTGAAACGTTGAGGGCATGAATACATGGCTCCTCCTGTACACAGGTGTGCCTTTGTTGCACTCGTGGACAGCAAGGGGTTAAGCAGGGCTCAGAAGATAAAGGGACTCTGAGAATCTGATCTGACACTCGGAAACCTGGAAGGGCTCCTCCACCTTCATATCAGCCAGCGAGTTACTCAAAAATCGCCATTATGTATTCAAGTGTCCTGCAAAGGATACCTTTTGAACGGTCCGGCTTGGCTAAGTCTCCTGCCCACAAAAAACTTGGGAGAGTTCTTGAGAGTAAAAGGCAAAATTATATTTTCATTCGGGAAGTGAAGGATACACCCAACTTAATTTTTTTGGGTGACACAATAGTATGTTAGTGATGCTGTAAAGCGTCACTAAAAATAAATCACAAATCTAAGATGTCCCAAAGGCAAGACCGATTGGCTTTACCAATGCTTGTTTAGATATCTCATTTGCTAATCAGGACACTTATAATGTGGTCCAGACAGGGCCGAACTGGGAACCCAAAGCAGCCCTGTCATATTTTGTCCATCCCCTGTACGGTGTGTTGCGAGCAAATGCAGCAAGCGAGCCTGACCACTACAAAGGGGACATGGGGGAGAGGGTGTGCTCTCCCCAAGAAACCTTTGGATAAAATGACATAAATGGTGCATTCTGCAAGACATTTTATTATAAATTCAATTGTATTATCTTTCAGAGCAGAATAAAGAATGACCTTACAGTGTACCAGGATACAACAATCTTGTTGGAGTTCCACAATGATTCCCTCATTATCACCCTCCAACAGTGCCCCTCATCTCTCCATAGACCCTCTCATACGTATTTCATGGTTTTATAGCGCCTCTCATACCAGTGTAGGGACTTGGAGTACTTTATATCATGCACACATACAGAGACAATGAATCATACGTGTGTAAATCAGTGTTAAGAAAATGTTATACAAGGCAAAAAGGACAAGAAGATGTAGGATTCACATGCCATCAATTCTGGTAGGCATTTTTAAAGATCTGGAGAAGCACACCCGAGGATTCAAAACATAACACAGTGGTTGGATTTACTAATAAGAATGTATTTCGACCCAAACAACCCCAGTTTAGCAGTAATAGGATAATGAAAGACTGAGGGATAAAACATAGCTTTCAAACCTGAACCATGCAGTCTGCATGCAGCTCTTTGATGACAGGTCATAGCTCATGGTGCTAGATTTATTATGAATGTAGGTTATGCAGTGCAAGTAACTAAAGGATATCTGTGACAAAAGCAGTAACCCACTGAGCTATGCCCATTAAATACAGTTCTGTGATCTGTATGGTACACGTTCTTTGCAGCAGACATATTAACCCTCGGCGCTATAATAGATGAGTCAAAACTTGCAATAGACAATACAAGACAGATCTCTTTCCAACAGGAGGATAAACCACCAGAGACATCAATCTTGACTCTTTTATTGTTGCATGAAATCTGCTGGGTTTACAAGAATTCTGCAGTGATTTATGCATTTTTGAGAGCGAGAAGTGAGTCATTGTGCTGGCCAGTCCTACTGCTTTACTTACTGGGGGCTGGTTTTGAAGACCCCAGTAAGAAAACCAGCCTCCCACCCCTCTAGCCTCCCCCCGATGCACATTAGGCCAGTCCTGCCTTGGTGCCTGGGCCTATTTGTTTTCACAGTCTGACCATGGATGGGGTCCACAAGGGGCTCTGGTGCGCGGGTGTCACAAAACTCAACGCCTCAGGCTGCTTTTATGTTATATTAAGACATTAAACATTTTCTACATTTTCTTTTTTTTAAAGCGCCAAGGTGTGCCACAGTCTGCCACGAATTCCGCACTGGAGAGCTCTTCCTTTCCTTGTGGCGTCGTCAGTCTGGTGAGCTTGAAAATAAAGGGCAGATGAAGTCAAGGGTGGGGCCGCCAATGCATCCTGCTGGGACCATTGTATTCATCACAGTGGGGTAGGCAGGTGGCCTTGTCACTAAATCAGGTGTAAATCACACACAGTGGCTTAAATTCTTTTTAGTAATATAATATGTGCCATTAGGGTATTCTCTCAAAGTTCTGCGGCCATTCCATCCTTACGTAGTATGCCCAAGGGTTCTGCACTAATCTCATTCTATAGTTACATCAGTAGTCTGCTGGCTAATGTTGGTGGAAACCTTCCATGTATAAAGATCTCTGATGCAAATGATGCACAGGGTAACATAAGGCCTGAAAAACCAGTTCAAGAAATTAACGAAGACATTTCTTCGCAGGTGGTATTACATTGGATGAACTGCAGCTTTTAAAGAATAAATGTTTCGGAAACAGAAGAGCTGACTCTGGTAAAACTGATTCTTGATTTCCATCATTGTGTCTTGAATTCCTTGGAAGTGCCTGCTTTGAAAGTTGAGGGCTGAGGCCCTGTACTAGGCAGGGATCTTAGGGCCATATGTATGAAAATACATTTTTGCGATTCTCAAATAGCGATTTTTTGCGAATCGCTATTTGAGAATCGCAAAACGCTATGTATGTAGATTTTGCAAATAATTTTGCGAATCCTACATATTCCCTAATTGTGAATTGCAAATTGCGATTCACAATTAAGGAATACCTCCCCATTCATTCCTATGGGCCTAAAGGCCCATAGGAATGAATGGGAAGACATTCTCAATTTGCGATTCTCAATTAGAGAATCGCAAATTGAGAATGTAATTTCAAGGGTGCCAGGGTGTCAAAAGGACACCCTGTTGCACCCCTGAAATGTGCATGAGCGCACATGTGGCACACATACATGCCCTAAGGGCATGTCTGTGCGCCACATGGCACTTTGAAAAATGCAAAAAAGTACATTTTTCAGAGAAATCGCATACTACCACCAACTTGAAGTTGGTGGTAATTTGCGATTCCTTAAGGCCAAATTTCACTTTTTCTGTGCTTCTTACATTGCATTTAAGAAATCGCAATTTGCGATTCCTTAAATGCAATCGCAAAATAAGGAATCCCAAAGTTTGCCATTCCTCATTCTGTGAGGGGTGTTTTGTGTCATACATTGGACACTGCTGATTTGCGATTGCAAAATTGCCTTCATACATATGGCCCTTAGTCTGATATCACAAACTAAAGCAGTCGTTTTCAGCAGCTTCAAGTTTTACAGATAATTTTTTATTTATTCCACGTAATTTGAGAGCACTGCTGGCTAACTCTGCAGACATTTCTCCCTTTGAATCATGCTAATACGCGCAATTTACAGCTTCAAGGTGGAGCTCTCTGGAAGTTTAAGTTCATTCCGCATTTTGCTGGAAAGACTATTTTCAATCTTGGGAAATCTGATCCAGTCCCTGATGCTCATCTGACCCTTCACTGGCTGAGAGAGTGTTACATTTAAAGCTGTATGTTATTGCTATAAAGCCTTCCACAGAGAGGGGTCTTGTTTTTTTCAAAGGTTGCTCCCAAGATGCACTTGTGGTAGGTGTCTGAGATATGAACATTCCCCTCCATGAACAATTTTGCGAATTTCACAAAAAAAGGTTAGGGGGAAGGTCTTTTTCTGTGGTCCCTCCCTCGTTGTAGAATGACCACCAAAGCAGCTTCGGCAAAAGGAGAACTTTATTTCTTGTAGAAAATAGTTGGGAAACTATTTATTCTGTTAAATTAATTGATAGTGCGGCATATGTCACCTCCACTTCTCAGGGCCATGAAGCCTTAAGGTGCATGCCTGCACTTTATAAATAGATGCTCACTTACTCCCCCACATCACCATCGTCAAACAGGACTGTCACCCGTGAGGGCATCCGGGCGCTGAGGGTCTTGCCGTGGAGGCTCAGTCGAACAACCAGGTCTTGAGTCCTTTCCTGAACTCCAGCAGAGTGGAACAAATGTGTCTTTGAAAATGCTCCTAGCTGCTACCATATTTCATTTTGAATACACTGTGATAATGACATACGAATCACTGTCACTAGAATTCCTAATTTGTCATACTTGGTCAACTCAAGCCCAGCATCCCCACAAAGAGCCTGTCTTTCCTGTGACTGAGCCTGTTTCCTCGATAAAGACAATTGTCGGCACGTTTCATTTTTCTTGTCATTTTCTGATTCCTATCACGCCTAATGAAGCTCATTTGCTTTTCTTAATTAAGCTTCATTTACTGCAATTTAACATGTCACTTACAATGTTCCATTTGTGATGCTCCCGAAGGCGAGAAAGAACATTCTTCCTCTTCTAATGGCATTTGACATTGTTGGATTGTGGTACATTACATGAATTGAAAGCCACCAACTGTGCTCTAAAAATAGGCAGTGAGGAAAACTTCTGAAAAGTCATATCTTTTAAATAATTCATATTCAGATCTCAAAAGGTGAAAACAAAGATAATGGTAATTCTTTTCCTTAGGGGTGTCCAGGCTGTAAAGTCTCTACAGTGATTCCGTCCCTGAAGAAGTCCCCATCTTAAGATACATTCAGGTGGATTGTGGTTTGAAACAGTGTTGTTACTCATTCATTTTTTCTTTCTTTATTCGGTTACAAATATAATCAGAAAAGAAAAGTTAAAAACCATAACCAAACCAATGCTATACAGTGATATTAGTTATGTTAAATTCAAAGAAAACCATAAAAACTTACAAGCATACATTCAGTCAAGTGTTCAAAAGAGAGCTTCAGTGGGCACAAAATGTGAAGCCCATCCTGCATTTTAACCTTTACAACAGAAGTTGCAGTCCAGTTTTCAGCATAAAATGGGTCCTCAAATGTTCCAGGCAGTGCAAAACCCATGGAACAAGTAAATGACGTCTACTTAAGGACCAGAGTGTTGTCATTCTTGTGTTCCTGCAGAGGAAAGCAGCAGGAAGGCACGAGGAGTTACGGGAAGGAACAGGCGAGGCAGCCAGTGATGCTGGGAGCTGACTGTGAAGGGACATGGAGCGGAGATTGGTAGGGTCTCCCCTACGTCAGGGAGACACCTGGATGTAGCGCTATGGGTCTACGATATGTAGGGCGCACCCCGGGACTAGCCACCATGGCTTTTTATAAGCAGTCATGCCTGGGAATAAGCATTGGCAAAGCCAATATGTTTGGTTTTAATTTTATAGCTCATGCAAACTTATGCAAGTACTTATGTACATGCCAACACTTCACATGCAAAAGTATATTAAAAGCAGAAGTGGTGAAGTGATCTTTGAATCTTCAATATAGTAGTGCTTTTGTTTCTATTTGAAATAGAAATCGGGTGGTAAGACAGACTTTGGGGCAGTCATGCACTTGTTTCTCTGGCATAGAAGCATAAACAGGATTATAATGAAGGCTTTCTTGCCACCCACTTGCAAAAAAAACCACACAAAATACCAGGTAAACAATAAGAATCCAATAGGACCTTAAATGATAAAAAATAAAGCACTTTGCCCCAGTAACACTGAACAAATAGCTAATAGGAGATAAAAGTAAAAAAATGGTGGCCATAGAGACGCTGGTATAAGCTATAAAAAAACAGATCCACATTGCCATTGTTAATCTCAGCCTGATTCAATATGATCACCCGAGCTTAAAACCAGAACAAACAAAAAAAAAAAGTTTCCACGATAGTCTAGCCTCCTATTATCATTTCTAGAACACGCCAAAGACCTTGTCGGCAGGACACGCTGTAAATATCTGTTCCGTCACGGGAGATGACTATTGATGGGAAGTCTTGAAGATATATTTTGGATTTGGATATTTTTGAATAAAACAGAACTGATAATAGGAGGCTAGACTATTGTAGAAACTTTTTTGGGATCTTATGAAAGTGAATGGTGTGTATATTACATTCTTCGTCTAAGCCCTGAGGAAGTCGTTTGGCAATCTACCATTGACGAAACACGTGTTGGCTGTTTGGTTGTAGGAACTGAAAACAAGGCTGTTGGGTTGTATATACTGAATAAGGATAGTATATATGACTGTACAAATTTTAAAAGAATGGGTTCTATGATCTGACGGAACTGTGAATTAACAAGTCTTGGAAAGAAATTACGGAACTTGGAAATAAAGACTTTGTTTATTATTCTTCTGAAACGTCATCACAATGTCAATTTGGAATTGGACTTGTATTGTATTGCAAAGATATATAATTTGATATTGCTCAGGGAATAATTTGTTTGGCTTCAACACTTGCTTTGCAAGTGTATATTTCAGTTTGGGGTGGTAGCTGTTTCCCTTTGATGCAACTAATGTGATTTCAGTCAGACACAGCAACCAGTAGACGGTGCGCAATAGAGACCTCACCACCTTTCTATTTCTGATTTACTTCTAAGACTTACTCTAATGACACAAGTGTTTCTAGTAGCAAACAATTTTATTGCTATAGATGCGGGAATCCTGATCATATAGCCTCTTTCCCACACTGTCCTGCCATTAGTAAAGAATGCAGTAAATGTAGACGTTTTGGACATTTCTCTAAAATGTGCAAAAATGCCATGAGGTGTGGTGCTCCGAATTCCAAGAAGTTTGTACCATCTTCTTCAAAATTCTCCAAAGGGAACATTTCTTGTGTATCTTGTCATTCTCATTCATGTGACCATTCTCAAGGTGATCCTCATTCTTGTGATCGTCTGGCATTGTTGTTTCTATCCAAGATTCCTTTGATGTGTCTGAAGCTGAAAAGATTTGTTCTCCTAAGTGCATTGTATGCATCTTGGGAAGAGAGTATTGTCTCAAATCTTTTGGAGAACTAATTGACCTTGATTTGTTATGTGAACCTGACATTTTGGCGCAGAATTTTGTGGATCCTACATTGACTTTATGGGTTTCAAAGAGGTATCCATTGAGTTCAAGGGTAATTCTGCTAACATTAAATTATATGTAGCTTTCAAGGGTAATAATGTCTTAGGCTGGCGTGACCAAGCCAAACTGGGGATTGTTTGAACCCCAGTAACAAAGAACCTGTTTCGGTTCTTGCTTTGTCTTCGGCTAGTACCGATTTTGTTAATTTGTTTCCCAATGTATTTTCTGATGATCTTGGCAAACTTATGGTTTTCAGCCATAGGATCAAAGTCAAACAAGGTTCTGTTCCTGTGAAACTAAAACTAAGAGGAGTTCCTATCAGTATTAGGACTGAGTAAAAAAACTTGTTGGATGAGATGCTTGAGAGTGGCGGTATTGAAGAAACTGAATCTTCTGAGTGGGTTTCTCCCATTGTTTTAGCCCAAAAACTGGATAAAAGTATTAGATTATGCGTTGATTTGAGGGCTTTGAATTCTAATCTGGTTGCTGATTGCCACCCTCTTCCTAATATAAATGAGATGGTATGCATGTTGGATGGTGAATGCATTTTTTCCACCCTTGATCTCCGGTCGGCCTATTACCAGATTGAGTTCACTGAGGACTCCAAACACTACAGTGCTTTTATCACACCCCATGGCCTTTTTCAATACAAGAGGATGCCATTTGGCCTTGCTTCGGCCGCATCTATGTTTCAGAGGGCTATGTACCACATTTTTAAAGATGTCAGCAAATTCGTTAAATGTTTCCAGGATGATATCCTAATTTTCTCCAAAAATTAGGAAGACCACTTTCATCATGTAAAGGAAGTTTGCCTTAGGTTAGGTAAGTGTGGTTTGACACTCAAAGCTGGTAAATGTAATTTGTTTTGTAAATCGGTGAAGTATCTAGGTCATACACTCTCTGGTGATGGGGTTGTGCCCAAGAAATCTTTGGCTGATGCCATCATCAATGCAGCTGCTCCTGACAATAAAGAGAAACGCCTTTCTTTTGCGGGCCTGTGGGAATACTATACTAAATTCATACAGAATTTTGCAACCAAAATGGAGCCTCTTAGGGAGTTAACCAGGAAATCTATGGAGTTTTTCTGGTCGGATAAACAAGAGACAGCTTTCAGACAAATTAAGAGTGAAATTTTAATGCTCCTACCCTGAAGTCTTTCTCCCTGAATAAGAGGTGTGTTATCACAGTGGATGCCGGTTTGTATGGGCTTGGAGGAGTGCTTAGCCAGTGTGCGGGGAAGGAAGAGTGGTGTGTGGCTTTTGCTTCTAGGAATCTTTCTGTGACTGAGAGGAGATATTCCGTGATTGAGCGAGAATTGTTGGCTTGCATCTGGGCCATTGAACATTTTCGTAACTATGTGTGGGGTAATAGATTTACGCTCAGAACTGATCATAAACCCCTAGTTGGTATATTATCTCCAGGGGGTGGATGGAACTCCACTGCACGAATAGCCCGTCTCACATCAAGACTACAGGAATATGATTTTGAGGTTGTGTATGTTCCTGGCAGGAGCAATGTCACGGCTGATTTCCTTTCTAGATTGCTGTGTTCGGATGAGTCCCGAGTTGAACAAGAAATGGACATTGTTACCACTGTCAAGGATTTTGTATCTCAGGAGTTTTTGTGTTTGTCTGAGACTGAGTGGATTACTGAGATTAATAATGATGTTGTGTCTCAACGGATCATTGAATATGTAAAAAATGGATGGCCCAAAGAAAGGTCTGCTTCTAATGAAATTGCTCCTTTTTGTCGTGTTTCTAGTGAGAATGAAGACCTTGGTGGTTTGCTTTTTAAAGCAGGAAAGATCATTCCTCCTGCGTCTATGCAGAACAAGATCTTATTACCTGCCCACCAAGGACATTTAGGTATGTCCTCTCTGAAACGGCTCATCTGAGCAAATTTTTATTGGCCTGGGCTCTACAAAATGGTAGATAGGGTGGTTAGAGAATGTCCTAAGTGTATCTGTAGTGATAAAATGCTTAAAGTATCATCTGCCCCCCTTAAACAAGTCTCTTGGCCTGAGTGCCCGTGGCAAAAAGTAGTTTTTGACATATCAGGTCCTTTCAAACAGTTACCTTCTAATGCCCGTTTTGCTCTGGTTATGGTGGACTACCTCTCTAAGTAGCCGAAAGTCAAGTTTGTAGCTAATGCCACTAGTCAAGTTATCATTACCTTTTTCAAATAAGTTTTTGCGCGTGAGGGGTCCCCCGAGTTTCTTGTAACGGACAATGGGGTGCAACTCACATCACAAGAGATGGAAAGTTTTCTCCATATGTGTAATACCAAACATATGACCACTTCCCTGCATGAGCCAAGCGAAAATGGCCAGGTGGAGCGGTTTAACCGTGTTCTAAAAGATGGTATTCAATCAGCTGGTAGGTCAGCTGATTGGAGGGATGTTGTAATGTTGTAAGGAAAAAATTGTGAATGTATTGCATCACTCCCCATTCGGTGACTGGGGTAAGTCCCTTCAGACTTTTGAAGGGCAGAGAACCTATTTCGGATATTTGTCCTTGGTGAATTAAAAAAGTTATTAAGGTGGATGATAGTATTGACATTAACCATGTTGCCAAACGTGTGGAGAGCAGGCAGGACAAGATGAAACCTTTGTTTGACTCCAAAATGAATGTTAAAATTCCTGATTTTGCTGTTGGAGACTGGGTTAGAATAAAAAAACCTGGGTTTTTGGCGAAAGGCTTTTCCAAGTTCAGTCATCCTATTAAAGTTGTTAAGGTTTGTAAGAATACTGTTATTACCCAGGATGGTAGAGTATGGAATGTAAAGAGGGTTGCGAAATGCAAGTCCTTAAGGTGCTCTGTCAATAATGACGATGCATCATCGTTATGTGATGTTCCTAATCCAGATAATAACTCATCATTCCACTCAATCTGTGGCATCTAGAGTCAAGAGCAATGACCGTCCTAGAGTTTTACCTGCCAGGTTTGTGACTTGAATGGTTATTTTGTCTTTCCTTCCCTCTTTTCTTCTTATGTTAAGGGTGATATGTGTTGCATTCCCCTGGTGGCACTTCTTCTCTTTTTCCCTGTTTCCTGCCCTCTCCTTGCCTGGAACATGGAACACTGCACCTGCGTTGTACAATTTACGTTCCATGTTCCAGAGCTCTTTGAGTTCAGTTACTGCTTAGCGTTGTTCTGTATAGTTATGCTGTGCCTCATCTTCCATAAAACTTGGTTTTTGTACTCACCGTCTGAAGGCTCATCTTTACAACTCCACTCTACATCACATATGCCACTCCATGGCATGCCACGCCACGCTAGGTTACTCCAACCCACTCCACCAAAGTCAATTGCTTTTACACTGGCAAGACCTATTGTCCCTGCCAATTCTGTTTTCTTTTTGTTTAACCACTTTACAGGAGTTTCGCGCTGTCTTCCTCATGTACATCTCTCCCATCTTCCTCTTTCTAGCCGTCCCACATTGGCCATATTTGCTTCCTCCCTGCCCACCTTCCCATACCATTCTTGCTTTTCCACCACTTTCGTGTCGATTTGCTATACCGTCCATTGTCGATTTGCTTCTCCAACCCCTTCCACCTGCCCACCATTGTCCTTGGGTTTGCCCATCTCCTCTCACGCACCCTCCATTGTCGGTGGGCTTCCTAAACCCCTCCTGCCCACCATTGTTCATGTGCTTCCTCAGACCCTCCTGCTCACCTGTTGTTGTTAGCTTGCAGCCCCACCCCCTGCCCTCCCTCCATTGTCAGATTGCTGCCTCATTGACTCTCGCACTCAGTTGTCCACCCACCCTCTGTTTGTTGTCTTACAGCCCCAGCCCCTCCTGCTTGTCATCCATTCATTGTCAGTGTGTTTCCCCATCTCCTCCTGTCCACCCCCATTGTCAGTATACTACACTTTCCCCTTCCACCTACCCTCCACTGTCAGGCTGTTGCCCCATCTTCGCTTAGCCCCCCCAATACAAGTTTGCTGTCCCAGCTCTTCCCACCCGCCATACATTGTTAGCTTGCTGCCCCATCCCCTCCTGCCTGTCCTCCATTGTCAGCTTAGTATCCCAGCCCCTCCTTTCTCCTCTCTATTGTCAATTTGCTTACCCTAGCCCTTTTTGCCCACCCTCCATGTTCAGGTTGCTGTCACCAGCCCCTCCTGCCCGTTCTCTGCTATCAGCTTTCTTCTGCAGCCCCTTCTGCCCATTCTCCATTGTCAGCTTGCTATCTCAGCCCCTCCCGATTGTATTCTGTTGTCAGCTTCGTCCCCAGCATCTATTTCCAGCTTGATTCCCCAGGCCCCCCACCAGCTCTCAGTTGTCCGTGTGCTCCCCGTGCCCCTCCCGCCTGCCCTTTGTTGTCCATTTGCTTCCCCAGCCCCCACCCATCCTCCATTCTCCGTTTGCTTCCTGTCTTACCTCCATTGTCTGTGTGTCCTCTCCCCCACCCGTATTCTCCTACCTTTCCTCTCTCCGTATTGCCTCGTACACCAACCAACTCCTGTGTTTGTGCTTTTTCATTTTCAAAAAGCGCATTAGCATTGGCCGTGTGATAGCACTTTAAAAAAATTATTTTTAGCCCTGCTGCACAGCATGGTAAAAACCAATTGCCAAAGCCAATAGTTTTCAAAGGAGATAGCTATTGGAATTGCCAATGCTTGTTTGGATATAGTGGCATACTTAGCACCTTCCAATGACCTTTCAAACACCATGTCCTCTGTTGAATCACCTGATGTTATTAGTGGTGCTGGGGTAACGATTGTCTTAAAACTTTCTGCCAAGGCGGCAGCAAGTTTTGTAAAAATGTGATGCAAGCAGGTAGCCATGTTTCTTTTGACTAAGCATAAAACCGGTAAAGTAGGCCGGGCAGAGTTCACAAAGTAACTCCACGAAGTGACAAAAAACCCTCCGCCAAGCTACGTGAGCAATGGAGTGTTCCCTTGCGCTGTTCTTGCCGGGTGTTTGACCCATGCTGTAAAATCAGCACGAGCGGCATCGCGTGCAGCTCATGAGGGTGCCGCTTCTTTCTGGCACGCGAGTAGAAGTTCTACTCAAGAGGCAGCTTCCTCAATGTGAACGGAAGGTTTCTCAACTCGAGCGGTAGCGACCATCCGCATCCGCCTGAGTTGAGAAATCTCGAAGGGTAGCAGTGTAGCACTGGATTCTCTCCCTTGCGCTCGCCAACTTACCGTTGGTGGGCACAAGTGGGGAAATAACTCCGCTACGTGAAGTTGAGTTAGTCAGAACTCAGCGAGCTCCGTGGAGTACAAAAAACTCTGCAATCTCTGCAAACGGAGCGGAGTTCACCACCCAGGCCTAGTGTAAAGTTTTTTTTTTTTAAATTGGATTTTGGGGAGCAAAACTGAAAAACCTTAATTTTTGTGGAAGTTTCTGACAAGCAACGTCCTCTCTACGCAACACGTCCTGGTGAAATGATAATTTCACAGGCCCCCTCACTACCAATTTTATTTTACTGAACACCCATCTAATAGCCCATGCACAACCCAAACTCTGAAAATAAGTGTTATGTAAATCACACAACAAACCATGTAAAATATGATACAGTCTCTTCAAAGTTGAAAAAAAGTATAATTCTCTAACATGTGGAAGTAGAGCACTGAGTTATAGTTGTACAAAACCATCATTTTTAATAAGTACAGCACTGTACTTATTAAAAATGATAGTTTTGTACATCTGGTATTCTGAGCTGAGATATTAAAAAATGCTTTCACGCGCAATGAACAAAAAAATGTTTGTTAAATAAAATATTTGCCTAAGATCACATAATTCAAGAAGGGAAACTGTGATTTATGCATGTAAGTCCCGCAACACATGCAGGGATATATATGATATGAAATATTCTCAAAACCAGGGTTAAATATCAATAGATAAACATACCCTTACCAAGTGCCTTAAGAGGTGAATAGTCCATCTGTGGGATCGGAGCAAACACGTCTATTTGCAAAATAAGAAAAAATCTCCATTTCTGATCCCGACACCGTGCAAGCTGCTCATGGAATTCAGCTTAACATGAAAGACACCAGCAGTGGAGGATAATTCGATAGTTTCCGACGTAGGGAGAAACTGTGTAATGTCTTTGGGGTGCTGCGGTAATAATGAGCAGGCCCTGTAGCGCTTGATTAGGTGTGTGAGGATGTAGTGCGCGCGCTGTCAAGTGGACATCACAGAAACCGCGCGAACTTCACCCTTACCTCCCACCGGCGCGCGGACAAAGCGCCTCTTGTATCCGCAGCGCTAGCGCTTTCCGTAGATACAATACCGCTGTAGAATGGAGGTGTCAGACAGTACAGTAGTGCTCAGGAATGCTGTTGGAGTAAAATAAAAATGTAAAACGCATAAATTTAGCACCGAAAAGGAAATAGAATCTAGGAAGAAAAGATGTATCTTTTATAGGCTGTCTCCACTCCAGGAAAAATACATTTATCACACAATGCAGCAGAGGCCCTCTAAGTGCAGCGTTTATTATAAATCTGTTTAAGAGAGGGAATTAAGCAACTGCAGCCCAAAAATTCCGTCAAATGTCATGGTGTACGGCGTACGGTTATCGAACATGCACGAACCAAGGGGCATATCATCAACGAGGCGCTAAAAAATTATCTCCGCTTTTGCGTCCGATTTCGGACGAAAAGCAGCGATTATTTTATCGCCTAATCAGCAAGGTCACGCTATCACGTGAATCCTTGCATTAGCGCCCGTTTCCGAATGAATGCCCAGCTTTGTATCTCTAATAAGATGCAAAGTGGGCGTTCCTGCCCTGACATAACTGGAGAAATGTCGCTAAGCGACATTTCTCCAATTATCAATGGGCACGCTAACCTGCAGAGCGACAATTACGCCTGCTTCAAGACTGACTTAGCCATGATATCCTATGTAAGGTGGATATCATGGCTAAGTATGCCTTGCCCTATCATCAAGCTATCGCCAAACTTTGTGAGATTATCGCTGGATTTTCTGCGATAATCTCACATTTGGCAGTTAGCACTTGGAATTTTATCGCTTTTGAGATAAGCGTTGCTAATAGCACGCTATCTCAGCGATAAAAATCCACGTTACCCTGCGATAATTATCCTAGCGCTAAGTGCGCTTAGCGATAATTATCGCCGGTCCTTGATGATATGCCCCCAAGGGGCATATTATCAAGAAACGGTGTTAAAATTATCGCCGCTTTAGCGGCAGAAAACTGCTGCTAAAGCGGCGATAATGGGCTTGATAATATGCCGCAGAGACTTCCAATAGAAGCCCAGGTTGACACCAGAACATGGGCTCCTATGGGAATTCTCAAGGGCATATTATCAAGCCCATTATCGCCGCTTTACCAGCAGTTTTCTGCTGCTGAAGCGGCGATAATTTTACCCTGTTTCTTGATAAAATGCCCCTAATTATGTCTGCTTTATCACCCTCCACTTCAGTTTATTTCGAGTTGCAAACAGGAGGGTACAACATTTGCATAATTTCCTTTCACATAATTATGCAGTATGCGCAAATATGGAAAAATTATGTAAAAGGACCCGAAATACAAATCTTACATTTAGTGCTATATTTTAGGACTTTTTGGATGTGAAGCCGTATTTCACACTACAAAAATAGAGCAATAAACAAAAGTGGGGTGAACATCAGCACCTCGCGTTCTGATTAATCACATTGTTCCCTGCTCTCATCCTAGGATTTTTATCCGAATGGACTCGAAATTGTGCAATGTGGCAAAATGGCTTAATTTTAGGAATCTCATGTAACAAGCAAAACACGAAATGCCAGAAATTAAGCAAGAATATTCCAGCGTAATGAAAATGTAACCAGGGCCTAAAAAAAGTTCAGAAACAATCACATATTCATCAAATACATCACACATTCATCAAACACATCATAACTGAAAACAATTCCAAAATAATAGGGGTGGGAGGAACTCAAGACGTTACACAAAAACTGCGAGATTCCATAGTGTTCCGCAAATGGGTGGAATTAATCACGCTGCGCTGCTTGCACTGATTGTTAGTGCCGGGAACTCGTTCCATGCTGAAAAATCAGAGCAAACGGTACAACACGTCGCGTCAAAAGGCGCTGCTTCTCAAGAGGATTTTGTTGCTGCTCGAGTAGATTTTCTACTCGAGACGCAGTTTTCTGACTGTGAATGAATGCAACTGCCCACGTTGGGGAAATCTCTCCAGGTGCCCTCGTAGCCCGGAAATCACGCTAGGGGATGTCCGATCTCACTTGTGAAAGCTCCGGCTGTGGCAGATAGTGGAACTTGTCAGGATCTCCACGCTACATGTGTAACGCATTGGCTTTACATGCGTAACAAGGAGTGGCCAAAATTCCGCCACCTCCACTAGCCGAGCGGTATTTATTGCCCACCCGACTAAATAATCAACATATGAAGTATTCTATCCACAGAATGAAGTGGAGCTATGTTTGTTCATAGTCTGGACGCATCAGTGATCTTACTACAATAAAGTATTACAAGGGAGATCATCAGGGACAAATAGATGTATTTATTGAGTATATTCCAGATAGTTGTGTACAAAGATTAAGGTGACCACCTCACTGCAGGGAATTATGAGCACTGTCTCCAGTTCTGAACTTTTCACCTAAGAATTCTTGATTTCAGGTATGTTACTCTAATTATTTGAATGGTCTGCCCGACATCTGAGGCATCGGTCTGACCACCGTATTACGATACAAGCGGTCTGACCGATGCCTGCAGGGGGAATCCGCTCTGACTCGGACAGGCTAAAGGAGCCCAACGGGGAGGCGGGCGGATTGTAATTACCAAAATGGAGGTGGTAGCTGCTCAGGCACCACCGTGGGATTTCGCTGCACCTTTCTGGCAGCATTTTCATGTCGGTTCTGCCATTGTAAAGATATAGCGGGACCACCGACTCCTTGTTAGGCAGTCCCGTTTCCGCTATCAACCATCCAGTTACAAAGTGGAAATTAAAATTAAATGAAAAATGTTATTAAAAAAAACGCATTTTAGTTCTTCCAAGGAAATACTGGCCCTCATGAAGAAACTGTGGATAGGCACAACCAAAGGGAAATTACATTCTGTGAACTATTGTAAAGCCACAAATTGGGATCTACTTGAACCTATCCGTGTATGAGAAAAACTTTAAACCCCTACTTTTGACCTGTGAGCTAACATTACACCAAGCTCTCAGAGCCCTCAAAGAAACAAATCTACACTCACAGGTTAATGACATCTAGAATTGGGTGCAGTTTCCTAAGTCTCTGGAATTCACTAAGATTGTCAGGAATATGTATGTGAACCTGTGAGAATGTAAGGTTGCTAGAAGTGTTCATGGGAAACATTAAAGAATTTGTGATAATGCTAATGTGAAGTAGTTTGCCATGTGGCGGATTTACACCTTCAAAAAATGTCTCTCATATGAGCAGAGTTCCACATCAAAACATTTGAATGTATTTTTCTCACCACAGTAAATATTATTTCTGGTGTCAGCCTCAGAGGGACGAGGAGGCAGTGGGACTTCAGAAGCCTGGTTTGGGGATGGGTGTATCTAGCATGAGTGGGGAATTTAGATTCTAAAATAAACCACCTGAACCATTTTTGTAACCCTTATTATACTGGAGATATCATTTGTTGAAATCATGGTCACTATCTAAACCTAACAACCAGTCACCAGTTGAGACTGGTGTCAGTAATGACTGCATTGCATGTCCCCTTTCTATTGGCCACTCTTGCCACTAAAAAATCTTGATCATGACCTTTAGATGTTCAATGCAAAGGTCCCTAAACAAAAAGGCACTTTTGGTCTTTGTAGTGCAAACACACTCACTACTTTCATAAATCTACTTTAAAAAATCCTAGGAACCATTTGGGTCCTTAATTGGTTCAGACTGTAGTCAACTAGTGTTGTATCCCTGACTGAACAACATTGACTAGACGAGTGATCACTGTTTTTAGGGGTCACATCTTTTATTCCATTTCACTATGCCAGGGCGGTGTCTAAGGATTAGACTTAGAGCCAGGGTCCCTGCATATGAATCCTTGGTGACCTTTAAAACCTTTTTGCAATCGTATGGCTCAGCCGAACCACTAGAAACCACATGGCCTCATCTACAAAAGATTTTAGATTTTGCAAACCCTCTGATTCAGGAAATTAGAGGGTTTGTGAATGCTAAAGCTCTTTATTAAATGTACTCACCCCATTTAACGATTCAGGAAATGTTTCCCGAATAGATAAATTACTTTATGAAATCTTTAGGAATCACTATTTGGAAGGGGCGTGTCGAGGGCGTCCCTTCCAAATACCAACTTCCATATAGTATGTGTTAATGTTTTGCAACTGAAATTCGGCCGCAAATCATTCATAATTTTTTAGTAGTAGGCAAATCATTCATATTTTTCAATAGTAGGCAGTGTTCTAAGAGACCAGTAAGAATTGCTTACTGCTTCCAAATAAAAATGTTTGTAAAACCTTTCATTTTTTTAAAAAATGCATTCCGTTTTCCTTTTAAGAAAATGAGATACATTTGAAAACAATTGCTTTATTAAAAAGCAAACACAGATCTGGTGGTCTGCTGACAAAAGCAGGCCACAAATGCTGTGATCATATCAAACCGTAGTGGGTCACAATTTGTTACCTACCTCATGCAATTAATGATCTGTAATTACCCATACAAATTTTCCTTCCAGTTTCCTTTCCCTCACTTTTCTTTCCAAGAATTACCCCCTGCTTGCCCTCTGAATGAGCTCTGGCATGTGTAAGTAACTTTTCCATTCATATTTCATTTTATTTGCATGCTTGTAATTTTAGTCTTGTGCTTATACCTCAAAATTCAAAACTGCAAATACCATAATGCGCAAGCCAGGACTTTAGGAAGTGCTTACTCACTGAATCTCTCTTGTCCCCTCTCCATTTCTTTGAATGCACCCTTTTCCTTTCAATAACCGTCTTTGATTCTCCTTTTCTCCTTTCCTTACCTTTTCTTTCATCTCCTCTCTCCTCCCCGAGATGTCAGTTAGGGCACAGCGTCCATGGGGTGGAGGACTTCTGTTGATAATGTAGGGTACATGTTCCCCAGACTGACTTTCAGCCTACAATGTCCAGGGGGCTGACTACTTCTACTGTTAGTGTAGGGTACATCATCCTCTGGCCGACCCTCAACCTTCAGTGCCCAGGACACTGATGACGTCTGCTAATAATGTAATATACATCATCCATCAACCGACCCTCAACTTACAGTGTTCAGGATGTTGACGTCTTCTGCTGAGTATGTAAGGTACATCTTCCCTTCCATTGCTTTGTCAAAACTTTGAAATTGAAAATGTTTCCAAAGAGGCCTCACCAGACACAGTACATGGATCTTCCACATCTTTTACAATACGTGGACAACACCCGTAGATGAGACTCATGTCTACCACTTTACCGCACCTTCTGGAAGGACTGGCCCTGGTCAGTCCTATCAAGACCAAGATTGTTCCAAAAAACATACTGAGGTTGTGATTAGGTTGTGCAGGCGCTTGTGGTAGAGGAGTTGGAGGACTGAGATTGGTATGCCTACATACAGCCTAATTCTGATCAGGTAGTAACAAAGATTACACTAAATAAAGTGGCAGAGGGATAGACACACTTGTGGTGTTCTATCTGCCATATTCAGTGTTGACAAGAAGGAGAATGTCACACCTGCGGAGACTCTTCTACGCGTTCACTTGTACAAAGAGTGACCAATAACACAAACAGACACGGAGGCTCGTTAGATGCTCAGTATGGAGGGATTGTTCAGCCATCATGCCTGGAAGGCGTCATTCCATGCAAGACTGCCATGCAAATGATGTTTGTATCCAGAGCTTGTTATGGAGACTACTATGACCCAATTATATTTTCAGCACAGCCAAATTCCCATGTGCGATTCCACCTTGCTGAAACACGAGTTAGCTGTTACCAGGTGTGGAAACAACAGATCTGATTTTCTGGCTGGAAAATTCAGCCTGTAAGATTGCCATGTGAGTGGCCGGACTTCATTCCCTGGACCCACCTGAACCCCCTCCAAGGCACAGTGGAGGATGAAGTACTGTGCTGCTGGCAAGCCATGCCCTCTCTTTTATTCTCCCACCTTACCCATCCCTTGACCCTAATGCTCTAACCAGCCCCCCACCTCACGTTTTCCACCTGCTGATAGCAGTAGGTGGGAAATGCGATTGGGTTTGCAAGTTATTTCCCATCTCTTGGGGTTTACCTACTCATAATCGCCTGGCACTGGCATGATTTTATTACATATTACCAGTGTTTAAGGGTACTGGGTTACCAGGGTTGGAATGGGAATGAAAAAGCAGTCTAGGGAAAAAAATTGAACCAGCCCCTCTCTCTTCCTCCTCTCCTGTCTCTCTTTTTCTCTCGCTCGTCTTGCTCTCTTTCCTCTCTCGTGCCTACTATAAGGACCAGGGGGAGCTGGAGACAAATCAGCAGTGGCCCTGTGACTTCTTAAACCTGACTCCAGTGGCTCCAACCCACCAGGGGAATGCCGGATGGGATCGATGGACTGTCTGGCCCGGGAGTTACTGTCTCACAAGTTATTAGAAACTCGGAATTGGAGCCTGTGTGGGCAATGAGAATGTGCCCCTCTATTAGTGGATACTCCAAGGGTAGCATTTATTGTCAGAATGCCTGGATCACTAATGGATATCGAAGAAGTGTTCATCAAAATGTTTGTCCACCACAGTCACTCCTTATATCGAGCAACCTCTTTGCATGACAATCCTCTGCGCTCTCCTGGACAACCCTAAATGTGAAAGATGTTCAGCTGGTGCTTCGGTGGTGGTGGTAGGTCCACACACAAGTTTGTGCATGTTTTCCCGCTTTTGTAGGTGAGATGCGTTCTTGTGTCAGAAGAACAGTGAGACGTAAAAGAAGATCTGGAATTAGGCTACAAATCCGAAGAGCGGACTGGACAGACGTTCAAGAAGGCGCAGCATCGAAAGCGTCAGCCTTACGGGCTGTCACACACAGCTACTTCAATGCTATTGATGCTCAGTTTCAGAGATCCTCAGTGTGTTCTATAGCAACAGCTGCTAGTCACCACCTTCTAGTCTGCTGGTGTAATTGCTTCGACTACTGGTTTCAGAACAGGATTCCTCTCTCCAGTGTGACGAACGAACATGCTGATATCAACATTAGCCGGGTCTGGTGGCTTAGTGGGCCAATGCATCACCTTTAGGGGCATGTGTTCAACCTCATGGTTACAGGTTCAAATCCCAGTGGGTCCACGCAACCTTTCATCCTTCTTAGGTTGATAAAATGAGTACTATTGAGTTGGGTAACAAATAACATCTGTTATTCCGCACCAAGAAACCCCGGGGTGAACGTGTGTTTTACAAATTCGCATGTTTTCAATTCACATTGACGCCAACCCATGGTTAAACCAACAGATAATCAGAATATTTAGCCATGGCAATAGTCTGTTGGGGGAGGGGGGTCTTACACAGCCTAGTACTTGCATCAGAAAAGTTCTTGGGATGAGGTAGTGGGCATGCAAGGAATACTATTGGAAGACTAAGATACGCCCTAGATTTACTAAATTCTCATGCAACGCAGTGCAGCAGCCAAAAACACTGTGCTGCGCCGTGCTGCGTGAGCAGGAGAGCACCTTATCTACAGAGGTATGGCTCTCTCCACCTCTCTCCCTAGCACCTGTGGAGAAATGTGCTACTGAGTGCCACACACGCACCTTTTCTCACCTTGTATGTGTAATGTACAGTACAGCACACGTGCAAAGTCATGCAAAGTCGAAAGAGAAAGTCGAAAGAGAAAGCATTTCTCTGTGATAGCACCCATTTGAAATGGGCATTATTTTTTGATGCAGAACCCAGCCAACTTTTTTTTTAGTAAATAGAGTTTTGCGACAAAAACTATGGGTGGTTGCATGGGAACGCCCATGTACCACACATGGAAAGCATCCTTGGTGCTAAGTAATGCAGAACAGCGCTAGGAACTGCTTTGTGTTACTTTCAACTGATTTTCCAGCGGAAAACAAGTTTTGCGTTGGAAAGAAAATTGGAAAACAAAGATTTTGCGTCGATTTGCAGCATTTTTGTGAATCACACACGGAGCAATATCTTAGAAAATATACCCCTACATGCTTAAGTCAATCTTGTCAGACTTTACATTGGCAGAGCAGTGGCTTTGTATAGTTATACGTCAGGTGGTTCACAGGTTCCACCCAAATTGTCTTTATGAAATCATTTTCCACTTTTTAAATTTGTTTCAAAAGCATTTTTCCCATCACATTGCGTTTTCCTCTGAGATGTATTTCCACTTCCATTTGCCCTCTTTCAATCTCCTGACCTAGTGTGTTTCAAAATTCTTTGAGGATATGCAGCAGAAGTTAGACACCCCATCTCGAGTGAAGTGTTTTATAATGGCTTCCAAACACAACGTGCCAATTGTTTTGCAAGAAGCATATCCCTTCTCCCGGAGGCCAGCCCTGGCCTTCGTCTCTGTGCTCTGCATTGGCTGTTCCTGCGGTTTTTGGTCCTAGTCACTCAGCAGCGAAACCTTTCAAAGGCTCCACTCAGAAGCCCGTAACCCGGGCACATTCCCGACGCATGCGCAAGAGCACACGAACTAATTGAGGTATGGGAAAAATATGGAACTTGTTTGTGAAAGTGTCTCTGGAATCCGTAATAACTATGAAAAGTGCAAAAAAAAGAGCAAATTAAAATAATTATGTGACGGCTCACTTGGACGTAACGCGCTCCTGGAGACTAACCGTGCTGGACTGTGGCCTTTAGTCAGCGGCTAATGTCTGATCAAAGACCTCCACCCCGGAGTCCACCCTCCACCCCCCTTCACGACAGGTTAGCAGATTTGCAGCAGAACCAACACAACTGAGATCCCTGCAGATTCCAAGATCCACGCGCGATAAGGGACACGCGATAGGCGGCCAAGGCAGCAAGCGTGACGGCATCTGTGGCTGTTTTAGTTTCAGCGCCCGCTGGTAACGCATTCCAGTAGTCACCATAGCAAACAAGGCTGTAGACTGTGCAGAGGTCATGTCTAGGAGGTAAACACAACATACTCGATTTGGGTTTGTACCTTATTCACTAGAAGACTGTGAAAGAGAAAGTGTGTGTACGTAGGAATTAGCATTTAAAAAACCTTGCAAATTCACTTAAAAAACCATAGGTTTCACACATGTTATAGTTAGCTGGACATTTCACTCGTGAAAAACCAATGAAATTCCCCCGTTATAGTTAGTGCAGGCAACTATAACTCACGCGACCGCAATCCTCTGCTGATGACGTCAGATATTACATCACTGATGACATATGTGTTTTTCTGAAAAAAAAATATTTGTAATATATGTATAGCTAAAAATTAATGGAAGACGACATGGGTAAATAAGTGTCTAAATACAGTATTAGCATCAGCAGAGGATTGCGGTCGCGTGAGTTATAGTTGCCTGCACTAACTATAACGGGGGAATTTCATTGGTTTTTCACGAGTGAAATGCCCAGCTAACTATAACATGTGTGAAACCTATGGTTTTTTAAGTGAATTTGCAAGGTTTTTTAAATGCTAATTCCTAACTATAATGTGTGTGAAACCTATGGTTTTTTCAGTGAATAGATATATATATAGATATATATAGATGCATATATAATTTATGCATCTCTATTACGTTCACATTTTAATTCTGGGCACGGCTAGTTCAATTTCTCCATGACTGCAGCCCAGTCATAGTGGTAACATCTCATTAATTGTTTGCACATTGCTTACGTTGTTCATTCTGCAAAATGTTGTCCACTGACCATGCTCTCACCTGCCCTTTGGAAAGGGAATGTTTCAGCTGAAGTTTTTTTTGATCTATGATGAAATAATTACAGATTTTCTTCAATACGAATTATGCCTGTAAAAAGCTCAAATAAGCACCAATCTAGATATATTCTGGTCCTATTAGAAGTGGGCGAGCCAACAAATTAACAGGGAGAGCCGAGCCAAGGGTCTGGCTCATATCTTACAGCCTGTGCAAAAGCTGAACCCTGAAAATATGTATTATGTAAATCATACAACAAACCATGTAAAATATGAAACAGCCTCTTCATAGTTGAAAAAAAGTGTATTTGTTCAACATGTGGAAACCCTGCACTGAGAAGTATTTATTACAAATTAGTTTTGTACAACTGGTATTCTGAACTGATAGATTCAAAAGTGCTTTCATACGTGATAATGATCAAAAATGTTTGATGAAATATAATATTTGCATAAGATTATACAATTTAAGAAATGAAACTGTGAATTATCCAGGATTTCTGTTTAACTCTGTTACAAATCCGCAAGTAAATGTGTATCCATTTGTGCTTCCTCATGTTAAAGTTTTGCTTTTAACACTTTGTACATTTTTCTGTAGATTTTAAACTATAGCATTGTTCGGATTTGCCCTTTCTGCAAGGTAAACCCTAAAGTTTTTCCTTTACCCTCCACTTTTTGCTAAATTCATTTTTTGTTGGCTTTTAGGTCTCTGTACGCTTTACAGCTGATAACCAGTGCTAAAGTGCTTGTGCTCTTTAGTCTAAACAATGGTGAACTGGCTTACACTCAATTGGCTTATTTAATTGACCTGTATGTACCAAGTTAAGTGGTACTACATGTGCCAAGGGCATGAAAATCAAATGCTACAAGTGGCCTGCAGCATTGATTGTGCCATCCACTTAAGTAGCCTTTTAAACACGTCTCAGGCCTACCATTACAGCCTATGTGTGCAGTTTTAAACTGCAATTTCGACCAGGCAAAGAAACCTTTTCCAGGTTCAAGTCTTGCTTTTTAATATAAATAAGTCACCTATAGGGTAGACCCTGAACAGTCCAGAGGACAGGGGGCAGTGTGTTTGAAAATTGGACATGTACTTAATAAGTGATAACTCTCAATTGGGAGCAGGTAGACAGGTCGACTTTGGCCTCTATAGAATTGTCTTTAAAAAGGCCTCTTTAATGGTCAAGTCGGATTTCTCCTTGCTAAGACATTGCATGACCAAATGCAGCTCCTTGGAACTGCTGCTACCTGATTCATCTCCTTGCCCGGACCTCGCATCGCCTCTACCTTTTCCAATCAGGATAAAGGTACTGTGTTCAGAGGACATAAATGGGTCCCTGTAGATGGCTCGTGCTCCATCATGGTTGGCCTGAACTTCTGATTTTGTCCCGTTCCACAGCCACCTGATAACCACAGTGGGAACGTTCTGCTTTTTGGTGCCATAATGAAATCTATCGAACTGCATACCTCCGGTTCTGTGAATTGAATTTTTGATATTTTGGTGTCAAATTATTTAATAATATTTTCTCTATTTTTCTAAATTGATGTGTGATTTTTCTTGTGTGCTGTTTTCACTATATCACTATTTGCAGTGCTGCTTAAATACTTTACAGATTGCCTCTGAGTTAAGCCTGTCTGCTCTTCGCCAAGCTTCCAGAGGGTTGACCACATGTTAATTTGGGGGTTGCTTGTGACATCACCCTGACAAGGATTGTGGTTGCTGCTTGAGAAGGGTTTTGCACCTCGTCAACCAGTAACCCAATTTTTTACAAGTGTGTAATCAACCCGAAAGTATTTGAGTAATTTACATGAGCACCCGTTGCTTTACACAAGGTCACATTCGTTGTTCATAAATATGGGGATATTAATTGATTTTCCCAGAATCATGTTATTGTTGAGCAGACGCCGAGACTCAAACCTGGTTTTTGAGTTCCATAGTTGGCAACTCTGGCCATAACACCACATCCCCAGAAGAGAGAGGTGGGCAGAAGCCGCAGGAAATCCCAGCTTGTTGTGGGCCCGAGATTCCAATAGGACCTCGATCTGAGCCAGAACCAGGCTTCAGGCTCAAGCCTGGCTCGAGGTTCCAGGGGATCACCCACCTCTAGGTTCTGAGTTGCTCTTTTTCAGGTTGCCCTTCCTTTTACATAATTGGTGTCCTCATTTGTTTCTTTTTTCTAACATTTTAATTTACCATTTTTTCATGCCTGTCTGCCACATTTGTACAGTATATTAAGAAAGAAATCTCCTCCATGCCTCATGAAGTATGCCCATGTAAGCGTCACAATGCACAAGCACGCACACATAACGACACTAGTCATGATGCACACATGCGTGCATATTGGCAGCCATTAGTAGGTAATACATTCCAGTGTTGCCTGCATTGCCTGCACGTGTCTTGATGCATGCATCGATTTCAGTGCCCACAAGCATTGGCAAAGGAAATAGCTCATTCCTTTAAAGCTGAGACCTATCATGCTTTGCCAATGTTTTATTTTCCTAGGCATATCCATAATTGTAAAGTCAGCTGTTGGTAAATAACTTTGGCTAGGCTTGTTCCTCTGACACCCTTGCTCATGGCGTGCTAAGTGTGTGCAGGATGCAAGAAGAACTGCGAGTCCGCCCCACATCCTAAACCACAGAACAGCAGGATCTCTGCAAGGGTAGTAGGAGATTGACTGCTTGGAAAAAACCCAAAAGCTTATTCTTGTATGGACAGCTAATGAGGCAAAACAAGCGATGCAGCCATATTGTCATGTTGTTCCTGCAGCGGCATCAGATATCTGGCTGGCATGAACTGGCAAACCACGCTGTTCTGCTGCCAAAACATATGATTGCTCCATGCAAACCTCTGATTGTTTTTCTCAGGAACAAATCACCACTGTTGAGGGGAGCCAACATTATGATGCAGTAAACTAGTATTCCACAGTGTGTGTTACTGCTTGCAAATGGAATAACAGGAAATCGTGGCGAATCACGCCAGCGCCGTCTCTTTTTATGCTCAATGTTAAATCAGGCACTAATGAAGGCTTCCCAGGTGAAAGATTAGGGCTGATTTATTAGAGGTTTCCATGGAGCTAGTTCAAAACAGTGTGATGTTAAGTGGTGCAAACTAGTTCCAGGTGTGATTTCCTGATGCAGAATGGCCCAGGTAGGACATCCTTCAGCAAAGTAACTTGAGTGTGGAGGCTTGGCACTCGCTACCAAGAGGCGTGGGAGGGAGGGCTCTGAGCTGAGGCCAGCTTATTTTTATAAAACAAGAACACAAAAAGAACTTGATAAACTTTGCATTGCACAACATTTGCAATTTAGAAAATCCACACAGTTGTGAGTCTCCCTACTTTACAATTTTACATTCTTCTACTTTAAATCCCTTCTAATTGATAGGATTTAAAGTTGGATTGTGAAAACTTGATTGAGTGTGCTCTATTATGTAACGTCTAAAATCCACATATTCCTTCACATAGAATCCCACACTGTGCACCGTAATATCGAAACCAGAATATTGATAGCACAGAATATCAAGGAAAGTATATCGAATCCAAAATATTGACAGGTAATTAAGTATGGTATTTCTATACCTTACTCCACATATATGACACCTATATAATATCTATATATACCTTTAATGTATGTAGATGTGGAGTTAGGAGCAGTAAATCTAAGCTTCCCTTTATAAACTTAACTTTAAATATTCTGCCCTCGATATTCTTGTACCCCGATATTCTGGAGGTCGGTATTTAGTAGTGCAACCAGTATTTGAGAAAGAATGCACCTATAGAGCACAGCTTTAATGTTTGGTCATAGCTGGGGGACATGACCCCCTAAAAATATACTTCTGGCTATGGGCCTGCTCGCAAGGGTATTTACTTTGCAGAACAAAAGGTATTTTGCACTAAAAGTTCGCATTTCTTTCAAAGCAAATAGGGGCATATTATCAAGACAGGCGATAAAATTATCGCCGCTTTAGCGGCAGAAAACTGCCGCTAAAACGGCGATAATGGGCTTGATAATATGCTCTATGGAATTCCAATTGAAGCCCATGTAAGATGTGAAGGACATCTAACATGGGCTTCAATTGGAATTTCATAGAGCATATTATCAAGCCCATTATCGCAGTTTTAGCGGCAGTTTTCTGCCGCTAAAGCGGCGATAATTTTAACGCCTGTCTTGATAATATGCCCCTAAGTTTTTTGTGTTAAGTTGCACTCTTTTGTGTCAAGGACTTTGGTACTGCCATCTCAGTGTCCTCTTGTGCACTATCAGGCAATAAAAATAAGGAAGACAGTCAGTCTTTGCAATGCTTGTCAATACAATACAAGTTATCACCATCTTAACTATATTATGTAAATTGATAACATTAATGAAAAAGTAACAGGTGTTCCTCCAGGGCTCATGGGGAAAATTTGGAGCCAGTATGAGTCTGGGTAAAAAATGTATTAAATCATTGAAAAACCAAGAAACATGGCGACTGCTACAATTAGCCACAAGCACAATTTAATATGACAAGAACAATAGAACAGAGGGAACGTGGCTGCTATTCCCTGGTTGCGGGGGCCTCCTCCGCAGCAAAAACATGTAGCACTGCAGGTAAGGATTCAATAAATATTTATAATCAAAATGTGAGCCTTTGTAGCACATTATCAGTGAAGAAGCAACAAGAATCTAAAATCAAAACAAATAAGAAAAAACATATAATGCTAGTACAGAACTATGGAAACAGTCAGAAAATACCAAAATAAACTTTAAAAAATACCACTAACACAAACATTTCTCTGTAAGAAATATCCCAGCTAAAGACTTTTAGACGTTGTACAAATTTTACATTACCAACCATCGCACAAACAAAATGGTGGGAAATGATATAGACGTGAAGGTGGCTGAAAACAGAAGAAAATGCCTGGCTACATGAACCTGGACTCCTGGAGCCACACCCAACCCTAGCCACCAACTGGACTATGCAGACAAAAAATAACCTAGAATTGGCATGAATTAAAGGCCATACACAAGCCTATAAAATAATAAAATATGTCTCTAGTGCAGGAGCAATGTGAATGAGAATGTGAAAAAACATTAGAAATACACACAATGCCGACAGCAGATTAGACCCAAAACAGTAAAATACTACAGTAAAATGAAAAATCTGGACACATTTATGAACTATACAAGGAAAAGGAGGAATAAATATAACGCAAGGCCTCCACCAGCCCAAAATGCTTTTACAGTGTTTTCTTACACCTCACAGAATGAAGGCCATCCAGAAACAACAAACAAAATGAGAAAATAGCAAAAATAGTGATGTCTGCCTACAACAAATGTTTTTCCAAGTATTCACTGAACTTACTAGCCTTTCCTTAAAAGGAAAGATTCCAAGGGTAGATGATGCAGCAGAGATTATAGACAAAGGAAGTGTGATGCTTTCCTTCCAATATCTAAATCCATAATGATTTAGGGCTGAGAAAAGCACAGGGAGGAGTCTTCAGGAGAGAATGAGGAAGATGATGCTGTTAGTACAGTAGCTTCGCTCTTGATGGCAGTTCCCTGTAAATAAAAAATCTAAAAATTAAAACGCATTTGATGCTAAAGAAATTATTTAGCTGGTCCACTTTGTTAAAACATCAACTTGAATGAATTTTTGAGTTAGTTTTACGGAGGACGGTTTTTAGAAAAACATCCTACCAGAAAACATCCAAGGCTACTTGTTTGTTTATGTTTTTTAATTACAAGTTCATACTTTTCTGACTTTATTAATGAAAACCAAAATGAGTGTATGTATCAAAAGGTGTTTGGATAAAATATAGTTTAAAAAAAATCAGGAGACAGAAATAGCGGCAATTAAATATTGGGACACCCAAATATCGTAATGCACAAATATTGTTGAAAACAGTATCATTTTTGGAGGCAATTTATATTGTAAATCATATGGATGTTTTTAATATTGTTTTTACTAAGATAGTGTTTAAAAATATAATTTAACATTTTAAATGTGTTTTAGTTTAAATTTTAATTGTATGTGTTATTATTGTTTATTTAAATGTTATTAATTGTTTTTAAAAAGGAAAATTGAAATTTTAAGTGATTTTGAATTTTTTCGTAATTTTTAAAAGTAATTTATAGTGTTGTAGCAGGTTGTTGGGTCTGTATCTGTAAACGGTGGGAAGTTAATTAGGTAATTATTTAAAATATTTTAATATGTGATCATTTTTCATTATATGTTAGTTGCGGGCTGTTAAGGTTGTAGGAGTATAGGATGAGATGTAAATTAACAAATAATGAATTAACAATAAATTATTAATTGTTAATTAATTAATTATTTCCTTGATTTTTTAATTATGTAAGAAAGGGTATGCCAATTTCTTTTACTTATATTTTAGTTGCAGGATGCCAGGTTTGTGGAGGTATTGTGAAGAAAGTTAATTAAGTAATAACTAATTAACTATTATTTATTCATTATTTATTTAATTGAATTGTAAATATGTAAATTATTAAATACTTACATAACTTCATTTTATTTTAGTTGCAGGATGCTAGGTCCATATGGTCTAGGGTTGGGAGCTACTTAAGTAATAATTAACAACAATTAACTATTAATTGTTAATTCATTTTCTAATTTGTTTTAAATATGTAAGTTATTGGAATCGTTTTATTTTGGTTAGATTTTAGGAGTCAGCTTCTAGATTCGTAGGTGTACAGGGTGGGAAGTTAATTTACTAATAATTAAATACCAATTGTTTATTAACAGATAATTATTAATTGTAATGAATATATTGATCTTTGTTTTTTAATACATATATATGTATTTTATGTAAAATAAAATAATGAACAGTTTAATATTTTTGTACATTCATGGGGTTACTCATATATGTAATGGGTTTCAAGTGATACATTTTCCCTACTCTTGCTTTGACTGCAGTAGAAATAGTAAAACTACAAAATATACAACACTCAACCCCTTACCAAGTATTCACATCCTACATTAATTCATAGAAAATGTCCCACAGAGGAGCAGTTAATTTCTTAATTTTTAATTATCAAAAGGTAAAAATATTATCTCACTTGTTTCTTTAAGTTTTCAAAATAAATGTGTTATACATCACATATAATGAATTCAACATATACAATATTCTTTGGAATTCATCTCATAGAAAGGAGCCCCAATCTAGTAAGGAGAAAACCACAAACTTTCGGTACATGTCCCCACAAAGAACATCAGCAGACAAAAAAGGAAAAAACGAAAAAACATATACTCAAAACTAACAATATTACACATAATTACACTACACTCCAATTAAGGACACAATAACAAATCAAAAAGACATATTTTAAATATACAATACGCATCCAACACTATTGCGCCGACGCGCGTTTCGGAACTACCATGTACCAGCCTTCATCAGGGCGCTGACTTCGTACAATGCTTTAAAATCAGAAAAATTATTATTTATGGTTATATGTTGGTAAATTTGAAGGCTCCGTATGATATATACACACACGACTCTGTAGGAACAAACAAAGCATAATTAATAATTATCTACATAATTCACTCTTGTCACCATTACTTTGAAATCACAAAGGAGCAAATTAAATTACACTGTGTGTCCCACAGGACCAACAGAGTGTCAAGATACAAAATGGCACCATCACCACATAGAGACACACTTCCAAAGAAGTGTTATAGTAATCCAATGTGAAAAGGAAGGTACCATGTGACCAAAAAGGAATGCATATAACCAAGAAAAGATTATCTGTGAGAAGACTTAAAGAATAAAGCCTTGCAATTTCTCCACATACTTTTTTAGAGAAGATATTCAATATCCCAAATGATGAAAAGGGTCCGTAGGGCTCTTCAGATGTCTAGCACATTTCAGAAGACCCTATCGCATAACATAAAACCTGTAAAAATAGTCAGAGGCTTAGAAACTTATAGTAACCTCCACAATAAGATTTATATCAAGATAAATATTAGAAAATGGCATGCCTACTTATTCAGATCACTCCAGGAAAATATCCTGCGTTCCCCGGACCCGTGATGTGTTCCTCAGATTTAAAAAAGTTATGTAAACTGGAATACAACGGAAATAGGACACAGATCACTATTAAATACCCTCCTATTTTATTTAAAAAAATATATACATAGGGAAAATGGAGTCCAAATATGTACATTCTTATAGGTTCTAGAAAGTGCCTTCAATGGATATCCAAAAGAGTGTTTTTAAAGGAGCAAGATCAGGATCTCAAATGATAGCTAAGGGTGAACAAACAAGGAAAGCACAAATAAGTCACTCGGCCCAGTAATTTACCCGATGTTCCAAAAAGGTCCAAGAGTTCTTAAACACATTAGGACTTACATAATAGGAATCGTCAGTAATCACATCCTACAGGATAATTAGTAATCTGGGGGTACAGCAGTAGACCCACTTCCTTGGGGTTCAAACGTGCTGGAAAAAAGTAAATACATAAATGACCCCAAGAAACCCGTATTCAGTTCTAAAATAAAGCATCACATCACCGCGTTTAAACAGTATTACGCATGTGAACCTGAACTCGATTGTTTAAGATGCCTACAATTAAAGGAGCCTCGCTTAGATAGTTAAAGTGCCTATGATAGACCGAGCCTTACATAGCAGCATCTACACGACATGCTAATTATGGGCCCGGACTAAGTTGCTGGAAAGCCCACAATTATAAAAATGGAACAACCTTGTAAATTATTAGTAAATTAACTTCCCACCCTGTACACCTACGAATCTAGAAGCTGAATCCTAAAATCTAACCAAAAAAAAACTATTCCAATAACTTACATATTTAAAACAAATTAGAAAATGAATTAACAATTAATAGTTAATTGTTGTTAATTATTACTTAAGTAGCTCCCAACCCTAGACCATATGGACCTAGCATCCTGCAACTAAAATAAAATGAAGTTAAGTAAGTATTTAATAATTTACATATTTACAATTCAATTAAATAAATAATGAATAAATAATAGTTAATTAGTTATTACTTAACTAACTTTCTTCACAATACCTCCACAAACCTGGCATCCTGCAACTAAAATATAAGTAAAAGAAATTGGCATCCCCTTTCTTACATAATTAAAAAATCAAGGAAATAATTAATTAATTAACAATTAATAATTTATTGTTAATTCATTATTTCTTAATTTACATCTCAACCTATACTCTTTATAACAAAGGTGTTACAACATCATGGCTCTTTACCAAGCGTCGCTCAATGTTCTTCTTATGCGAGCGATATCTCCATAGTTTCAAAAAGGTACTATATACGGAGGCCCACTATCTATAGAAGTAAAATAATAACCACTAAAATACATAGGTTCCCAACCCCTATCGAGGTCTCACTACATTTATGCAGGCAATCTTCTATAAAACCAAGTCTGGGTTACAGGACACTTACAGAAATGGGGAAGCACTCCCTCTAAGATTACGAGACCACCATCAAACTCGTACGCGGGTACACCGGGAAAGCGTAAGTAGTGGACTGAGTGTCCGTTATATATCCTATGGTGGCAAACTCCCAAAGAAACGTGCTCATATGATTCACCTGAGGGTGAGAGACATAGCCCGATAACACTCACGCCAGAAGTGTTTATCGCCATATTGGGCCTCGCCTCCTCATCGCAATAAACCGACGCCAACAGGCTGTGAACGCAAGCATAGATGCCCTACATGGAAGCCATAATGGAATAGGCAGGAAGAGCCCAGAGGACGTAATCACATGTCTTAGCGATCAAAGTGGGAGCCATATCAGAATGGATATAGAAAAATAGAAAAAATAACCCAAGAATATGATAGAGACCTAGTGGAAGTCATAGGTCTCTGCGGGTCGCTCGTCAAACAGAATAATCAATACTGTCATAATATAGTAACCCAAAAAAACGGGAAAGGACTGCCATAATAGAGTGATCTTAATGTAAGTTCCCTAATGTCTGCTCAGATAGCACAGATCCAGCTGGTGACTCAAGATGAAAAAATGGATCTCACTGAGCCAGACTATTATTAATACTGACATATAGCTAAAATCACCCACGTTAAGCCACATCTAGAAAAAATAAATCTACGTTCAACAAATTCAGAAAAATCGAGATAATGATAGCTTCAAAAAATAAAAATAGATAGAATAGGCAACAACTAGATTCAATGAAACTAAATTCCGCCGCTTCTTCATAACAACTCAAAAGCATAATTATGAAAGTAAAAAAACAGATTTAGGTAATTGCATTCTCCCATGGGAGAAATGTATTGAGTCCAGTCTCAGCCGTCTGTAGAGTATACATCCAAAACACCTCCCTTTTCCGTCTCAAGGCATCGATGTTACCACTTTTGGGGGCATGGATACGTTCCAGTATGAGCCATTGGAGATCATTAAGGGAGTGTTGATTCTCTAACCAATGTCTAACTAACTTTTTCGCAGTTCAACACTTTCCCTACTGTTATGATGTTTGGAGTGAGACTATTAAATTTCACCCCTCGGAAGTCCAACTCTTTCCCTTCTGTTGCATTGACTGGTGTGGGAATAGTTAATTTCACCCCTCCAAATTCCCACGCTTTCCCTACTGTTGCACTGACTGGAGTGGGAATGGAATATTTAATATACTTAGACTTCAATAGTTTTCATAATATTGATTAAATAGATTTTATAGCAATAAATGTTTTTATTATATATGTGTATATATATATGTATAATTATAAGATATATATATCCATATATTATATATATATCTATATCTATTATCTACTGGCGGTCGCCAGTAGATAGTTATAGTTAGGACCACGTTTCCATAGGAAATCCGCAACATTCTATTTGGAATAACTTTGGCGCCGGTCGACGAATCCTCGCGCAATTCTCAAAATAGGTGGGGCGCTACGCTACGCTCCTACCCTGAAAGTCTCGGGGGGATTCGTCAAGCGGGGGCTGAGATAAAAGGGGGGTCCCAAAACGCGTTTTTCCCATGCATTTTTCCATAGGACCTTTAGACACAGCTACAGCCCGAACGGCTGAACAGAGTTCCTTGAAATTTGGCAGAGAGGTAGTCTACAGGTCAAGGAAGTGCCTTTTGTAGGTTTGGTGTAAATCTGTTCAGTAGATTCTGAGAAAATAGCCTTTAAATCAATATATATATCTGAGCCAGCTTACGGTGCGCTTACCGTGCGCTTACCGTACGCATACGGTGACGTGCGCGAGCGCGATTCTGATTGGCCGTTAGATCTTAGTAAACATTCGAATCGGTCCAAACCAGGAAGCGGCGGCCGCCATTTTCTCTCTCGCACTCTGACAGGGGGTTGAAAAACAAAGGGCAAAAACATGTAAAGGGGCTGTTTAGACAGCTCCCAAGCACCTAGCCATGTTTAGGGAGTCCCCAACGATCCCCCAAGGCAAAAAAGGCAATTTTAATTTTTTTGAAAATTTCGGCGATTACGCTTAACGTACGCGTAACGTCAAAAAAATCCCCCAAAAAAAAAATTTATCCACACTCTCCCCACCCCATGTGCAAATGGTGCCCGAAGAGCCCCATTTGTGCATGGCTTATCTCTTAAAAGAAAAACTAATATATTACCTGTCACAACGATGCTCATCATATGTCCTCCATGTGCGCGAAGCGCATCGTGCGTTCATGGCCCATCTAGCGTAACGTGGGCACGCGGTGCGCAAAGCACACCGCGTGCTCACTGTGCGCGCACGGTGCGCGAAGCGCACCGTGCGCGCACGGAACGAACTGCGTTAAGTGGGCGCGCACGCCACGAATGGCGTAAAGTAACTTAGCATTTAAAAAACCGTACAAATTCACTGAAAAAACCATAGGTTTCACACACGTTATAGTTAGGAATTAGCATTTAAAAAACCTTGCAAATTCACTGAAAAAACCATAGGTTTCACACATGTTATAGTTAGCTGGACATTTTACTGATAAAAAACCAATGAGATTCCCCCGTTATAGTTACTGTAGGCAACTATAACTCACGCGACCGTAATCCTCTGCTGATGACATATGTGTCTTTATGAAAAAAAAATATTTGTAATATATGTATAGCTAAAATTTAATGGAAGAAGACATGGGCAAATAAGTGTCTAAATACAGTATTAGCATCAGCAGAGGATTACGGTCGCGTGAGTTATAGTTGCCTACAGTAACTATAACGGGGGAATTTCATTGGTTTTTTATCAGTAAAATGTCCAGCTAACTATAACATGTGTGAAATCTATGGTTTTTTCAGTGAATATATATATATATATTTATTTTTTTTAGCCACAAACGATTCAGATTACTGAAGTTCGTGGCTCATTGACAGGTGGCGAGTCATGCCGAGCAGGTCTCCTGGCAAAATATAATCCACACAGAAATCTTCTTCAAAGAAGGACTCGTTCTCAGAAGATAAACCAGAGTTTATTTCAGGAAGGTTACGCGTTTTGACAGAAAAAGCTGTCTTGATCACACAAAGTAACACAGAATTAGGAAGGCAATACATAGGTGCTGACAAAAAGAAAGGACTCTTGACTGACAAGTGGTGGTAGAAACCACAGCGGCCATTTCTAAGTGTACATAATAACACGGAAATATGTTCTGCTAAATGCGCAAATGAATGATCTTATGATTAAGAGTAAAGCAATACACTATTTCATAAATCAAAAAGATATGCCCATGTGCGCACATTCTGCAAATCCATTTCGGTGTGATACCTTCATCAGTGCTGAAATCAGTCCTTCATTTCGCACAACTATACGTCCTTTTCAACATTTATTCACCTCATTGGCGGGGCTCACACCAATCAGGAAACGGCAGTAGTCATTCCGCGTTGGCATTGTTGATGATTAAGACGGGCCTCATTGTCCCACAATGCAACATCATAGTGAAAATCTTTCGCCACGGCCACCACTTCAATTTCATTTCGCCGTTTCCTTTTGTAGCCACTCTTTTCTCCAGTTGTACAGTTGTGCATCTCTCCCTATATATATATATCCCACAACAAAGATACAGCTGGTCCTGGGCATGAAAGAGCCCCGCTGTGAAAGGCAGTCCTCGTGTGTGCCAACCAGCATGCACGCTCCAGGGACAGGTGCTGGAGCTTGGAGGTGGTTATGTGCCGTATGATGGGACTGAAACAACACAGCAACAAACCCTGTGCATAGTTTGCGTAGAAGCGCTACACGTAGCTACGCAAAGTTTTCAGACTCCCTGTCCCTTTTCCAGCATCACTGTTCATGCCCCAGCACCATCTCAAGGTCTCAACTCAAGAGAAGAACATTCATGTGCAGTATCATGAAGATAAGATGCGCTGTGCAATTCAACTCATTCACACTCAGATCAATCCTAATTAGAGATGTCATAAAAGAAGTGGACACTTCCATGGGCGCTTGGCGCTTGTGCAGTATGTGCATTAATTGCCATTTGATTGCCACCTTCATACTTGTACAGCACCACAGTAAGCCCCTTTGTTGTTACACTGGGATCAGTGTGCCCAACTAGACATCAAAGCAATAATGAATCCCAATTTTTTATTAGACCAATTATAAAAGGACAAAAAAAGCGCATTTGCACATGCCTTAATGCATGAGTGATAACGGATTGTATAAAAGCTGGTGGGATGCCATTAGGCCTACAGGTCTGCAATGCATCAGTGATGTTTGTTAATGATCCTGAGATCAGACAAGGCTTCAGTTACATTCCATCAAATTTGCGCTGGACGCAGGACGCAGTGCAGCACTCATTTTGTTAGACCTCTTGGCGGCATTTGACACAATCTCACATGAGATCCTGTTACAACACCTTGCCCATATAAGGGTAGATGGTAAGGCACTGGCTTGGTTGGGGTCTTTCCTTGACCACAGGAATCAAACTGTATGGCTCAAGCCATTTTTCTCAGACCCCAATAACATCAAGTATGAGTACCTCAGGGATCGGCCTTAAGCCCTACGCTGTTTAACATATATATGACCCCACTGGCCTAGCTTATTGAATCTTTCGACATTCAGGTTGTCTCAGATGCAGATGACACCCAATTAGTGCTGACATGCAATAATAACAATGATGAGGCCAAAACTAAGTTTGCCATCTGTGTTGCAGCAGTGATGGGTTGGCTCAATTCCCACTCCCTACAATGCAACCCAAACAAAACGGAGATTTTGCCATTCAGAATCGACCCCCTCCCCGGCTGGTTAGGGGTCTGTCCATTGAGCTGTCCGACACTCCCCCCCCTCGCTCCCTCATCCCCCCCACCCCTGGAGTGGCCAGAAACCTTGAGGTGCTAGTGGACACCCGTCTTTTCCTCATACCTCAGAACACGGCAGTGGTCAAAAATACATTTTGAATTCAAAGGATGTTGAAGAAATGTCTTAACTTTCTCCCTTGGGATGCTCAGAAGACGGTGGTACATGCACTAAACCTGTCCAGGCTGGATTATGCGAATAGCCTTTACATTGGAATTCCGGACTATCTGACCCATAGACACCAAAGAGTCCAGAACTTGGCTGTCCAGATGCGTTTTAACCTCCCAAAACATACCTCAAACACACAATATCAGGAACAACTGCACTGGCTGCCTGTAAAGGAAAGGGCCATTTTTAAAGCACTAATAATAGCTCATTCAGCCTTCTATAGAACCGGTCCCTCCTACCTCCAAAATAAACTGTTCAGGTGCTGCCCTCGAAGGAGTCTTCACTCACAATCAGCACACCTTCTATCCACCCCTTTCGCAAACAGGAACAGGTGGGGAGGTTCAGCCTGCTCGGTGCTCGCGACTTAACACTGGAACAATCTTCCTCTTCCACTCAGATGCATTTCGGATAAAAAAACTATTTTGTAAACAAATAAAAACCCACTTATTCAAGAACTAGATTGTCATAACTTCTGCTGGTCTGCTGCCTTAGCGCCGGGACACTCTCGGAGTAGGTGCGTGCTATAGAAACTCTCTCATTCATTCATTCATTACATTGTCACAACGTGCCTGGATGGTGCTTGATATGGACATGGCCCTGGAACATAGCGAAGAAAGAACTACAGGAAATAGCCGAATTCGAGGGACAAATCCTGGAACCCAATGCAGTATGTTTTACAAAAACAACCATGCAAACAATTGCAGGAGATAGTATCTGACTTATTAGTATGTAGCAAAACAGAAAGCTCACTAAAGTCCATAAGAAGATACAAACAATTGTACTTATATATGTTATTGTGGTTGATTTTTATACACACAAAACACACAACCATCAAAATTACCAGAGCTCCTGGAAGCCAATGTTACTGGGGCAGATACAAACACAGAGGGGCACTTACTTGCCTGAGTCTTCAACAAGTTCAAATGCTGAAAGTAACCCTCAGGAAGGAGCCAGTGGTGGTACCTCTCGCGGTCACCCCACAAATCCTTTTTTAGACAGTCACCAGGAAAGTCGGCAAGGCAGAGTGAAAGACCAATACATCAATCAAACATCAGTGGAATGACAGACACAGTGAACATTTTACTGGTGGTGTCCATCACAGTAGGCAACATAGTGGACATGACCATCCTCGCCCACAGCACGCTCTGTTCTCTAATAGGATCTCTGAAGAAGGGGCCTTTATGCTGTACTGACTGAAAGGACAAGCTTTTGAATCTACACCTTGAAGTGGAGCAATGTTTTTTTTTTTAAGTTAGAATGAGATGTTTTTTACTGACGGGTCTTACAGTGGTCCAACTAACATTACCGGCCTATGACCTCCATCCACCTTTAATTTTCAAGGTCAGTAATGCCATAGAAGAGTCCAGCATTTAAAACGTTAGGGCCTGTAGGGCAGCGCTGCAAGTGTTTTTGCTGTGCTGCCCCACGTCAAGTCGAAAGGGCAGGAATGCATCATATTTATGAGATACGGTGCATTCCTGCCTTTCAGCCATTGCCAGTGCACAATATGGTGCCTAGCACCACCGCAGACACTGTTGCACCACAGTGCAAGGGTCTCTGCATTGTTGGCAGGATTGTTTTTGTGCAGGAAGGACACCTTCCTGCACAAAAACAATCCATGGAGGTGTTTTTATCTTTCTATATGTGCTTCACAATGATGCAAACATAGAGGAAAAATCTAGAAGAAATAAACATATTTCTCCTTGTTACACTTTGGACACATTCCCGGGTGCACATATCCTTTTAAATCTGGGAATGCGTCAAAACCCGCTGGTGTTGCATGGGAACACCCACTGCAATGCCCATGGAATGCCTCCCTGCCGCAGTGTAAGGCAAAGCAGCGGCCATATGACCATACCTATGAGGCCACGCAAAGTGGCTTTACGTGGCCCCATAGATATGGGGCTGCACTCTGCTCCACGTGACACACCAGCGGCACGGGGCTTGTTAATAAGCCCCTAATGCTAAAAGAAGTCTCCAAATCCGAAAACCACAAGAGAGAACGTTCCATACAATATCAGTAAAAGTAAACTTATGACATTGAATAATGGAAGAGAAAACTCCAGCATTAACACCAAACACCAAGGATGAACTAACCCTGCTGCTGCCCTGCGTGTCCTCTTCTCTTATATGGCCTACATTCAGAGGATGTGTCCTATCATTGCTGTTTGACTTACACCAGGCAACTGTTTCTAACCAATTGCAAGTCTGTAATGGAAGATATTTATACCGCCAAAACCCGAAACTGCAGATATACTTTTATTTGCCCTCTATTTTCTGATTGTAGGAACTGGACACGTAGCAGACATCTTTATTACTTACCACCCAAAAAAAACCCATGCTGTGGCTGATTGGGGAAGGATTTCTCTACATGAAAATGTATGTCTGCAATGTAAACAAGGTAAGGGAAGTTTGCATTTTTAACTACAGAATTTCATGAGGGCCGAAAAAATAACATTTTAGAGTAAAACTTTTCCACATACATTTCAGATGTTTGTAGATTTAGGGAATTAGGGAATTTTGTAAAACCTTAAAAAGTATTGTGATGGTGTGTAGACTCTTCATGCCCCCGGGTGGTCTTACAACTTGCGATGCCTCTGTTTGACAGATAAGACATTCTTGCATACTTGGACAGAACAGTCTGTACCAGACATTATACTCCAGTAACATAATGGAGCTCTCAACATCTCAGGATTTTTTTTTCTGGAGCCCAAATTTAAAGACATTAAAACATATTTGCTTTTTTATCTGTGCCTTTCAAGGATATACATAGATTCCTGCATGATAGCTGGGAAGCAGAGGCTAATTTGGCTCTCACTAGAAATGTACGCAATTTTTATATTTTTCCATAGGTAACGAAACAGATAAAGAGAGATTTTCCTTGTTAGATCACTCAGCTGTGAGCTGGTATCTAAACTTGCAAATTCCTTCCTTTCCATGCAGCAATTTGTCAAACGTGTAAATGCCTCCAGGAATGGAGATGAATGCGCATCTCAGCCTGTGATACTGAAATATTTGAACATTCAAATATATAGGTTATCAAGTGATACAAATATAATTTCTCTACTGTACTTGCAAACGCCTCTGCATACCTCAGAGACTGAGACAGCAAGGTATGCGAGTAGTCTATTCTGCTTAAAAAAGTTTATTGTTAGAAATGTGTGGGAGTCGCTTTCAAAAAATGACTTAATATGACACATTGAATGAGAATGCTTTTCGGCAGAAAAATTGCGTAAGTATTGGAAAAGTTAACATTTTCAAATGAAGCAAAGTAGTCTAATGCCCTCTTTGTGAGTAAGGGGGTAAAGAGTGAGTTATTGACGTCACCCGTAAATACTGATAACCAGGGTGAGGTATTTGCCATATTAAACAAGAAACCTCCCATTTCCTGTTTTGGCGCTAGAAATGAGGCATACCATGTGCCGGCCTTATTGCAACAGTTTTGCACTTTTGCCAGGCAGTTACCCATAACAAATGTCATTTAGTTTTTCAGAAAAAGTTTTGTCACAGGAATTCAGCAGAGGTGTGATAGCCATCACACAACTTGAAGTCCCTACACAACTTCCTCCTTGTGTGGGCATCAGAGTTCATTCCTCTTGTCTGCTCATTACAAGTGATGCATGTTTGTTCAGGGGCACCAGAAGGCCAGAACCCCTGACCCCAGACAGCCCTCTGGCTCTTAAATCCGGCCATTGCGTGACAGTGATCTTGGAATGGGGAATAACCTGCTCGGAGCAGGTGACACATGGGGATTCGTCAATCTCAGCAGCCCTGCACCGAGCAGCTCTTAGTCGGGCTTAGCAGAGATTCACTTTCAGTGCTTAATGTGCAAGAAAATGTTGGAATGATATATGTACTGTATTCAATAAAGTCATTCTGCAGCGTGGATTCTGCTAGTTAGGGACTGCAAGTCTGAGAAAATACAGACTCTCCCTAAAGGTATCGGATGGGGAGCACACTTGACAAGTGGAATAGCCGCTTCATCCTTCGTGAATGATAATTCTCTTGCACGGTAGTTTCCAAAATCCCATTATCTCGCTCCCCAAAGAGGCATATATCATCTTGGTCCTAGGCAGAGAGTCCATAGATATCTTCCAAAAAACAGAAGGGAATCATTTCCACTTATGTTGTAACTTAAATCTCAGTGGTGGCTAGTAAACGTTGAGAGTTGGTGAGGCCCAGCGCCCTGCATTTCCTTGGATAAGCAAGCTCATCTACCAGGGACACTTTCGGAAATTGTTCCCCTCCTCCTCGAGAACATTTTGCAAGTGTGGGTCGAATGTTACATTCTGCCGGCCACGGGTTCTGCTGCAGTAACGCAGGGCCACTCGTTAACAAGTTGAGGTATTCCAAGAGTCACAGAAAACAATGAAAACATGACAGGGGAGCTGCCCCTTTTCTGTTCAAAGCTAAGGTTCTGGATACAGCTCAAATCATTTTAACATGCTCTTCAATCTCGCCTCATGCCTTTTTTTCAGATCTCCACAGCATCTTTCTCTGTGTCTAATTCCTGCTTCCTTTTATGTCTTCATCCTGCTCATCTGAGCAGATTTTCAGTCACATGTTATGACTAAGTGCCTGTGTTAGGCCCAGTTTTTCAAAGGTTTTCCTCCAAGCTTGTGTTAGTTTTTTAAGCCAGACCTGATGCAGAGGGATCTGACCTCCGGTAGGAGCTCACTCTAATTTTAAATTGTATCCCACTCCTCCCTGAGTGTTTTGACCACTCGAACAGGAGTGTTTTATTTCCTTGTAGCACTTTTGTGTGTGGGGGGGGGGGGGAGGGGGGCTGGCTCCCTTGTTAAGATCTTTTTTCTGTTTTCCTGTAGCACTTAATGCTATCTAATTTCCTTGTAGCAATTCGGTGCAGGGAGATGCCTGGCTCCCCTTTTTACTCTTATCTGTAAAATCTGCTGTGTGTCAGGAAATTTCACATTAGGATCATACCTGAAGAGCAATCGAGTGCTTGGCGCAGCATGTGCATTCACTGCCCGTCCTGCTGACAGCGGATTGGCTTGGGATTAGCCACACCCCTTGAAGGCAGACGGTTGCTCGATGACCGTGGCGCAGACGTGCGCAGGGAGAACGCCGTGCGCAGGGAGAACGCCGCTGGGGTGCCAAAGGCAAGCCTGTCTGCGCCTGTCCATGTCCCGCCAGTGCCATGGGCCAGGACCCTGTCAGTTCCGCATCCCACCAACACATTTGTTATTTCTCCAATCAGCTTAGATGCTTAGCAGCTAAGACCGCTGAAGAGTGTCTGCATCTGCTAAAAAGTAGATTCTGCCCTGCTTAAATGCCCTTATTGCAGATTACATTTAGAGCAAAGGAAGATTCCCTTGACCTCTGACCATAAAATGAAGTTTCTTTTGATTAACTGCCGGTCGCTGGTCAAACAAAATAACTAATTTTTTTAGGTCCTTACGGAGAAGCAGCCTGTCGCTTTATTTTTGACAGAAACGTGGCTTAAGAAGTCTTCAGCACCGGATATTTTAGATGCTGGTCCGCAAGGCTATGGCATAGTAAAACCTGACAGTCCATTAACAAGCATTTACAATGCAATGGTCTCGGCATTGTTAAAGTTAGAGCTATTGGCATTGCTCACGACATTCTTTTTGTTTTTGTTTTTTACAATGTCAATAGCTTAATCTCTCTCAAATGCGAGACCTATTGAATTTGCACCCACACACAGAGCCACACACACACTTTCTGTGGTGCCGCTGCTTGCTTCCGGAACTCCCTCTGCGAGGAACTACAACAGCCCCAACTCTGCTGGTGTTCAGGAAAACAGAAAAACACGACTTTTCAGTAACACATCCACGTACCCTCTGACTCGAAGGCCACTCCCCGGAGGTGCAGTGTTATAAACGTATCTATCGCTTCTGTGTACTGCAGTACTGTTACCAGGTGTCTGTGTGACCTGTGCAGCGCATTGATGCCTCGGGCAACAGGGCGCTATATATACAATTAATAGTTCTAGAAATAGATTAGGAAGGGGGCAGGTGTTTCAGGCAGGAAGTAGGACGTTGATAAGGCTATACAGAATAAAAGACTGCCAGTAGATACTTAAGACAGCCTGTGCAGAGATTGCTTCCAGTTCCGGGTCAAGAAAGCTCTTCCTCGAGGCACTGATTGTCTCGGGATCTGATCTAGACAGGGTTATCGAGCTAGAAACAACCTTCAAATGTGCAGCTCGAGCCTACCCCGTCCTGTGAACTCCTGCGACTGTCAACACAATATAAAATAGAGTCAATTGTTGTTGAATGGCAACAGTGCAAGGCAATAAAACGGAGCCGGCTATTGGGAAGTTCTGATGAACAATGAGAGCCGTGCTTCCCTGGCCGGGATGCGAGAGGGAGGGGCCTCAGCCCCCACCGCTGCACTGGGAGCAGAGCATCTGGCTGTCTAGCAACACTGACATTCAGAAGTCAGTCAGTCCTGAATATAAAGAGCCGTAATGCCTCCGTTTCTGAGGAATACCCGCCATTATTTGGAGTAGGATAAGAATAACACCATCTCCATGAGAAATGCATCCTGGGAAGAACCCTTCTGGGGTCAGTGGGACGTGATTGTGTCCCTGTTTGCACTAGTGACACTCAAGAGCTGAATGGAAACTGTGTTTGCTCCGGTGTAGCGCCGGCACTTGCTTGGAAGCTGTCCGCTTAAATATAAAAAATGTACAAGGGAATCAAAATGAGCTTAAAGCATTCGCACAATCCTATTTTTGCACGCACAGGGCTAAATCGAGCACAAAGCATACTGCGCAAATATATGCCCTAATATGTTTGCACACGGAATCTGCACCGTGGTGAGGGTGATCCAATTTCTTAAATTCAGGTAATGGTCTATTTTCCATTTACCGCCTGCACCGGGCCAATCAGTGCACACCTTTCAAACCTCTCACACATTGAGCAATGAACAGGCTGGCTATGTTCTAATTGAGAACTGTACACTTGCACATTGTGTGATCCTGGAATCATTTCTCAGTGTCTGAGTTACCTTATCCGTCACAAAGGTATAGCTTAGAAACGGGCGAACCCCACGCTTTAGGACAATGTAAACATCGGGCCTTATAAGCGCCCACTATTCAGCTGTCTTTTCTGCGTCACCTCTCGGAGCTGAAGTGACAGATGAACTACTTGCATCCTGCCCGTGCCTGCGCCCTGCGGGTCCGTGGTTTCAGCCACAGGGTCCGGGGGTCAAGAATAGCAGTCCGGAGTCCGCGCGGCACATTTAAAGCAGCCACAGATGACTTCAAGCGGGACAGATGGGTTTCTGGAGATAATAATAATATTATTAATATTCATTAATAAGGTTGGTGGTGACAAACAATCTGTTTCCACAGCTCTTACTACGACTCGAGTGGAGCTTCGAAGTGCTGTGAGCAGCAGGTGCTCTTGAGGCTGTATTCCCCGGCTCCACACATTTGAGCTCCCCACCTTCTCTGACTTTTGGCTGTCTCGCGGACGGCGTGCGCTCCCTGTTATTCTGCGCCATTTTACCCTCAGGGAGGGGTCGTCTGCGCCGAAGTGCGCAGCTCCGAACCGCGGCAATGACCGGGAAACAGGGTCCGCTCTCCGGCCCCGGAGGTGACACTCCTGTTCCTACAGCGAGTGACGCAAAACTGGAGTGAGCGAGGCTGGGGGAACCAAGGGGGGCGCAGGCCGTGAGAGGGAGTAGAGAAACGCCGTCTGCGCGGCATGTGTAAGGAAGGAAGGGACGCAGGCATTACTGGAAGGGCAGAGAAGCGAAGCAACAGTATTCATAACACGACACCGATAACAAACTCAAAAATAATAATAATAATAAGAAGATTTTTCACAAACAGTCATTAGCACATGTACGTAGCAAATAATAATATACGTAAGCAGCCTGACGGTACATTACACGTCCACACAGGCGGACTCTGCCTTGGTACCCGGTTGCCGCGGGCATCGCAGCGACTCAGCTAATCCCAGGTGTTCTTGGCGTCAGCCTCACGCAGGGGGGCACGAACCAGCGGGGTGGGCACCACGCGAGTCTACAGCGTGTCTTGCTCATGCTGCCTGCACAAGGGGCCAGTAGGCTCTCTGATTGGTTGACAAGGTCCACCAATCACAGTGCTTATTTGGTAGTTGCCAACCAATCAGAGAGCCGACTGGCGCGTGTAGCCAGCGTGAGCAAGACATGCCGTAGACTCGCTGTCTGATGGGCGTGTTTTAAAAAAGAGAAATAATTGAAAAAACACGCCCCCGAATCCGAAAAGGACGGGGCTTGTTTGGAGAGACAAACCTCTTCTCCAATGGCTGACCAGTATTCAAGAGGCCAGCCAATGGAGAAGAGAGAAGAGAGGCGGGTTCAAGCCCCTCTTCTCCAAGTCATTAAATTCCGCGAGCGAGACTGCGCAAGCGCAGCCTTCGCCAGCCGAGACCTAAAAAGGAGAGGAGGGCGAGCAATAATTTATAAACTGACACTAAAATGCGCCATTAAGGCAGCTAACCTCGCCAACTGTGAGGCTATCTCACTCTAGCACTCATCTAGCTCTCTCTCACTATCTCTCTATCATCTATCTCTCTCACTCTAGCAGAAGACTGTGCCCTAACAGGTTTTTTAATTTACGGCCCTCCGGGGCCAACTGCACAGTTTATCTCCAGCCTTGCTGAGAATACTGTTCATCCAGATCTGTGTCACAACAACTTGATAGTACTAGGTGATCCCAATATGCACTTCGATAACTGCCTCAACTCGCAGGCACAATTCTTATGTCGGGAGCTCAAAACACTTAGTTCAAAACATGAGTGATCCTCCCATCAATCAGGCCACACTTTAGACCCGATATTTGCTAACTTTTCCACCATTAAGGTCGACACGCCGTTAATAGTTCCCTGGTCAGATCACTACCTGGTAGCTTTCACTATGCCCTTACGCGAGCTTACGCCCACCACCAAGTCTAATCATGTGATGACCACAAGAAAGTGGGCAAAGATCAATTCTGAGATATTTTCTAAAACTCACTTGGGAACTGATCTTAAGCTTGGGGAGGATGTTAACACCGCTAATATGGAGCTAGCAACATGGATATCAGGAGCCCTCGATAAGATAGCCCAGATGACTATTAAGAACAAGTCCAGGTCCCGGAACTCTGCCCCTTGGTTTACTGATGTTTTAATTGCAGCCAAAAATACTGTTTATGTTTAGAGCGCACCTGGAGGAAGAACTACTGTCGAAGCAGCAGAGTTAGGTATAAAAACAAACATAAACAGTACCAGGGGCTCATTAGAAAAACATACTGAGACTTTTACACCATTAAAATAGATAATGCTAATAATTCTCCCAAAGAACTATTCTCTATCCTCAATTCTCTGTCTTCCCAGAAAGCTGTAACAAGATCGCCTCCTTCTTCGCTTGTAAAGTAGCTATGATATATGACACCTTCCCGATAGAAGCTCACAATTCTTTAAATCTAGATATTTCTTTTGATGATTATCCTAAGGAGAACAGTCTTCATGAATTTAGGACCCGCACTCTGGAAGACCTAAAGAGCTTGGCTGCAAGCATGAAATTAGGATCCCCTCTAGACCCGGCTCCACCTAAAGTGTTGGTGCAGGGGATGGAGGTTATTCTCCCCTATGCACAACAGCTGATCTCTCTGTCCTTTCGTTCAGGCAAAATCCTGTGAAAATGGAAGCACGCAATATTACTCCCCCTGCAGAAAAATTCTTCTGCTGATCCCATGCAATTAGAGAATCTACGTCCCATCTCACTTCTGCCATTATTTGCTGAAATTACAGAGAAAACTGGATAATCAACTCACAAACTATATTAATTTGAATAATCTACTCAACCTTACTCAATTGGGTTTCAGGGCCTCCCACTCAACGGAGTCAGTCCTGCTCCTCACCACCGAAACGTTGAGACGCTGTGCTGATGAAGGACAAACAGCCGCTCTGGTGCTACTTGACCTAAGCGTGACTTTCGACACCATATCGTACAACCTACTCCTTCAGAGGTTAAGAAGGTGCGGCATCAGGTACACAGCATTACGATGGATGGTCTCCTTCCTTCCAACTCGGAGCTTTCAAGTCGCCCAGCATCCGCATATGTCAGACAGCATCCCTCTTACGCAAGGGGTTCCACAGGACTCAATATTGAGCCCAACCCTATTAAACGTATATATTGGTCCCTTAGCCGAAATCGTGGAAAAGCATAATGTAATAATTGTGTCATATGCGGATAGTACGCAGCTCATAGTAACTCTGTCACAGGACGTGGAGGCGGCTGCGGCACAATTCTCTTTATGCCTAGAAGAGCTAGCCTCCGGGATGACCAGTAACTGCCTAAAACTTAATGGTAATAAAACGGAGGTAAGGATATTTGGGAAAACACCTTCTATCTGGTCATCGGCCTGGTGGCCTGAGGCCCTGGGCCAAACCCCTGTCCTGAAAGCTAAAACCAAAAACTTGGGTGTGTGGTTTGATCCCAAACTATCATTTGAGAGTCAAATAAGGAGTGTAGTAGGCAAGTGTTTTGGTACCCTTAAAGTCCTAAGGAAGCCCCTGGACCTACTACCTATAACGGCCAGGAAAACAGTTGTGCTCGCCCTAGCTACGTCACAAATAGACTACTGCAACACCCTCTACCTGGGAGCCACCAAAGGGAGTCTGACTAATCTCCAACGCATTCAAAATGCTGCTGCCTCCTTAGTCCTAATTCTTCTGAGAGGGACATCTTCCTCTAAAGCTCTGACTACTCTACACTGACTGCCAGTGGAGAAGAGGATTATCTATAAAGCCATGTGTTACTGCCATAGGGTCATGATGGACAAAGGCCCTAGCTGCTTATGTTCCATGATAACACACCTACACACCTTCACATAATCTAAGATCCTTAGGGGCTCACCTTGTAAGGGTGCCTAGAGTGCAGAGGGCCTGGATGGGAGCCCGGTCCTTTAGCTATTTAGTAGCCAAAACGTGGAACGCCTTGCCACCTTTTTTGAGAGCAGAAACTTTGGAAATGACTTTCCGCAAGGGACTTCACACCTGACTTTTCTGTATTCAGACAGAGACTGCTTAGTCTGGCTTCTCTCTACCGTCTTGCTCACTTATGGCTTCAGGTTGTCTCCCTCTTTCCTCTCCCATTTCTCCCTACTTCTATGGGGTTAGAATCCTAGCACGGGGACACACCGGGAGGTGTAACTATGCGCTTTATAAATGGTAAAAATATAAATATAAGATCCTTTTGGATATTTACAAAGCAACGCAAATAATTGTTTGAGTTGCTTTGTAAAAAGTCACACAGTGCATAGCACTGCCCTGCGTTACTTTTCATCAGGGAGGCATTCCGTGAGTGGTGTACTTGTAAAGACAGATTTGCACCAAAATACTGCGCCTCTCTGAAACTGGTGTTAACGTGGAGAAATATCTTCATTTCGCCTCGTTATTTCTTCTTTTCATTTGTGCTGCATTCTGCATACAAAGAGGAATAGTCTCAAGGGAAAGTTTTTGTGCAGGAGGGTAGGCCTTCCTCCACAAAAGCTATTCTGACCACAACACACACACCATGCCACTATGGTGCCAGCGCATGCAGATGTGACTTCTTTCTGCTCTCGTCAGGGGATGCAACAGAGCACAGCAACTTTGCTTGCTGCGCTGTGATGCATCCATTGTTAGTTAATCTGGCCCTTAATGTTGGGTGGAGAGGGTATTTTGTTGCTAATACTATGGACTACCCTGTTTGCAAAACTCTTGACCCACCCACCACATTTAGAAACGGACGGACCTTAGGCTTTTAGTCGACAGAAAGCCTCCTAGGAAGCCTGAGAGAGAAGATACCATATGATAAATGGTATTGTAACCGCTTCCCGTTCATTTTTTTCATTTTTTGGAACCAAATTCTTGTTTTGGGACTTTGTTTCTGAAAAACCCCAAAAAGTTTATGAGCTTGGTAAATGGTCCTCAAATTTGGCAGCCACCAAAATGTTGTACCTTGAAGGCAACTGCTGCGATGGCTGCTTGGTTCAAGGTGCTGAGTGACTGCTGTGCCGTGAGTCATCCCTAAATCTGGCAGAGGGTAGTCCATCAGGGTAACAAAGTTATTGTGCTCCACCACCCTGAAAGATGGAGTGCAATCCACCAACACCTAAATCAGGCCATAAAATCTACTTTCAAGAGGAATGATGGGACAATGGAAAGTTCCAATGACCTTACACTCTCAATGATATCCATCGGGTTAGACAAGTGCAACAAGCATTGCCACTGGGATTACTTCTCGGATTACAGCAACGTTACAAATTCTGGAAGCGTACATATGTCTGATGTTGCACTAGACTAACAGCACAGATCCCAGACAACAGCAGAGATGTTAAAAACATCTATCCCAGCACAGAAGATGACATGTTTCACATAAGTTGTACAATAGCAACTACAGCAGCAGGTGCCCTCTGACACCAAAGAAACATGGTTAGCGATAACAGTCCCCAATTAGGCATGAATCATCAATCTGAATTGGGCTGTGGAAATGCAATCAATTCCATAAATAATCAGCTTGCAATCTCTTTAAAGTATATACACATTTTCACCTCATATACTATTTTTTGTGTGCATAATTAAACATTCTTTACTGTAAATCCTGCTTGGCATTTTCTATAAATGACTATGTTTTGCTCCTGAACATAAGTATATTATCAAGCACTGACTTCTACTACTGCCCATGCATTCGTATGTTCTGCCTCACATTTCCATGTATCATCATTGCATGCTAGGAATATCCAGCTCTGGACATGAGTGGCCACCATAGGTGTTACTATAAGCAAGACATGCCCACAACTTGCAGTTCCACCATTGATTCATGGGCAACTTCCATAATGGTGTACGGGTTATCAGCATATTCAATACACTATGCCATAGCACCACCATTCCAGGGGTAGCCACCATAAGAGCTACAATAATACCAAGGTTGTGTTGGCAAAATATGCCAATGATGCCACCTATAGGCTAGAGCTGCCATCATGCAAGTAGGGGGCCCCTTAAGGACCACAGTATGCCAAAGGTCCAAACAATTTTCCAGGGCCTCTCAATTCTCAGCCAATGCGAGGAAACGGTGATCTTAATGCTAGGCTCAGCCACTCTTAGAGCTCAGGGTGAGCAGTTTTCTTAACATGTGTTTTGGAAAAACATGGGAGACTGAGCCCCGTCCATACCTTCCAAAACATGATGTAGGTCGATCCATTTGTACAGTCATGCGGACAATAAGCTCACTCAATTCAAGTCCTGGATGGAGACCTATACAATCTAACTAGACTTAGTATAGTTAGTGAAAGCAGGGTGACAACAGTCATCCATCAGTTATGCTCCTGCCAGCCTCCACAGACTGATTTACACCTGGATCATGTGGATACCCTATGCTGCCGGTGTGATCTTGCAGGAATGCAGGTGAGTTTTACGTGGTAGGCCATTCACAAAGTCTGTGGGTTAAATCAATGGGAAATGCTTCCTTCTCCGCCTTTGGGAATTTCAATGGGAACTTTGCTGCTAAGTCTTGTCTTCCAGAAACCTGCTCAGATCATCACTAAAACCCTCTCATGGCTAGATAGGGGGCTGCTGTCTGAACCCCCATGATGGAGGAGGAGGCAATCAGTGATGACCCTGCGTGCTGAGCCACTTAATTGCTTACTCCCAAAATCATGGGCGACCTGTCAGCAGTCCAGGCTATTTTGCGTGAGAGTTAGAAGGAAATCTCCCCTAGGCATACTCCCAGCAGCTGCTCAGTGTGGGTTTCATGCCCACATGTTCCACTTTTGAGTGATCTAAGGATACAATCTGAATACTAAATTGGGTGCTCCACTGGCGTGCACGCCGATGGGCCCAGTGAAAATGCCTCCTTTGAGCCTTCCTTCACCTCCAATTGTCTCCTATAACTCTTTTCAGCTGGCTCATTCTTTAAAAGCACTGTTACCAAGCCAGACTGTAGGCCCCCCCATGCATTCACATGGTCAATTGCACCTTTACCCTGATCCAACTCATAATGTTCCCTCCACCTAGTCATGTCCTCCATGAGCTTTTCTCCCTGAGCCTGACATTCTGCTAGCAATCAATGGAGGTTCTGCACTATGTGCCCTGTATTTCCACCCCACACCCAAATCTAGTTGTAATCCCTCAGCCGCATGCTCTTAATTTTGCATCTTCTTGCCTCTTGCTAGACTTCTGTCTGCATCATGATGAGGAAGAGTGTGGAAATGTTGAGTTTTGCATCCTTCTCTGTCTTCAAATTCACCTCTCTCCTCTATTAGCTTGATCCACCGTCTCACAAACCCTTTCTCATTGAGATATGCTGCCTCTATTCTAATTCTCTTCTCTCTCTCAGCCCTGCAGATACAGCTAGGGTGTTTTGTCAACTTTGGGCCCGATTAGGATGTGGGCTGGAACGGCTAAGACCGTCAGTTGGAGCCCTCATGCCCGCATCGTAATTAGCTGGTTGGATTCCCTTCCAACCGACCCATTTTGATGGGGTTGGTTGGAAGGGAATCCAAATCGGATTTCCGAATGGCTTCCAACGGGCTCGGAGAACCCGTCCGCTATTCGGAAAGCCAAAAGCAATCCCTCGGCAGGATCTTTCTGGCCGAGAGATTACGATGGCAGCTTCCCACTGCCCTTCTGTGCCATCCTTTTCGACACAGAAAGACATTGGGAATCTGTCTTTGGGGACCCCAGCAGGTCCCCCATGGGTGAAAGGCCACCGAGTGGCAGCCTGAGGGGCTCCTATGTTGCCCCCCTGTTGATCCTTGCACCTAGTGGCAGGTACCTTGAGGTTTATGTCACCGGGTGCAGTGGTGAACTGCTCCTCAGCTCCTTACAATGAGAGCATGTATTCCGTTCAGAATGCATACTCCCATTGTAAAGAATAAACATACGACCGAACAGGTTTCGGTAGCATCCTACTTCCTGGGCTGGAACCGACGACAGGAGATCGTTCGGTTCCAGTTCCAAACCGATGTCGGCCGGACTCCAGTCCGTCTGACATCGGAATCAGGCCCTTTTTACGGGAGCGCCCATGCTCCTTCAACCTTCTATTCATGCATATCTGGGCATCTGCTTCTCCTTTGGTTAAACTCTTATTGTCACCGTCAGGCACCCTGATGTCCTTCAAGGTGGAGGCGGCAGCAGCTACACCAATGAGGGCCTGGGACTGGAGTTCCCCGCTCATAGGGATGGCAGTATTTAGATCCCTTTAAAGAGGCTTTTCACAGCCCTAAGGGCACCTCTTCTCATGCAGATGGTATGTAAGATAACCAGAGTAGAGCTTGCTCCTGGGTGACTTGTGGTGTGGCTCCATAAGCTGACACCGAGCATGAGAGTGGTGGTGCAGATAATTTCATGTCTCGTGCATCCTTGCGCATGCTGGGTCTTCCCATCAGTATTCAGTGAGGTCAATTGGTACTGCGATTAATGGGAACTCCAAGCCGGAAAAGACATCCCACTACCCTTGTAACAAACATGGTGCCTAAGTCTACATAAGCAGTGAGGCCCAGCTCATGACCTCACTCAAGCCACCATCCTGTCATAAAGGAAAATCTATAGGAACACTGCATGGTAGGTAGAAATGTCTACAGCTGGTTGTTACAGCTGCCCTGTCTTGCCGTTTTTGGGTTAGGTTCACCAACATTGCCCTGTGGCTTGATTTATGGTTGTATTCCAAAGGCACCAAATTTACTGAGACACTTAAATCCCTCTCTTTCTACCTTCATGTTTTTCTTGCATCTCTCCTTTTCTTTCTTTTTCCCTTTATCTCTTCCTTCTTTTATCTTCCCTTCCTTCATTCGTGCCTTCATCCCTTCCTTTCTTCCCTTTCTCCTGCTACCCTCTCTTCCTCCAACTCTTGCCCCTTTCATTCTTCCTTTGATCCTTCCATCCTTTTCACTCTATCCCTCTATTCTTCTACCCTTTGACCTTCTCTTCCTATATCACTCTCCCTCTATTTCCTCCCTACCAGCGTCCATCACTCCATTCCTCTTTCAGTCATGATTTCATACCTCCATTCATTTGTCTCTCCTTCCTTCCTTGCTTCCTCTATCCCACCATATATACCTTTCCCTTCCACTTGTCGCCTCGATATCTCTCTCCTTCCATCTCTGCTCCCCTTTCTTCCTCCATCTGGATGCCTCCCTCTCGCTTGTTTCTTCTTTTCCATCCTTTTATCCCCCTCCTCCCTAAAGAGGAGTCAACTAGATCATGAATTAATCACCTAGTGATTACGTAGTCTGTTGAATGGGGGTGGGCAGAGCTAGCGGAGTATCACTCTGCGGAATTCCGCAGATTTACCTGAAAACATACGGGAGGGAATCGGCACATTACGCTGCTCGCTGATTTTTGTGCTGATTTTCTACTCAAGCAGCAACTTTCTGATCCCGAGAGGTCACGACCGTCCATCGTGGAAAAATCTCACCAGGTGCCTTCCTAGTGCCCTAAAGTCACGCTAAGGGACGCCAATTCTCACTCACATTCGCCAGCTTACTGTTGGCAAGCCACGTTTGAGTAAAAACTCCGCCACACTGCAGTTGGCGGAATTTGGCCGGAACTCCATGTTACTAGTGTAACGTGGAGTGGCCAAAACTCCTCCAACTCTGGCGGCAGAGTGACATTTATTGCCAACCCCTACAGTTGACTCTATTGCTGTCATTGGTAAGTAGATATCTCATGGTGATGTTTCTCATCTGCAACACTGCTTCAAAAATAAACATTGGGATTCTGAAGACACTCCTTGGTCTAGTGATGACTCTATCACATTTATGACTCCATAACCATCTTCCGCTGAGTGCATACATCTGCCATATTGTCTCTGAAGGGAGACAGAACTCGAAGGATGAGTATGTCAACTTTTTTCAATGGAGTTTACTGTTTACAAACTATTGTTGTCTGGTCCTGTTTCTACTCTCTCTGTTGGGTGGACATTAGATGTCCCAAACCAAGTTTAGTTTACACAGAGTATCCAGAAGAGTCTGAGCAACCAGCCTTGTCCTGCTGGGAGCAGCAAGTTTGCTGAACTGTCCGCCTCTGCCTACAACCCTCATCTGGGATGCCTCCCTTCATAACTGAAAGGGGACAAATCTCTTGTGTTTAACCACTTTCGGGACAGACTTTTCAAAAACCACCATCAGGATTCCCCCCGGTGATGCTCGGGGCAGATTACTTACCTTACACAGATGTTACTATGATAGACATGCCTATTGGGCAAAGAGGGGTAAAAGCTGCTTAAACTTTGATACCCAAGCCACTGCGCTTTCTGTCCCTGGGTACCTAGTCATGATGGCAGCTGCGTGAGCAAAGGAAAGCATTGCTCACTAGGCCTTATTTACTTTTTTAAGGTGCACAGATGTGCAGGGCTCTAACCTAGGGCTAACCTCCTCCCCAGAACCTCCTCATACCTCACTGGGCGTGCGAAAGACTTGCAGATGCCACCTGTGCACCACACTCACAGAATTAGAAAATTAAAATGTTGATATAATTGTAGGTGATATGCAGCTGCTGATGCTCTAGTTTGAAAATTAAAGGTTTGATGCACTGGATCAGGCTGTCTGAGTCTTGATAAAACATAGGGGTATATTCACAAGAATGGTTGATAACTACCGCAAGAGTAACGTAACGCAACTTTCAATATCACAGCCCATCGCGGGAAAATAACCCCGTGACAACATGGGATTCACAAGGCGGTAGCCTGCGATAGTCTGCCGAAACCGCGGACAATGTCTGCGATAAAACCACCTCGATGGAGATAAAAACACAAACCACAACACCAAAAAACCTGCGATGGGCCAAAGCGCAATGAGAAAATCAGTGATAAGCAGCGCCAGGTCTGCAACACACACCTGGCAGGTGGGAAAAATCTCCATAGAAGCAAAAAAAAACACACCCAAACTGACCTACATCCAAGCACCATGGGGGTAGCTGGAGCAGACGCAGAGGACGAACGCAACCCCACAAGCACCCCGGACGACCAGCCTGGGAGCTCGGGGACAGGGAAGGACAAGGACAAGAAGACGAAGTTCAGTCCGCAGGCGAACAGGATCATAGTCAAGAACTCTTCGTCACCTCCAACGTGTCACTGGGCACCAAAACTGCAATATGGCGGGACATCGTCGACAAGGTGAATGCCGTCGGAGAGCACAAGTGGACAATGGACGAGGTCAAGAGGCGATGGAATGACATCAAGTGGTAGACCAAGGAGAAACTCTCCGCCAACCAGAAGGCAGCAATGCAGACTGGGGCTGGGGGCCTGGCGCCACAGCTGGAGCTGGATGACATGGAGGAGCTGGTGTCGACAGTCATCAGTGTGGAGACTGTGGCCGGAGTGGGTGGACCGGACACTGCTTGACAGGACACAACACAACCGCAACAGGGTGATTGACCACCAGGTACTGGGGGGATGGGTGGTGATGGGCACAATGGCACACATGCACAATCAAGCAGAGCACAGTGCACACCCACAATGACTCTGGGTCATCGCCCAGATCTACAGACTGTTACAATGTACAATGCCATGCTGTCTGAATGTCAACCTGTACCATACATCTACACACATGTGAATACATTGTAATACACCATCTCCCCTTCACATCGCAGGGGCACCGTCAACGCTTCCTGCAGAGCAGTCCAAGCCACTCTTCACGGATGACGAGGAGGACAACGCCAGCATCGACACCCAAACCATTCAAGACATCATTGATCTCATCCGCCACTCACCTCCAGGCTCAGGGCAACTCAGCTACATCGAAGAAACCCCACCCATCACCCAAACCACCCAGCAGGAGGCACCCACAGCCCCGGCACCCTCCCAAGACCTCCAGGAACAACACATGGCCTTCCAACGCCATGTGCTGGAGTTCCAGAAAGAGACAGCTGAGCAGGTGCAGGTGGGCTTCGGCATCATGGCTGCAAAACTGGACGTCATCCTTGGGTGTCTATGTCCGCCCCATGGTCTCCAACGAGCCCTGACTGACATCGCTGGAGTCATGATGCGGAGAGAAGAACAGCTGTCCGCTCAGAGTGGCTCCAGCGATGCCAGCCGTGAGCTGGCACACATACGGAGGCTCATGGAGGACATTGTGCGGATGGAGACGGAAAGGATGGCAGCCACCACTGCACATCACCGAAATGTAGCTGGGATCTATCATGCCCTACCGACCTCCACCATGGCATTGCCGCCACAAAGTATGGCGCTGATGAATGCTGCTGCCCCCACACCATCCACATCCCCGCCCCCTGGTGTGTCAGTGCCACCCAGTGAGGCAGCCGGATCCACTCAGGCCCCTGATGTGTCAGTGGCACACAGTACGGCAGCAGGTTCTGCAACACCCACAGGTGGGGCAGGGCACAAACCCGGGAACGAGGACGTGGAGAGGACTGTGGTCAGAAGGACCAGGCACTAGCATTCATTACCGCCACTTGGCCTGTTTCTGCTTGGTCCCGCACATGGCCTCATGACCTTCCACTGACCCACGATACACTCTGATGCACTCACCTTGGACAGCGGCATGGACTGCCAATTCCGGATTGATGAGCAATGACATGGCGACCAGGCTGCGGACTGTGCCCTTCCCTCCAGCAGGACTTGTCATCCCCGGATGGACTCTGGCTGGCCCCCCACGGGCCGATATTGTGTAGTGTGCTGGGCATTGTCCTGAACCGCTCCAGCTGCATAACTGCACTGGATGTGCATTAAACATCCATTGACGCACTACTGTGTCATGTCTTTCATCAGTCATGTATGCATGTGTGGATGAATGTAGGGGCATTGATTTCCCTTGCGTCAATGATGCTCATCCTGTGGGATACCAGTCAGAGGGTGCTACATTGCATTTTGTGTACCGGGTCCCGTGGACACTACAACAGGGACACACGCATCACTCACTTCCTTGTCCGGACAAGGACTGAATCACGCCAAGAGCCCACGTGTCATTGTGGCAAGCCCTGCGCTGGTCCAGCGTACGGCAGGCCAGACCACTCCGCTTACACTCAGAGGGGGGGCCATCATTGATCCCCGCTGCAGGCGAACTCGCTGGTGGTGTGCAGGTCACTGGTCTAGTTGTCAGCATGTCACAGCCACTCCCTGAGGGCAGGTTTGCACACAGACCACACCTATCCGGCACAGGCGTCACAGGCCATGTGACTCCGCCAACATAAGGGGCCGACGACATCACATTCTCCTCTGCCCGTGGTGGCTGGATGACGGACGCCACAGTTCCCAATCATGAAGGGCACAAGAGTTTTGTTGCACACAGGGTTAGTGGCAACCCAGGCCTGCGTACGGCATGGGCCGATCACCAAGTGGCGCTGACTGGGGTTGCACAGGGTTAGTCGCACCCAGCGCATTGCGGCAGGCACAGGCACCTCGCCACAGGACGGTGAGTCAGTGGCAGCTTAAGCTGCTGAGCAGGTGGGCACCCTGCGATTATGACCCGTCCCGGCAGTCTGGGCAACTCAGGTTTCGTGTGCTCTGCTGGACTGCAGTGTAGGCCAGAGCCAGCGGGCAGCGCTGGCCTACCGCCACGTGGCCTCGCTTACGGGTCACAGACTTAGTGGCACCCATTGGGCTGATCGGGTGTGCAAAAGACACATTAATGTACGTAATGCTGAACAAATCAAAACTGAGTGGGTGTGCAGCCTGCAATGTTGCCGGGTGCACTGGTATGTCCTCTGCCATGGAGTTTTCAAGACCCAGTACCAAACGTGAGACCTGTTGGCCTGCGGAGCGTAGCTGCATGGTGTGGAGGGTGCCATGTCCACCGGCCCCGGGCTTGTGGCTTGCAGTGGCACGTGGTGGGACATCCAGTCTACACGCCGGTGGCGGAAGGTGAACAGTGAGGCCTGGGTGTGCATGGGCGGGCATGCTCTGTGGGCGGTGGGTGCCTTTGTGATGCCTCTGCCTGGGTGTGCTTGGGTGCGTAGGCGATGTTATCTTTTGCAAGTGTGTGTGCTGTGCCAGTCATGTATCTGGACTCGGTTTCAGATGACGGATCTGAATCAGATGTGTGTCCTGGTGTACTGCTATAAATACCGGCACATGGTTGGAGACACACCGGTGAGCAGTGTGGCCTGGGTGCGCAGGGGCATCTCTCTCTCTTTCTCTCTCTCCCTCTCTTCTTCTCTCTCTCTCTTCATCTCTCTCTCTCTCTCTCTTCTACTCTCTCTGTCTCTCTCCCTCTCTTCTTCTCTCTCTCTCTCTCCCTATCTTCTTCTCTCTCTCTCTCCCTCTCTTCTTCTCTCTCTCTCTCTCTCTCTCTCTCCCTCTCTTCTTCTTCTCTCTCTCTCTCTCTCTCTTCCTCTCTCTCTCACTCTCCCTCTCTTCTTCTCTCTCTCTCTCTCCCTCTCTTCTTCTCTCTCTCTCTCTCTCTCTCTCTCTCTCTACCTCTCTACTTCTCTCTCTCTCTCTCCCTCTCCCTCTCTTTTTCTCTCTCTCTCCCTCTCTTCTTCTCTCTCTCTCCTTCTCGCTCTCTCTGTCCTTTGATGTGCGCAGGACACACCTTCTCATCATGTTTTTTGTGTTGCAGGCTGTGACATACAGACTGTCCCGCGGGGAGCCGCCATGTGTCTTCATTTAATTTCGGTGTTCATTTCAATAAAGTTTTATTTATTGCTTCGAAAGTGAATGTGTGATGCTCATTTCTGTGACTACACATGCATTTCAACTGTTGTGATTGTGCAACATCAAGCAGATTCTGTGTAGCTGATGTGGCATGTATTTGTTGGGGGGTGCCAGGGAGGGGTTGTCCGGGGGGTGGTGTCGGTGGGTGTTGTGGCCCTCTTGGGTGTCCGGGCCACATGATGTGTGGCTACACGGCATCCGTTGCCCTTCCGATGTGGCCCTTGGCTGGTCTCCCTTTTGTGTTGCTGGCTGCCATCCGACTTAACACCAGGTCAGAGCAGGTGTAGATTTCCTGGTGCTAACGCGCCTTATCGTCGGTTTTGTGTTCTTATCGTCGATCGGGCTGGTCGTTGAGAATGTTGAGGTGTGGTGTTGTTGTGGCTTTTGGCACGGGAACGCCTACTCTGCATATCATTAGCGATGGTTGCAGGGATCCTCTGTGGCGATGTTTTTTGCAGCTGCTATCGCAGTTAAACTGGTGCTGTGGGCTGTTAGCACCAGCTTGTGAATGGGGAGGTAAATTTATCATGACTTTGGCTGTGATAAAGTGCCGTTAATTCGGCAATAGCTCCTTGTGAATATGGCCCCTAGTTTGTCTTCATAACACCTATCGCTAGGACTAATTCAACCTTCGCAAGACAAGAATTCGAAAGTCAAAACCAATAAGGTTGATTCTAAATTAGGACCATTACAGAAAGCTAAAATGTTGTAGTCAAATCATGAATTAGCTCAGGTCAAAAATAGTCAAACGAATAATTTGAGAGAGGACTAACATAAGGTACTCACTGCAACAAGCCAGAGCCAGAACCAAATATAAAGTCAATAAACAGACTAGCATAGAGTCTACTCAGATTAAAAGGGCAAAGAAAGTTTAAGCATAAATCAAATGACAGACTGGTGTAGAGTCTGCTGTCTGAGCAAGTGTAAAAATCTCTGACACATTGTCATAATAATCAATCAATCAATCAGTGATTTATAGAGTGTGCTACATAATAATCGATCAATCAATCAGTGATTTATAGAGTGTGCTACTCACCCGTGAGGGTCTCAAGGCGCTGGGGGGGGGGAATAGCTCCGGGTCAGACGAAGAGCCAGGTTTGGAGGTCCTTCCTGAACTTGTGGAGGGTTGGGGAGCGTCTGATGTTGACCGGGAGCTCATTTCAGGTTTTGGCTGTGATGTAGGAGAAAGCACTCCCGCCGGCTCTGCTTCTGCGGATGCGGGGGACCTCTGCCAGGGCGAGGTCGGCGGAGTGGAGTTTTCTTTTGGGTATGTGGAAACATACTCGGTCGTTGAGGTATTTGGGTCAGATGCTGTTGAGGGATTTGTAGGCGTGGGTGAGGAGTTTGAAGGTGAACCCTCTTCTCGACGGGGAGCCAGTGGAGGCTTCGAAGGCATTGGGTCATATGTTCGTGGCACGGTGTCCCAAGGACGAGCCTGGCTGCAGCGTTCTGGATGGTTTGGAACTTGTGTAGAAGAGTTTTGTCGATTCCAGCTTAGAGGGCGTTGCCGTAGTCCAGTCTGCTGATAATGAGTGCATGGGTGACGGTCTTTCTGCAGTCAGGGGGGATCCATTTGAAGGTCTTGCGGAGGATGCGAAGGGAGTTGAAACTGGTGGAGGCGATGGCGTTGATCTGGCGGTTCATGGAGAGGGAGGAGTCGAGGATGATGCAGAGGTTCTGAGCATGGTCAGTCGGGGTGGGCAGGCTCCCGAGGGCGGAGGGCCACCAGGTGTTGTCCCAGGCGGAGGTGCAGGGTCCGAGGATGAGGACCTCATTCTTCTCTGAGTTGAGCTTCAAACAGCTGTCCTTAATCCAGGCTGCTACGTTTCTCATTCCTTCTTGGAAGCTGAGACTGAGACTGAGACTGGTGATTTCTGGGTTCTTGGTGAGGGAGAAGATGAGTTGGGTGTCGTCGGCGTAGGATACGATGCTAAGCCTGTGTTTTCTGATGATGGCGGCAATGGGGGCCATGTAGATGTAGATGTTGAAGAGCGTCGGGCTTAGTGAAGATCCTTGGGGTACTCCGCAGATGATGTCAGTGGAGTCAGAGAGGAAGGGGGGGAGTCTGATCCTCTGGGTTCTGCCGGAGAGGAAGGATTGGATCCAGTCGAGGGCGGATCCCTGTATTCCTACGTTGTGGAGTCTGGCGGCTAGCGTGAGATGTGAGACGTGTCAAAGGCTGCGGAGAGGTCTAGGAGGATGAGGGCCACGGTGTGTCCCTGTTCTAGCAACATGCAGATGTCATTGGTGGCTGCGAGGAGGGCAGTCTCGGTGCTGTGGTTGCTGCGGAAGCCAGACTGGGAAGCGTCTAGGATACAGTTTTCTTCGATGAAGGCGGTCAGCTGGGCGTTCACGAGTCTTTAGGTGACTTTGGCTGCGAATGGGAGGAGAGAGTTGGGCCGGTAGTTCTTCAGGCCGGCCATTGGTTTCTTGAGGAGAGGTTTCACCTCTGCGCATCCAGTCATCTGGGCAGATGCTGGATATGAGGGAGGAGTTGATTGTTCGTCCTAGTTCGGGTGCGATGACAGCGGCAGCCCTGTGGAAGATGTGAGGGGGGCAGGGGTCGGTTGGGGCTCATGAGTGTGTCTTCTTCATGGTTGAGGAGATGAGCTCGACAGAAGCGGGGGCCCAGGAGGTGATGGTTGTGATGGTCGGCTTCTCGGTGGTGGTGGGAGGCGTGGTGCTGTTTTCTGCTGGCTCGCAGCAGTTTGAGGCAGAATAGTCACACTGTCAACATGGTATGAAATGAAACAATGTAACATTTTAAAGCCCACATTGCCCCAGCAAGGTATCTTGGTGCTGACTGAAAGATATTTATTGTTACACACTGGTACTCATTTTATCGACATCACGATTTGAACCTGTGACCATGAGATCAAACACAGGTCCTTAAAGTGAACACATTAGTCCATTAAGCCATCAGCCCCAGCTAATAATGCATAATAGGGTTGGATTAATAAAGATACATTTTATTTTAGAAACACCGACTTTGATGCTTATTAATAAACAAAAACTAAATTAAAAATACGAGGAAATTACTATGCATTTCTTAACAATTGAATGCCATGGCTAGTTAAAGCAATGAATGCCAGCAAAAGACCTTGAAATTGTTACAGAAACAAGAACATCACAGGCACAGCTCCTTGTGGGAAAGGCACATTACATTTGTATTTTATCAGCAAACAGACACTGTGTTGAGAGCTTTTATTACTATTTCTATAATGGAAAAGCAAAACGCAACATGCACTGGAAAGGCTATTTCATAAAAGTGCACATTTCTTCTTTATAGATGTCAATGCAAGGTGGCTTCGGCCTAGTCTTTCAGGCTTGTTATGCTAACTTAAAAACATTGAATTTTAACTATTAAGAACTTTGACCTTTAGCATTTATGTGATCAGTAGCAGTTTAGTACCGATTTGCACCAGTTTGGGGCTTCTTGTCTAAATACATTTCGTCTGATTGTATTCTATATTTTGAACTATTGTGAATGCAGGTGTACCCATTTTAAATATTTGACACAGATAAATTAATATTTAAATAAATTAGTAAATAAAACATGAATAAAAATATAAATAAATAAATACAACAATATGTATTAAAAACATGTCTCCGCACTATTCCATTGCCATTCCAGTAAGCCCAAAAGTGGTATTCTGTGCCAGTGGTTGAAGAGGGCCTGACTTCATTTTCATAGAAGAACTCTCTTGCAAATTCCACCTGTTTTCTACACCCCCGTGGTAAACCTTAGGCAGGGAGAGCTTACTATAGGGCATTACTACACTGTGACTGGGCGGTAACCACAGCTACCGCCTGGTGGAAATCTTCACTGGTTTACTTAATGATGGTCACCGAAGACATCTTTAGAGCCAAAATAATCACTTTGAAAACCCAGAATATATTCTTAAACCTCCTTGGAGAACATTACTTTTAAACCTCAGGAAAAAGAAATGATTTTCTCTAAATCATGGGGTAGTTACCCTGACGTTGAATCATTAATAATCTGATTTTTCTTTAGTGAGTATTGGTGACGTTGCTTACCATCCCACCTCTACTGCTCATCTTCCCTTTCCCGTTCATTTCTTGAATGATCATTTCTACAACCATATCTCACTCTGTAAAACCCAATAAAAATACAACAAAATGGTGCATTGACGAATTTAGGGGCATATTAACAATGCGGCGATAACAAATTCGGCCGAAAAGCGACGATAATTTTATCGCCTTATCAGCAAAGACACGCTATCGCGTGTTTTGCTGATTTTGCTCCCGTTTCCAGCACGCCTAACTTTGCATCGCTAATGAGATGCAAAGTAGGCGTGTCTGTGGAAACAACATGGGTAAATATCACGAAGGCAGCTTTGCGATATTTACAATGCGGGGAAGCGATTATTTAAATTGCGCTAAGTATGCCTTAACGCAGGAATTTAACATCTGTTAAATTCCTGACTAAGGCATACTTAACATGGGGGGTGGATTGGGGGCTAAGACCACAGGCCCCTATTATCAAGGGTATCACCATTTTCCATGGAACATCGCTGGAAAACCAGCGATGTTCCATGGAAAACATCGCTATTGCTAGGATAATTATCGCCATTGCGCTGAGCGTTGTTAATACAGTGCTAGCATGGCTATAATTATCTGCGATAGCCGGCGTAAACATTTTAACGCTAAGAGCGGACAGCGATAATTATCGCTGGCCGTTGATGATATGCCCCATTATTTGGGTTGAATATTCCACTGCCAAAGAAGAAGCTCGTCTCCCGGCACAACAGGCTCCTGAGCACACAAAGCCATCTTTGAGAGGTGTGAGCACTTTCTTATATTGATCAGAGTGAAAGAGCGGTGCGTGAACTCTAGCGTCAAAACTGGGATTAGAACCCAGACCGCTAGGCGCTAGAACAGAAATGTTGCTATATATGGTGCTCATATAACGGGTCCAGAGGAATGATAAAAGGTCTTAAAATATAAAACGAACGAGCATCAACCCTGGAAAACAAAAGATGCATTTGACAAATTGTCTCTCTGCACCAGGAGGAGATTCCGAAAGATATGTCGGGGCATCAACATTTGGAGCAAATGACATGAGAGTGACGTCGTCTAAGGCTAATTCTCCACTGTGCTCTGAGGGCAGTTGAACTTCCGCCCTGTGTGCAAGAAAGGCCAGTTATCCACTGTGTTCTGCCCTGAATTAAAACCACTTTCTCCTCGGCAAACAAACAACCCCTCTCCTGCTGAGCGCCCCCTGCATGTGGTACCCATTACTGGAATGGGTTAGGGTCCTAGGGGGCAGTGGGCGACTCAGAAACACAGAAAGACACACATCCCCTGGCATCTGGAACCGCCGCCTCATTCGCTGAACAAACAAACGACTCTGGCAGAACCGGTGCCAGGGCGGTTTTACGAAAATTAAACACAAATTAAACATTATTTCTAGCCAGAGGACTAGTTTGGAAAGTAGGCCACAGCACCGAAGGGCTTTGGGAAATGTTGCTTTTTATATATACATATTAACAGCGCATGAATAATTCAACGGGCCATCCATCTGGCAGACGCCGGCGCATAATGCAATCCGGGGGGGTCGGGCCAGGCTGGAGAACTGAGAGGCGCAGAAAGGTGGCTGGTAATGGGCTGTATTTCAGCCGCCCCTCCTTCCCGCCAGACACCTAAATGTCACCACTCGGCCCATTTCTCGCTCAGTTTTACTGCCACCAGATAACATTGCAATAAAAGCTGGGATCTAATTGCAGGGGCGGCGCGCTGTTGCGCCACGCGCCGCTGGATCCGCGCTGCATGCTGAGCTGCATGCTGAGCATGGCAGCGTCAGGCGCTAGGACCTGCGCTGGTGGCGGAATGGCTCGTCAAAGGCTGGGCTTTGACCCGCATCCGACTTATTTAAGACTACCTGGGATGGCATTTAGACTGATGGGCAAAGGTAGGCATGGGGCATTCAAGATCATATGTAACACCTAGGCAGTGGCAGCTACTCCGCTATGGCGGAGGAGCGTCGCCCCACTTATTTCAGTTATTATCATTTTATATTTGTGCTGCTTTGTAGGCGGGTGAGTGGGCTGCTCTGCTCAGGGCAGGTGGAGGAGTGGTTAAGTGCGCAATGGCTGTTTGGTCGTCCCTCTTGGGCTGCCCAAACCAGTCATGCGCACTTTCCCCTTTCTCTATGCAGGCTGGAGAACATGACCACCCCAACAGCCCCTGGCTGAGCACCCTGTCATGGTCCTCAGACCAATCACAAAGCTGCATTGCAGCATTGTGATTGGCTTAGGGGAGGGAGCCTGGCTGCCTGCTTCCTGTTCCTGAAGTCCGTGGAAGGAGAGCAGGAGCAGAGATGCGTATTACTGCTGCAAGGTACGTTTTTTTTTTGCTCACTCCCTCAATCGCCTCAAGATAGCCCAGCCAGAGATCACCCTATTTGTACCATCTTTCCACGGTGGGAAGAGGTGACCTATGACGAAGCATGTCACATTACGTGAGTGAGACCCGGATGTATGACGTTACAACGCATGCTGTTACAACGCATGCTGTTACAACGAAAGTTTTACAACGCGAGTGCATTGACAACGCAGGACATTATAACGCAAGTCTTTACAACGACTTGCACTAGATGGCGTGCTAACATTAAAAAAGTGTAATTTACTATTCCAACTCCAGTCCACGTAACAGTAGGGAAGGTGTTGGGATAGTAAACTACACTATTTTTAATGTTAGCACGCCATCTAGTGCAAGTCGATGTAAAGACTTGCGTTGTAATGTCCTGCGTTGTCAATGCACTCGCGTTGTAACAGTTTCGTTGTAATGGTAGTGCGTTGTAAAAGTTGCGTTGTAAAAGTTGTTCCCCGTGAGACCCTCGTCCAAATCTTGGCATTTCCAGATTTAGTAGGAGACGCACCAGCATTCAAGAACACCCTGGGACACCGCTTATCTCAGCAGTTGAAACATCCGTGGACCCTTTGGTCACGTCAGGACACTGAAGCCCCAGATGACCACAAGAATCAAGAGAATGCTGCCCTTCAGGAGGTGAAGGATGCCACTTGACACTGTGTGGCTAAATGACTGATTTAGGAGCCTGGATCTAATCCTGGCTCTGAAATGGAACCAAATAATTGTCTGATTTTTGACAATTCTCATAATGTACCTTTATTACGAAAAAAAAAATACTTGAATGTTGTGTTCTCTGGCGCTGTCCAGCATACATGATTCTGTTATGCTTCCTCATCATTTCCTGGTTTCTGTGATCTCACTTTATGTGCCGGGCACCTCGTGTTCGAGGGGTTGCGGATCCAATACACATATGGTCTATAGAGCGCTCGATGGCTGTTTGCCAATAGACCAGCACCATATCAAACACCAAAGGTAATGTCTTGAAGAGCTGAGCACTGGTGACTCAGTATGAACGCCGAACAATTAGGGGTCCCGGTTTTATGGTAATTGTTTTTTTAACATTTCCATCTGTATTTGTCTAGATACATTTTTTGTCCATCTTATTTGTATTTATCCATATTTATTTTGTGAGCATAAATGTAGTCGTAAAATGGTATATTTCCACATTTATTTAACTGAAAAGCCTGCAAGGCAAATTAAGCTACCAAATATAACAAAACACTACACCCACAGATAAATATTAAAATATGTGCTAACATATGCCTGCATTTAAGGAAGTCTCATCCTGTTTTTTTAACTCCTCATGCTGGTATCTGCTCAGCTGTTGGCCTGGAATTCATAAGACAGCATGGAGAGTTACTCACAAGCATCACTTTTGCTGTATCTTTCCCCTTTTAAAAATAAATACAGACAGAAGACACATTGTTTCCTGTCTGTATTTATCTGTGAAAACCAGTGAAAACAGAAACTGGGAGTCTGACATGTAATACATGGATTCCAGGGTGATATTTACCACTCACAAGCTAAGGATGTGTGGTGTTCTCACTCTGAAGATGCCATTTTCCAAAGTTCACAAGCTATCCGTTCCCCTTCTGTCAATCTTAAGCTCCTTCTAAAACATTTGCTGTTCCCTCCATCTGCCCTCAAGTCCTCTGTGTGTGACAGACACAGAAATATGGCCAACGACCTGTGAAAACATGCACACAATGACACAAATGTATCGTGGTCAGAACAAGACAACAGTTGTTCAAGAACACTACGGAAACCTCTGTAGGGGACCCTCTGTACTACGTGAGTGAAGGAGTGCATGGAGTGGCCAAGTCAATGACAGTGTTGCCAGTAGCAGTGAAACTTAGCTGCATGTACCCATTGAGCCCTGCAGGTGGCAGTGCTGAGCATGGCCTTGAGGGAGGGATGGCCAAGTGATGTTCTCTTCCAGTGGAAGGGAGGCCAGACTGATGTAAGTGTGACCCTAACTGCACAGTTTTGCACTGCGGGTGAGCCTCTATAATAGGGAACCCGCAGGCAGAACAGCAAGGATGAGTTCAGGGTGAGACAAACTTGGAGGTCCTGTGATGTTCTGGTCCTATCACCACAGCCTTGTGTCTTGAGCTTGTAGCGATGAGTGAGTGTGCATCACTCAATCAATCAAACATTTATAAAGCACTACAAATCACCCGGGAGGGTCTCAAGGTGCAGTAGAGGTTGTTTGCTGCACGGTGCTTCGTTCATTCAAACGTCCAGGTCTTGAGTTTTCTCCTGATCTGACAGAGTGTGCGATCCTACTGTGATTTAGACCAAGTCCCCAAATGAAGGATTCCTTCTGCTATGGTTTACCAGCGGGCCGGCAGAATACATCCAACTAATAAAGGGGAAACAGTGCCCCGGTGGTAGTATCTGTGATCATTAGGAAGGAGGGAGAAGGAAATCAAACTCAGTTCCTGAGGTGCATCATCAGGTGTGCTACCACCCCTACAGCCAGAATCATCAGCCGCCTCTTGTTAGCTCATCATGGTTCGTCCCTAGATCCTGTAGGGACTGGGAACCTGTGGACCTCAACCCACTTATGGGGAGCTGGGAGGTGTCAGATGTTCCCTATCCAGAGAAAAGTAGTGAGGACATGACATCTCTCAACTGTGCTGATATTTGCACCATGAACTTGCAGATATTTGTGTATTTGTTCTGGTTCATTCTACATATCATTCAAGCAGTCCCTTGTATTTCAACAGGAAGTAAGTGATCAATTAATTTACATCACCATACATCACCATGCCACTCTACATTGCAACAAATGGCAGTTTAACAAACACCTATTCTTATCCTATCTTTTTTTTTTTTAATGTCTACTTATTTTAATTCCAGATATCTATTTCACATTTTTTTATGTTGAAAGAATGTTTATTCAGTAACTTTCCTCATCCCCCCCGGCCACCTAAACAAGGAGAGAGATGCGAGTCACACCGTGTGTAAATAGAGATAAATCCATACGTGACATTGGATCAGTTAGGCAGCATAATTGGTACTCTTTTTTTTTTTTAAAACACACCACCTATCCTTATCTTTCTAATCTTCTCATCTAGAAGCAGATCAAAACAAAGTCTCTTGAAAAATTCAAAATCCTCTTTGTTGGGTGCATTATCACACATGTTCATTGTTTGGTCACTGATCCAGCTGTTCACTAGCCCATATCGCCTTTCGGTATTTGCTATATGACTCTCACCTACAATTGGGAAACTGCTATGCATTATAATAACATCTTTCTACAGAAATGGCGAAAACACTGTAGAGAACAACCAGGTGTATTCACCACTTTAACAAAAACATAGCACTCTGTTCTTGAATAGGGTTCCTGCAATAGAACCCGACCTGCAGGCTTTTCTTGAAGAGATTTAAAAATATGACCTCTAAACCTAGTGTTCCCTCGGGCTTTTATAGCAGTACTTTTACTTGTAAATAAATCCAATGTTTGTAAGGCGTGAACAAATCACCCCTAAGGATCCCAAGGCGCTGGGGGCTGTCAGGTAGATTAATTGAGTTATCGCCCAGAGTCACATGATGCTGAGCTGAGCTGCCGCCTGCACCGGGATCGAACCGTGAGCCCCGTGCTCCAGAGTCAGCTGCTCTGGCCACTGTGCCACACCTCTCCCATGGACACTTAGTGTTTATAACTAATCACACCTTGGCATCATCGTCCCAGCAGTGATGTCTTCCAGTATATTGCCTTGAGAATATATTCCACCCATACAGGTATTCATTCCATTCACACTCAGAAACCTCCCACCTCGCCTGGCAGCTCCGGATGGATGGATTCCATGAGGGGCAGGGTCAGGACTGGTTTGCATAAGGCCCGGCTCTGTCTAGAGAAGCCCACGGGTGGAAAGCAGTGGATTGGAATGTTAGCCACGGTGACTGCCAGTGGCGTAGACTACTTGCAACCCTTCCTCCCATTGCCTTTGGTGTACTTCAGTTCCTTTCCCCAGCCCAATGCATCCTGCCAGCCCTCCCTCCTAATCCCTGCGGAGCTGCAGGTCCAGGAGACTGGACTCCTCCGTGAGCTGCTGACGCGCAGCCATCGTGGAAGAAGCTAGGGGTGGTTCATCCTCTGCTCTATTATCTAGCACTCTGCTCTGCGTTCCATGCCCACTCTCTCCGGTCCCATTCTCAATGCTGGCCTGAGCTCTGCCATCTTGTGGTCTCACAGGCTGTGTAAGCCCCACTACCGGAGTCCTATGCTGTACTTTCGAGTCCTCTACACTGCTCCCTCCTTGGCTCTACCCCACTAGTTCAGTCACATACTGTCACATACTGTGATCTGTCACTTGCTGTGCTCTCCCATCCTGTGTTTGTTCCATCATGTGCTCTCTCATCCAGTGCTCTGTCATTTGCGCTCTTGTGCTGATGTCCTTTCCACCCCGTGCTTGCCTCCACCCTGTGATCTCCCATTCTGTGCTCTTCTATCCTGTGTGTTCGCCATCATGTGCTCTCCCATCCTGTGTTTAATCCAGTCTGTGCTCTCCCATCCTGTGTTTAATCCAGACTTTGCTTTTACATCCTGTCTAATCCATCCTGTGCTCTCCAACCCTGTGTTTGCTTCATTCTGTGTTTGCTCCATCCTGTACTCTCCCATCCTGTGTTTGCTTCATCCTGTGTTTGCTCCATCCTGTGCTCTCCCGCCATGTGCTCTCTCATCCTGTGTTCTGTCATTTGCTCTCCCATGCTGATCTCCTTTCCATCCATATTTTGTCTCCACCCTGCAATCTCCGATCCAGTGTTCTCCCATACTGTGTTTCGCCTAGTGAGGGTGTCTAATTCCATGCAGTCCACATCATGTCCTCTCTTCCTAGTCCTGTGCTGTCCTGCCTGGTGCTGCCCCCTTACAGGTACTCTAATCCAGTTGTATTCCATCCCATGTTCTCCCCATTCTGTACTCTCCTATAAACCTTTAATACTCATCAGGTCTGTTCTATTCCATCCACCACTCTTACACACTCTGCTTTCCAACATCATAGTCTTCCACCCTATTTCTCTCTCATACTGTGCTTTTCCATCTCGTTTTCTCTCCTGTCCTTCCCTCCTCTGTGCAGTGTGTTCCCTAATCATGTGCCCTCCCATCCTCTGTTTCATCATGTCCTTTCATACATACTCCCCTTCTGATTCAGTGCCCTCACAGCCTGTGATTCATCATGCGCTTTCTGCCATCCACCCCCAATGATCATGTGTCCGTCCATCCTGTGCTTCATAATCTGCTCTCATCCATCCTCTCCTTCTGGTCCTGTGTCCTCCCATCCCCTGCTTCATCATATGCTTTCAGCCATCCTTTCCTTCTGATCCTTTGTCCTCTCATCCAGTGCTTCATCGCATACTTTAGCAATCATATCCTTCTGATCCTGTGTCCAAATAAATAAGGTTGGATTGTGTTTTTAACCAGAACCTTTTGATGCTCAATGGAATCTCAAGTCCTGATGATGACTGTGTAATTTTACAGTGGTCGAAACGCCGTCAACGCTTATGTGGCCATAAAACTAACGAAGGACACATTAATTTTATTTATGTTGTTCCCTTTTTGTAACGTGTATTTTTTCGTTTGCCACCTGTCTGGTTTGTAATAGTTATTGTTTGTACACCAGCACACTGTATTGAGCGCTATTTTCTTAATTGTTTTATAATATGTAATACATTTGTCATAATTTTTCAGAAAGTATCTTTTGCATATGGGTATTGTTTTTCCTCACTTCTTCTATATTGTTGCCTATTTGTCCTGTTTGTGATTTGGATTTATGTGTAAACATTGTACTTTTAAGCAAATTGCTTCTTGAACCATTGACTATACACTGACTGCTCCTGCTTCAGGTGTTTTGGGCTGCCCCTCTGGTTGGTAATGATCATCATTTGCTTTCAGTCATCATCTCCCACTGATGCTGTGTTCCATCCTTTGCTTCATCATGTGCCCACATCCATCTGCTTCTTTTGATGTTGTGTCCTCCCATCCTGTGCTTCATCATGTGCTGTCATCCTTCCGTCACTTCTGATCCTGTGTCCTCCTATCTTGTGCTTAATGTGCTTTCATCCTTCCTCCCATGCTGTGTTCATCACATGCTCTCATCCTTATTTTCCTACCCAGACTGTGTCCTCCCCTCCTGTGCTGCATCATGTGCTCTCATCTTTCCTCTCCTTCTGATCCTGTGTACTGCCATCCTATGCTTCATCATGTGCTTTCATCCTTCCTCTCCTTCCGATCCTGTGTCCTCCCATCCTGGAATGCCTCACGTGCTCTCAGACATCCACTCCCAATGATCCTGTGTCCTCCCATTCTGTGCTTCATCCTTTGCTCTCAGACATCCTCTCACACTGATCCTGTGTCATCCCATCCTGTGCTTCAGCGTGTGTCTATGTCCCTCCTCTACTTTTGGTCCTTGTCCTCCCATTCCTGCTTCATCATGTGGTCTCTGCCATCGTCTCCTTCTGATCCTGTGTCCTCTGATCCTGTGCTTCATTATGTGCTCTCAGCCATCCCTGCTCACTGATCCTGTGTCCTCTGGTCCTGTGCTTTATAATTTCCTCCCCCACTGATCCTGTGTCCTCCCATCCTGTGCTTCATTATGTGCTCTCAGCCATCCCTGCTCACTGATCATGTGTCCTCCCATCCCGTGCTTCATAATTTGCTCTCAAACATCATCTCCCAATGATCCTGTGTCCTCCCATCCTGTGTTTCATCATTTGCTCTCAGGTATCATCTCCTAATGATCCGGTGTCCTTCCATCCTGTGCTTCATCATGTGTCCACATCCATCCTCTAATTTTTATCCTGTGACCTCCCATCCTGTGCTTCATCGTGTGCCCACGTCCACCCTCTCATTCTGAACCTGTGTCCTCACGTCCTGTGCTTCATCATGTGCCCACACCCATCCTCTCCTTCTGATCCTGTGTCCTCCCGTCCTGTGCTTCATCATGTGCTCTCATCCATCCTCTCCTTCTGATCCTCTGTCATCTCATCCTGTGATTCATTATGTGGCAAAGCTATCCCCTCCTTCTGATCCTGTGTCCTCCTATCCTGTGTGTCATCATGTGCCAAGACCCATCTTCTCCTTCTGATTCGGTGTCCTCTCCTCCTGTGATTTATCATGTACTCTCATCCATCCTCTCCTTCTGGACCTGTGTCCTCCCATCCCCTGCTTCATCACGTCCTCTCATCCATCCTCTCCTTCTGGTCCTGTGTCATCCCACCCCCTGCTTCATCATGTGCTCTCATCCATCCTCTCCTTCTCGTCCTGTGTCCTCCCACCCCCTGCTTCATCATGTGCTCTCATCCATCCTCTCCTTCTGGACCTGTGTCCTCCCATCCCCTGCTTCATGTGCTCTCATCCGTCCTCTCCTTCTGGTCCTGTGTCCTCCCATCCCCTGCTTCCTCACGTTCTCTCATCCATCCTCTTCTGGTCCTGTGTCATCCCACCCCCTGCTTCATCATGTGCTTTCAGCCATCCCCGCTCACTGATCATGTTTCCTCCCATTTTGTGCTTCATAATTTGCTCTCAGACATCATCTCCTAATGATCCTTTGTCCTTCCATCCTGTGCTTCACCATGTGTCCACATCCATCCTCTAATTTCGATCCTGTGTCCTTTGATCCTGTGCTTTATCATGTGCGCTCAGCCATCCACCCCCAATGATCCTGTGTCCTCCCATCCTGTGCTTCATCATGTGCTCTCATCCATCCTCTCCTTCTAATCCTCTCTTACCATCCTGTGATTCATTGTGTAGCACAGCTATCCCCTCCTTCTGATCCTGTGTCCTCCTATCCTGTGTCTCATCATGTGCCCAGACCTATCCTCTCCTTCTGACTCTGTGTCCTCCCATCCTGTGCTTCATCCCGTGCTCTCAGCTGTCCCCTCCCTCTGAACCTGTGACCTTCCATCCTGTGCTTCATCATGTTCTCTCAGCTATCCCCTCCTTCTGACCCTGTGTCCTCTCATCCTGTGCTTCATCATGTTCTCTCAGCTATCCCCTCCTTCTGATCCTGTGTCCTCTCATCCTGTGATCCATCATGTGCCCACATCTATCCTCTCCTTCTAATCCTCTTCCCTCCCATCCTTCATTGACTTATCATGTTCTGACTGTGCCCTAATCACGCAAACACAATCGTGCACAACATACTGTTTGCACGTGTTAGCACACTACAGCCAGACCAGTTATCTTTGCCAACCCTTGTTCACACATGGCAGTACAAAGCCACACGTGGGTAAGGGTGCTGCAGCCTTGTGCTGTCAATGGAGACTGTACCAATGCTGATGGTCTGGTCAATTGTCCCGAGCACCATCTGAATTCCAATTAATCGGAAATACATTTACACCAAGGGCCTGGTTCACAAAGGTAAAGTTAGACTTTTGGTCAAAGTTTAGACCAAAAGTCTAACTTTAATACTTTTCCATATTCACAAAGGTATGTTGCGAATAGTATCTTTACGTCCACACTCTGGGTTAAATCTCTGGACTCGGGCAGAGATCCGCCCAGAGGGTGGAGATTCCACCCTGAGTGCAGAGATTCCTTCCCGAGTGCAGAAACTCCATTCCCAGTGTGGTCCTAAAGGTATTACTCCTAACTTGCCTTTGTGAATAAGGAAAGTCTTAAACGTGGACTTTTGATCTAAGTTTAACTTTGTGAATCGGGCCCTCAAATGGTAATTTTAGCCTTTGGTCTATCTTTTCTTTGCTATTTATCTTTAATATGTTTATTTTTTTTAAATCAGAAAACTTTCTTTTGAAATTGTGTTACCGAAATTGAATATTGTGCTTGCATGAGGAATTAGGACGCAGCCTGTTAAACTTGTCATTCCATATGAATGCTGCGTTGACACCTGCATCCGTTTCAGCTCTCAAAGAAACGGAGCGGGAGATGGGCCAATTTAATTCGAGAAGGCTCCAGGGAGAGATGCTCGCATCTGTATTACCTAAATATTTATTAATGCCCTAGAGGAAGAATTTCACGCCTTTTCTGACAATTTTTTACAGCGCAAAATATTGTTCAGGAAGGATTCTGAAAATTAGCTAGGAATAGAACTGCACAATATCAAAAGAACTGTTTAACTTTTAATAACAATATAAAATGTCACTCAAATTAATATAATGTTTTAAAATGCAACGGTAGGACAAGTCATACCAAGACACAGCTCTGCAATCTGTCAGAAAGGGACACTAAGACATTTAAGGGGCATTAAGACCTTGAAAGGACATTAATACGTTTGCTTTCTGCACTCTAGCCATCCCCATAGAGTATTCTCTTTCTAAATGAGAAGTGTGGCATCAATGATTTGGGGTCTAGAAAGGAAGTTTCATCTGATGATACATTTCCCCACTTGGTGTTTAACTTGGCAAATACTTTTGCTATGTATTTGTCATTTTAAAAATTGCATTCAAGTGTTTAGTCCTTTTGCATGGATTCTTGTCTTCTAATTTTTGGTCACTCTTCACTAGGGGTAGACACCCATATCTCCACTCCCCCCACCAATTTTCTCCACATGCTCCATCTTTTTCAGCCAGATGTCAATCTCCCTATAGGGTTTCTGCTACGTCCCCCGTGTCATGTGTGGTGATGAGGGATGCTCCTCTTTGTGTTTCTATTTTTAGTTGCTCGCTCGCCTCTGTGTGTTGTTGTCACCTGCTCTTTGCTTCACGCAAGGGGCCAGATTTACAAACCACTTGCACTGGGTTTGTGGCACAAAATGATACAAACCTGATTTCACTTCCCAATGTTTCCAGTTGTATTCTCTCCTTCACCAGCTCTTTACTATCTCATCTCCATTTCCACCACCTGGACCCCTTCACCCCATTAATCATCTTTATTACTTTACCTTGCCCTAACTATGGCACCAAGACTACATCCTAGATCCCATAGAAATGTAAAAATATTTCGAATGCCAGTAACCCTGTTTTTGCACATCGTTTTTATAAGGACTATTTCCAGTGCTTAATTTGAGCCAGTGGTTTCCAGTGCTCAGCACCAGCACTTAATTTTCAACACCTACACTTAAGGCAGTCTGCCACATGGTGGCACTGTTTGTCTTGTTTAGGGATGATCACAGTCACACATGATTATTGATTCAATATACATTGAAAATGACAAGTACCTGCTGCCCAAGCCATTCTTAGCTTTGGGAGCCTTGAATGGTCTCAACTGTCACACTTGTAGTAGTAGTTGTGCCGGTCCTGACATTGGCAGTTCTGTTAGGGGCAATGGCTGGTGCAAGCTGCAGTGGCCTCCTGACAAGGGCCTTGGCATCCTTGCTGCTGCAATGTAATGAAAACATAGAAAGTGTTTTGTTAAATTATTGCTAAATTGAGCCCTTCAAATTCTGTAAGTGACCTAACTCCAGAAAATGATGCCAAATACTCCACTTATCAATGTTTACCATACTAGACCAATTTAGTGACCTTCTCTCTGTCACAAAGAGTACATACTGATGGTCTTGAAACTGTTCTAGTCGCTCCTCTCCTGAAGTAGCTCTCAACTTTAAGGCGATCTTACACATTTCCATTGTGTCTCAGGACTATCCTTTCTTTCTAAGACCATTGGAGGTTGTGTAGCCTCACAACCCAGACACAATATACCTGAAACGAAGTGGTAGGTGAACCTCAATCAGGCCTCAGATGGCTGTAGCTGTGTAAGTTCCATTCTCCAGAGAGACGATAATGCACTTCACGTTCCTTACACTCACAATTTATGTTCTTGTGTTGTTTAGACTTATTCTATTGCCCACAGCACAGGGGGTCATGCTGTCTTTACTAACATCTTCAAAGAGAGAGCATAATCAATCAATCAATCAATCAGTACTTGTATAGCGCGGCTTATCACCCATGAGGGTATCCAGGTGCTGGGTTGCTGGGCTTAGTCAAAGAGCCGGGTCTTGAGTCTCTTCTAACAAAATTAAAGTGGCTTGTGTGGTATTTCATGATCAATTTCAGCAAATCAAAATTGGCAAATAAGTACCCCAATGTTCTTCTTCGGGTCCTACCCTTTTAGCTTTGCACCCTTTTTATTCATACCTAAGCACTGATGGATTGTACACCACCGATAAGCAAATGATTAACAGCTCTTACGTGTCCTCACCTGATCACTCAAGAGCGGATGACAGTGCACAGCTTGAAACTGAAACAAATTGAAAACTATTTTTCCTTGTTTTGCCTGTGCATTGTACCCAAGCCTGCTGAACTCCTGCAATACTCCCAATTACAATGGGACTATCGTTGGTCGCACAAAACGCCTGAGACACTGATTATGAGTGGCCTCTTAATTCCAGTTGGGCTGTTAAGTGTAGTTATCAGCCCCATCGGAATTATGAGATCAGTGGTGTTTCCACTGATCTGTTTATTTTCACACAGAGATTTCAGCTGCTGAAGGCAGCCAACAGCTCTGTGTAAACTGGGATCTTGCACTAGGAGTTTTTCCTCATTTCTCAGGAGGCCCTCAGGGTCCCACTTGGAATGGCCCTGGTATTGGTAAATCAGAGGAAGGGAAGAATCTGCATCATTTTCTGGGACATTCCTAATATGGGCATAAGGGTTCCATTTAAAAATGAGGTCTGCAGAAGCTGTGGACCCCACTGCCCTGGCGCAGCATTGGGCTTCAGATTTACTGAATGACGCCTTCAGAGGCTTCGCTTATCCTTCCATGAGCGGGTGCCACGATTGATGCGTCTTCTCAGGAAATTATTGCCACATAATTCTATTCTCCAAAAACAAACTCCCAAAGCAGGAGTTTTTTCTGGCAGTACAAACTAGCAGGGGTACGACAATCAACGTGTTTTCAGGTAGTCCACCTGAGAACAAGATGACAAGAGCAGCACTCAGCCCCTTGTTTTTTCAAGAATAAATGATCGCAACCCTCTTGAATGATTTGCCCAAAAAATCATGTTGCACCGGTGAGGGCAGTTTTGCATGCAGCTGGTCGCTGTGTTACTGTCATCCAAGCATGCCTGCAGGAAGCTGGGCTGGGTCACTCCTCTTCTGCCTGACCCTAGCTTAAGGTACTGAACCCCCCCAGCCCTGCGCTGCCTGCTGTCCCTGTACTGCCTGCTGTCGCTGCACTGCGTGATATCTCTGCACTGACTGCTGTCCCAGAATTGCCTGCTGTCCCTGGCCATGCACTGCCCACTGCGCCTGTGCTGCCTGCTCTAGGACCACCACCAGTACCATAAGTAGAGACTGCAGCACGATCACGCGCGGACCCATGCAGCGGGTGCACCGCCAATGCACTGCCGTTGGAACAACATCCTGCGCCAGGACCCCTGTCCCTCCTGCCACCCAACGGTCCATTGCCTAAGAACTCCTGGACCCTGGATTTCAAAACAGTTGTATCTCCCCCTAACGAACTACCAAAGGATCATTCATCTGCTGACACTGCCACGTCTCCTATGAAAAAACCTATGAAAGATCCTGTACCACTCTGGCCCAAAGACCAAGACCACCCACTACCGCTCCACTGTATCATGCTTAACACCTGCTCACTCGGCAAACACGGCACGAGAATCTGGGACACCATCACCACCCTCACCATGGATGTGGAGTTCAGCACCGAAACATGGCTCAATGCCTCCTCAAAACCCGTCATCACCACCGACACCCCCGAAGGCTACATGATGATACACCATGTTCTTACTAACAAACAAGGTGGAGGCATCACCATCATCATCAAGGAAACAGTCAGATGCACTGACGATCCCACACCTCTCATGGAACACCTCAACTTCTTACTACAAACTGATGCTAACACCACAATAAGAGATACAGAACCCCCGGTCCCCCAGCAACCTTCTGTGATGCCATCCCCAACCTCATCGTCCACCTATCAATCGACTCGCACCACTATTTCCTACTTGGCGACTTCAACTTCCTCAACGAAGCCAACTCCATTGCCCCCCTTGAGAACCAGAACAACATCTGCCATACCCAACTAGTCACCGAACCCAAGCACAAAGGTGGACACACACTCAACCCCAGCTTCCCCTTCAGCAAGAGAATCAAATACAGCCACACCACAGAACTCACCTGGACTGATCCCACCATAGTACACTTCACCATCACCAACACCCAGCACACCTTTTACCAGGCAGCAGATCTCCTCCCACCACAGCTGGAGCAAGGTCAACAAAACTCAGTGGTCATAGACCCTCACCACCTCCCAACCCGAGGCCTCAACAGACATCGACCAGGATGTCCAGAACTTCGCAGCCTGGATCACCAACTGGGTCGACAGAGTCCCCCCGTTGAAACTCAAAAACCAACAAGCGCCCCAAACATGCCGGCTGGTATATCCCAAAACTCAGGATAACGCAGAGATTAAAACATGCAACTAGATGTAATCAGATAGGGAAGAAGAACTTTAAGATTCTTGCACATTGCCAGAGCTGACTGGCAGACAGCCTAAATTAATTGGTCCATGGTATGTTCTTTTTCAAAAAACAGATTCTCTAGGAGAAGTCTTTTCTTGTCTTGAGCCTTCTTTCTGTCCTCTTTCCTCTCCTATCTCTTCTTATGGCTTTTTCATCTGTATTTTATTGATCTAGTCCTCATTTTGCACAAGCAGCACTTACCCTCTTGTTGGGCATATTTGTAGTAATATTACTAGGGGTGGGCGGAATTTGCGAAATTCACTTTCGCAAATTATCGCGAAAATGTTAAAAATCTCCGCAAACACGTGGAAATATCGCGAAGATGCAGAAGTTTTTTTCCCGCCCGTTCGTGGTATTTTCTGCGTGGTAGCGGCTCGCCAACTTACCCATGCGGTTGCTCGCGTGCGCAGCCATCTTGTTTTCACTTGTCTCACGGTGCATGATCGCGAGAAGAAAGACATGATCGCGCGATGAATGACGTTACTGCGGGCGCGAACTGTCGCGAGACAGCACAAATGGCTACCAACAATCCAACATCTCGTGGAGAACGCGACCGGATCGGGAAAACTTGTCGGCGAACGCGGGGATTCAGGTAAGGCGATTGCGCGCATGCGAGAATGTATTATTTTACAGCGCGAGCAAGCAAAACATTTCCGGTAAAATGCGGATTGCGGAATTTTTGACATTTTCGCGCTCTCCGCGCAACGCGAAAATGTCAAATTATCGCAATTTCCGCAAGCGGAACGGAATTTTAGCCCAGGCCTAAATTTTACCCAAGGGTATCCTGAACCTGAGCGAGCTTGTGTCTAGCCACACTTAGGGCCTAGTGTCACTACTTGAAAAGTCAAGTTTTCAGCTTCTTCCAGAATTCAAGACATGAGAAGGAGGCTCTTAAGTATAGCAGCTGGTCATTCCTCAATTTAGAAGTGATATAGGAGAAGGCTCCGCTATCAGATCTGGTTTTCTAAATGAGTATGATTAGTGCAAGTAGGAGTCCTGACAAGCGGATGTGCCTGGAAGGTTTGTGAAAGCAGATGCGATTGTTGAGGGATGCTGGACAACTGTTATGTAGTGCCTTGAAAGTGTGGGCGAGGAGTTTGAATTGTGCTCATTTGTGAATGGGGAGCCATTGAAGCTCCTTTAAGTGTTGGGTAATGTGAGTGCAACATGGGAGGTTGAGAGTAATTCTGGCGGCTGAGTTATGAATGATCTACAGGCATCTGGTGAGTTTTTTGTAGATCCCAGAATAGAGGGTGTTCCCGTAGTTCAGCTTGCTTGTGGTGAGAGCGTGTGTGACATCTTTCTGGGTGCTGATTGGGAACCGTTTGAATATCTTCCTCAGCATCTTCAGAGTATGGAAGCATGAGACGGTACCAACATTGTCTTGGGTTGTAAGATCGAGTTTGCTGCCGATGATGATCCTGAGGTTCTTGCTAGGGGTATATGGCTGTCTTAGCTCTGTTGGCCACCAGGTAGAATCCACAGTGATGTGCCCTTCTCAAAGGTTACTATTTCACTCTTGTCAATGCTCAGCTGTAGACAGCTGGTGTTCATCCAGTGGCACATTTCAATCACCCAGGCATTGAACTAGATCCGGGTTCTGGGCGTTTTGTCCGGGAGCGAGAGAATGAGTTGTGTGTCTCCAGCTTAAGAGAGTATTTTGATGTGAGAGTGGATGATGCTGGGTAGAAGGATCATGTATGGGTTGAAGAGGGTTGGGCTCAGGGAGGATCCTTGTAGATTTCCGTAAATGAGCTCGCAGGTATCCGAGATATGCGGTGCCAGGCTGATTGACTGGGTCCTTCCAGCTAGAAGGAGCAGATCCATTGGAGTGCATGCCCTGTGTAGCTCTCATATGCAGCTATACAGGAGTTTGGCTCTGGTTCACCCCTCAGCCGGCACCTACCCAGCCGGACATTGGACATCGTTTTCCTAGCCTCTCCACTGTGCTTTCCTACCTGCATTCCCTATCCCCGTTAACCATTCTCCCTCTACCTCTTCCCTCCCCATAAGATGTGTGTACGCGCTAATAATCTCACATTATTGTGTAATCTCATGTTTCTTCTTTTCTCCTACATCAATATTTGTCTATGTAATTATGGAACCTGTAACTCATTGATCCTCATCTAAAGCGCTCTCATACCTCTGGGTCTAGACAGCGCTATATAAAACTTTGCAAATAAATAGAATAAATAAATGTCTTTGGATTCTAATGTCGTGTAGGCGTTGGATGTGGATGGAACGGGAGACTGTGTCAAATGTTGCTGGAAGGTCCAGGAGGATGAGAGCTGCTGTGTCTCCTCTGACCAGAGTCATGCAGGTGCCTGATCCAGCTCCCCCTCGCTGCCTCGTCAGCAGATCGCCTGCAACCCACCGCACTCTGCTGCCTTCTGCCACCTTGCGGTCAGCTTGCTTTTTCCTCCTGTTTCCTGCTTAGTTGCCTGTTCTCTCTTGCTGTACTGCCATAACTATTGTCCTGAATGTCTTGCCTGTGTTTTTATTTGCCTTACTGCTGTATTGTGATTATTGTTGTCTGTCCATCATGTCTGTTTTTTCTGCCTGCTTGGGTGTTTTTCCGTGCCTCATTGCTGTGTTCTGCACCTCATTGCTGTCCTGACTTTTCTCACACTGGTGTCTCATTACTGTGCTCCCCTGTTGTAACTGTGTTTACTTTATTGATAATAAAAGTACCCTTTTCCCTGTTCTTGTCTCCTTTTCTCCTCTAGCTCATTCCAGCACATTTTGGCCGCTGCTTGCTCCAACTAATACCAACCAGTGCCCCTACCTCCTCGCAGGACCTACTTAGAGGAGGAAAGGCAAGCTTGACTGCGCCTGGACCACGCCCAGCGCCATGGACCCTGGCTCTCCTACTATCCACAGATACATTGCACCCGAGCTCTGAACCCTGGACCCCAGACTCTGCAACAACAACTGCTGTCTCTCCTCCCCACAATCAGCAGCAGAACTGTTTTCATGCTGGCTCAGCCTCTTCTTATGTTACGCCAGCACACACGGTGACCACTACCACGCCAACTACCTCTGCTTCAGAACAACTTCACTTATTCCTGCTCAACGATCACTATGCAAGCATGACACTGAGATTTGGGACGCCATCACCTCCCCGACCCTCAAAGTCATTTTCCTCACCAAAACCTGGCTCACTGTCGCATCCGCGTCCAAGATTGCCTTAGCAATGCCCGATGGTTACAAGATTACATATCAAGACCGCATCTACAAACACGGAGGTGAAATGGCCATCACCCACACAGAAACCATCCACAGCTCCACCACCACTGACGACATCACCCCTATCATGGAACCCCTCAATTTCCAATTTAAACTGATGACAGAATCACCATCAGAGAAAACCCTTGTCTACAGACCTCCAGGCCCATACCCCAGCTTCTGTGATGTCATTCCTGAACTCATCGCCTGCTTAGCATTAACTCCAGGTGACCTCACCTCGATGACTACAATAACACCAACATAACATATATATTTGTAAAGTGCACGTTCACCTTAAGGGTATCTTGGTGCTGAATAACAGATGTTTATTGTTACCCAACTCAATGGTACTCATTTTTATCAACTTCAGAAGGATGAAAGGCTGAGTGGACTCACTGGGGTTTGAACCTGTGATCTTGAGGGAGAACACAAGCCCCTACAGTGGGCGCATTAGTCCACTAAGCCACCAGAACCCGATGACCTGCACCAACCTCATGGAAAGCATAAACAGCATCCGCCTCACCTAACTAGACACCAACCCCACACACATTGCAGGCCATCTTCATGGCCAGCGAAAGGGTCAAGTACAGCCACGTCACAGGCTCACATGGACAGACCACACCATACTCCACTTCTCCATCACACGATCTCCCAGCACCAGCACCAAGTAGTCCAGCACCTCACACCACAGAAATAACATGTCAGTGGACTGGCATACTCAACACCTCCCACACTGACACTGCAAACAACCTGGAACAAGCCGTCAATAACTTCTTTGCCTGGATCACCGACTGCACCAATGGAGTCACCTCCATTAAGCCCACCAAACGCAAGAGATCTTCGAATCAAGCAAGTTGGTATTCCACCTAACTCAGAATCACTAAACACAGCTTCAAACGACTTGAAAGGAAATGGTGCGCCAGCAAGGACACCACAGACCAAGCCACATTCTAAACTATTACCACCAGCTCCTGAAAGAGATGCAAAAGAGTGCTCTCGATGACCTCATTGAAGCCAGCTTTAACTGCAGCAAAGAACTCTTCATCATCATCAGAGAGTTCTCCAACCCCTCAGCCACTGAAAACATCAGCACTCTGTTAGAAATGGGGGTCTCCAGTTGGCAGAAGTAGGTACCTTTGTCCAATAGAGATCCTTGCTTCTAGTCAGGGTAAGTGGGATACACTCCTAATATAACCCCTTCTCACCCCCTTGGTAGCTTGGCACAAGCAGACAGGCTTATCTCACAGGCAGTGTGTAAAGCATTTGTGAACACATAGAGTAATACAGTGAAAACACTACAAATGGACACCACAGCAGTTTAGAAAAGTAAGTAATCTTTATCTAAACCAAAACAAGACCAAACAACAAACATCCACATTACAGTATTAGTATTAAAAATAAGGCTTTCAAATGGCAGAAATAGTTCAGTTCAAGCAAAATTGCAGATGCAACACTTTTCTCACAAAGTACCTGGGATACGTCACGCAAACAAACAAAACGGGCCACAGGACAGGTGATGCATCGGTTCCTTACACTCAGGAAAGGTGATGCTTGGTTCCTTGCTTCGGGGGAGGTGATGCGTCGGTTCCTTACTGCAGCACAGGTGAGGTGATGCGTTGGTTCCTTACCGAAGAGGCGGCGATGCGTCGTTTTTTTTTACTGTGTGGGGCGGTGATGCATCAGTTTCTTACTGTGTCCCCCAATGATGCGACAGACTTATCGCCTCAATGTGATGCGATGATCCAGTGACGATGCGTGAACTCGGGCAGCCGCACAGCAGGCCTTGCGTCGAACTCGGTGCGATGATCTCAGACTTCGGAGATCGGTGCACTCGATACGGCGTGCAGCGATTTCTCGAGCCGCAACGGGCACTGCGACGGTTTCTTCAGCAATGAGTCGGAAACAGGTGCGGATGCGTCTCGCTCCTTCGCCGTTGCGTTGGTTTTCCAGCTCCCAGCGGAAAACAGTCTCTAGAAGTCCAGAACAGCAGCAGGCACCTCTTTGCAGGTGAGAATTCCTAGCAAGGAAATTCAGGGGAGCTGGTGGTGAAGTGTTTGTGTCCCTAAGACTTAAGAACAGGGGGCAAGCTCAGTTTCAAGCCGTTGGAGATCTTCTTTCAAGCAGGTGACAAAGCAATCAGCAAAGTCCTTTTCTCCTTTCCTTTGCAGCAAGCAGCCACTGCAGGCCAACCCCAGACAGCAAACAGCACAGGGGCAGTATTCCTCCTCAGCTTTTCCGGCTCTTGTCCTTGGCAAAGGTTCCTCTTGATTCCCAGAAGGGATCTAAAAGTCTGGGGTCTGGGCCCCTCTTAGTATACACCAAAATCCTTTGTTCTCTGAAGGCAGAGAGTGTCTGTACCCAGCCAAAACCAGTTTTGTCCTACTGGTGCAGCTTCCTGGCAGGAGGTGGAGACAGCATTGATGAAGGCAGACCAGGCCCATTCAGGTGGAAGGAAAGCTCATCCCCTACACTAAATGCAGCCCAGGTCTATTCAGCCCCGCCCTGACTCATCAGACTTCTGGAGTCACTGCCGCTCTCCAGCCCCTGTCTTCCAAAAGCCAGACATGCAATACACAAACATAGCAGAGGCACACTGGACTGTTAGGCAAGAAAACACCTACTTTCTAAAAGTGGTATTTTCAAACACAGAATGTAAAAATCACCCTCACGAAAAGATGTATTTTAACATTCTGAGTTCAGGCATACTAAACTTAATTCTTCTCCTTGTTCCCAGGGCTAGTTATGTTTATCAGATGTTATAAACAAGCACCCCATTCTGTCCTATGGGAACAGGTAACCTTGCAATTGTGAAAAACAAAATTGGCAGCATTTCACTTTCGGACATGTCACACACATCAGTGCATCTCCTACCTTTCATAGACAATGCACCCTGCCCACAAGGGGTACCTTGGGCCTACGTTAGGGGTGACTAATATGCAGAAAAGGGAAGGTTTAGGGACTGGAAAGTGGGTGCACTTGCCAAGTCGACACAGCAATCCAGACTGCACACAGGCTCTGCAATGGCAGGCCAGCGTTACATTTTAGAGGCTGCTTCTGTGGGTGGCACAATCAGTGCTGCAGCCCACTAGCAGCATTTGGTTGACAGGCCCCGGGCACACACACTGCATTAAACTAGGGTCTGACGAGTAAATCAAATATGCCAATCATGGAATCATCAATTCAGAACAACAATTTACAAAGGGAGCACTTGCACTTTGGCACTGAACAGCAGTGGCAAGGTTCCTAAATCATCTAGATCAGCAAAACAGAGTCCAACACACAGCAAAAACACAGGAGGCAACAGCAAAAAAAATGGAAGGGAGACCCACGCCAATGTTGCCAGGTCTAACACACTCCTTTCCAGGATCTCCGTGACTCCCTAGTGGACTTCTTCCACAACAAGATCTTCACCATCTACAAAACCCTCGAACCCCAGCCCATCTCAGCCGACTGCCTCAGCCTCTTTGCACGAACCGAGGCAAACCACGACCACCTGCTCATCACCTGGTACCAACTCAGTGCACAAAACACCACAGACATCATGAACCCTGTCCACTCAGGAGCACCCACAGACCCCTGTCTCCACCACCTCTTCAACCTCAGAAGCAAGACCATCAGTCACGAGCTGACCACCATTCTCAACACTTCGATTACCATGGCCACGTTCCCTGAAGAATGGAAACACACTGAAGTCAAACCCCTCCTTAAGAAACCTTCCGCTGACCCCAACAATCTCAAGAACTACCGTCCCATCTCCCTATTCCTCGTTGCCAGGCAAGGTCCAAAAAAAGCCATCAACCGCCACCTCACAGACCACCTTGAGAGCAACAATCTCCTGGACTCTTCCCAATCTGGATTCTGCACCAACCACAGCACCAAAACCATCCTGATTGCAGCCACCAACGGCATCAGAATCCTCGTTGACGGTAGTGAAACAGCAACCCTGATCCTCCTTGATCTCTCAGTCGCTTTTGACCACACCCCTATCAACAGGCTTTGCTACTTGGGAATCCAAGGTGACACCCTTATATGGATCACATCCTTCCACGCCGGAAGAGGAACCCAGAGAATGTGCCTACCACCTCTCATCTCACAAACTAAGATTATCATTATGCAGAGTCCCTCAAGACTTGTCCTTTAGCCCTACACTGTTCAACACCTACATTACCCCCTGGTCAACATCATCAGGAGCCATGGACTAAACACCATATCCTACGCTGACGACACACTGCTCATCTTCTCGCTATCAGGAAACCCATCCACCACCATGGCCAACTTCTGCAGGTGCATGAAAAGCACGACTAGATGAAAGACAACCACCTCAAACTCAATACAGACAAAACTGAAGTGTGATCTTCAGGAACAACGCCTCCCAGGAGAACAACATCTGGTGGCCCTCCCAACTAGGACTCTCAACCACTCCAAAAGATAATGCCCACGACCTTGGCATCATCCTGAACAGCAAGCTAACCATGAAAAACCAGATCAACATTGTCTCCTCCACCTGCTACCTCACTCTCCTCATGCTCCTCAAGATCTTCAAATGTCTGCACGTCAACAACAGAAGAACCATCAATCAAGCCCTAGTGACCAGCGGCTGGACTTCGGCAATGCCCTTTGCACAGGAAGCACCTCGTACCTCCTGAAGAGACTGCAGATCATACAGAACTCAGCAGCTAGACTCATCCTCAACATACCCAAAAAGACCCACATCACCCATCATCTCAAGAAGCTCCACTGGCTCCCCATCCTGAAGAGATGCCAATTTAAGATGTTGATACACACCTACAAAGCCCAGCATACATCAGTCACCGTCTGAACTTCCACCAGCCTTCCACACAACTGCACTCTGCCTTCCTCTCCCTCGCCCACACACCCGCATCTGTAGTAGCAACAGTGCAGGACGCTCCTTCTCCTACTTCACCACAAAGTCCTGGAATGACCTGCACCTTCACATTTGGACCTCATCCTCCCTGCTGGAATTCAGAAGGGGAGTCAAGACCTCGCTGTTCAACTGAATACCCTCCTCCCCTCCACAGCACTGGGGTTCTCAGTGACTGGATACCCTTTCAGGTGTTTAGTCGTGCTCTACAAGTCCTGATTGATTGATTGATGATGTGGATGTCATCCATGGCAGCACTGAGAACAGTTTCCATGCTGTGGTTGTGTCTGAGTAGGTTGAAGGAGTTAGTGGTTTTTGAGGTATTTGGTGAGGTGTTTGTTGATAATTTTCTCTAAAACCTAGGCTGAGAAAGGTAACATGTAGATTAGTCTGTAGGGGGCAAGTGTTGAAGGGTCTGCAGAGTGTTTCTTCAGCATTGGGAGGACACTTGCGTATTTCCAAGCATCGGGGAAGGTCGCAGAAGAGATGGAGGCATACAAAATGGGTATGAGCATGGCTTTGATGTATTGCAGTCCTCTGGAGTAGGCATGGGTCGGTAATGAATCCGATGGGGACCCTGAGTGAATGGACTTCATGGTGGTGGAGGTTTCTTTGAGGGTGATGACAGGCCATGTGGTTAGAACTAGTTCTTTCAATAAGATCGGAAGGTGTTTGGCGAGGTCTGTCTTGTCTCGTTGGAGATTGAAGTTTCTGTAAATGTAGGTGATTTTCTTGCTGAAAAATTGAGAGGGATTGTTGCAGAGGTCCTGCGAGGGCGTGATTGTGTTGGGGACGGCCTATGATGAGGTGAAATCTTTCAGAATGGCATAGACTTTGTTTCTTCCGTTAGAGCTGGCATCAATGCGGTCCGGTAGAGCAGTATGTTTGGTGGTACGGATCATTTGGTGGTAATGTCTTTGGGCGGATTTGAACATGTTCCTGTCCGCATTGTTCCAGTTGTTTGCAGTGGCATTTCATCAGTCTGAGTTCCTCCGTGTACCAACTCTCTTGGGGTCTGGATCTTGTTGTATTGCTAAGTTTGCGGGGGACAAGGGAGTCATCACAGGAGGTAATCTAATTGTTGGAATTCTTGATGGCTTTGAGGAGGCTGTTACTGTGTTTCTTTCAGTGGGTGTTGATAGTGATGTTCCAGTCCTTGTCAGTGATGCTGTTCCAGTGTCTGTGGGCTGGTCTGGTAGTGGTGCCTGTGCATTGTATCAGGATGGAGATGTTGAACTTGACAAGGGAGTGTTCTGTCCAGGAGCGACTTGGATGTTGTTGAAGTTGGTGAATGTTCATGGGGTGTCCAGTGACATGCGTAGTTCCCTCACTGCGTAAGGGTCAGGCTTCCAAAGTCTTCAATCAGTGCTCTTGAGTTAGGGTCAGTGTGGTTTTCCAGGTGGAAGTTCAGGCCTCCAAGTAGAATGTAAGTGCTAGCATTGATGGTGAGTGGTGCGATTAGGTCAGTGATGGTGTCTGTGAGATTGGTGCACAGTCCCAGTGGTCTGTAGATGAGAGTGCCACTTTGGTTGAAGTTGGCTGTGAGGTGGAGCTTTAAAGACACATGCTCCATGTTGGAGGACGACTTGTCTATGGAAATGGTGCAGCGGATGGTGTTCTTATGGATGATGACGATTTCGCCTACAGTCTTGTGAAGTTTGTCTTTTCTGGCGGTCTTGTAGCTGGGGGGATGGCTGTTAAGGTGTCAGGTGCAGATGCAGGACGTCAGTTTTTGTGCAGATGGATGATGGGAAATCCAGTGATGTCACTTCCTGGGCAGATGGATGATAGAAATGAGTCATCTTGCTTGGCTTCTTCTATTAACAACAGTTTTGGCGGGAAGCCACAATGTCAAATCCTGTGCATCTGGATGATGGCAAATACAGTGATGTCACTTCCTGTGCAGATGGATAATGGAAAGTCTCTTGATTACAGTTATTTTTTACCTCCAGTCATTTGTACTTCTCTTTTATTCTTCACTCATGTTCATACTTCTTTACCCCTGGCAGAATGCTGAAGCACTTTGTAGATGGGTAGCATGCTGTTCCCGGGGAGTGCCCTGAATGGAATAGTGTGTCTGGACCTTATATGTGGATAATGTTGAAGATATGTGTAAGGACCATAGCTCTGCTCTTATCCTGCATTTGTAACTTCTCATATGCACGACCTCGAATGCAAATTAAGGGTGGGATAGCACGTTGTGAGGGATATGCAGTATGCATGCAGGCATTCATGCAGGTAAGCGGTCATGCAGGCAATTGCTCACACAGGTGGTCATGCAAGCTTGTAACTACCATCTGAGCATTGTAGTACTCATGAGCACTAAATAGAATCAAGGAATCAAGGAATTATTACATGGAAATATGACATGTTGACAAACCAGTAACATTAAGAAACAGAGTCCTGACAGGAAGGATTAGTCACCAAAAAATAATATAGGGTCTAACGGTTTCCTGATTAAATATCGATGTAACAAATATAGATATACACAAATATCGATGCAAAAATATAAAATAAAAAAATATCGACTTCCTATACTTAAACAGGTAAGTACAATAATATTGAATAAAAAATATCGAAGTAAAAAATATAGATGTAAAAATATTGACTTAAAAATATATATAACTTAAATAAAATATATTAAATAATATTAATATTTTTAACAAAATACATTACATTTAATATATATTTTAACTAAATATAACAAACTTAATTAAAAAATATAAACACACAAACATAAAAATTTATACATATACATATATTTACTGAAATATATTTTATTAACTATTATCTTTATTTAATTTATAAACTTTTTTGAATTATATAAAAATAAAATATATACATATATCAGTAATTTAAAATAGAATAAAACATTCTATAATTAATTAAACCATTAAACTATTAAAAGAAAAAGAAAACATACATTTTGCAACACAATAAATACAACAGCAGGGAAAGTGCTGGATAGCGTCGGGGTAAAAATTACTATTCCCTCTCCAGTGAGTGTAACAGCAGAGAAAGTGCTGGAAAGCGTAGGGGTAAAAATTACTATTTCCACTCCAGTGAGTGCAACAGCAGGGAAAGTGTTGGATAGCGGAGGGGTAAAAATTACTGTTCCCACTCCAGTGAGTGCAACAGCAGGGAAAGTGCTGGATAGCGGAGGGGTATAAATTACTATTCCCACTCCAGTGAGTGCAACAGTAGTGAAAGTGTTGTATACCACACCAATAAAAAAGGAAAAAAAACAAATTTTTATTAAAGGTTATTACCATAATTACTATAATTAATATTGAATTTAAATATATCATTAAAGATAATAAACATTAATTAATTACACATTCTTTAACACTATAATATCCAAAACACACACCTAAAATTAATTACACAATTACAATTAATAATTACTAATTAATCAATTTAAATTAATTAACAATTAATTAATAATTCATCAACAAAAAATAAATCACTTCCCACCCTTCCCACCATTTACACCTATAATCACCACAAGACACACCTACAATTAATTAAACAATTACCATAATTAATTAATAATTAATTGATTTAAATTAAGTCATAACTAATTATCAAACATTTATTAATAAATTCATGTACACATTTAACTCTATAAAATCACAATCATACAAATATAAATAAATATAAATTATTTTATAACTGTCATATAATTAAATTACTTCCCACCCTATTCCCCTATAAACCCACAACCCGCTACGGAACTAAAAACGCAAATTCAATTACATTTTTTTTATTAACTACTATAAATAATATTTATATAATTAAATTACTTCCCAACCTATTCCCCTATCAACCCACAACCCGCTACAGAACTAAAAACGCAAAATTAAATTAAAAAAAATATATTAACTACTAAAATCTTAACACATATAATAAAAATACAAACAATTCTCATACAAAAAACAAACAGCACACACATATAAAATATATACTAAAATACATAACATTAATAAAAAATCGATATTTTTAACAAACGATATTTAACACTTCGATATTTTTTCAATCGAGATTAATTACCTAAAATCGATATTCTTGCTCATGATATTTTTTCTGTCGATATTTCTGACCCACAATATTTTTACCTCGATATATGTGCAAATCGATATTTGTGCAAATCGATATTTGTACATCGATATTTTGGCTCTGCACCGGGTCTAACATAGTGAGATGAGACAATTGCAGAGGACATGTAGGCTAACCCAAGGTTAATTCCATAGGTCCACTTTTGATGTTTAGATGCCTCTGTAAGACTGCTGCCATTACTGCTTAAATATAAATAGGTATCTGGGTGCCCATTGCTTGGTTCAGATATGAGATCTCAAATAGTGAGATGAGAATTGTTGAATCATTCCCCTCCCTGCACTACCTCTTTCCTGAGGATTTTTCGAAAATGATGGTTGCCCTCGTCCACTACCAGTGCCATGCGTCATCATGGAACACCTCCTCACTACTACTGTCTTTTGGGTACATAGCAAGCTCTCTTGGGAGCTCTGATTGTGGTGGAGGTTTGAGCAAAAAGACCTGATTACTTACTCTTAATCTCCATTGCTCTCTATCCAACTCGTACTCATTCCAGTCATTTTTCCATGAGTAATGAGTACAGGAAATGCTAAATATAACCCCACATACACCCTCAGCTTGGTGTCACAAATAAATTTGCATTTCCCAGCACTTCTTGTAATCCAAAGCTTTGTAAAGGCCTGGTCCATTGAGTAATGACTGGGAAGAGGATGAGTTGGACTAAGAGTAACGATTACTGGGTAGGAATCAGGTCATTACCTGTAAGTCACTCGTCCTCCACCAATTATAAGCAATATAGCCTAACTCCGAGTGGATCCTTGGTTGCTCAGTAGTGAGAAATGAACCACAAAACCCATAACCAGAGTAGGCAACATTCCCACCATTTCTGATTGCAATATAGCACTCCAAAGTTCTTCTGCATCTCTTGTACATTTTGAAATCCATAGTGCTTAATGAAGGTGTGGTATGAGGTCCCAGTACCAACCTTACAAATCTCTTAAACCCCTTGAACCTCTGCCTAAGAAGCTGCCACAGATATAGGCAAAAACCTTGAACATCTTCTTGCACTGTCTCTTCTTGACTAAAATAAGCCAATCTGGTAGTTTCCATTAACAACCGACTCAGAGTTCCTTCAGAAGCCTTTTCACCCTGTCCAGAAAGGCCAAAAGTAAAAAGAAGAGAATCTGTCATCATGAACTTGCCAGAACCGTGTAGATAAATAGCAGTAGCAGTCTTAACATCCAAGAAACATAACTATTTCTCATCTTCTGAAGAAGGAGATGGATAAAAAGGTTGGAAGCATAATTTCTTGATGGTAGTGAAATTTAGAAAGAATTTTAGGATGGGAAGAAATCAGGCCTTGAAATTACAGCTTCATCTGAGAACCTCAAAAGTGATTGTCAAACAAGAGCAGAGAGTTCACCCAGCCTTCCTGCAGAATTGATTGCTACCAGGAACAATATTTGAGATCTGACGTCTCCTACAGTTCAATCGGAGGGTTTTGTAAAGGTGCACCAGAGTGACAAATAGGACATACCATAGAAAAACTTTTAAACATTGTTGAAAAAAATAAAGGCTCAGCGTCATGTATTGAAGAGTCTCCTGCAAGAAAGGCCTTATTAGCAAGACACTGTAATTTCATTGAAGATAACGGCAAATTCTTGGTAAATCCATCTGCTAAGAATTGAAGAATAGCAGAGACAGGACAAGAAATTGAAGACAGTTGGTGCTAAGAATGCTAAGAGTTAAAACAACCCCAATGCCTTGAATAAGGCTTCAGAGTAGATGGGTTTCTCGAAGATTGAATCAATTCCACCAGATTAGGGGGTAACTCTTTTTTTAAAAGGGTCAACTTCTCACCCTCTAGACTGATAGGTTGCGTCTCAGAGGAAGGAGAGAGCTAAAGATTTTTAACAGAACAGGAAGGGGAGGAAAAATCCAAAGGACGTTGCATAGCCATCTGCTTGAGGAGTGGAAACCATGTCCTTCTGGGCCAGTTTAGCATCACCAGCATCTCATGTGCTTTCTCATGCTTGATCTACAGTAAAAGCCTCTGAATTAGTGGAAACAATGGTGCGGGCTACTTACAACGTGACACATCTGGGAGATGCGTCACGTTGTAAAGCCCTGCGCCAGAAGTAGGCGTTCCTGCGTGGTGGGGGGGGGGGGCGTTCCAGCGCAGGAACGCCTCCTAAAAGTGGCTGAGTGAAATCTACAAGATTTCACTCAGTCACTTTTAGGCCCATGCTGCGTCAAAACCCTGCGCCTGCCTGAAGCAGGCGTAAGGATTGACGCAGCATTAACAAGATAGGGCCCCCAAGAGCATTGCTGGAGCTGCGTTGCGCTTGCGACGCAACTCCAGCAATGCGCCACTTTTACGGCACAGATGCGTCACGCATCTGTGCCGTTTTTGCCCCATGGTGCGCCGCATTGTAAATACGGCGCATCCATGGTGGCGGAGCCGTGACGCACAATAACTGGCGCATCCCTGCTGATATGCAGGGATGCACCAGTTATTGTAAATTTGCCCCTCAGTCTTTACCAACACATTGGATAAAAGGAGATGCTGCTTGAAGTGCAGTAGTGCTTTGAACACTGCTGTCACTCTCTCCATTTCAATGTCCGCAAAGATTCTGACAAAGTGCATCTTCCTTGAATCAGTAGGTCCTAGAGTTGCACCCCATCCAAGGAATTGACATCTGTCGTCACTATCAATGGTGGGTTTAACTGCATGGGAATCCCCTTGGAAAGATTGGCTGACACCAGCAACCATTGAAGTGCCATCTTGAGATACAGGAATCATGTGCTCCAGGTCCTGAGATGAGTGTGCCCAGTGCTTGTGCAGACACCATAGCAATGGCTTGAGATGCTGTCATGCCCACTGGGCTATGAACATACAAGCTATCATATGACCTTCTACTTCCATCAGTGGAAGGTTTTTCCTTCCTTCTTTTGCAGTAAGGGCTTCAATAGTGTCAATATTCAATCCACTCTTTTTACCTGGATCTGTTTAATAGAAAACTATGTTGGCTTAACATAGTTAGAGGGGTTCTGGATCCTGTGGCAGCTGCTGATGCAACGGTGTTTGCAGCACCCAGTTTTCCGTGCATGGGAATACTTATTCCCCTTGCAAGTGAAGGCGCCAATTTAGAGGAGCTACCACTTTTGTGAAGACTCTTGGAGATGATCTTAACCCAAGAGAAGGACAGAGAGGGGTGGAATTTAAATTCATGCTGGTAGAATTATAGGGATTTCATGCATTTTGCACTACGCTAAATTCCCAAAATGACGCCATTACACCACTTCATGTACTTACGGACCATTTGCAATAAAAATTTACAGTGAAGTGCGCCATTTGCATGCAAACAACAGAACGTAAGGGGCTGTTGCTCGTGCTGCTTTGCCAAAATGCTTCCTCGCATCAAAAATAAAGCACAAAATGCCAGATTTTGTGTAATTATGCATAATCTGCTGTTATTATACCAAACGTACGAGTAATTACATGAAAGCAAACTATGCAACGTTTGCACACCCCTAAAAAGGTCTCTAAACTTTGTGTAAACATACCTAAATGATGTTGTATTATGCTGATATACACGTATGAAGAGAAATACTAATATCCATATATATAACAACAAATATATTCACTGTTTATCAAATATGAATGTTGTTTCCCATGGTGTTGTATTAGCTGAAAACTTTCCAGGCTCTTATCAGGTCCAGAAGCCACAATGCCCCATGTTTCACATTGCACATCTTCGATAACAATAACCTTGTTTTCAAACTTGGCAAGAGAAGCAAGAATTTGTGAAAAGAATGGAGCCAGTATTTGTGGCCTTCAAAGACATCCTGTGCTTCCTTGAGAAAGATGCTGACACCTGCACACTAGATAAGTGTATGCTGAGAACAATACATTTCTGCCACGTGGTCATACATTAACTTGAGCGGACATACATTGTATGTATACTGGAGTGATTCTACTTGTGTTTTGGCTCATAGCTCACACTGACCGTTTTCTTTCAGGAGCCCTGGCAAATTGAAATGGAAATTGTCTTTTGATCTTTTTGCTTTGTTTCCTGCTCTTTTGCATTAAACACTTGTTGGACTTTAGGATTCCTGACTTCTTGTGGTTTATTTTTAGCAACTGCCAGTGTTGATTCTTCACACTGACCCTCAAATATCTCTGATGAGATTTCTCCAACTTAACATGCAAATGTGCATCCATCAAACCCAGGGCTGCAAGGCAGTAATCCTTCTGTATGAACAAATTATCCACTGCAACATCTCCATCTTGAATGGAATTTTCTTCTCAAATTTGTTCAGGTTTTTCAAGTTTAAGACCAACCGAAAAACACAGGACCTTATTTATGACGCCCTCCAGCAATGCGCCACTTTTGCGCCTACAGGTACATCAGGATTACTGACGCAGCTACGACCTCACTGCATCAAATCCTTACGCCTGCTTGAAGCTTGCCCCATGTGAAATGACACATTGCTGGAGTTGCGTCTGTTTCCAGACAATTTCCAGCAATGCACCATTTTTGCACCTACAGGCACATCAGGATTACCAACACATCTGTAAATCTTTGTGACATGGAGCGCCGTACAGTAAATACGACACATCCATGGTGTTGCAAGGATGCATTTATGAAAAGTGTTGAATCGCCGTTTTCCCGCCGCGATGCGACACTTTTCATAAATGAGGCCCACAGTATACACCCTTCCCTTTTCTTTATCCAAAATTGCTAAAATCCTATGGGTGACATCCACCTGCGTGCCTGTCTGAACCTTGAGAATGTTTTCTTCTGCCATTGATTATCTATCAATCAGACTTGCGAACATAGAGACTACATATATTGTATCATGCAGGTTTTCTTCCATGGACTCCAAGGGATAACTCTTGTACATAAGCTGTGGAAAGTTAATCTGGTCTGGATACTTTCATTCATTAAAAACATCTTCTTTTAGATGTTGCTGGATTGGCAGGAGTACACACTGAGGTCTTTTAAATTGACCCAATATGGTGCCTTTGGTAGCACCATCAACCTCCTCCACAGGGAAACACATATTTTCCCTGACATGGTTCAGTAAATCAAGCAATACATTCTTAGAGATACATTTCCCTTTAGTTCTGGCATTGAAGACAAGGTTTCAACTGAGTAGTCTGATGCTGACAGCTCAGAGTATATAGATTCCTTCGTTGAAATATTTCTGCTGACATTCTTTTTTTAATAGATAATAAAGATTCCAAAGATCCTCTCTTCCTCCTTGTTTCCTCCCGTGCTCTTCCTAGATGGCGATGAAAGAGGAGCCGACTCACTTGAAGAGGATGGTGATGGATACCAATATCTCATTTTCTCAAACTGTTTCCTAATGATTCAAATTTAGACAATCAAAATAACACATAGGGCCCGATTCACTGAACTAACTTAAGACAAAATCATAAACTTACTACTATTTTGGTATTCACAGAAGGCACTTACTCATTTTGGTATTCACAGAAGGCACTTACTCATTTCAGTATTCACAGAAGTTAGGAGTCCTAAATTTAGGACTCCTAAATGCCTTCTGTGAATACCGAAAGTCTTAAAATTAGGATTTTTCTCAATTTACTAGTAGTAAAGTTAGGACTCCTAACTTTAGGACTCCTAAATGCCTTCTGTGAATACTGAAAGCCTTAAAATTAGGATTTTTCTCAGTTTAGGAGTCCTAAAGTTAGGACTACTACTACTAAACTGAGAAAAACCCAATTTTAAGGCTTTCGGTATTCACAGAAGGCATTTAGGAGTCCTAAAGTTAGGAGTCCTAACTTTACTACTACTAAATTGTGAAAAATCCTAATTTTAAGACTTTCGGTATTCACAGAAGGCATTTAGGAGTCCTAAAGTTAGGAGTCCTAACTTTACTACTACTGAATTGAGAAATATCCTAATTTTAAGACTTTCGGTATTCACAGAAGGCATTTAGGAGTCCTAAAGTTAGGAGTCCTAACTTTACTACTACTAAATTGTGAAAAATCCTAATTTTAAGACTTTCAGTATTCACAGAAGGCATTTAGGAGTCCTAAAGTTAGGAGTCCTAACTTTACTACTACTAAATTGTGAAAAATCCTAATTTTAAGACTTTCGGTATTCACAGAAGGCATTTAGGAGTCCTAAAGTTAGGAGTCCTAACTTTACTACTACTGAATTGAGAAAAATCCTAATTTTAAGACTTTCGGTATTCACAGAAGGCATTTAGGAGTCCTAAAGTTAGGAGTCCTAACTTCTGTGAATACCGAAATGAGTAAGTGCCTTCTGTGAATACCAAAATGAGTAAGTGCCTTCTGTGAATACCAAAAGGGTAGTAAGTTTAGGATTTTGTCTTAAGTTAGTTCTGTGAATCGGGCCCTTGGAATTTAAACAAAATCTAATTCCATCAGGGTTCTTATCTCCTTATATGGGGTGCTTCATGATCTTCGCATTCAAATAGGCACCCAAAATGAAACTTAACACGCACACAGGCAAATTCCAGTCCGCGCATGAGTAATGGAGAGGATGCTCTGATGTAGGGCCGCTACTAACGTGCATGTGCTACCAACAAATGCAACACGCGAGAGCTGATATTAATCCAACCGCTGAAAATTGAACCAAAAATAATGAAGAAGGGTGACATATTGAGAATCTACCTGAGCCTTGTCACGCCTGCCCCATGGTAAGATGGCGATAACACATCTGCAGCGTAATCACACCGATTTGGATTCAAGGGTCCATTCCACCACTCCACATAGCCTACAGCATCCACATTGGACCAGATCTTCCTATTCACAGCAGGAGCAAAACATTTGCACATCGTTGGTGGTATAGCCCAGCTACTACCTCTGTATCCCTGTCCTGCATCTCTCATCCCAACAGGAAACGAAACAGGAAGTGCTTGGGACTGTTAACCTCCATATGGTAACCAGCTAAGGGTGAGTGTGGTCATATTTAGCTTTTCCAGTTTTGTTTCCTGTCTTTAGGAATGGTTACCCCTTTTCCTACCATAACTTCTCAAATGTGGGCACTTTTAGGTTAAAAAAAATGGACTTGGATGAGGAAAAATTTCATTTTCTGTGGAAAAATTATATGTGGGTTATTGGCCGAGTGCCACTGAAGAACTGGTTTGAGCTGCTATTCTAAGCAAAAGTCTTGAAACAGTTCTATTGGCTGTGTAAATGTTAGCAATGAACTTCTCTGTGTGTTACATGTTTTGTCACACCAGTGCCTGTGAACTCATTATGCGCCCCCTTTCCTTCGCTTGTTTGCTGCAGCTTCTTGGTCTACCTGCTGCCTTGATGGGGAGCCTTCTTGTGTTACTATGCACTCCCAATAAATGCAGTCAGTTGAGACATTGCTATTCACAAACACCCCCCTTTCCTCACTTTGTGTTGGTAAACCTCTGGGGTCATTGGTACTATAGTGTGGACCAGGAGATGGGGTGGAAGGGGATTATGGGGTGTACCCTGAGTCTATCCTGAGAAATTAGGAGTTGTAGAGGGAATCATTAAATCCACCCAATTTCCCTGGAAATTCTCCTTTTTTCAAGGTTTTTCACCCAGAGATGTCGCTGACTTAAAGCAAAAGTCCCTGGGTAAAGACTCTGGTTCTGTAGTATATCACAGGTCTCATAATTCAGATTGGGGCCAGTAACTACTGTTAACGGCTCCACAGTGAGGCTTTTTGTGTCGTCAGTAGGCCCTCTGGAGCGCCTGGTGCAGGGCGCTGAAGCTGTATTTCGCAGTACAGTGTAACTCCCTTGACACTTGATGACAGATCTGGAGAGGTTTAAGTGAGCTCTGATTGCCTGGGGCTCTTATCTTCTCCAGCGTGTTTGAGCACCCTATGGGTTGCCCTACGGCGGGAGACATAGAGATGTAAATGGATCCTCTGGAAACTATCAATGAATGCAGGTTGAGACTATATCCTGTAGTCCCCATTGTGAGACTCTTGACCCATTTCGATATACAGACCAGGTCAAGAATTGTGCATCAGAAGCTGCACTTTTAGAAGCTTCGCATCCTGGCCCATTGATGGAACGGCCCTGTGAGTATAGGTGTAGTTAGGGACAGGACCCACCCTCTTCAGGCCCCCCTTTGCAAAGGTGTAGGAACCTGAACAGAATCACAGACTTGTGTGGGGGTGCGGGGAAGATTTGCTCAATATCTGTGAGAGCCAAACCCCAAAAATCATCTGAATCCCAATATTTTGATCACCCCAATTGTTACCAAATTAATTTGGCTCAAAATCTCCAATAAATCTAGCAGTTAGAGACTACACTCCTCGTGGAAAAATACACATTTCAGCAGAGCAAAGGAGAATAAATTAGGAAACACTAATAACTGAGTTTTAGAACACAAATAGGGCAAAATTAGTTTTGTTACAGAATTTTTTAGTAAATGCGGTACAGAGAAAGAAAATGCATATGAAGGCCCAAATAGAGAAATACAGAATCATAAAACGTAGCCCTCGCTAAACAAGTTTAGGCAAAACCCTTAGTGTCAAACTCATAAAGAGTACTAACATCCCAATAGTAAAATCTAAGAAAAATAGGCAAAGTCTTAGGAGAGAAATAAAAATCACCCCCGCAGCAAAATGAACAAAATGATCTTCGCGTAAAAATGGAACGAGTCCTGCAATGCCAAAGCCCAAGAGTTTTTATAACATATCATAACACATTTTTTTAATAGATTCTGCAATTTCGGCATGGTATGATCGTAGTTAGGGCCTCACCGGCAAATCAGAAACAGCAATGTAATAGATTAAGAGCCTTATTTATGAAAATAGTGGCACAGGGCAGTGCAGCAAGTCGCCTATTTATCTAATACTGCTAATTCCTGTCCTTTTCCCTGCACTGGTGTCGTATTGGCAGCCTGGCGCCAATGTAGGAATCCTTGCACAATGCCTCCGTTGCATGCAGGGTTGTTTTTGTGCAGGAAGGGGCACCTTCCTCCACAAAAACAACCTTGAGAGGCATATTCCTCTTTCTATGTGTGCAGCACATGTAAAAAGAGGAAAAAAAAAGAATAAATAAAGATTTTTCCTCATTGCATCTTGCCTGGGGAGGCGTATATTTTGGCGCATTCCCAGGTTCCCAAGTCTTGTAATCCTGGGAATGCAAAAAAAACATGGGAAATGCATTGGAACATCCACCACAACGCCCGTGGAACGCCTCCCTTGCTCAGAGTAAGGCAACGCAGCGATTTGCGCTGCACTGCCTTACTCCAGGTTTTTTAAGCCACTCAAAGCGGCTTTCTGTGGCCTCATTAATCTGACTTAGAGGCTTGCGTCACTCATGTACCACTTTGCGTGGTGTAAACGTGACGCAAGCCTCCCATAAATATACCCCCCAAAATTTTTAGTACTAACCCATTTTTTAAGGCAAGAGAAATCTTCCACCTACTCTCTCAGCAACTGAACTCCGAAGATGATCAGCCCAAAATGAAAGATTTCTTAAACAATGGCTCATAAAATTAACACTCCCTCAGCTGAACTTCCGGCGGAAGTCCTTGAATATGATACTTTGGGGACAGGATGGAAGCTTCATTCACAATACACATTTCCTAACAAAATAGTTCATTTTTTAATCTTGGATGTCATTCACTTGGTGCCCCACAGAAACGAGCAGAGAGATGGTTTGCAGCAAGACACTGATTGGGAGGGGCAATGTGTAAGAGTAGGATAAACAAACGCCCAAAACTGCATTCAGATTAGAATAAATGGCGCCTCATATGGAATATCGCTAAAGCCTTCAAATTTCAGAAATAATTTTCACCCGACATTACACATTCACACATTTAAAAAAAAAAGCCACTACAGCACTCTTCACCCTGTGTATCGCCTGTGCCAGCTAGCGGATGTGCAGGAGACAGCCCTGAGTATGGCACACAGCCTCATCCGCTGGAGGAGCACCTGGGTCGCCCATCCACATGCTCAAACTGGACCCATGCACCGGGTTCATAATCAGGCTCCAGGAATATCTGAGGAGTGAGAGCCATGTTTAGGCAATATTTCCGCCATGTTTCAGCCCTCTGCAGGACCGTACCCCTTTCTCACCTCTTGTCATTCACGAGCTCTACTTGTGCACGAATTTAGCAGACTTTTCAGAAGAGTCTCAGGGGACGAATACCTGGACGCTTTAGAGATTTCCCTGTGCCAGCTCCATAATGAAAACCGGAAAGCAATGGAGGGTAGAATTAGTATTTTAATGCAGCATAATAACACCTTTAGAAATGCGCAGACCCATTACCTTTTCCAAAGCATTTTGCAAACCTTTTTGCTTTGTTTTGTGTACTCGTTTGCTCCTGGACCCACGCTGTGTGCATCTCTTTAGGTAAAATATCCCCCCTTTCGCTGAAGGACACACCAGCCTCATGTATCAGCTTCTAGTTGAAAGAATGGCTTGTTATCGTTGGTCGTGAAGGAACTGCACAATGAAACACGAGTATCTGCATTGCATACAATGAATACGACGTACTTAGGTATTTATATGGTTTTTTAAAGTCCCTAAGGGGATTCTAATCCCTGTACAGGGGTATAAATAAAATAGGAATTGGCGTAGCCAATCGGTCTCAGCAATGGGAGCGCCTAATTACAGAGACGTTGAAAGTGGCGTTGGGCGGGGAATCAACCAATGAGCGTGCAGACTGCAGACAAAGGCCAGAAAATATGCATCAGTAATTTAAAGACGTTTGCATGCTGCAAGGGATGAGTGCTGCTTTTGTTTTTTAGGTCTCGCCGGACCCAGCGCATGCGCTGGTCTGTCGAGACTTTTTGAGAGGGCTCCAAAAAGTGCAACCAGGCCAGCCTAGAGCTACAGTGCATGTGCGCGGGCACGCGCGCCGCTCTTACCGTGATTACTTTCACTTTCGCGGCCGCACGGCCGCTTTGATGTTTGATCGCGATCACTTTCGAAGCCGCACGGCCGCTTGGCATAGCCAATAGGTCTTGCTTTTGGGACCTTATAAGTATTTAGTTATGCAACTGTTGCATGGCTAAACACTTATAAGGTCCTAAAGGCGAGACCTATTGGCTATGCCAATGCTTGTTGTACATGAGAAGCGTAAGTAGAGAGAGAATCAACTTCAAGGGAAGATAAGTCATGTTAGCACAGAGAAATTACAAACACAGGAAGAGTGGAGTACAAAGGGCAAGAAAGCACATTAGCACAGGACAGATACGCCATGGTTACAGAAAATGCAAGCCTGTCCCTCTGGAAAAAAACACAATGAGGAGGAAGAAGGATCAACCACTGTGGAGAGAGCTCAGTTACAGCATAAGAGAGCACTACTAAATGCAGCGCAGCTGGGAGTAAAGCCGTGTGCATATGTATTTGAATGAAGAATCTTACGCATGCCCGCATGCACACGGGGAAGGCCCACATATGCCAGAGGAAGAGCGTGCAACCAAGAGGGATAGAATGCAGGCGCCCATCCGTGCAACCGGGAGCACACATCCTAATGCAAAGAGTAACGCACACCACATACATCAGGGAGCGCGTACCTTCCCCGAAACAAACAGGGACAGGCAGAGAGTGCGCTCCACATACAATAGGGAGCGTCCTTAACTATAATGGGTGAGCGCTACTCTCTACAAGGGAGAGATGGGTGTACAAGAGACATCGTCAGAGGCTCAGGCTGCAGCGCGGTGCAGGGGGCCCCGGGTACAGGTCCCCGGGGGAAGGAGCGAACAATGGTCATGCAGAGCTAGAGACAACTGCCAGAGCAGCACCTGCCAGGTATAGTAATCCTGGACCCACCAGTTGATGCTGGCCAAGGCCTCTCAGGGCGCGACAGTCAAGCTGGAGCAGTACTCCTCCGGCCCACTGGTCTTTTCCGCTGCCATTTTATTTTCCTCATCAGAGAGAGTGACAGAGGCGGCGAAAGCAGTGCAAAGCAACACCCCACAGGACTTCATTCGAGTGCAACCGTGCGGGGCATCGGTGGGGATGGTAGTGTCTAGCAGACTCCAGGGAAAGGAGCAGTTGCATCAGACTCAACTCAAAGCTGCTTCCTGGGATCCTGGCGCCCGCCGTGAACATGATGAGTGGACGTGGAGAGAAACCGGGGAGAAGCTGATACAGCACTCTGTATTTTATTTGAGTTGTTTTTTGGTGCGATGAAACAATAAACTTACGCTGCCAGCACAGATACACTTGCACAGTGAAACCACACCGCTGCCGTGACCCGTTGCCCCTGCCCTTCCCCATGCGCAGCCAATGATGACGGAGAAAATGAAAAATGGGACGGTATAAGGAAAGAAAAATGGCGCTCGAAGCGAGTGAAAACACCAGCCCTCCTGAGGAAGGCTTGTAAACCAAGAAAAAAGAAGCTCCTAAAATGGTCATAAAATGAGGACTAGTGGAGAGATAGTGTACTTGATCTCTGCTCACGGGGAGGGGCAAACACAGGAAGAGGCACGACAAATGTATGCCATGGACAAATGAGGAGAAAGAATAGGAGAGCAGCGATGGAGCCAGCAGAAGTCTATGGGAGGGTTAAAGTCCACAAAGTACATACAGCATGTCTCATTGAGACAGCACAGGCACTGTCTACTACAGAGACCTAAACATATAGGGTGGACAAATTCAATCAGCTGCCTAATGAGTCTTTTCTCTGTAGTGTATGGTGCCAAAATATCATAACAAAGTGTAGTTTATATTGACAGAAATATTAGGCCCTATTTTTGTAAACGATATTTACGGCCTACTGTTCCTTTCAGACTACATTGTTGGCAATAATATTCTGACATGAAACCCCATTTAGTGAGCATGACATTCAATATAACTGTTTGCAAATAGTTTGAGTTGCTGGGAGAGGGGTTTTAGTAACTTCTTCCCGACCCTAGGATGGAAGTAGTTCCCATCCTTGTAGGTGCATCTGTTTTGAAGATTGAACGCTTTTGACATTGGCCCTGTGGCACACTAGCAGAGACTGTTGTGATGGTGGCCCTTTAAGAGGTGGCCTTAGTGGTCCATATGAGGACTTCATGGCCTGTTGCATCTCTACCAGAGGACCATCCTGCCTTGATACCTCTGACTTCATAACAGACAGCAGGGATATGGATGCTGTTCCTTCCATGGATATGGGTTCCATTCCTCCTAGACGAGGCAAGGCAGAGTAAAGCTGAAGGGCCTACCTTCAGTACAGGACAATGTTCTAAACACTCTTATGATGCTCTCATACCAATCTGTGGAGACAAAGTGCACTGGGGGGGTATAGCTCTGAGAAGGCACCTAACCTCTTGGGTGACTTGATCCTAGGCCTCACCTGCAGCTGTACCTGGGTAGAGAAGGATGCCTGGCTGCATGCTCTTGAATCATCTGTGGACTCAGGTGGTCAGGTAACCAGAGTGACTTCTTCTAATACATGGGAACATCACCACAGTCAAGAGGGAGACGTCACTGAAATCTTCCAAAAGGGAGGACGGAGATATGTTCGGTGTTCAGGCACTCATAATATATAGAGAAGCCAGTCTTTAGTCTTTCTCTGGCACTGGCTGTTTATCCCAGGGAAATGAAGTATTTTATACGACCCAACAAAGGCCCAGATTTACTAAATAATCATACAGTGCAGCAGCCGCAAATGCTGCGCTGAGCTGCATGAGAATGAGAGAGCAGGAGAGCGCCATATTTACAGAAACATGGCACTCTCCTCCCTGGCGCAGAAATGTGCTGCCATGTGCCACCATAGTGCAAATGTGTCTGCGTTATCCTAGCATAGGTTTTATACTGGGAGGTTAGCCTTCAAGTGCAAAATACTATGCTTAGGCTAACTTTAAAACTTTTCCCACCTTTCATGTGTGCTGTACAGTGGAGCACATATGCAAAGTTGGAAAAGAAAGGAGAAATAAAAGCATTTTTCAGTGATAGCACCTGATTGAAGTGGGTGCTATTTTTTGATGCAAAACCCTGTCAATTTTTTTCTAGTAAGTAGGGTTTTACGTCAGACACCTTGGGTGCCCATCCACCACCTATGGAAGGCCCCCTTGACACTAAGTAATGCAAAGCAGCGCTCTGTACTGCTTTGTGCTGCTATCAAGTGATTTTCCAGCGCAAAACATGTTTAGTGGTAGAAAGTAAATTAGTAAAAAAAGATTTTGCGTCGATTTGCGTCACTTTTGTGATGCAAACACAGCAGTAAATCTTAGTAAATATACCCCAAAGTTTCTTAGCATTTTTCTTTTGGTGCACCTGGGCAGGGTGGCAGGAAGAGATAGATAAACCTCGTCACATGCAGCAGAGAATATCCAAAGGTATTTTTAGGGGATTCCTTTAACCATGCACATGTACAGCCTGTGTTTTGGTATCCAAATGACTACCTATTCCCATCCTCACTGTTTATGCTGCACCACCCCAGCAGAAGGCTGCTGCTGTTACCCTCTGGACAGGTGGGACTGTTCTATTCTGCCTTACACATCAGCTTGCACCTTCCGGACCCCTTCTGAGACGCGCCTTAAACCATTCCTCATTCCTTCTTTGAAGCTTGCCTGCCCTGCCCTCTGCAGCATCCCGCGGCCTCCATCTCATTCTGGCTGGTCCTTCTGTGGCTGCAGACCTGGCTCCTCTTCTCAACCCTGCCAGCTTCCAAGGCTCCCAAGCTGTTTCATCTCATGCATCACAGACATTAAACTTGAGGGGACCATTCATCTCAAAGTGTGGCGGCCACGTCCAACCTGTAGTATATTGTCCTCGTGTGCTGAATGTGTCCCAGACTGTGGATTCCTCTGTCAGCCTATGGGGCTTACCATCACCTGACACATGACCTCACAGACCTTTGCAGAGAGGACAGGAGTTGGTGCACTGAGCAGCATCATAGCAGAGGTCAGCAGAGGGCGTTAAACTGTCCTCACCAGCTCTGGGATGACTCGTTTGCTAACGCTTGTGATCCTTAAAACACACACATGCAACTTGAGACGGTGTTGAATCTTGAATCTCTGCTTAGTCATTTCATCTCGTGGCAAATGAATTTGCAGCAGCAGGACCCAGTCAAAATCATAAATAAATGATGCTTCTTGGCCGTCGTTCTTCTTTGACAAATAAGTCCACACTAAAAAAATGAAACCTAGAATTATATTTTACCACCAGTGTGAGAATAACATAAACACTTTTGTCTTCTTGTTACTGTCATAAAATGAAATGAATTCAGTCAAACACACACAATATATCTGTCAAAACAAGACTATTATTCCACAAGAGAATTGCAAACTAGTGACTGATACATCCTCCTGGCTTCCTATGTGCACAGACTCATGAGCATTGTGCCTGCTGCTCCATGAAGGCTCTTACATAGTACAGACTGCAACATGAATTGCACGCGACACAGAGATTTGTGCAAGATAACGCAATCTGGTTAAGTGGCGACGCCACGATCCAGACGTAGATCTCATGCTGTTGAAGTTACCACCTTACACTCTGCCCACATCTCCATGTTCCACCGGTGATCAAGATCGCTTATGCGATCGAAACGCGTCCGGGGCGGACACTTGTCTGCACTTACTTCGGTGATGTTAATAAACTGCCATTAAGAAGTAACCACCATTTCTTGGATTGATTTATTATTTTTGAAGACTTTTGTGGTCCGTACCTGTTTTGGAAACCAGCAACTCAGACATAAATGCTATATAAATATATATATATATGGGGAAACCACAGTCCTGCCACGATCGTAGTTTTGAGATCAAAAAAACAGGTACGGACCTCCAACGTGGTGAAAAATCATTCTCTTTTATTGTGCAGATTTTAAAAGTGCCAGTGCAAAGTAATTCGACAGCAAGTGCCCAGCCTGACGCGTTTCGACTGCCAAACGGCAGTCTTGATCACATGACGCGCTAGACCAATGACAATGTATATATAGTTAAAACTATAAAGTCACATGATATAAGCATTCCAATCAGTTATAGACACAAGCATGGACAGTGAAAACAGACCATTACTTTCGTAAAGCATACTAGCTTAACCATAATGCATCATGTTTGAGACATATAAATATAGTCAAAAATAATGGCATAGTGCTCCAAATTTCAAGACATCAACCTTCCCACATTATGTTATTTTGATTCATAAATTCTAACACGGCAAAGATCATTTAAAACAAGAAAGTTTCTTATTTAAAAAAGCATGTGCTAATTCGAACCACCAATGCCCGGAAGAATACTAGTATTTTCTTTTTAAGTTAAATTGAATTCACTGTCAAATGCTCATACAAATCAGTCTTTTTAATCACTAAAATGGAATGTAAAAATGTGCAAAAAATATGCAAAAAAGTGCTAGTGTGCAAGTGCAAAAATATATATAAATAGATAAAGCAGCATATATGCAGACATCACTTGAGTCTAATTCTCATTTTCATCATCTTAATTTCCTTCTTTTTTTTCTCTCTTTTTCTCTCCTTTCTTTTTATCTCTCTCATTTCTGATTTTCCCTCTCCTGCTGTATTTTCAACACAGTTTTGAGATCTCATTTTCCAAATTAATCAGTTTCCTTCAACCTATTAAGAACATACAGGAGCAACACACAAAATGAACATTTGAATAAATTTGTTCTTAAAAGTATAAATACAAAGAAAAACACGTTCATAATAAACCAACGGTCTAAAAGAACAAACGTTTGAACTGTCAGATGTTAAAAAACAGTTAACCACAACAAATTTTATAATTATGATAAAATTCACAGAGCTTTAAAATCAGCAATATACCTCTCTTAAAACCAGTTAAAATCTAAAATAACATAGACTAAAAAACTGGAACATATAAAGAGAATATACATCGATTAAAGGAGTCGTCCCACAGTGTATATTTTATCTGACATAAATAATTATAAAAAGTTATGCAAATCATCACTATTATTCAATCCATTGGGCATTTTAGTGTCGAGTAACATAATGAATTCTGATTCAACCTGTCTTAACCTCTTTTCTCGATTACCTCCTATCATATTTTTGGGTACTGCGCTAATAACATAATAACTAAGATCATTCAAATTGTTATTATGCACAAGTTTAAAATGCCGCGCCACAGGATAATTGGGATCAGAATTCACAATCGCTCTCAGATGTTGTAATATTCTGTTAAACACCTGTAATTTGGTGCTGTACACATAAAGTAAGTGACAAGTACATTCTAGGACGTAAATAGCGAAGTCTGTTCTACAAGTGTAGTGACCTTGCATTTTAACTGGTTCTGAGCTAAAAGCTGTGACATATTGTGAAACGTTTTTTCCAAATTTACAAGCTCGACATGAACTACACCTGGAGAAACCTGATCTTGCCGAAAGCCAACTATTAGAAGTTATAATTTCAGGGCTATTTCTTACCGAAGCATCCCTCATTGAGGGTGCCCTTCTAAAAGTAAGGCTGGACAGTTTAGGCATAATTCGAGACAAAGTTAAATCCGATAGAATAATTGGCCAATTCTTATATAAAATCTTACGGACTTGTCTCTCCTGCCGACAAAAACTCGTAATTAATCTTATATTGTCAACAGCCTGAACAGCCAGACTGTCCGAGCTTTCATACAACTGCCTGGATGAGTTTGACGTATCAGGTAAAACATTCACATCATTAACTTAATTAGCTTTGTCACGAGCTATTGTCAAATCTGAAGCTTTATACCATCTATTCAAGAACCTTCCAAATGCCTCTGCTTGACATTGTTTAAGGTCCCCTTCATGACTACAAATGCGCTTAATTCGCAAGAATTCTCCATAGGGAATACTTCGTATAAGATGTTGAGGGTGTGAACTAGTTGCATGTAGTACTGAGTTTCCAGCTGTTGTTTTTCTATGCAATTTGGTATGAATCATATTGTCTTTGACAAAAATTTCAACATCCAGAAACTGTATCCTACTGTCACTAATATCCAATGTAAAAGTGAGATTTCGAGCATTAGAGTTTAGATCATTCACAAATTTTTGGGCTGTTTCAATAGAACCTTTCCAGATAATACACACATCATCTATGAACCTCCACCAGTGAAGCACATGTTGGTCATAAATATCTTGATGAGTAGTTCTAAGGACATGTTCCTCCCACCAGCCCACGTGTAAACACGCGTAACTAGGGGAGAAACATGCCCCCATCGCCGCTCTGCGTAATTGCTGAAACACTTCCTTATTAAATAAGAAAAAATTGTGAGTCAAACAAATCTCTATCATTTTGACCAACATTTTGTTATGTTCATACATAACAATATTTCTTTTATCCAAATAATAGCGAATAGCATTAAACCCGTCACTATGATGGATACTGGTGTACAAAGAACCAATGTCCATTGCTATTAAAAGACAATCCTCCTCCCATTTTACATTTCTTAGTTTAGTTAGAAAATGTCCAGTGTCCCTGATGAAAGATGGCAATTCCTCCACAAATTCATGTAGATAATGGTCCACATATTTTGACATTGCCTCTAAAAGGCTTTTACGTGCGGAAATAATTGGTCTACCAGGGACTGGTACCACCTTCTTATGCACTTTTGGAATAAAGTATAAAAAAGGAGTCATTGGATGATCATTTTTTAAAAAGTTATATTCATTTTTGGATAATCAGCCAACACGCTTCCACTGAGCCAGCTCACCAAAGACAAGTTCCTTATTTTTTCTTAGTTCCTGAAAATTGGCTCTCCTGTAACAATTAATATCATTAAGATGTGACCAGGCTTCCTCCATATACATGGTTCTAGGCCATAAAACAATATTCCCTCCCTTGTCAGCTTTTTTAATAATAATCTCCGTGTGTTCTTGTAGTTTGCGGATTAATTTAGTGGATTGCATTTCAGAAAATTTGCGCTGTCTCTTTTGTTGCATGACAGTGCTATTGAGTTGCTTCAATTCATTAACTATGCAGTCACTAAAAACATCAATCGCATCCCTCGGCATCATTGGGATGAAAGTAGAAGGGGGTCTAAATGGACTAGTACTTGGTGTGTTACCTGCTGCGTGTAAGTTCACCTGTGTTAGTTCATCTGGAATATCACCTGAATCAGCCAAAGATTGCATCGCCAACAAAGTGCCAACATCCGCTGCTTGCAGATTAGAACCAGATCCTGATATGGATCTACTTTGAGATGCAATATCCGCTGCATTCTTAAGTTGGAAATGCTTTCTTAATTTCAGCTTACAAATACATTTAAACACATCCACTCTTGTTTGTGTATATTCAAAACAATTAGTGGGACAATATGACAGTCCTAGGGCCAATAATTGCTTCTCTGCCAAAGTAAGCGTAATCTCAGACAAATTAATTACAGTATTATCAATCTCATCATTGGGTACCTGTCTTATTTCTTGTTGTTGAACTTTTTCTTGTTCTTTCCTTTGTAATTTGATTTTCCGCCTCTGTTTCCTCCGTTGGTTCCTTCTTGTTCTGGTTTCTGCGCTTGATTGCACGGTCTCAGAGTTTGCCGGCGGTCCTCCACTAAAAAAGAAAGCTCTTCACCAGGAGCGAAATTAATCGGAACTTGAGGTGCTTTACGACCACTACTATCGTCAGATTCCAGACTACTATCAACGCTACTGGTTTCCACTGAAGAACTGTTGCCATCTACTTGAGCGCCCACAGTCACATTAACATTTGTGTTATCTTCGTTTGTGAGCGCGCGACGTTTAATGTTGTCATACTTTTTGGAGAAAGTGAACACACGTCCCGTTTCATAGTCGCGTTTGTCCCTTGCAAACTTGAAAATGTTCCTCTCCTTAATAACTTCCTCGTGTTTTTTCAACCTGGTTAGAATCTCCTCTCGTCCTTTGGCAATCTGATCTTTATGTTCATCAGCTTCTAATAGCGTATTGGTATCTTCAATTTCTTTAAGCACCTCAACCCTGTCAATCACGGCATATTTAATCAATAACGAAACCATATTCATAGAGGCTTCTAGATTATTAGTCGCCCACTCCTTCAGCATTAAAGGGTTTGGTCTTTCAAAAGAAGGCGCAATCATTACCCGTAGGCCACGTGGGACTCTTCCCACTTCCTTGTATTTTTGTAGGGATTTCATTTCCCACCACTTGGTCATCTCCGTTCGGTGCAGTTTCTCCAGTTTCTTTAAAAGAATTTTCACATCATTATTGGTATTGATTCTGTTAGTCTGTTCGGTATGAATTGTCTCTACTTCCGAAATATTAGAAAACAAGGCGTCCGCCGCTGCTTCTCGGTCTTTCAGCGCGTCCGCTGTTGACAACATAGCATTTGATAAATCTGCATTCACTTGCAAAATTAACACCGAACGTCGTTCTTCTGCTCGGTGTATTACGATAACACCATTATCCTTGCTACCCGCAATGTACACTCAATCGTTCCACACTGATGCTCACCTACAGGGACAACAACCTCGGTTCCATCAACGTCTTCCGACTCCTCTGGAACTTTACGCTGTGTTCTTTCAGTGCAACAGTAACGACTAACGGCTTCAGTATGCGGGGGGCTGGCTTACGAAAATACCCCTTCCGGGTTGAAGTACATCCACTTCCGTGGTATCAACTGTATGCTGGCCAGCCACATCAAGCAGGGAGGGTCCGTAGAAACGAAGACAGCCGTTCCTCGTTCAAATCACAGGGAAACCACAGTCCTGCCACGATCGTAGTTTTGAGATCAAAAAAACAGGTACGGACCTCCAACGTGGTGAAATATCATTCTCTTTTATTGTGCAGATTTTAAAAGTGCCAGTGCAAAGTAATTTGACAGCAAGTGCCCAGCCTGACGCGTTTCGACTGCCAAACGGCAGTCTTGATCATATGACGCGCTGGATCAATGACAATGTATATATAGTTAAAACTATAAAGTCACATGATATAAGCATTACAATCAGTTATAGACACAAGCATGGACAGTGAAAACAGACCATTACATTCGTAAAGCATACTAGCTTAACCATAATGCATCATGTAAATGCATCAGTAAATACTGGGAGGTTAGCCTTCCAGTACTAAATACTATGCTTAGGCTAACTTTAAAACTTTTCCCACCTTTCATGTGTGCTGTACAGTGGAGCACACATGCAAAGTTGGAAAATAAAGGAGAAATAAAAGCATTTTTCTGTGATAGCACCTGATTGAAGTGGGTGCAATTTTTTGCTACAAAACCCTGTCAACTTTTTTCGAGTAAGTAGCGTTTTACGTCAGAAACCTTGGGTGCCCATCCACCACCTATGGAAGGCCCCCTTGACGCTAAGTAATGCAAAGCAGCGCTCTGTACTGCTTTGTGCTGCTATCAAGTGATTTTCCAGCGCAAAACATGTTTAGTGGTAGAAAGTAAATTAGTAAAAAAAGATTTTGCGTCGATTTGCGTCACTTTTGTGATGCAAACACAGCAGTAAATCTTAGTAAATATACCCCAAAGTTTCTTAGCATTTTTCTTTTGGTGCACCTGGGCAGGGTGGCAGGAAGAGATAGATAGACCTCGTCACATGCAGCAGAGAATATCCAAAGGTATTTTTAGGGGATTCCTTTAACCATGCACATGTACAGCCTGTGTTTTGGTATCCTAATGACTACCTATTCCCATCCTCACTGTTTATGCTGCACCACCCCAGCAGAAGGCTGCTGCTGTTACCCTCTGGACAGGTGGGACTGTTCTATTCTGCCTTACACATCAGCTTGCACCTTCCGGACCCCTTCTCAGACCTCCTTAAACCATTCCTCATTCCTTCTTTGAAGCTTGCCTGCCCTGCCCTCTGCAGCATCCCGCGGCCTCCATCTCATTCTGGCTGGTCCTTCTGTGGCTGCAGACCTGGCTCCTCTTCTCAACCCTGCCAGCTTCCAAGGCTCCCAAGCTGTTTCATCTCATGCATCACAGACATTAAACTTGAGGGGACCATTCATCTCAAAGTGTGGCGGCCACGTCCAACCTGTAGTATATTGTCCTCGTGTGCTGAATGTGTCCCAGACTGTGGATTCCTCTGTCAGCCTATGGGGCTTACCATCACCTGACACATGACCTCACAGACCTTTGCAGAGAGGACAGGAGTTGGTGCACTGAGCAGCATCATAGCAGAGGTCAGCAGAGGGCGTTAAACTGTCCTCACCAGCTCTGGGATGACTCGTTTGCTAACGCTTGTGATCCTTAAAACACACACATGCAACTTGAGAGGGTGTTGAATCTTGAATCTCTGCTTAGTCATTTCATCTCGAGGCAAATGAATTTGCAGCAGCAGGACCCAGTCAAAATCATAAATAAAAGATGCTTCTTGGCCGTCGTTCTTCTTTGACAAATAAGTCCACACTAAAAAAATGAAACCTAGAATTATATTTTACCACCAGTGTGAGAATAACATAAACACTTTTGTCTTCTTGTTACTGTCATAAAATGAAATGAATTCAGTCAAACACACTCAATATATCTGTCAAAACAAGACTATTAATCCACAAGAGAATTGCAAACTAGTGACTGATACATCCTCCTGGCTTCCTATGTGCACAGACTCATGAGCAGTGTGCCTGCTGCTCCATGAAGGTTCTATCGTAGTACAGACTGCAAAATGAATTGCACGCGGCACAGAGATTTGTGCAAGATAACGCAATCTGGTTAAGTGGCGACGCCACGATCCAGACATAGATCTCATGCTGTTGAAGTTATCACCTTACACTCTGCCCACATCTCCATGTTCCACCGGTGATCAAGAATGCTTATGTGATCGAAACACGTCCGGGGCGGACACTTGTCTGCACTTACTTCGGTGATGTTAATAAACTGCCATTAAGAAGTAACCACCATTTCTTGGATTGATTTATTATTTTTGAAGACTTTTGTGGTCCGTACCTGTTTTGGAAACCAGCAACTCAGACATAAATGCTATATAAATATATATATATATGGGGAAACCACAGTCCTGCCACGATCGTAGTTTTGAGATCAAAAAAACAGGTACGGACCTCCAACGTGGTGAAAAATCATTCTCTTTTATTGTGCAGATTTTAAAAGTGCCAGTGCAAAGTAATTCGACAGCAAGTGCCCAGCCTGACGCGTTTCGACTGCCAAACGGCAGTCTTGATCACATGACGCGCTAGACCAATGACAATGTATATATAGTTAAAACTATAAAGTCACATGATATAAGCATTCCAATCAGTTATAGACACAAGCATGGACAGTGAAAACAGACCATTACTTTCGTAAAGCATACTAGCTTAACCATAATGCATCATGTTTGAGACATATAAATATAGTCAAAAATAATGGCATAGTGCTCCAAATTTCAAGACATCAACCTTCCCACATTATGTTATTTTGATTCATAAATTCTAACACGGCAAAGATCATTTAAAACAAGAAAGTTTCTTATTTAAAAAAGCATGTGCTAATTCGAACCACCAATGCCCGGAAGAATACTAGTATTTTCTTTTTAAGTTAAATTGAATTCACTGTCAAATGCTCATACAAATCAGTCTTTTTAATCACTAAAATGGAATGTAAAAATGTGCAAAAAATATGCAAAAAAGTGCTAGTGTGCAAGTGCAAAAATATATATAAATAGATAAAGCAGCATATATGCAGACATCACTTGAGTCTAATTCTCATTTTCATCATCTTAATTTCCTTCTTTTTTTTCTCTCTTTTTCTCTCCTTTCTTTTTATCTCTCTCATTTCTGATTTTCCCTCTCCTGCTGTATTTTCAACACAGTTTTGAGATCTCATTTTCCAAATTAATCAGTTTCCTTCAACCTATTAAGAACATACAGGAGCAACACACAAAATGAACATTTGAATAAATTTGTTCTTAAAAGTATAAATACAAAGAAAAACACGTTCATAATAAACCAACGGTCTAAAAGAACAAACGTTTGAACTGTCAGATGTTAAAAAACAGTTAACCACAACAAATTTTATAATTATGATAAAATTCACAGAGCTTTAAAATCAGCAATATACCTCTCTTAAAACCAGTTAAAATCTAAAATAACATAGACTAAAAAACTGGAACATATAAAGAGAATATACATCGATTAAAGGAGTCGTCCCACAGTGTATATTTTATCTGACATAAATAATTATAAAAAGTTATGCAAATCATCACTATTATTCAATCCATTGGGCATTTTAGTGTCGAGTAACATAATGAATTCTGATTCAACCTGTCTTAACCTCTTTTCTCGATTACCTCCTATCATATTTTTGGGTACTGCGCTAATAACATAATAACTAAGATCATTCAAATTGTTATTATGCACGAGTTTAAAATGCCGCGCCACAGGATAATTGGGATCAGAATTCACAATCGCTCTCAGATGTTGTAATATTCTGTTAAACACCTGTAATTTGGTGCTGTACACATAAAGTAAGTGACAAGTACATTCTAGGACGTAAATAGCGAAGTCTGTTCTACAAGTGTAGTGACCTTGCATTTTAACTGGTTCTGAGCTAAAAGCTGTGACATATTGTGAAACGTTTTTTCCAAATTTACAAGCTCGACATGAACTACACCTGGAGAAACCTGATCTTGCCGAAAGCCAACTATTAGAAGTTATAATTTCAGGGCTATTTCTTACCGAAGCATCCCTCATTGAGGGTGCCCTTCTAAAAGTAAGGCTGGACAGTTTAGGCATAATTCGAGACAAAGTTAAATCCGATAGAATAATTGGCCAATTCTTATATAAAATCTTACGGACTTGTCTCTCCTGCCGACAAAAACTCGTAATTAATCTTATATTGTCAACAGCCTGAACAGCCAGACTGTCCGAGCTTTCATACAACTGCCTGGATGAGTTTGACGTATCAGGTAAAACATTCACATCATTAACTTAATTAGCTTTGTCACGAGCTATTGTCAAATCTGAAGCTTTATACCATCTATTCAAGAACCTTCCAAATGCCTCTGCTTGACATTGTTTAAGGTCCCCTTCATGACTACAAATGCGCTTAATTCGCAAGAATTCTCCATAGGGAATACTTCGTATAAGATGTTGAGGGTGTGAACTAGTTGCATGTAGTACTGAGTTTCCAGCTGTTGTTTTTCTATGCAATTTGGTATGAATCATATTGTCTTTGACAAAAATTTCAACATCCAGAAACTGTATCCTACTGTCACTAATATCCGATGTAAAAGTGAGATTTCGAGCATTAGAGTTTAGATCATTCACAAATTTTTGGGCTGTTTCAATAGAACCTTTCCAGATAATACACACATCATCTATGAACCTCCACCAGTGAAGCACATGTTGGTCATAAATATCTTGATGAGTAGTTCTAAGGACATGTTCCTCCCACCAGCCCACGTGTAAACACGCGTAACTAGGGGAGAAACATGCCCCCATCGCCGCTCTGCGTAATTGCTGAAACACTTCCTTATTAAATAAGAAAAAATTGTGAGTCAAACAAATCTCTATCATTTTGACCAACATTTTGTTATGTTCATACATAACAATATTTCTTTTATCCAAATAATAGCGAATAGCATTAAACCCGTCACTATGATGGATACTGGTGTACAAAGAACCAATGTCCATTGCTATTAAAAGACAATCCTCCTCCCATTTTACATTTCTTAGTTTAGTTAGAAAATGTCCAGTGTCCCTGATGAAAGATGGCAATTCCTCCACAAATTCATGTAGATAATGGTCCACATATTTTGACATTGCCTCTAAAAGGCTTTTACGTGCGGAAATAATTGGTCTACCAGGGACTGGTACCACCTTCTTATGCACTTTTGGAATAAAGTATAAAAAAGGAGTCATTGGATGATCATTTTTTAAAAAGTTATATTCATTTTTGGATAATCAGCCAACACGCTTCCACTGAGCCAGCTCACCAAAGACAAGTTCCTTATTTTTTCTTAGTTCCTGAAAATTGGCTCTCCTGTAACAATTAATATCATTAAGATGTGACCAGGCTTCCTCCATATACATGGTTCTAGGCCATAAAACAATATTCCCTCCCTTGTCAGCTTTTTTAATAATAATCTCCGTGTGTTCTTGTAGTTTGCGGATTAATTTAGTGGATTGCATTTCAGAAAATTTGCGCTGTCTCTTTTGTTGCATGACAGTGCTATTGAGTTGCTTCAATTCATTAACTATGCAGTCACTAAAAACATCAATCGCATCCCTCGGCATCATTGGGATGAAAGTAGAAGGGGGTCTAAATGGACTAGTACTTGGTGTGTTACCTGCTGCGTGTAAGTTCACCTGTGTTAGTTCATCTGGAATATCACCTGAATCAGCCAAAGATTGCATCGCCAACAAAGTGCCAACATCCGCTGCTTGCAGATTAGAACCAGATCCTGATATGGATCTACTTTGAGATGCAATATCCGCTGCATTCTTAAGTTGGAAATGCTTTCTTAATTTCAGCTTACAAATACATTTAAACACATCCACTCTTGTTTGTGTATATTTAAAACAATTAGTGGGACAATATGACAGTCCTAGGGCCAATAATTGCTTCTCTGCCAAAGTAAGCGTAATCTCAGACAAATTAATTACAGTATTATCAATCTCATCATTGGGTACCTGTCTTATTTCTTGTTGTTGAACTTTTTCTTGTTCTTTCCTTTGTAATTTGATTTTCCGCCTCTGTTTCCTCCGTTGGTTCCTTCTTGTTCTGGTTTCTGCGCTTGATTGCACGGTCTCAGAGTTTGCCGGCGGTCCTCCACTAAAAAAGAAAGCTCTTCACCAGGAGCGAAATTAATCGGAACTTGAGGTGCTTTACGACCACTACTATCGTCAGATTCCAGACTACTATCAACGCTACTGGTTTCCACTGAAGAACTGTTGCCATCTACTTGAGCGCCCACAGTCACATTAACATTTGTGTTATCTTCGTTTGTGAGCGCGCGACGTTTAATGTTGTCATACTTTTTGGAGAAAGTGAACACACGTCCCGTTTCATAGTCGCGTTTGTCCCTTGCAAACTTGAAAATGTTCCTCTCCTTAATAACTTCCTCGTGTTTTTTCAACCTGGTTAGAATCTCCTCTCGTCCTTTGGCAATCTGATCTTTATGTTCATCAGCTTCTAATAGCGTATTGGTATCTTCAATTTCTTTAAGCACCTCAACCCTGTCAATCACGGCATATTTAATCAATAACGAAACCATATTCATAGAGGCTTCTAGATTATTAGTCGCCCACTCCTTCAGCATTAAAGGGTTTGGTCTTTCAAAAGAAGGCGCAATCATTACCCGTAGGCCACGTGGGACTCTTCCCACTTCCTTGTATTTTTGTAGGGATTTCATTTCCCACCACTTGGTCATCTCCGTTCGGTGCAGTTTCTCCAGTTTCTTTAAAAGAATTTTCACATCATTATTGGTATTGATTCTGTTAGTCTGTTCGGTATGAATTGTCTCTACTTCCGAAATATTAGAAAACAAGGCGTCCGCCGCTGCTTCTCGGTCTTTCAGCGCGTCCGCTGTTGACAACATAGCATTTGATAAATCTGCATTCACTTGCAAAATTAACACCGAACGTCGTTCTTCTGCTCGGTGTATTACGATAACACCATTATCCTTGCTACCCGCAATGTACACTCAATCGTTCCACACTGATGCTCACCTACAGGGACAACAACCTCGGTTCCATCAACGTCTTCCGACTCCTCTGGAACTTTACGCTGTGTTCTTTCAGTGCAACAGTAACGACTAACGGCTTCAGTATGCGGGGGGCTGGCTTACGAAAATACCCCTTCCGGGTTGAAGTACATCCACTTCCGTGGTATCAACTGTATGCTGGCCAGCCACATCAAGCAGGGAGGGTCCGTAGAAACGAAGACAGCCGTTCCTCGTTCAAATCACAGGGAAACCACAGTCCTGCCACGATCGTAGTTTTGAGATCAAAAAAACAGGTACGGACCTCCAACGTGGTGAAATATCATTCTCTTTTATTGTGCAGATTTTAAAAGTGCCAGTGCAAAGTAATTTGACAGCAAGTGCCCAGCCTGACGCGTTTCGACTGCCAAACGGCAGTCTTGATCATATGACGCGCTGGATCAATGACAATGTATATATAGTTAAAACTATAAAGTCACATGATATAAGCATTACAATCAGTTATAGACACAAGCATGGACAGTGAAAACAGACCATTACATTCGTAAAGCATACTAGCTTAACCATAATGCATCATGTAAATGCATCAGTAAATACTGGGAGGTTAGCCTTCCAGTACTAAATACTATGCTTAGGCTAACTTTAAAACTTTTCCCACCTTTCATGTGTGCTGTACAGTGGAGCACACATGCAAAGTTGGAAAATAAAGGAGAAATAAAAGCATTTTTCTGTGATAGCACCTGATTGAAGTGGGTGCAATTTTTTGCTACAAAACCCTGTCAACTTTTTTCGAGTAAGTAGCGTTTTACGTCAGAAACCTTGGGTGCCCATCCACCACCTATGGAAGGCCCCCTTGACGCTAAGTAATGCAAAGCAGCGCTCTGTACTGCTTTGTGCTGCTATCAAGTGATTTTCCAGCGCAAAACATGTTTAGTGGTAGAAAGTAAATTAGTAAAAAAAGATTTTGCGTCGATTTGCGTCACTTTTGTGATGCAAACACAGCAGTAAATCTTAGTAAATATACCCCAAAGTTTCTTAGCATTTTTCTTTTGGTGCACCTGGGCAGGGTGGCAGGAAGAGATAGATAAACCTCGTCACATGCAGCAGAGAATATCCAAAGGTATTTTTAGGGGATTCCTTTAACCATGCACATGTACAGCCTGTGTTTTGGTATCCAAATGACTACCTATTCCCATCCTCACTGTTTATGCTGCACCACCCCAGCAGAAGGCTGCTGCTGTTACCCTCTGGACAGGTGGGACTGTTCTATTCTGCCTTACACATCAGCTTGCACCTTCCGGACCCCTTCTGAGACGCGCCTTAAACCATTCCTCATTCCTTCTTTGAAGCTTGCCTGCCCTGCCCTCTGCAGCATCCCGCGGCCTCCATCTCATTCTGGCTGGTCCTTCTGTGGCTGCAGACCTGGCTCCTCTTCTCAACCCTGCCAGCTTCCAAGGCTCCCAAGCTGTTTCATCTCATGCATCACAGACATTAAACTTGAGGGGACCATTCATCTCAAAGTGTGGCGGCCACGTCCAACCTGTAGTATATTGTCCTCGTGTGCTGAAAGAGTCCCAGACTGTGGATTCCTCTGTCAGGCTGTGGGGCTTACCATCACCTGACACATGACCTCACAGACCTTTGCAGAGAGGACAGGAGTTGGTGCACTGAGCAGCATCATAGCAGAGGTCAGCAGAGGGCGTTAAACTGTCCTCACCAGCTCTGGGATGACTCGTTTGCTAACGCTTGTGATCCTTAAAACACACACATGCAACTTGAGAGGGTGTTGAATCTTGAATCTCTGCTTAGTCATTTCATCTCGAGGCAAATGAATTTGCAGCAGCAGGACCCAGTCAAAATCATAAATAAAAGATGCTTCTTGGCCGTCGTTCTTCTTTGACAAATAAGTCCACACTAAAAAAATGAAACCTAGAATTACATTTTACCACCAGTGTGAGAATAACATAAACACTTTTGTCTTCTTGTTACTGTCATAAAATGAAATGAATTCAGTCAAACACACACAATATATCTGTCAAAACAAGACTATTAATCCACAAGAGAATTGCAAACTAGTGACTGATACATCCTCCTGGCTTCCTATGTGCACAGACTCATGAGCATTGTGCCTGCTGCTCCATGAAGGCTCTTACATAGTACAGACTGCAACATGAATTGCACGCGACACAGAGATTTGTGCAAGATAACGCAATCTGGTTAAGTGGCGACGCCACGATCCAGACGTAGATCTCATGCTGTTGAAGTTACCACCTTACACTCTGCCACATCTCCATGTTCCACCGGTGATCAAGATCGCTTATGCGATCGAAACGCGTCCGGGGCGGACACTTGTCTGCACTTACTTCGGTGATGTTAATAAACTGCCATTAAGAAGTAACCACCATTTCTTGGATTGATTTATTATTTTTGAAGACTTTTGTGGTCCGTACCTGTTTTGGAAACCATCAACTCAGGCATAAATGCTATATATATATATATATATATATATATATATATATATATATATATATATATATATATATATATATATATATATATATATATATATGGGGAAACCACAGTCCTGCCACGATCGTAGTTTTGAGATCAAAAAAACAGGTACGGACCTCCAACGTGGTGAAAAATCATTCTCTTTTATTGTGCAGATTTTAAAAGTGCCAGTGCAAAGTAATTCGACAGCAAGTGCCCAGCCTGACGCGTTTCGACTGCCAAACGGCAGTCTTGATCACATGACGCGCTAGACCAATGACAATGTATATATAGTTAAAACTATAAAGTCACATGATATAAGCATTCCAATCAGTTATAGACACAAGCATGGACAGTGAAAACAGACTATTACATTCGTAAAGCATACTAGCTTAACCATAATGCATCATGTTTGAGACATATAAATATAGTCAAAAATAATGGCATAGTGCTCCAAATTTCATGACATCAACCTTCCCACATTATGTTATTTTGATTCATAAATTCTAACACGGCAAAGATCATTTAAAACAAGAAAGTTTCTTATTTAAAAAAGCTTGTGCTAATTCGAACCACCAATGCCCGGAAGAATACTAGTATTTTCTTTTTAAGTTAAATTGAATTCACTGTCAAATGCTCATACAAATCAGTCTTTTTAATCACTAAAATGGAATGTAAAAATGTGCAAAAAATATGCAAAAAAGTGCTAGTGTGCAAGTGCAAAAATATATATACATAGATAAAGCAGCATATATGCAGACATCACTTGAGTCTAATTCTTATTTTCATCATCTTAATTTCCTTCTTTTTTTCTCTCTTTTTCTCTCCTTTCTTTTTATCTCTCTCATTTCTGATTTTCCCTCTCCTGCGGTATTTTCAACACAGTTTTGAGATCTCATATTCCAAATTAATCAGTTTCCTTCAACCTATTAAGAACATACAGGAGCAACACACAAAATGAATATTTGAATAAATTTGTTCTTAAAAGTATAAATACAAAGAAAAACACGTTCATAATAAACCAACAGTCTAAAAGAACAAACGTTTGAACTGTCAGATGTTAAAAAACATTTAACCACAACAAATTTTATAATTATGATAAAATTCACAGAGCTTTAAAATCAGCAATATATCTCTCTTAAAACCAGTTAAAATCTAAAATAACATAGACTAAAAAACTGGAACATATAAAGAGAATATACATCGATTAAAGGAGTCTTCCCACAGTGTATTTTTTATCTGACATAAATAATTATAAAAAGTTATGCAAATCATCACTATTATTCAATCCATTGGGCATTTTAGTGTCGAGTAACATAATGAATTCTGATTCAACCTGTCTTAACCTCTTTTCTCGATTACCTCCTCTCATATTTTTGGGTACTGCGCTAATAACATAATAACTAAGATCATTCAAATTGTTATTATGCACGAGTTTAAAATGCCGCGCCACAGGATAATTGGGATCAGAATTCACAATCGCTCTCAGATGTTGTAATATTCTGTTAAACACCTGTAATTTGGTGCTGTACACATAAAGTAAGTGACAAGTACATTCTAGGACGTAAATAGCGAAGTCTGTTCTACAAGTGTAGTGACCTTGCATTTTAACTGGTTCTGAGCTAAAAGCTGTGACATATTGTGAAACGTTTTTTCCAAATTTACAAGCTCGACATGAACTACACCTGGAGAAACCTGATCTTGCCGAAAGCCAACTATTAGAAGTTATAATTTCAGGGCTATTTCTTACCGAAGCATCCCTCATTGAGGGTGCCCTTCTAAAAGTAAGGCTGGGCAGTTTAGGCATAATTCGAGACAAAGTTAAATCCGATAGAATAATTGGCCAATTCTTATATAAAATCTTACGGACTTGTCTCTCCTGCCGACAAAAACTCGTAATTAATCTTATATTGTCAACAGCCTGAACAGCCAGACTGTCCGAGCTTTCATACAACTGCCTGGATGAGTTTGACGTATCAGGTAAAACATTCACATCATTAACTTCATTAGCTTTGTCACGAGCTATTGTCAAATCTGAAGCTTTATACCATCTATTCAAGAACCTTCCAAATGCCTCTGCTTGACATTGTTTAAGGTCCCCTTCATGACTACAAATGCGCTTAATTCGCAAGAATTCCCCATAGGGAATACTTCGTATAAGATGTTGAGGGTGTGAACTAGTTGCATGTAGTACTGAGTTTCCAGCTGTTGTTTTTCTATGCAATTTGGTATGAATCATATTGTCTTTGACAAAAATTTCAACATCCAGAAACTGTATCCTACTGTCACTAATATCCGATGTAAAAGTGAGATTTCGAGCATTAGAGTTTAGATCATTCACAAATTTTTGGGCTGTTTCAATAGAACCTTTCCAGATAATACACACATCATCTATGAACTTCCACCAGTGAAGCACATGTTGGTCATAAATATCTTGATGAGTAGTTCTAAGGACATGTTCCTCCCACCAGCCCACGTGTAAACACGCGTAACTAGGGGAGAAACATGCCCCCATCGCCACTCCGCGTAATTGCTGAAGCACTTCCTTATTAAATAAGAAAAAATTGTGAGTCAAACAAATCTCTATCATTTTGACCAACATTTTGTTATGTTCATACATAACAATATTTCTTTTATCCAAATATAGCGAATAGCATTAATCCCGTCACTATGATGGATACTGGTGTACAAAGAACCAATGTCCATTGCTATTAAAAGACAATCCTCCTCCCATTTTACATTTCTTAGTTTAGTTAGAAAATGTCCAGTGTCCCTGATGAAAGATGGCAATTCCTCCACAAATTCATGTAGATAATGGTCCACATATTTTGACATTACTTCTAAAAGGCTTTTACGTGCGGAAATAATTGGTCTACCAGGGACTGGTACCACCTTCTTATGCACTTTTGGAATAAAGTATAAAAAAGAAGTCATTGGATGATCATTTTTTAAAAAGTTATATTCATTTTTGGATAATCAGCCAACACGCTTCCACTGAGCCAGCTCACCAAAGACAAGTTCCTTATTTTTTCTTAGTTCCTGAAAATTGGCTCTCCTGTAACAATTAACATCATTAAGATGTGACCAGGCTTCCTCCATATACATGGTTCTAGGCCATAAAACAATATTCCCTCCCTTGTCAGCTTTTTTAATAATAATCTCCGTGTGTTCTTGTAGTTTGCGGATTCATTTAGTGTATTGCATTTCAGAAAATTTGCGCTGTCTCTTTTGTTGCATGACAGTGCTATTGAGTTGCTTCAATTCATTAACTATGCCGTCACTAAAAACATCAATCGCATCCCTCGGCATCATTGGGATGAAAGTAGAAGGGGGTCTAAATGGACTAGTACTTGGTGTGTTACCTGCTGCGTGTAAATTCACCTGTGTTAGTTCATCTGGAATATCACCTGAATCAGCCAGATTGCATCGCCAACAAAGTGCCAACATCCGCTGCTTGCAGATTAGAACCAGATCCTGATATGGATCTACTTTGAGATGCAATATCCGCTGCATTCTTAAGTTGGAAATGCTTTCTTAATTTCAGCTTACGAATAAATTTAAACACATCCACTCTTGTTTGTGTATATTTAAAACAATTAGTGGGACAATATGACAGTCCTAGGGCCAATAATTGCTTCTCTGCCAAAGTAAGCGTAATCTCAGACAAATTAATTACAGTATTATCAATCTCATCATTGGGTACCTGTCTTATTTCTTGTTGTTGAACTTATTCTTGTTCTTTCCTTTGTAATTTGATTTTCCGCCTCTGTTTCCTCCGTTGGTTCCTTCTTGTTCTGGTTTCTGCGCTTGATTGCACGGTCTCAGAGTTTGCCGGCGGTCCTCCACTAAAAAAGAAAGCTCTTCACCAGGAGCGAAATTAATCGGAACTTGAGGTGCTTTATGACCACTACTATCGTCAGATTCCAGACTACTATCAACGCTACTGGTTTCCACTGAAGAACTGTTGCCATCTACTTGAGCGCCCACAGTCACATTAACATTTGTGTTATCTTCGTTTGTGAGCGCGCGACGTTTAATGTTGTCATACTTTTTGGAGAAAGTTAACACACGTCCCGTTTCATAGTCGCGTTTGTCCCTTGCAAACTTGAAAATGTTCCTCTCCTTAATAACTTCCTCGTGTTTTTTCAACCTGGTTAGAATCTCCTCTCGTCCTTTGGCAATCTGATCTTTATGTTCATCAGCTTCTAATAGCGTATTGGTATCTTCAATTTCTTTAAGCACCTCAACCCTGTCAATCACGGCATATTTAATCAATAACGAAACCATATTCATAGAGGCTTCTAGATTATTAGTCGCCCACTCCTTCAGCATTAAAGGGTTTGGTCTTTCAAAAGAAGGCGCAATCATTACCCGTAGGCCACGTGGGACTCTTCCCACTTCCTTGTATTTTTGTAGGGATTTCATTTCCCACCACTTGGTCATCTCCGTTCGGTGCAGTTTCTCCAGTTTGTTTAAAAGAATTTTCACATCATTATTGGTATTGATTCTGTTAGTCTGTTCGGTATGAATTGTCTCTACTTCCGAAATATTAGAAAACAAGGCGTCCGCCGCTGCTTCTCGGTCTATCAGCGCGTCCGCTGTTGACAACATAGCATTTGATAAATCTGCATTCACTTGCAAAATTAACACCGAACGTCGTTCTTCTGCTCGGTGTATTACGATAACACCACTATCCTTGCTACCCGCAATGTACACTCAATCGTTCCACACTGATGCTCACCTACAGGGACAACAACCTCGGTTCCATCAACGTCTTCCGACTCCTCTGGAACTTTACGCTGTGTTCTTTCAGTGCAACAGTAACGACTAACGGCTTCAGTATGAGGTGGGCTGGCTTACGAAAATACCCCTTCCGGGTTGAAGTACATCCACTTCCGTGGTATCAACTGTATGCTGGCCAGCCACATCAAGCAGGGAGGGTCCGTAGAAACGAAGACAGCCGTTCCTCGTTCAAATCACAGGGAAACCACAGTCCTGCCACGATCGTAGTTTTGAGATCAAAAAAACAGGTACGGACCTCCAACGTGGTGAAAAATCATTCTCTTTTATTGTGCAGATTTTAAAAGTGCCAGTGCAAAGTAATTCGACAGCAAGTGCCCAGCCTGACGCATTTCGACTGCCAAACGGCAGTCTTGATCACATGACGCGCTGGATCAATGACAATGTATATATAGTTAAAACTATAAAGTCACATGATATAAGCATTAAATCAGTTATAGACACAAGCATGGACAGTGAAAACAGACCATTACATTCGTAAAGCATACTAGCTTAACCATAATGCATCATGTTTGAGACATATAAATACTGGGAGGTTAGCCTTCCAGTACTAAATACTATGCTTAGGCTAACTTTAAAACTTTTCCCACCTTTCATGTGTGCTGTACAGTGGAGCCCACATGCAAAGTTGGAAAAGAAAGGAGAAATAAAAGCATTTTTCTGTGATAGCACCTGATTGAAGTGGGTGCAATTTTTTGATGCAAAACCCTGTCAACTTTTTTCGAGTAAGTAGCGTTTTACGTCAGAAACCTTGGGTGCCCATCCACCATCTATGGAAGGCCCCCTTGACGCTAAGTAATGCAAAGCAGCGCTCTGTACTGCTTTGTGCTGCTATCAAGTGATTTTCCAGCGCAAAACATGTTTAGTGGTAGAAAGTAAATTAGGAAAAAAAGATTTTGTGTCGATTTGCGTCACTTTTGTGATGCAAACACAGCAGTAAATCTTAGTGAATATACCCCAAAGTTTCTTAGCATTTTTCCTCTGGTGCACCTGGGCAGGGTGGCAGGAAGAGATAGATAAACCTCGTCACATGCAGCAGAGAATATCCAAAGGTATTTTTAGGGGATTCCTTTAACCATGCACATGTACAGCCTGTGTTTTGGTATCCAAATGACTACCTATTCCCATCCTCACTGTTTATGCTGCACCACCCCAGCAGAAGGCTGCTGCTGTTACCCTCTGGACAGGTAGGACTGTTCTATTCTGCCTTACACATCAGCTTGCACCTTCCGGACCCCTTCTCAGACCTCCTTAAACCATTCCTCATTCCTTCTTTGAAGCTTGCCTGCCCTGCCCTCTGCAGCATCCCGCGGCCTCCATCTCATTCTGGCTGGTCCTTCTGTGGCTGCAGACCTGGCTCCTCTTCTCAACCCTGCCAGCTTCCAAGGCTCCCAAGCTGTTTCATCTCATGCATCACAGACATTAAACTTGAGGGGACCATTCATCTCAAAGTGTGGCGGCCACGTCCAACCTGTAGTATATTGTCCTCGTGTGCTGAATGTGTCCCAGACTGTGGATTCCTCTGTCAGGCTGTGGGGCTTACCATCACCTGACACATGACCTTACAGACCTTTGCAGAGAGGACAGGAGTTGGTGCACTGAGCGGCATCATAGCAGAGGTCAGCAGAGGGCGTTAAACTGTCCTCACCAGCTCTGGGATGACTCGTTTGCTAACGCTTGTGATCCTTAAAACACACACATGCAACTTGAGACGGTGTTGAATCTTGAATCTCTGCTTAGTCATTTCATCTCGTGGCAAATGAATTTGCAGCAGCAGGACCCAGTCAAAATCATAAATAAAAGATGCTTCTTGGCCGTCGTTCTTCTTTGACAAATAAGTCTACACTAAAAAAATGAAACCTAGAATTATATTTTACCACCAGTGTGAGAATAACATAAACACTTTTGTCTTCTTGTTACTGTCATAAAATGAAATGAATTCAGTCAAACACACACAATATATCTGTCAAAACAAGACTATTATTCCACAAGAGAATTGCAAACTAGTGACTGATACATCCTCCTGGCTTCCTATGTGCACAGACTCATGAGCAGTGGGTCTGCTGCTCCATGAAGGTTCTTACATAGTACAGACTGCAAAATGAATTGCACGCGACACAGAGATTTGTGCAAGATAACGCAATCTGGTTAAGTGGCGACGCCACGATCCAGACGTAGATCTCACGCTGTTGAAGTTACCACCTTACACACTGCCCACATCTCCATGTTCCACCGCTCTCCTCACAGTCATCTTCCTGGTGAAAACAAAAGAATAAAGAATAGTCATTTATATATATGTGTGTATGTGTGTGTGTATATATATATATATCACTGCTCCGTAGGTCTTGCCTGCTGCCGCACTCATGAGCGGGTGCCCGATCCAGCGGTGGCAAACCGCTATATATCAGGCTCCTTACTTCTCAGTAAATTAGGACCAGCACTCGCGTTAGGTATAAACCTTTAGGATTTATTTACGAGACTCGATAGTAACAACAAACGCGTTTCGGCGTCAGCCTTCGTCAGTGTCGACGAGCGCTGTTGTCATGGCAACTTAAATTCAAAATAAATGCATGAAATTAACAAAGGACTTCTGCTCGATATCGAGCGCCATCTTGGAATATGCTATTCATCACATATCCTGCTTTGTAATGTGATACTCTGGTCAAATTATAAATTAATTGAAGCGTAGTTAATTCAAAGCCACAAATTATTAAACAGATTAAGCGCGTGATTTCAATTAAGTTGATTAGAACATAGTTTCGCCCTATATGGGCTCGCGCTATTGATTAATACACCAATTTATAAGCATATGCATTTCAATTACGATAAATCCAACACATAATTCATGAGAGGAAACTATCTCAAACTATAGGTAATAGCGCAATAAAGTAGTATGATTCAATCACATTCTATAAATGACAGATTAACACCCTGAATGGGCTTGCGTTAAAAGTTCGAGCTTCCTCTTGGAACATGTTTATATACATATGATCATCGTGATCAATATATCACATAGCATATATTGCCGCTTATGGTTCTTTATCTTCTGGTGCCAAACATGTCGCCCTGTATGGGCATTCTATAGTGGTCTTATCAGCATCATTCCTCATACAGTATGACCAGCTCTATTGTAATTTAGTCATCGCATGCAAAGTTATACAGGGTGTGGGCAACCAATGTCTATTCACATCACAAATGAACAGCAAGTTCCTCCCCGCGATGACTAAATTACAATAGAGCGGGTCATATAAGCGGCAATATATGCTATGTGATATATTGATCACGATGATCATATGTATATAAACATGTTCCAAGAGGAAGCTCGAACTTCTAACGCAAGCCCATTCAGGGTGTTAATCTGTCATTTATAGAATGTGATTGAATCATACTACTTTATTGCGCTATTACCTATAGTTTGAGATAGTTTCCTCTCATGAATTATGTGTTGGATTTATCTTAATTGAAATGCATATGCTTATAAATTGGTGTTTTAATCAATAGCGCGAGCCCATATAGGGCGAAACTATGTTCTAATCAACTTAATTGAAATCACGCGCTTAATCTGTTTAATAATTTGTGGCTTTGAATTAACTACGCTTCAATTAATTTATAATTTGAACAGAGTATTACATTACAAAGCAGGATATGTGATGAATAACATATTCCAAGATGGCGCTCGATATCGAGCAGAAGTCCTTTGTTAATTTCATGCATTTATTTTGAATTTAAGTTGCCATGACAACAGCGCTCGTCGACACTGACGAAGGCTGACGCCGAAACGCGTTTGTTGTTACTATCGAGTCTCGTAAATAAATCCTAAAGGTTTATACCTAACGCGAGTGCTGGTCCTAATTTACTGAGAAGTAAGGAGCCTGATATATATATATATATATATATTCACTGAAAAAAACATAGGTTTCACACACGTTATAGTTAGGAATTAGCATTTAAAAAACCTTGCAAATTCACTTTAAAAACCATAGGTTTCACACATGTTATAGTTAGGTGGAGATTTTACTCGTAAAAAACCAATGAAATTCCCCCGTTATAGTTAGTTCAGATAACTATAACTTGCGCGCCCGCAATCCACTGCTCATGACGTCACATATTACATCACTCATGACATGCTCAGTGGCATCACTCATGACATCACTGATGACATCATCCTTGTGATAGAGTGGCGGTCGCGCGAGTTATAGTTATCTGAACTAACTATAACAGGGGAATTTCATTGGTTTTTTACGAGTGAAATATCCACCTAACTATAACATGTGTGAAACCTATGGTTTTTTAAGTGAATTTGCAAGGTTTTTTAAATGCTAATTCCTAACTATAACGTGTGTGAAACCTATGGTTTTTTCAGTGAATTTCAAAGGTTTTTTAAATGCTAATTTATTTATGTATTAATAATTTTTTTATATATTTATTTTACAATAAACTACGTATTACATTTTTTTTTTGGTTTTTCACCGTGCGCGCACGGTGCGTGCACCCCCGCGATTTAAAAAAAAAAACATGAAAAAAAAATGTTCTGCCTTCGGGGTCCTTCAGGGACCCCCTGACAAAGGCTAGGGGGTCAGGAACTCTCTACCCTGCCCCCTTTTCACGTTCGCCACCTTCCTTTTTCACTCTCTCACTGAAAACAAACAAAATGGCGGCTGACACTTCCTGATTTCGACCGCGATTCGAACATTGACTAACATGTAACCACCAATCGAATTACGCTCGCGCACGTTAGGGTGCTCGCGCGGTGCGCGCACGGTGTGCGCACGGTGCGCGCTTATAGATATTTATATGCTTTTAAATGCTATTTTCTCAGGAACTACTGAACCGATTGACACCAGACCTGCAAAAGGCACTTCCCTGACCTGAGGACTACCTCTCTGCCAAATTTCAAGTAATTCTGTTCGGCCGTTCGGGCTGTACCTTCGACTAAAGGTCCTATGGAAAAATGCATGGGGAAAACGTGTTTTGGGACCCCCCTTTTTTCTCGGCCCCCGCTTGACGAATCACCCCGAGACTTTCAGGGTAGGAGCTGAACGGAGCGCCCCATTAGTTTTGAAAATTTCGCGAGGATTCGTCAACCGGCGCCAAAGTTATTCAAAATAGAATTTTTAGATTTCCTATGGAAACCCGGTCCTAACTATAACTATCTACTGGCGACCGCCAGTAGATAATATATATATATATATATAATATATATATATATATATATATATATATATATATATATATATATATATATATATATATATATATGTTCCACAGGTGAATGGGATCACCCGTTGCCTCCAGAACGAAGGGCGCGTCGGCGAACGACCTCCCAAACACGGTCACAATATTCAGCCAAACTTCTCCAAGAAAAGCAGTCGACGCCGTGTCTGTGCAAAAAATGAGTTTAATGTCAGCTGAAAATGCTAGACGCGTTTCGCCTGACCTGCAGGCTTGTTCACTAGCAAGTTGATAAAGTTTTTCGTGACTATTTAACACTGTGCATGTGATCAAGTCACATGGTGAAACTACAACAATAGAGCTGGACAACAGACTCGTAGTTGATAAAGTGCATCATTACAAAAGGAAAATTCCAAATTGTAAATACCCACAATACATTAAAGCTGTTACAAAAATAAAAACAACATCAATGTCCTTTACATGTTTTTAAATTCAACATGTGTGCTAGCATACCCAGTATGTTGTTCACAGGTAGTGGCTGAGCTTAACACTTTAGTGGTGCCGTTAACAATCGAATGATCAAGTGATCAGATATAAAATATCTATAAACCTAAAGTACGGTAGTGTACATTTTAACACACAAGCACAAAAGTGCCGCCCAAGTGGGCAAAAGCACAAAAGAGTTGATGCACATCGGTCTGTATATAGTACTCATCGTCCAAAATAAGTGACTGAATCAAAACAAAATTAAAAAAAAAATTAAAATTGAAAAACATAAGGGGCGGGAGGAGCCTACAGATGTGTATGTAAGTCTTCTTCCATGTTGAGGCCATTCGGGGTTTTGGTGTTTAATCTAATAATATAATAAGACTCTAATTTGCGTAATTTCTTCTCACGATTCCCACCCCGACTGCTCATTGGGAATGGGGATGGCATCTATGACAAAATAGGTCAAGCCCTCAGTATGTCTATTGTGATACTTGTCAAAGTGGCGGGCCACGGGGTAGGATTTGTCCCCATTTCTAATGGCCCGTAAATGCTGAAGCACTCTTTTGTGGACAGGCAAGATGGTGGAACCTATGTACTTTAAGCCACATGGGCACTGAAGCACATAAATTGCATACTCCGTCTTGCACGAATATTGGCCCTTGATTAGTTGTGTCGTTTTATGGGAAAAACCTGCTGGATAGCAGGTAGTGTTTTTCCCAAATGCACATGCCTTACATTTGAGGCATTTAATGAACCCATCCCTTCTGCTTAACCAAAGGCCAGACGGTTTCTTTTGAGTGTTACTTGGGAGCATATTTTTGACAAGAGCTTGCTGTAGAGATCTTGCTTTTCTGAAAGTGAATTGGGGCCTCCTTTGCACAAGTTTACCCAGCACCGGATCACTGCGGATAATGTGCCAGTGTCTGTTAAAAATGGTCCTTAATTCATCCTGTTGTTTATTGTAGGTGGTGATAAATCTACACTGATTCAAATCAAGATGTGGGATATTGGTATGCTTCTTAACTTTGTTAAAAAGTAAGTGTTCTCTATTAGTCTTTTTCACTTTTAGGACAGCTTGGTTCAAGCATCCTTCAGAGTATCCCCTAGCTCGAAAGCGGGATTTAAGACATAGAAGCTCCTTATCCAACTCTTGCTTACTGCTGCAGTTTCGCATAGCTCTGAGACATTCCCCATAGGGAATGCTCTTCACTAATTTAGCCGGATGGAAACTTGTGGCGTGTAATAATGTGTTCCCATCCGTAGGCTTCCGATACAGTTTAGTTTGTAGTTTCCCTTCACTTACAAAGACCGTTAAGTCCAGAAAATTAATTTCAGAAGCACTGATGGTACTAGTAAGTTTCAGATTCAAATTGGTCGTTTGCAATTCTTTGACAAAATCCTGTGCACTTTTCATTGTACCTTTCCAAATAACAAAAAGATCATCGATGTATCGACTCCAATGCATTACATTATTTTGCCACTCTGCATGCCACTGCGTCTGGACCACCTGCTCCTCCCACCAGCCCATATGCAAATTAGCATAGCTGGGGGCGAAGCAGGTGCAAACAGCAGTACCTAACAGAGGCCTACAAACAACTGAATAATAGGGCAAATTATGTTAAGGTTATTGATAAAGTTTTGCATGAGTGTTATTCTTCTTTTAATAATTTGTTGATTGATTGGACTCGTCAGGGTATATTGAGCAAAAATGAAATGTCTTTTCTTAAAATAGATTGTCCTACCACCCCGGTATTTTACCTTATACCCAAGGTCCATAAAGACTTATCGAATCCTCCTGGCCGGCCCATTATTTCGGCCATAGGCAGTGCCTTCGAACATACTTCAAAATTTGTTGACTCTTTTCTGTGTCCTCTTGTAAAGGCTCTCCCATCGTTTATCTTGGACACGAGTGATTTCTTGCGCAAGATATATGATGTTCCTTGGGAGTCTGATTACCTGTTGATAACCATTGATGCAACGACGTTGTATACCAGCATACGCCATAAGGATGGCATCAATGCATGTAAATATTTTTTGGGTACCCGACAGGCAAAATATTGGCACCATACACAAATGCTTCTCAAAATGATCACCATCTGTCTTGAGAATAACTACTTTTTGTTTAATGGGGAGCTGTACCACCAGATATGCGGGACAGCGATGGGCACCTGCTTCGCCTCCAGCTATGCTAATTTGCATATGGGCTGGTGGGAGGAGCAGGTGGTCCAGACGCAGTGGCATGCAGAGTGGCAAAATAATGTAATGCATTGGAGTCGATACATCGATGATCTTTTTGTTATTTGGAAAGGTACAATGAAAAGTGCACAGGATTTTGTCAAATAATTGCAAACGAACAATTTGAATCTGAAACTTACTAGTACCATCAGTGCTTCTGAAATTAATTTTCTGGACTTAACGGTCTTTGTAAGTGAAGGGAAACTACAAACTAAACTGTATCGGAAGCCTACGGATGGGAACACATTATTACACGCCACAAGTTTCCATCCGGCTAAATTAGTGAAGAGCATTCCCTATGGGGAATGTCTCAGAGCTATGCGAAACTGCAGCAGTGAGCAAGAGTTGGATAAGGAGCTTCTATGTCTTAAATCCCGCTTTCGAGCTAGGGGATACTCTGAAGGATGCTTGAACCAAGCTGTCCTAAAAGTGAAAAAGACTAATAGAGAACACTTACTTTTTAACAAAGTCAAGAAGCATACCAATATCCCACAACTTGATTTGAATCAGTGTAGATTTATCACCACCTACAATAAACAACAGGATGAATTAAGGACCATTTTTAACAGACACTGGCACATTATCCGCAGTGATCCGGTGCTGGGTAAACTTGTGCAAAGGAGGCCCCAATTCACTTTCAGAAAAGCAAGATCTCTACAGCAAGCTCTTGTCAAAAATATGCTCCCAAGTAACACTCAAAAGAAACCGTCTGGCCTTTGGTTAAGCAGAAGGGATGGGTTCATTAAATGCCTCAAATGTAAGGCATGTGCATTTGGGAAAAACACTACCTGCTATCCAGCAGGTTTTTCCCATAAAACGACACAACTAATCAAGGGCCAATATTCGTGCAAGACGGAGTATGCAATTTATGTGCTTCAGTGCCCATGTGGCTTAAAGTACATAGGTTCCACCATCTTGCCTGTCCACAAAAGAGTGCTTCAGCATTTACGGGCCATTAGAAATGGGGACAAATCCTACCCCGTGGCCCGCCACTTTGACAAGTATCACAATAGACATACTGAGGGCTTGACCTATTTTGTCATAGATGCCATCCCAATGAGCAGTCGGGGTGGGAATCGTGAGAAGAAATTACGCAAATTAGAGTCTTGTTATATTATTAGATTAAACACCAAAACCCCGAATGGCCTCAACATGGAAGAAGACTTACATACACATCTGTAGGCTCCTCCCGCCCCTTATGTTTTTCAATTTTAATTTTTTTTTAAATTTTGTTTTGATTCAGTCACTTATTTTGGACGATGAGTACTATATACAGACCGATGTGCATCAACTCTTTTGTGCTTTTGCCCACTTGGGCGGCACTTTTGTGCTTGTGTGTTAAAATGTACACTACCGTACTTTAGGTTTATAGATATTTTATATCTGATCACTTGATCATTCGATTGTTAACGGCACCACTAAAGTGTTAAGCTCAGCCACTACCTGTGAACAACATACTGGGTATGCTAGCACACATGTTGAATTTAAAAACATGTAAAGGACATTGATGTTGTTTTTATTTTTGTAACAGCTTTAATGTACTGTGGGTATTTACAATTTGGAATTTTCCTTTTGTAATGATGCACTTTATCAACTACGAGTCTGTTGTCCAGCTCTATTGTTGTAGTTTCACCATGTGACTTGATCACATGCACAGTGTTAAATAGTCACGAAAAACTTTATCAACTTGCTAGTGAACAAGCCTGCAGGTCAGGCGAAACGCGTCTAGCATTTTCAGCTGACATTAAACTCATTTTTTGCACAGACACGGCGTCGACTGCTTTTCTTGGAGAAGTTTGGCTGAATATTTATATATATATATATATATTTATTTAAATTGACACAGGAAAAATAGAATTATAGCTATTTCTCAGATCCCCATTTCCCTTACAGGGAATAATCCATACGGACCACTTTCATTCATGTTCTGAGAAGAATACACATAGAGATGTGGAAGTCCATATAAAGTCTTTATTTTCAAAAGCTTCTTTGCTTTAGATATTGTTCTAAGTTCTCCATTAAATGCATTAGTTCATTCAAAGTTCTCCATTAAATGCATAAGTTCCACAGCCAACCAACACGTTTCTCGAGTTTCTCGTTTCTTCAGGACTGTTTTATGAAAACAGAAATGATATTCTCTTAATATCAACATACTAAAAAACAATGTGAACAAAATTGTAACTAAAGATATAATACAATTTTCTTCAACTAGCTCAGACCATGAAAATACAATATTATACATATATGCACCATCTCTCCACAATATAAAAGGTATATCTAGAAAGGGGAAAAACTTGAGAAAAAAACACTGAAAAAATCAAAAACATTACAAAAAAGGTTTTAGGAAAAGATTCTTATTGGAGCGTGTACAAAATACATAACATTACATTTCTATAAACCTCAGCCAGTATAGATACCACACATTTGTATGTTTTCGCAATGCTTCAAAATGTAAAAGCCACATCCATAATTATACACTTTATAATTATTAGAGGATCTATTAGGATTGCAATTGGTTACACCGCCGTAATCCAATGAAAGGAGTATAATAACAAGTTACTAGAGAAGCCATACATAGAAAATGCCATTCAATGTCCTGGATAGTTGTAAACAACTCTAGTAGGCGCCTAACTCCTGACTGGTTTTCTCATGTGTATTTGTTACATTTCTAGTAGAGCTATAGGCCCCATCAAAGTGTGCATATAATATTGTACATCCAATCCGAGTCCATGATTTTGGGCCCTATATCCTTTGCTAGACTGTTTGAAGAGGGTATTTACGATCAAACAGGTCCACCTGCAGCTGGACACAACTTTTCTCGAGACCCTTCTGATGTGCACAAGCACCTGTGCCCTTCAGGAGTGCTTATGCTTCTGTGAAGGTCAGACTGGTTGTGTGAACAGCAGATGTTTTAATGCACGAGCCCAGATTTTGTAATGGAATTGTAAACACGATAGTACAGAAGAGGGAAACAGCTGGAGCCTTAGCTCAGTTGAGGACATGTTTGTAAACAACATTTGATTTTCCATTTTTTTTTAACTAAGCATACATAATTTGACATTGCTTTACAGATGGACCTGTGATGTTGACATTGTCTCTCCTCCTAACCGCTGTATTTGTTATTTTATCTTCTTTGTGCATGTAAATGATAAACGAAGGCGGGGTGAAAGGGAAGGAAATGCATAAATGCAATTATAGTTGATGTTTCAGTATAGCAGAGTGGGGGAGAGGAACCTTGCCAGGCCCTTCCATCAGGAAAAGTGTTATTTCAGGACTAACCTAGTTGAAAGTTGGCCCACCGTTCTGTGGGGATACCAGAAGGCAGTGGCTGTACGACGGGATAGGAGAACCTCTGAAGGTGGGTACCAAAGTTATTTTATCAGCGCAGGGATGAAAAGCCTACCAAGAAAAGCCACCAATCTGGAGCTGATGCATCTATACTTACTGGTCATTCTTCTTGACCATTTTATCTGGTGCTCGATGGTCATCTGTCCCTCACCGAAGCATCATCCACCATCCACCATCCACCATCATCTAGTAAATAACCAGGAGGAGGTTCTTCAAAATCTGCTGAGGGTGCTTCTGTTTCTTTAGACAGAGGAGACGGGTAGGGAAGCACCATCACTTTCTAACCTTCATTTGTTTTTTAAAAGTTACCTTTGTTGTAACCCACGTGCTTTTCTGCTGTCATCCCTAAAAAGGGAGAGGATGTGGCCTAATGGGCAGAGCTGCTGACTTTGATGCTGGGGAACCAGGTTTGAGCCTCGGCGTCGGGTCACCCTCCTGTGATTCTGGGCAAATCACTTAATCTCCCCATGCCTACCAAAAATGAATGTGTCCTCGTGTAATGTAGCTGGTGCTCATGTAAAGCGCTCCAATTCCTTTGGGTCGAGTTTGTGCTATATAAAATGCAAAAAAAAACAACTCATGGTGCATTGTGACTTGATCGAGGATTCTACTTATGTTCTTCCCATTCTTTTTGGGACTCTTTCGCCAATCCCTTTTGTGATCAATTAGCCGTCAAGGGCCCCTATGATCAACATCATGTCAGGCAGTCTTTCCCATTAGCCCGTAGTGTATGGCATTCTGGGAAATCCCAGCATGCAAAGTGCTGGTGACTAAAAAACCAGGGCTGAAGGAAGGTGTCTGACATAATAAGGGGGGCACTCAAGGGAGTAACACAGGCCCCCGTTATCCCCTGCAGTGTGGTGGTGGCAACCTTTCAGGGGCCCACAAATAATTCAGAGGGACCTTATTCAGCTCACAGCCAATGAATATTTGTAAGATATGGGAGACTAAGGGGACCCTCTTCACATTCTGGAGGAGCGCCCCATAATTTTGAATGCGTTACGCCACTGGGGGGGCTTGACAGATATGCGAGCCAAGAGCTATTGAATACATCTGCATGTGACTAAATAAGCCGCTCCTCTGAAGGTCACAGAGTCTCCAGTTAGGGATATTTATTACTTTTATGTGTGCGCATGGTCGTGGAGGACCCCCGTTGTGCAGTGTCTCCTATGGAAGTCCGAGATCTGGCACTTCCTTGACCATGGCCGTGCTGCACTGGGGTAATGTCTGCAGGTGGATCAGCATCTGAGACGGAGGGGAAGGAGTCTCGTCACTGGTCGTAGTCGAGCTCCCACCTGCAGGCCTTCCTGACAGGCTGTGGGCCAGAGTTTCACCCACTGCGCTCTCTTGAAATAGAGGGTGGTTTACCACTGTTTACAGTCAGGATCCATGTGGGCCTGACCATGGCCATCAGGGAAGCTCGCCTCACACACAACATATATAGCCCTGGAAGCGGCTGACCTGAGCCCCCACACACACAGTAGGTCAACATGCGTAGTAGGCATACAAGCTCCCCTCGCGCAGAATAGATAAGGGTCCCGAGGTTTGTAGGCTGCACTTACACAAAACAGGCCTGCCTACCAACTGGCCCATATCACATGGCACCTTCAACTCTGGCCTTTGAGCCACCAGTGCTTTCATTCTGGGGTACTGCAGGTATGGGCCCACATAGCTGGTGGCTCAAACCCCAGACCTGGCTCAAGGTATCACACATGACACTTAATACATGAACAGTTCTTTTCGAGAAGCAGCTATTCAAACCTTCCTGAAACCAAGACCATGCTGTTTACGGCTCCGCAGAAATCAAAGGATGTCATGGTGAGGTGAGAGGATGTAGGGGTGAGGTTAGCACCCTCAAGTGTCCGTGGGGTTCAGTGCTCCAATACTGGGTGCTTTACTGGGTACATTTTGGTACCCAGTCCACAGGTATAGGGCAGGGTTCTCCTGTGTCCTATGACCAATTGCAATATTCATTGAAACATGAGACTGCTGATCAGCTGGTGCAGACTAAAGACACTGAAGTGCAATTTTCCAACTACTGTTTCCAGAGTGCATGTCCTTGAACCTTGGGTTATGCTTGGCAGTTGGTGGACAATCAGGATGGTATGGGGCTGTGCCCTTATTGTTTGAGTTAGATTCCAATACATTGAGTCCTCATTGGCAGTTGGTACTTGGGTGAATGCTTATGGGCATGGCAGTAGATCCAGTGCAGTGGGCTGTGTCGTGGGCGTTACTACAGACACTGTGAATTAGAGACCATGGATTAGGGGGCTTCGATCAGTTCCAGGGTTAGCTCGCCGCAGGCCTGCATGGAGTCTCTCCAAATGTTGCTGGCAGGCCCTGGGTGAAATACTGTGGGTTTGGACGCTCCTCTTCCTTTGGATCTTGCCTGCAGGTTCACGGTCACTGATGGGACCTTGGGATAGAACATCTTACGGTGCAATAGCCAGATCTTGAGTGAGGGGCCCAAGGTATTTCGCCTGCATGGGTGATTGGGTATTTGAGCAGTCTGTAGACGGGCAGGCTACTGTACAGTTGTACAGTTCCCGTGGTTTACAAGTGGTGATATGTGTAATGTCTTGTAAATAAAAGAGCACTGGAGCTCCTTTGGTTCCCACTGCACACCGTAGGCCTGTGATGTAAGCATTAGAGAGATGAGCTGAAGGCAAGCTTAGAATATTGACTCCTGACTTACTCACTGCAGAATAAAGACATGTAAAATTACTCTCCATGTGTGGTTTGGTGACAGGTGAGTACCTGGGCTGGTAGGGCGCTGCAGTATGCATTAGTGGTCACTGAATGGCAATATTTCCCAGAGCCAGCTCTGTCCCCTCCTGCACTGGGTGTGGGATTAGTACTTTTCAGCATGCTAGTCAAAGTCTTCTTCAATGTCATTAAGCAAGGGGGGGGGGGGACGAGAGCCTTGTACAAGGGTTTGCAGTGAACCCATTATACCTGCTGCCCGAAGGCCTTCTGCATGGTGCCAGGACATCTGGTGATCCACGACGCATGCATTCTGAAGGATTGCTTGCACAGGTGGCCTGTGGACAGCTTCTCTTGAATGGTCCGTCAAGGTGGTCGGAGGATACGGCTGCATCCTTACACAAAGGGCACAGTGATCCTCACTGCAGTGCAATGGAACATGCTGATAGCGAGCTGAGTATGAAAGACTTTAGGCAAATAATTCAACATCTTGGATGAAATGTGTTTTGAAAGTGGTCTTTCCAGTAGTATTTGAATCCAATCATCTTTCGACCAATGTGATGTGTGCCTTCAACTTTAAGATGCTCCGTTTTGCTGTGTTTGCTTTTGAAAAAATCTGTAACTCCCCAAAGCCCTTGAGATCTCTTGAATGTCTATGCACTTTGAACCAGTCTGGTGCGTGACATATACTTAAACTGTATATTATCTGCTAGAAAACAGTCTTTGGGCAGAGCCAAGACCCTCCTATGAAATTGCCTTTGGAACAGCGCGTTGGGGCTGGTTGCTTTTGCTTCCTCTGAATAACAAAGACTTGCAATGAGTGCGTTTCTGAAGAAAGCGCCATTTATTGTGTTTTCAATCTCACTTTGTTCCAATGGTTGTTTTCCCCAATTACTTTGTTTTTTGCAACATCTATTTAATTCACAGTCAAGATCCATAACATGTGACAAATGATTGTAGGTACCCACCTCTTAAGGGTATGAATGCCGAAGGGCAAGTATTATCAGCAGAACCAAATTAAAATGGTAGTTAAGATAGAATGGTATCAGAGACAGGGCTCCTCCGACTTCTAGGATCTTAATGTGGAGACATCCAAACAAGGGAGGGTCCCTCTGACTGAGATATGTTGAAAGTCACATTCCAACAAACTTGAAAGCTCCTATGAGCAGGAGAACCTCACAGCCACAAACACCAATATTTTGATCGTTCCAGTGACGTAGACCATCGAACTCATGGGGTCTGAGGCAACCATACTTTATTGTGACATGCACAGTAATAGGAACTGCTGATGTAACCCACACTCATAGCCCAACAAAGGGGTGTCAAAGTGGCCCACCGTTCTGTGGGGATACCAGAAGGCAGAGGGAGTGGCTGTACGACGGGATAAGAGAACCTCTGAAGGTGGGTACCAACGTTATTTTAAATGTAAATGTAAATGTGTGTGTACTTGTATAGCGCACTGTCACCCTCAACGGGGTTCTCCTGGCGCTTTTACTCATACAGCTGAGGAACCCTTCCGGGCCTTTCCCTGTGAAATGTCCCCTCCTGGGCACCCCCATGGTGAAGCTAGGCATTCCAGCACTGCTGGGGCCGTTGTGGAGATTAAGCAAGCTATTGCCCAGAGTTGAAGCGTGGGACCCATGGTTAGAATAGGCACCGAGGCGAGAATTATCAGGTCCGAGGATATTGAATCCAAGACCCGCCGAGGCGGGGGATTGAACTCTGGTCCCAGGCCAGAACTCTGCTTCAGGGTCTGCCGCTCTAACCATTGAGCCACACTTCTCCACGCGCAGGGATGAAAAAGCCACTAATCTGGAGCGGATGCATCTATACTTACTGGTCATTCTTCTTGACCATTTTATCTGGTGCTCGATAGTCATCTGTCCGTCACCGAGGTATCATCCACCATCACCTAGTACATAACCAGGAGGTGGTCCTAGGTTCTTCACAATCTCCTCATGCGGAGGGATCTTCTGTTTCTTCAGACCGAGTAGATAGGAAGGAAAGAAACTCTTCCAGCAGGAATTTACCATATAGCCACTTCCAAATGACCTCAGTATAAGAAGCGCATGCAAGTGGACTTTCAGAGGCTGCCAGTAGCATTGATTCTGCAACGATTGTTACAGGAATCGTAAAGAAAACGTAAATCTGAAAGTAACTTATCTATGTCTATACATGGCTTCTTCTCTTGATCAGCTCTTCCCACTTCCTTTTTTCAAGATTTTCCAATAAAATACTGGTGCACAAACTCATACTAAAGCCTGCATCATGGATCGAATAAAGTCTCATTTTGAACAATGTATCATTAACTAATATTGTGAATTCAGAAATCGTAAATCGCTTCTTTACAGTCACACCTGGAACAAAACTGAAATGTTGTCATTTTATGGTGATGATTAGTAAAATGCATGTTATATAAATTATGTTTCTCAACATACTGACAAAATGACACTAAAACAAGAAATTGGCGTCAGCAAGAAAGTTTAGTAAATGTCATAAAGAAATGTGAATAAAATCGAAATTTCACAGATGTTATTGTAATAAACCCCTTCGTTCATTAGCATTGTTTTTCAAGCCAAGAATGATATATTTAAGTGTTTGGTTAATTGGAAACAACTCTGATAACTTTCCAGAACTTCATCTCTGCTTGCTCCCGACTGGAAGGCGAAGGTCTCATGCAACCCACATCCTCTAGGGGTGTGCAACATCTGTGGTGGATTTGCTTTCATATAATTATGCGAAATGTTGAAAACATTACACAAAATTATGCACAATTATGTGAACGGCAAATCTTGCATTTCGCGCTATATTTTGGTGCAGAGTGCATCCTCGGCCATTTCTGCTGGCAGGATGCCGTTCGCGCTAAAAATAATAGCACGAAAAACACAAATATCACAAACAGCAGCTGTTCACATTCGGATTGTTTGCATTGTTCCTGTGCTCCCAAGCTATAATTTTGCAGAGTACAGAGGCGTAATTACATGATGTGGTGTAATGGTGTATTTTGGGGATTTCAATTAACAAGTGTATTATGCAAATTATGCAGCATTATTTAAATTTTGCCATGACCTAATTATGCGGGGTACCAAGCCCATTATTGAAGACACACAGAGGCCAAAACCTTACAGAAGAACTGACCTCAGGGATTAAGTACATGCAATCGCTTCCCAAACTTGTTTTCCCTAATACTAAGTACATTTACTTACATATTTTCAGCACTTTGCAGTGCCATTCCCTCAATAGGTCAGCTCCAGCCCCAAGCCCCAGTCGCACAAAACACTGTTTGATGAATGCACAGCAAGCATAGATCATAGAACCATACCTTTCAACGCCCTGAGGAAGTCCCTAGGCCTGACGGCCGCACAAGAGGGCGAAACATGTGTTGGCTGTTCTACCTAAACCTCCTATGTTTCTATGATCTATGCTTGCTGTACATGACTCTATATGCATACAAGAGTCAAGTACCAAATAGATCTTCTAATGAAGCAATACATTGGAATTGTTCCAGATAAAAGAGTGATGACTTCTACTTGTTCTGGCACTTCATCAAACAGTGTTTTGTGCGACTGGGGCTTGGGGCTGGAGCTGGGCTCAGATAAGAGGTCAGAAGGCCATTTAAGAAGGGGGGGGCCTGCCCACACTAGCACACACTACAAGTACTCAAAGCTGGGCTCAGATAAGAGGTCAGAAGGCCTTTTAAGAAGGGGGTGGGATCCTGCCCACACTAGGACACTACATGCACTAAAAGCCGGTCTCAAGGAGGGAAGAGGTCAGAAGGTTATTTAAGTAGGGGAGTTCTAGCCTACGATAGCACACACTACACCCTCGAAAGAAGGTCTCAGGGAGGGAAGAGGTCAGAAGGTAATTTAAGAAGGGGAGTTCCTGCCTTCACTAGCACACACAACACCCTCGAAACAGGGCTCAGGGAAGAGGTCAGACGGCCATTTAAGAATGGGAGTTCATGCCCACACCAGCACACACTACATGCACTCAAAGCCGGTCTCAGGGAGGGAAAAGGTCAGAAGGTTATTGAAGTAGGGGAGTTCCAGCCTATGCTAACACACACTACACGGCCTCAAAGCAGGACTCAGGGAAGAAAGAGGTCAGAAAGCCATTTAAGAAGGGGGGGCCCGATTCACAAAAGTAATCTGAGACAAAATCCTAACTTTAAGACTGTGATTATTAACAAAAGGCATTTAGGAGTAGTAAAGAGTTAGGATTCCTAACTTTACTGCCCCTAAATGCCCTTTGTGTATACCGAAAGTTGTAAAGTTAGGATTTTGTCTCAGTTAAACTTACGTTTTGGTCTTAGGTTTAACTTAAGACTGAAATGTAAGTTTAACTGAGACACCCCGCTGATGAGCCCATAACTAGGGAGAAACCGGTTCTGGGTTGCTTTTGTGTTCCAGTTCAGGTGGACCTGGCTTGGCCGTTCGAGCTGGACTGTTCCCATGAGGAGCAGGGTCAAGACTGATTCGCATATGGCTGGGTCCAAGATGAGGCAGAATGATAAGCAAAAGAATGATGGGTTGGGATGCTACCCCGAGTGATTGCCAGTGGTTAGACAAATTGCAAGCAATCCTCCCGTCGCCTTTTGTGTGTTTTTAGTGGCCACACAGTAACCAGCCCATAGTAAGTGAAGCACTAGCCAGTTATACAGGGCTGTGCATCTGAGAAGCTAGACACATTTATCACGAGGAAGCCGGGGCTGTCATGGACAAGTATGGAGTATCTATGGAGGTCAGTTAGGTACACCATTACCAAGAGGTCCAACCATCACCACAACTTTTTAAATGATGTTTGTCATCATGGCTCCATTAAAGTTGGGGAAGCTCCAGCCCCAAGCCCCAGTCGCACAAAACACTGTTTGATGAAGTGCCAGAACAAGTAGAAGTCATCACTCTTTTATCTGGAACAATTCCATTTATTGCTTCATTAGAAGATCTATTTGGTACTTGGTATGCATGTAGAGTCATGTACAGCAAGCATAGATCATAAAACCATAGGAGAAATGCGGTTTAGATAGAACAGCCAACACGTGTTTCGCCCCCTTTTGCGGCCGTCATGAAATCATTTTGGCCATTAAATCCAGCTTTGTCCCTGATTGGCTGCTGTCAAATACTTCACATCCATTCTGATTGGACCTGGACTTCTATACAGTTTCCCCCTAAAACAGAATATCCTAACTGAACCCTATAATTCCTGAGGAAAGCGCAACGACCGATCTAGTCTCACAATGCTGAAACATGTAGACCACTTTATGGGATGTAAAGGGTTAATGATATGTCCCTAAAAACTACCAATTGTGTTTTAAGCTTACCCCATTCCTGTTTTTTTTTTAAATGGTATTCCTTTGGGATAGTAGGTAATTTTAACCCTCTCTTGCAGATCCCACCACTTTTCTGTATCCAGTCAATCTTCCTCCTGGGGGAGGCAAGACCCGACGATGAAACGATCCGCTACGAGTACATCGGTGATATCATATACACCACTGAAAGTAATGGGTGAGGGTCTCCCAATTTTTTTAAAGAGACTCTGATTTCAAGACTTGTGAGGCTTCACTCCCTTTGGTGTTTTGCCACCTGACTTTACACCTGAGTACTTGCAATCCAGAGAGACTATGGACTTTTTGTAGAAATATACAGTGAAGGAAAAGAAAAAAAAAGGAGGTGACTTGATTCTCAGTCAAAGCCTACACCACCACACCACACCGGCCCAAGTTACGGCAACAAAACCATTTGTCATTCTGTCCTTAGATAAACATGGAGTTTTGCTATTTCAGCAAGCTGTGCTCCTGGTTATGCCAAGCAGTGATGTTTTAGTGGTAAAATCCCTGGACGTGTTTGCAGTGGTGCTTCAGTGGACACGTAGAGCCAGCGCCTATTCTTCTAGGAGTGTTTTTGTGGTGGTTGTCGCGTCTATCATTGGCAGTGGTGATTCTCTGACTGTACTCGTCACTCTTCATGGTAGTGGTGTTTCTTTGGTTGTACTTGTGCCTTTTAGTCGTAGTAGTAATCCTCTGACTGTTCTCGTGCATATTTTTGGTAGTGGTGTCTTGCTGATTGTACTCCTCCTGCCTATATTTGGATAGCAGTGTTTCTGTGGCTGTACTCGTGCCTATTCTTGCTAGCAATGTTTCTGTGGTTGTACTCCTCCCTATTCTTGCTAGCAGTGTTTCTGTGGCTGTACTCGTGCCTATTCTTGCTAGCAGTGTTTCTGTGGCTGGACTCGTGCCTATCCTTGCTTGCAGTGTTTCTGTGGCTGTACTCCTCCCTATTCTTGCTAGCAGTGTTTCTGTGGCTGTACTCGTGCCTATTCTTGCTAGCAGTGTTTCTGTGGCTGGACTCGTGCCTATCCTTGCTAGCAGTGTTTCTGTGGCGGGACTCGTGCCTATTCTTGCTAGCAGTGTTTCTGTGGCTGTACTCGTGCCTATTCTTGCTAGCAGTGTTTCTGTGGCTGTACTCCTCCCTATTCTTGCTAGCAGTGTTTCTGTGGCTGGACTCGTGCCTATCCTTGCCAGCAGTGTTTCTGTGGCTGTACTCCTCCCTATTCTTGCTAGCAGTGTTTATGTGGCTGTACTCGCGCCTATTCTTGATAGGCAGTGTTTCTGTGGCTGTCCTCGTGCCTATTCTTGCTAGTAGTGTTTCTGTGGCTGTACTCCTCCCTATTCTTGCTAGCAGTGTTTCTGTGGCTGTACTCGTGCATATTCTTGCTAGTAGTGTTTCTGTGGCTGGACTCGTGCCTATTCTTGCTAGCAGTGTTTCTGTGGCTGTACTCCTCCCTATTCTTGCTAGCAGTGTTTCTTTGGCTGTACTCCTGCCTATTCTTGATAGGCAGTGTTTCTGTGGCTGTACTCGTGCCTATTCTTGCTAGTAGTGTTTCTGTGGCTGTACTCCTCCCTATTCTTGCTAGCAGTGTTTCTGTGGCTGTACTCGTGCCTATTCTTGCTAGTAGTGTTTCTGTGGCTGTACTCCTCCCTATTCTTGCTAGCAGTGTTTCTGTGGCTGTACTCGTGCCTATTCTTGCTAGTAGTGTTTCTTTAGCTGTACTCGTGCCTATTCTTGCTAGTAGTGTTTCTTTAGCTGTACTCGTGCCTATTCTTGCTAGTAGTGTTTCTGTGGCTGTACTCCTCCCTATTCTTGCTAGCAGTGTTTCTGTGGCTGTACTCCTGCCTATTCTTGATAGGCAGTGTTTCTGTGGCTGTACTCGTGCCTATTCTTGCTAGTAGTGTTTCTGTGGCTGTACTCCTCCCTATTCTTGCTAGCAGTGTTTCTGTGGCTGTACTCGTGCCTATTCTTGCTAGTAGTGTTTCTGTGGCTGTACTCCTCCCTATTCTTGCTAGCAGTGTTTCTGTGGCTGTACTCGTGCCTATTCTTGCTAGTAGTGTTTCTTTAGCTGTACTCGTGCCTATTCTTGCTAGTAGTGTTTCTTTAGCTGTACTCGTGCCTATTCTTGCTAGTAGTGTTTCTGTGGCTGTACTCGTGCCTATTCTTGCTAGCAGTGTTTCTGTGGCTGTACTCGTACCTATTCTTGATAGGCAGTGTTTCTGTGGCTGTACTCCTGCCTATTCTTGATAGGCAGTGTTCTGTAGCTGTACTCCTCCCTATTCTTGCTAGCAGTGTTTCTGTGGCTGTACTCCTGCCTATTCTTGGTAGCAGTGTTTCTGTGGCTGTACTCGTGCCTATTCTTGCTAGTAGTGTTTCTGTGGCTGTACTCCTGCCTATTCTTGATAGGCAGTGTTCTGTAGCTGTACTCCTCCCTATTCTTGCTAACAGTGTTTCTGTGGCTGTACTCGTGCCTATTCTTGCTAGTAGTGTTTCTGTGGCTGTACTCGTGCCTATTCTTGCTAGTAGTGTTTCTTTAGCTGTACTCGTGCCTATTCTTGCTAGCAGTGTTTCTGTGGCTGGACTCGTGCCTATTCTTGCTAGTAGTGTTTCTGTAGCTGTACTCCTCCCTATTCTTGCTAGCAGTGTTTCTGTGGCTGTACTCCTCCCTATTCTTGCTAGCAGTGTTTCTGTGGCTGTACTCCTGCCTATTCTTGGTAGCAGTGTTTCTGTGGCTGTACTCCTGCCTATTCTTGGTAGCAGTGTTTCTGTGGCTGTACTCCTGCCTATTCTTGGTAGCAGTGTTTCTGTGGCTGTACTCCTCCCTATTCTTGCTAGTAGTGTTTCTTTGGCTGTAGTCGTGCCTATTCTTGCTAGCAGTGTTCTGTAGCTGTACTACTGCCTATTCTTGAAATGAAATGAAATACCAGAGTTTGGAAAGCGCACAGCTACCTCCAGAGAGGTGTCCCTGCGCTGGGGGCCGTCGGGAAGATTAAGCGAGCTATTGCCCAGAGTCATATGGTGCTGGGCTAACCTGCCACCGGCGCTGGGGATCGAACTGTGAACCCCGTGGTCCAGACTCAGGAACCCTGGCGGCTGAGCCACACCTCTTCCAGTGATATTAGTGGTTCTGTGGCTGTACTGCTGCCTCTTCTTGTTAGCAGTGTTTCTTTGGCTGTACTCCTGTCTATTCTTGTTCGTCAGTGTTTCTGTTGCTGTACTCCTGTCTATTCTTGGTAGCAGTGTTTCTGTTGCTGTACTCGTGTCTATTCTTGCTAGTAGTGTTTCTGTGGCTGTTCTCCTGTCTATTCTTGTTCGTCAGTGTTTCTGTGGCTGTACTCCTGTCTATTCTTGTTAGCAGTGTTTCTGTGGCTGTACTCGTGCCTATTCTTGATAGCAGTGTTTCTGTGGCTGTTCTCCTGCCTATTCTTGATATCAGTGTTTCTGTGGCTGGGTTCCCCAGACATCCTTCCAGACCCCAGGGGCAAATGCTGCAGTAATGAGATGAATAATTGGGAAATATTAGCGACCATGAGAACATTGCCTGTAACCCACAGGATGGTGGCTCATTTCCTGGGGCTCAGGCACAAATCTTGGGATTTTGCTCTTTTCTGATAAATGAAGAGGATTTTCTCTTCCATGAGTCAGAGTCTGGCCGCTTTCTAAAAAAATTAAAAAAAACTCCATTAAATTCCAAATAAATCTGTAAAAATAAAAACGCTAATAGGGAAAAGAGAGGCCTCTCAATGTGTCCAGTGTGTTTCACAGTAGCTCACCATGCTCAGATCCCTGACTTCCTGTGCAGCAGTAGCTGCTGAAGCTGTGATTTCCTGCCAAGACTCCATGCATGAGCTCCCACTTTGAAGTTAGGGCTGTTTGTTATTGCTGATGGAGGGAGTGGAGTTGTCTCCCTCTCTGCCTCTTGGGACCTGACCTCCATGCTCTTTTCTCACTCTGTACATATTTTCATCCCTTTGGGCTGGCTGACCCCTGACCTCTATGTGTACTTGGTCTATTCCTGTCTCACAGACAAATACTCCCAGCAACTTCAAGTGTTAACTTGATTGAATGTGGTTTAACAAGGGTAGAAACTCTGCCTAACAAGACACATTTATCATCGTTATCACTCTGTGCCACTGTGAAGAGAAACATATCTGTGTGTAGGAAGTGTTTGAGGATTGCTCGATAATAAACTTTTTTGTCCCCCCCCCCCATATTTTTATTATATCTTGCACTATAAATATATTCTTGAAGTCTGGGTCTAAAATAAGTCAGAAATGGCAAATGGTAAATCAATACTCAACACTCATATTTCTGCATTTGGTGATGCTTCCGTTTTTTCTCATTTCTAAACTTGGTCAATTCAATTCTACAATTGAATCATCCAGATGAATAGCTCACAACCTTCTACATCTGGTACCCTTTGATGGATTATGGAATTAGAAGATTTTATCTACTGACACTAAAACATCTGCGTGACATGTCTTGTTTCATGACCTGTGACTTTCCTTCCAGTTTAAGGTTGAGATTTTGACTTCCAGAATGGTAATGCTACGCGGGCATGAAATTTGCACCAGCCCTAGGAAAAAGGTGCAGATTGAGTGCACGAAACACGTGTCGGATGATCTTATATTCACAAGGTCTTTTATCCTCACAAATAATTTTATGGCTTCTCAATGAATTGGATGATTTCTCCGTTGGAGATTTGGAAGTCATCTGTAGGGTTCAATTCTACAAAGTCGATTGCCTAACAGTCCATAGTTCAATTTTGCGTGTGTTGTGTCTTTTCACACCCATTGTCAAACGAAGCATAGATCGCCTGGCACCTCCTAAGCTTCCTTCACTAAAATCAAACCCTCCCCGTCTTATGTCACCTTCTAAACCACATGACACGCTCTCATCTTCTTCGTTGTGGATGGAGGGAGTGTTGTAGTCTTCGTCCTCCATTGCCGCCTTAAAATCAGCTTTCAAAGATGCCCCACTCCTTGTTATAGGCAAACTCTTGTTTGCCCACATGATCCTCACACATGCTCCACTCCAACAGCTCCCACCTTAAGCTCACATCGCTTTTAAAAACTCTTACTTTGTTCTCAGGTCGCTAAAATAAAAAATAGTTGCCAAACTGAGAAACTCAAAACCTGAAGTTGAAAGTCCACATAAGAAAGAGCTTGGTCACAGCCAAGCTAGTGAAGAAAAACTCAGAGACTAGTAAACCCCAACTTTGCCCACCACTATAGGACTCTATACCAACCACCTTTCGGTAGTCTCGCGCCATCCGCTCCATCAGGTACCCCGTAAAGATGCTCCATATTCATTGACATCTCCATGCCTTTCATGCTGCGATGATGCTCGTTTCTGAGTCCATCATACTGCGGCAGCCCACATGTTTAGGTCCATTTATCCATGCGAATACCTTTTTAACTCATTAATATGTCTCAAAGTATTTTATGCAATGTTACACACAACTATGTTCTGTACAGCAGTGCGCTTTGTCCTGCAGATCAAAAACAAAACACATCATTAGCAGCTAAATTCGGCATTTTTTTTTTATTTCAAAGTATTTTATTACATTTTATACATACAGTTATCATCGCTTTACCATTACAGGGTAACAGCCCAAACTGGCTGTCCTTGTCAAGGATGCAGGTAAGTGGTATATATGTTTGGCTGTCCCCTTTTCCACTGTCTTGCTAGAAGAATAAGAATGTATGAGAAGAGGAAAGATAGAGAATAAAAGAGAGAAAGGAAGAGATAGCATACAAGAAGAATATTTCAGTCGTGGGTCTGTACTGGGGATATGGGGATATGCTTGTGATATGCCTGTGAGCAAACGCTCTTCTCCAGCTGAGTTCACGGTGGTTCGTAGGGGTCCAGGTATTCGTCCAGTGATGTCCACATTCCCCTGGTTGCTGGTCTCCAGGGTGAGTTCCGCAGGGCGGTACTGTCCGCGCCTCTGAGGTACGTCGCCCAGTTTAGCCAACCTTTGAATGTCGCCTTGGTAGTATCCTTCCATTTGGAAAGTACTATTTTCACTGCCGCTGTCAGAAGGAGGTCTAACAGGTCTCTGTCGTGTTGAGAATCTAGCTCCGCGGTCATAAACGTGGTGGCAAGGGTAGAAAAATCTGGCTTTAGTGTGCATCCCAGCGCTTTTTTTATGAACGTGAATATTTTCTCCCAGAACCTTTTAATTTTGGGGCAGTAAAAGATGAGGTGTGCTAAGTCCCCCTTTTCTTTGTTGCAGTTCCAGCACAGGTCATTTTCCCTGAGTCCCAGCGCCGCAAGGCGGGCCGGGGTCTAGTAAGTCTTGTGCAGTAGCCAGAATTTTGTCTGAGCTAGTACTGGGGAGATTTTGTTCCGTGAGGGGGAGGCCCAGAGGAGATTCAATTTGCGCTCACTAAGTGTGGTGCCAAGTTGTTTTGCCCAGTATTCTGCTGGCTTATCATTAAATTTGGTGTTGGTAGGGCGTAGTAGCTTGTAAAGATGTGATACCTGATGGCCTACTCTGTTGAGTTTCGTCATGTATTGTATGATTGATGGCTTATGTAGTTCTAACTTTGCTTTTGTCACGGCTGTTCTGATTTTTAGGAAGTTGTACAGCTCGATGTCTGGTAGGTTATGTATCTCTTTTAGCGTGGAGAACGTGACGTGGTTGCCTCCCTCTTCTAATTGGGGCGGGTAGGAGATTCCTATTGTCTTCCATGTCTCTATGAATAGGGGTTTCCCCCTATATTTGATCTTGGTGTTTGCCCACAAGGATTCCCATTTCGAGTTCTTTACACTACACTACACTACACTCCATTTTCCTGTCTATTTTGAGCAGGGCCTCCAAATTAGAAGAATAAAGGGCAGGCAGAATCCTACCTCCCTTCTTGTTTCTCCCGCCTCCTGGTTTCAATGAGCCCTTGTAATGCAATTACTCATTCACACGGCTGGTTGCATTGTTTGCCCTAAACCTGGCGTGGTTGTGTCTAGTATATGTCCTCTGTGGCCATTATGCCACGTGTAAATAATAAGAGTTTTATAAAACCCAGTTAGGTTATCATGAGTCAGATAAATGAGCCAAGCCATGAAGGGCTAAATGACTACACATTTACCACATGGCTACCTACACTCCCTTCTCTTCTCCCACATGTTTGCCAAAGAGCTGCAGAGCATAAGCCACTGACTTCTGGTTTCTAGACCAGATATTTCTCGATGTGGCAAAGATGTATTAACAATATATTTTTAATTGGTTTATTGCCTCCTTCAATCTATTTTGAAGGTACTATCATATATTACATGAGTATGGGTACTGACAGTTACCAGTAAATAACTTCTGGTTAATTTCCATTATGTGCCAGGACATCTTTTGCCCAAAAATGCTATTTTGTTTAATTTAGTAGTTTGTTCAGCACCTTTGCTGTCGTCATCTCTCTCTGTTAATAGTTGAAATTGCAGTTAGGAATGCTTGCTCCTTGATGGAGTTGCAGGCACATGGGCTTATGATAAATACTAGATTCATTGACTTATTGATGCTGTGATATAACACAGTGCAAGCCTGGCTAAGAAGCAGATGTACTTAGGAGGGGGCAGGTTACGATTCAAGGTAATGTACAGAAAGTGGGGGGAGTGGGTGGAGGAGTGCAAGAAGGGGTGGCTATGAATAATGAATGAAATGCTGTGTACACTACAGCTGCCATGTTCTCAACCTTAGATTTGCAAGCAGTTTGTCATCAAGAATAGTCATCGAAATGATGTAAACCTCTGGCCACTGTTACTCCACGGTTTGGGCTGCTCACTTTCAAACACACCCCTCTGGGTTGGCTCTCTCCACCTCCTTTTTCAGCAGGCTCTGTGCTGTATGTTCAAATATCTGAATTCATGTGCTCCAGGAGGAAAGGCAGGTTCTGTCGAAGTACTGAGCCACTTATAAGGGTGTGCTCATTTGTTTCAAAGTGGCTTAGGGGCATATGTATCAAGCTAATTTTTAATCGCAAACGCTGCGATTCGCAAAATACAGCGTTTGCGATTAAAAATTCGCAAAACGGGATGTATTAGGCAAAATCCCATCGCAAAATTAAGGAATTGCTAATTTAGCGATTTTTTAATTTTGCGTAAGCATTTAAGAAATCGCAAATTGCGATTTCTTAAATGATATGTAAAAAGCACCCAAGTTGTGCGAATTATCCTTAAGAAATCGCAAATTACCACCAACTTCCAGTTGGTGGTAATTTGCGATTTCCTTTCAAAATGCACTTTTTTGAATTTTGCAAAGTGCCACGTGACGCTCATACATGCCCTTAGGGCATGTATGTGCGCCATATGCACACACATGCTCATTTCAGGGGTGCTTCAGGGTGTCATCATGACACCCTTGCACCTTTGAAATTATTCTCAAATAGCGATTAGCAAATTGCGAATTCGCTATTTGAGAATTACTTCTCATTCATTCCTATGGGTCTCCTGGCCCATAGAAATGAATGGGCAGGTATTCCTTAATTGCGATTTCGCAATTTGCTAATCGCAATTAAGGAATTTTAAGAAATCGCAAAAAGTTTGCGATTTTTTTGATACATCCCGTTTTGCAATTCTCAAATAGCGATTCTTTAAAAATCGCTATTTGAGAATCGCAAATGGTGATGTTGATACATATGCCCCTTAGTTGTACCTGCTAAAAAGTGTTCTGTATTTTAATCAGAGGTGTCCCAATTCGAACTCTTGTTGATATTATTGAACTGACACCGGCCTTGATAATAAAAAGAGCTCACTTTCCTTTACAGCAAATGTGTGGAACATTTTGCACTGATAATGGAACTGCTACACGAACTCCTATCAAAGAGCCAAGGCTTTTTGTTTGAAGTGAAATAAAAGAACTTGCTTTTGAAAAAGTCAAACATGCCATTGTTTCTGCTCTCACGTTGAAACCCTCCGTCCTGGCAGAGTTTGCATCATGATTGCAGAAGCCTGTGCTTCTGGCCTTGGAAGTATTTTGTTTCAGTGTGAGAGGCCAAACAAATGCAATGTGGAATTTCCTTTCAGAGCTCTGCATGTCAGAGAGAACAAATATTCATCCATGTATAGGGAGCTGCTCGCATCATCCGGGTCACCAAACATTAAAGGCACTTTGGGGCAGATTTACAAGCCCCTTGCGCCACTTTTGCGTCACTTTTCCCATGTTAAAAGTGACGCAAAAGTGACGCACGGGGCTTGTAAATCTGCCCCTTTGAGAGGTAAATTTGTCTTAAGGACAGAACTGAATCTATTGATTAACATTGTTGCTCCCACTGGGGAGTTCTCTGGCACTGGGAGTACTGCCAGTCCCTGCCCCAAATTGCAGGAATGCACCTGAAACTATACATGTTTCTGGCCTCTCGTGCATCCCCATGGCTAGTTTGCAATTAGATTAAGTTAGCAGACATTTAGAGCTATGTCATTGCATTTGTTCATGAAATTGTGAAATCCTTTGTCCCCTGAGTCACAGGAGGAGGAAGGGCAGGTGCTGTTGCATGGGATGAAACTCGGAGGTGGTACATTTATGGAAAATTATCCAACTATCAAATCCGTACAAGGTTCTGCATTGTCTTTGGTTTAGTTACAAAATGAACTGTTTGTGTTAGACTCCCTAATACTGAGACATTATACATTTATTCCTCAGGGGAGAACATGCTAAACTCTTCTTGAGAAAGGTCATGGGTATGTATGTCTGCTCTGAAAACCTTGCTTGTCTTCTGATGGCCTGGCCAGACTGGGAGGTCCAGCCAGACTGGCTGGACGTCCCAGTGTGTCCAGCCAGACTGGCTGGACACATGTCTTCAGCTATGTGATGTATGCATGTCCTTTGACAAGAATTCTAAAATGTCTCTCTCCTTTGCCATTATCCGCTGTTCAGTGGTCCACGTGTGCATGGCAAATACTTGCATTCGACATTATGAGTTCCTTCGAGATAGATGTTTTCTATTAATAGTTGATTTTCTCTAATCATAGATGCCTATAGCTGTTAGTGGGTGCACATCACATTTGTTGAAAATGTCACTACTGAAACTATCCTCGCTTTTTAGCTCAAGCCTAGGCAGTGATTACGACTCCTCTGAGGCGGAAGCCGGAGGACAGAGAGCCGCGAACTTTTAACTTGTATGATTTCTTTTGCGCACTGTAAAATTTGTAATTTGTGTCTTTTAAAATACAAGCTTCGTACTCACCCTGCCCCGCCGCATTCATTGCCCGCTCCTCGCGCAGACGACTAGAATCTGACGCGTTGGAGGCAGGGCTTGCCGCCGCTGGGGGTTGAGTCTTTCACCGCACCTGTGCTGGGATGAGTCCCACCCTCTCCTACCCCTATATAACACACGCTACTTCCCGGCCGCGCAGCGGGCGGGCACAGCGGGCGCGCTGGCGGCGCGCCAATGGCGCGCCAAAGGCAAGCCCGTCTGCGCCCGTCCGCGCCCTGAGGCGCCCGGCGGCCAGACACTCTGCCCATTCTGAGCCGACATCCTGCAGCTTAATCACTTACTCCTCTGAGGAGCTTCGTCGCCTGAACAATACCCTTCCCTCTTGCATATCTCTTGACTGCTCGTTCAAAACGTCGTCAAAATGCCCACATTGCAACTTTGCTTATTCCTGCTACACCGCACCTTCAGCGCCATTAATCCCTCCCTACAAGTTCTGGAGTATTAACTGTCGATCTCTGCCTAAAAACAGAGACCACATCTTCGCTCTACTGACTTCCACCCAGCCAGATGCCCTGTTCCTAACGGAAACCTGGCTCCATGCGAGCTCCGGCCCAGACGTGGCAAGTGCCCTGCCACCTGGATATGTAATAGTTAGGCAAGACAGAGCCATGGGGAAAGGTGGGGGGATAGCGATTATTTTTAAAGACATCCACTCCTGCTCTCTGGACGCAGTTCCCTTCCCGAACTGTGAAGCCGCACTATTCAAGATAGCAGTTTCCCCTCGACTGACGTTATCGGGCATCCTAATCTATCGCCCCCCTGACAAGCCTACACAGTGTCTAACATCATTCGCTGAGCGCGTAGCCCCCCACGCTATGAAGGCCACGAATTTCACCATCCTGGGAGACCTAAATCTCCATCTAGAGGATTCGCAGAACGGACTAAGCAGAATGTTTTTATCCGACTGCGAGGCTATCAACCTAATACTGCGCAACCGAGGCCCTACCCATCAGGCAGGCCACTTACTTGATCCTGTCATCTCCAATATTCTGTTTGGCTGCACCTCCCCTGCCCTCCCCCTCGATTGCTCCGATCATATGCCATTCACTTCACTCTGCCTGCTGATACTACAAAGTGCATGCCTCTTCCTGGCACTAGGAATAACCATAGAGCCTGGTCTAAGCTGAACATCTCAGCGTTTAACGCCTCTCTTATGGCCACCTGCCCCGATACCAATCTTGGGTGCACCTCTTTGGCTCAGGAAGTATCCCACTGGTTAACTTCTAACATTAATCACCATCTGCCGCCGCGTCCTAGACTACCGATCCCGCATCTCGCCCCTGCCCCATGGTTCACAGACGATTTGAAAGCAACTAAATCCGAATGCAAACATCTGGAGAGATCATTGTGAAAAGGCCATTAACCGGCCGAAAGCCCTCTTCTCTATGGTTAAGGCGCTAGCTGGCTCAAATACCGCCCCCACTCCACCTGCGCTAGGGGAAGTGGAATGCAATGAAATTGCTGACTTTTTTATATTTAAAGTCGAAACCATCTACAATGCCCTGTCCCGAGCCTCCCCATACCCCCTCCCGACCCCCCTACTCTGGACTCACTGAGCCCGTAATCTCAGGAAACACAGATCTCTGAATGGCCCCTGCTAGACTCCAACTCGCTGCTCGCCTGCATAACAAAGGTCAACTCAGGCTCCCCCCTGGCCCCAATTCCTATGAACATCCTTCGCCAGCTCTCCCCTGACGCTCTACTAATCATTCAAGAGCTTCTGAATTCCTCATTGCGGGAATCTATAGTCCCGGATGAATGGAAAAGAGCTTTGGTAGTGCCACTTTTAAAAAAACCCGGTGCAGACCCCAAGACGCTCGCCAACTTCCGGCCCATCTCCTTGCTGCCTATGTTCTCAAAAATCCTGGAGAGGCATATCAACACACATCTCACATCTCATGTGGAGACTATAGGTTTTTTACATCCGTCCCAATCGGGATTCCGCTCCCACTTCTCCACCGAAACAACCCTCCTGGGGGTTACCGAGAACTTGCGCACCCGTCTTGATCACGGTGAGACCGCGGCGCTTATTCTTTTAGATTTAAGCGCCGCATTCGACACGGTCTCACACTCCATTCTTCTGAGAGCTCTGAGAACGGCTGGAGTGACTGGCCCTGCCCTTGCTTGGCTGGCCTCTTTGTTAAATCACCGCACTTTTCAGGTTGTTTCTTCCGGCTCTTCCTCCTCTGTTCGCTCATCTGCGTATGGTGTCCCGCAGGAGTCTTCACTGAGCCCTATGCTCTTTAATATCTACGTGAGACCCCTAGCAACCATCGTGGAAATCTCCGGTCTCTCCATCTACTCATACGCAGATGACACTCAGATCCTTTTTTCCCTCTCCTCGACCGAAGCAAACTCTCCATCTGCTCTTAAACTAGGACTTAGCCGAGTGGCAGAGTGGATGCAGGCGAACCTCCTGAAACTGAACGGAGATAAGACGGGGGTGCTCATTCTGGGCAAGCAAAAGCACCTCTGGAGCCCTGCACACTGGCCGTCAGAAATGGGCCCACCACCCCTTCCAGTGACCCAGGTTCGCAATCTTGGCTTTGTCCTGGACGATTCGCTCTCCACGCGACATCAAGTGGTTAAGGTGGCAGCCACTTGCTTCTCCATCCTGGGGTGGCTCCGTAAAATTTTATGGATGCTCCCAGTATGAACAAGACGCTCGGTGGTCCAGGCTTTAATCACCTCTCGCCTGGACTACGGCAATGTGCTTTACCTAGGAGTTACCCTGGAGCTTCAGAGGAGACTTCAGCTTGTACAGAATTCACCCGCCCGCCTCCTTTGCAAGGTCCCGTGGAGATCTCCAATTTCCCCCTTTCTTAGAGACTTTCACTGGCTCCGTATCGCTAACTGTGTCAAATTCAAGGCCCTCTGTTTAATGCATAAAATCAAGCAAGGGTCGGCCCCAGGTTACCTCAAGACCCTTGTCCAACAATACTCTCCATCCCGCCTCCTCAGATCATCAGCTCATGGCAACTTTCTGATTCCGCGCTTCAAACTGACGAGAATGGGCGGATGCTCTTTCTCCTGCGTTGCCCCCAGGCTGTGGAATTCTCTTCCGGCTACACTGAAACTCAAACCATCTCTGTTAAAATTCCGCAAAGACCTTAAAACCTGGTTCTTCTCTCAATAACAACTGCGATGCGTAATCATTAACTCTACTGGCGCCGGGAGACCCCTTGTGGGTAGCTGCGCGCCCTATAAATTCAATTACAAATACAAATACAAATACAAACACATTTGCTGCTTTGCGAGGCATGATGTATTCGAGTATAGAGTTGAAGCTCCACCCACTCTCCACCCATATTTTTAACTGGCTAGTGTTATTATCCTTGGTAAATGCTGGCTTCTGATTTGTTAATAGGCTTGTCAGTCCCTCCTTAGTACCACCTTATCTTAATTTGTAACCTCCCATGAGGATTGGTCCTTTTACTTCTGTTGTTATACAGTATGTCTTATTTAGTCTGTAAGCGCTATTTTCTTTGATGAACTTCTCCTATTGCAGGCACAACATGCTTTCCTGCAACATTCCTTTCTAAAGACAGTGGTCCCTAGACAAGGGTTAATGTGAGTAAACAATAAATACAGACCTAATCAGTACTATATTTTACAGCTGTCCAGCCGGACAGGGTTTTTTAAATATGCAGTTGCTTAAATATATACAAAATAAAGCAAGAAAGAATTAAAGTGGGACACAAGCCTGTATCCAACTTAGTGGGAAGGACGCACACCATGAATACAGAAAGGCTCAGGCAGAGTAAATTGTTTGTATGGGGCACATTTTGATATGACAAACAAATTATAATGGAGACACCATTACGCAAAATGAGTATTAAATAAAGAAGTGTATATGGCGCACAATAAGTCAATGGCGTTTCGATCCTTACAAAAGATATAGGATCATCATCCGGACATTATCAATGGTATGCCTGTGTACATTTTGCCTGTAAGAACTAGGTCCAGGTCAGAGTGACTTGGAGGAGGTTCAATCCAGGCAAAGACCGATTAGAAGTCTTGGCCGAGTAAGAAAGATGCAGAGAGCCGCAGGTGCAGTCTGTACAAGTAGAGACTAGGTCAGAGTCGACCTAAATAGAAGGGCTGTAACAACTTAATTAAGCTACCGGACGGTGTCCGGTATATTTCAGAGGCTGAGAGGTTATTGCCGCATAGCGGTCTAGGAATCAGGGTCCAGGAAGGCCTATTTCAGATGGCTGCAGTATATCTGGGACAGTAACCCAGTGAGCTGTGAGCCGCGTCCGCGGTCTCAAGTATCAGGGGAATCTGTGATTAGCTGCTGTTACAGCATGTCTTGCCTGTCGGAATCGTGGAGAGGAGTGTCAGCACCCCATACATGGTTTCACTTTCCAAGAAGCCCGGCACAAAGGCGGCCACTTCTTTGAAATGTAATAGGTCTCGCATCTACAAGAGTAGCTATTGGCATTGCAAATGACAATGCCATTTATTTATAGGTTAATTATCAAAACAGATAAATAAAATGTATTGTCATTTACAATACTAGTAGCTTAAACCCTCGCAAATGCGAGACCTATTGCATGGCAAATGCTTGTTTAATGGCAGTAAACAGTAAAGACATAGGACCCGATTTATAATTCGGCAGATGGCCTGTTATTCCACCAGGAGAACAAAGTAGATTTACTCCGCCTCCCTGGTGGAGAGACCGCCCACCAAATTGCTAAATTACAGCTAACCAGGCGGTCATTTACCGAGCAATTGCAGGATCCACCATTGTGGCGGTTTCTGCCAATGCATTTCGCTGTTTGGTGCAGGGCTGCATCAACATGACAGAGACCTGCACCAAACAGCTTTTTTTTTAAAGAAAAGAAAATCCCAAAATAGGATTTTGTTTTTGAAAATGAAAAAATAAACAGCATCTTTAATGGCGAGTGGGGTATTATTTCTATTTTACTGTCCCTCACCGCCAGGGTTTGCCCAGAGGTGACGGACTGTAAAAAAATGTCTATATGTCTGTCCATCCTAATTGATGAATGGACATATTTCTATTCCTCCGATGGTCCTTACTCTATCAGGCTGACGGAGAGGTTTGGCTATGGGGTGATGGAGTAGTCACCGCCGTAGCCAAACCTATGTTCCACCTGCATCAAAATCAGAAAGGTGGACCATTATGTTGGCAGGAAGGATGCTCCATCGCCATTGCGAGAGGCAGAGTATCCCTTCCGCCAACATATAAACCAATCAAGAAATCAATCAGGATTTAGAAAAGTTGGCAGGGTATGCCCAGACGTGGGTCCCTTGCTCTCTTTGCCACTGGATTCAAGCTAGCCTGGCTGATGAAGGGTGTTACCCAGAAACCGGTCTCAGGATGCTTGTTTCCGGTTCAGGTAAGACCTGGCTTGGCAGTTCGGGCTGGACTGTTCCCATGAGGCACAGGGTCAAGACTGATTTGCATATAGCTGGGTCTGCACTGAGGTGGCGAAGTGAGCTAAGGAATGATGATGGATTCAACCCAGATCTGTGACTGGGGGTGAGTGTCTGAAAAGTTTCAGTGCTCCGTCTATCGTCTCCTTGTGTTTGCTATGTTAGGACAGGCAAATCTGTTTTTTTTCTCCCCCACATATGTCATAAAATTTAACAAAGGCAGAGTTATGACCTAGGATGGAAAATGTTGGAGCAAGAGGAGGGTTGTAAAATATTTAAACTATAGGTATCATTCTGACACTCAGTCCAGGGCAGAAGAAGTGAACTTGCTGTGAGTTGAGGAGGCTGGCCACCTGTTGGGTCTTCCCCAGCAAGGGTCAACAATGTGATTGCAACTGGGCTCTCAAGGGTTGGTAGTCCTTTGCAACTGCAAATCATGCACAATGTGAATGGGCTACAGATTCACCTACACATTGGCTACTAGAACCAGAAACTAGTCAACTTCTTTTTGAAGATTAAGGGGCTTTTATTACAAACCCCTTGCGCCGCTGGTGTGTTACTTTTCCCATATTTTTAATTCTACTTGGTCAAAACCATGTTGTGTCAGAGGACGCCATCTTAGAAATTTACACAAGGCTAAAAGTATGTTGAAGGGAAGGGATGTATTATATTCTTATTTTGCCCTTGTTCTCATTTACTTACATCGTCTCTTCCCCGTTCTCCCGAAGCACTCCCTCTTATGTGTGCAAGAAAAGTAAACAAGGGGGGATAAGCTAAATATTTAAAGCCATTGTCTGCCCATCGAAAAGCTATCTTCTATTCGAAACACAACACTTTAAAAGCCCATTATCGAAGCAAAATACCCCCCCAGATAACATGCCGCATGATATCCTACAATTGCAATAACTCACTTGGCAAGCATTTTAAGAGTTGTTGAAAAGACGGCATCTCTTTTTGTCAGTAAGTTCATCAAAATCTCGGATAGCATTTCAGTCACAGAGGTACATCATGGCAAACACTAAAAACAACTGACCAGCAAATGAAGTAACTTTTGTCTATTTACACAGCTCTCAAATCAACTGAAGAAGCTTCTGAAGGAACTACTGGAGCACATCTCTGAAGTTCCTTGGAATCTTGTCTATGGGGTCATCCTGGGCCATCAGTACTTAAGTGGCAGTGTCCATGGTGCATGCTGTTGTTTACAGCCCATGTTATGGGGACTGGTGTATCAATGCACCTCACTTCCATACTCCATGTGTACTACTGACTTTCCAAGTGTGGCTGGCTAGAGGGAACAGTTTACTCTGGAGGTGACAAGTTTGGTAGCGTGTTTAGAAATCAGACTCAGACAGATACAATGATTTCAGCCAATAAATATTTGAACAGAAAATGCATTTATTCACACACGAGATATGTAGACAAATAAAATAGAGAATAATTAGCACCTTCTTTGCCTGGAATAGGGAACCACAGATTTATCACGCTTCTCAGCTGCCTTTTATCACTTGCAGTTTTCACCTCCTTGTCTATGATTTTGATCGAAGGAATGATGGTTGTGGACAGAATGTTACAAGATACCCAAAATGCAATGCGATGTCTGCTAGTTTCCTAGTTATCCTATGGCTCTAGGTGCAAGGTGAAAGTCTAGGCCTCGGCGGAGCTCACGGAGTTCCACTCCGTGGAATCCCGCTAAGTTCCCAGAAAACTCTGTGAGATTCCGCAAAGTTCCACGAGCAGGCGGAGCAAACGTTGAACATGTAGCATTACATGTAATGTAGATTCCGTGACAAATAATAACATCTGTTCATAATAACAAACAGCAGAGAAAGTGTATAAACAGCTGTGTGAGAAAGACAAGCATGAGAGAGTCGTCACTGTTTGTCATCATGGGATCCGACAGAGTGCGAATTGCCGTCCACCAAGTGTCTGATAGTGGGCGCTGCCTGATCATGCTCTCACATCAAAAGCCTAGCGTACACAGACCCGCTTCTCCCCAGTGCACATGGAGCTGTCTGCAGAGAGAGTTGGTACACAAAGGGAGGGGCCCAGGGCACCTGCTGGGAAGAGTCGTGCAGAGTCAAAAATTCAATGTGTATGTGCAAACATAATACAGCCTTCCCCACTGAGCTGGAAGTGGCATGACCCTGCTCCAGCCAGCGGCCTCCACATCTCCACCCCCACGAAGAGTGCCGTGCCCAGCAAAATGAATGGGCTCCCTCCAGCCGCTCCTAGACCGTTATAGAGTATGAGTGCAACTGTACGACACACCTTCCTTCCTACTGCTAAGTGCCGCAGCCGGGTCCGTCACATTCCCGGAGACTGAGATCCCCGGATTGTGTGCAGTCAGAGCTTTCAGGTTTTCATGGGTCACACGGTCTCCTTCAGGGAGATGGGACTGGCCGGAGCTCCCACAGGAGGCCACTCCTTTTCAGGTCTGGCTGTGGTCTGTGTGTGGAGGAAGAAAGAAGGAAACTGAATTGCCCTGAGAAGAGAGTGTGAGAGCTGCACCACTGCCCCCAAAGGAAAGGAGGAACACATGCAGCCAGCAACCAAACAAAAACAGCAAAATAAATATGTGGGGCTCCGATAAACTCTGTTACGTGGCGGTGAGTGGAGTTTTTGCAAACTCTGCGCTTGAAGTGGAGCGTGGAGTTGGGAAAAATTCTGTGACCTCCGCCTGCAGAGTTTTAGTTTACCGCCCAGGGTTAGTGTGCACCTAGGCAACACTGTTCTACCAAAATGTTGTAACTCCAAAAATATTGCAAACATTTGAAAGTCCACAAGCCATTTGTTAACTGGTATTGTCACTCACTTAAAATTGAAGAGTTTTGGTGGCCAATGGACAACATATCAGTTGCAAAGTTTTAATGTGCATTTGGCAGTGTTAATTCAATCCAGTGACCAAAGTACACTGGACAGCGCAGTGAATAGCTGCCAGAGACATTTCTATTTATTGAAAGATCATGCCTTTCAATCATTCAATATTATTTTTGGGAAATATTGTACTCTATGTGCTGGTATTGCATTCTACCTGTCAAAATAGAATTAAAAATTTGCGAACATTCGTGACAAGAATTTTCAATTCTATTAAGGACTACGGAGGCGAGGATTATGCTTCTCAATCTTTACTAGAAGCTCACAGCAGCCAATGAAAACACAGAAATAAACCATGTGACAACCATAGAGTCTCTTCTATATAAGGTCCCTGTCAGCCCATAGAGTCCTCTTTCTTTGGAACGGTAGTTAAGTCCATGCACGACCTGCTCTCGAGGATCACCGATAGCCAGGGCCTTCTCCAACCAAGGAACTGTAAGCCCAACGGGGCCGAACTTCTTCCTGGATCCCGATCCAGACAAACTTGCACGTGAGCGGAGCACCGAACGGTAGTCATCCAGTCACCGATAAACTATAGTCCAGTTTACTTGCTGTCTGTACCTGAAAGAAAGGAAAGGAAACACCCCATAAAAGCTGTTCCAGAGTGCTCTGTAAAGCAACATTACAGCATGAGAAAAAAGGGGGGGGAAACAGTACACAGAGAAATGCAAATCCATAGCATAAGCAACAACATCACATGATGAAATATAAGCATCATGACATACCATGTGCAAAGCATGATGAATAAAAAGCATTACATCAAACAATGTGTATCTCTGGGTGGGATAATCCTCGCCTCCGTAGTCCTTAATAGAATTGAAAATTCTTGTCACGAATGTTCGCAATTTTTTAATTCTATGTCAGGACCGGAGGCTCCGATTATGCTTGTTCAAAGCTGATCCACCACCATTGACGCAATATTCACAATGGGTTTATAGTAAAATGTTTTGAAGGTACTCTCATTAGACCAGTCAGCTGTATTCATGATATCTACCAGGCTGACACCTGACGAATATGCTTTCGTAGCCATGGCTCCGCGTGCAGAATGCGCTCCAAATTTGGAGATGTCAATTCCCGCTTCGCCCATGAGCCAACGCATCCATCTAGATAAAGTAGCTGGAGTCACTGGGCGAAATGGCTTCTGCAGAGCAATAGGCAACTGTCCTTGCATATTAGTACGAAATTCTTCAGTACTTACTTCGTAATCCTTAATACATTGCACTACGCACAATTTAGGATTAGTAGGAAAACTTGGATATGTGACTGAAGTGGTGTTGCACTTGGTTCTCCTGGATAGAATGAAATGCACACCGTCCGGGGTAAATCTACGCCCCGCCAAATCCAGTGCCCGTACATCAGACACCCGTTTGCAAGAAACCAAACATAGGAGCATAGTTAACTTGGCCGAAAGCTGCTTCCGAGATAAGAATCTGTTGGAAGGCCAGGCTTCAAGAAATCTAAGGACCACCGAGACATCCCAGAGATGAGAATACTTTGGGCAAGGAGGTTTCACCATCCTGACTCCTCTAAGCAATTTACATACCAGAGGATGTTCCCCTATGGGTTTACCTTCTAAAGGTAGATGTCCCGCCGATATCGCGGACCGGAAGTTGTTGACCGTCCTGTACGCTAAACCGGAGGAAGCCATGGAGGCTAGGAAGTTGACCACTAAAGAGACATGTGCCTTAGCGGGATCCACGTCCCGTTGAGCGCACCAATCACACCATCTCCTCCAAGATGAGGAATATCTCTTATGGGTGTTGGCCGACCAGGCCTCTTTGATGAAGTTGTTAGCTTCGCGTGAAAGGCCCGGGACACTCCATCTGTCCCTGAAACCCACCAAGCAACGAGTGGGAGCTGGCCCAATGCCACCAAGGGATGAGGATTCTGAAGAGGGTCCAGCAATAGGTTCTGCACCCGTGGAAGAAGGATCGGAATCGCACAACTCATGGCTAACAATACTGGAAACCATGCCTGAGCCCTCCACAAAGGGGTGATCAATATGAGTTCCGCGCGAAAAGTCCTGACCCGCGCCAGGACCCTGGGGATCATGAGAAACGGAGGGAACGCATAGCAGAGAGATGTCGGCCATTCCTGTAGGAAGGCATCCGTGGCTATCGCCTCTGGATCCGGCCTCCAACTGAAGAATTGGGGAACTTGCTTGTTCAGTCGAGATGCAAATAAGTCTATCAGGCAAGGACCCCAAACCTGTGTCAGGCGTCGAAACACCGTGGGTAACAACCTCCAATCGCTGGAGTCCTGCAGATGGCGGGAATTCCAATCTGCTACCTGGTTGCTGGAGCCGGGAAGGTATTCTGCAACCACCGAAATTCTGTTCTGTAGACAGAAATGCCAAAAATCTTTGGCGATCTCCTCCAACATCTTCGACTTGGTACCACCCAACTTGTTGACGTAGCGTACCGCCGATATATTGTCCATCCGGAGGAGGATACAACAATCTGCCTTCTGTGGCGAAAGGCATCTGATCGCAAAGGAACCGGCCAATAGTTCTAGGCAATTGATATGTAAGCGCAATTCCTCCGAAGACCAGCGACCACCCGTGGTCAATGTGTCGCAACGGGCTCCCCAACCCCATCGGCTGGCATCCGATTCGATTATCACATCCGGTGCCGCTCCAAATAGCGCTCGGCCGTTCCAGGCCTCCATGTGATTTAACCACCATTCCATCTCCAGCCTCGCCTCTTCTGAGAGAGGGATCTGTTCTGAGTAGCTGAGACCTTTTCGGAGATGTCGGATCTTGAGCCGCTGGAGGGCCCGGTAGTGAAGGGGGCCCGGGAAGATCGCCTGGATGGAGGAAGACAGCAGGCCCACCACGCGGGCCAACGATCTCAGGGAAGTTGTTTGCTTGCGAAGGACAATTCGCAGTTCCCTCTTGATTGACTTTATCTTTGTCATTGGCAGCAAGAGCTGGCATGATAGAGAATTTATCAAGAACCCTAGAAACTCGATGGATTGCGAGGGAACCAACATCGGCTTTTGTGGGTTGACGATGAACCCCAAACTCTGCAGCAGATGTATCACCCAGTTGAGGTGTGTTTGGACTGTCTGAGGGGAGGACGCCAAAATTGTTATGTCGTCCAGATATATTATGAGGCGGACTCCTCGAGCCCTGGGAGACTCCACTACCGGTCTCAGAAGCTTCGTGAAGCACCACGGTGCTGACGAGAGGCCGAATGGAAGGACTTTGTACTCGTAACAAACTGTCTCCCAGATAAACTGAAGAAACCTCCTGTGGGAGGGGGAAATGGGAATGGATAGATACGCGTCCTTGAGGTCCAACCGGACCATCCAATCTCCTTCCTGGAGGAGATCGCGTAATAGATGGATTCCTTCCATCTTGAAATGCCTGTAAACAATCCACGAGTTGAACTCTTTGAGGTTCAGCACTAACCTGGATCCGCCTCCTTTCTTGTCCACCAGAAAAACTGTGCTCAGGAAGCCATGAGGGTGCACCACGGAAGGTGCAATCGCGCCTTTCCGTAACAAGCAGTTGATTTCTTCCGTGATGAAAGCGCGATCTTGTTGGGAAAAAGACAGCGGGGGCGGGCGGAACTCTTGCGAAGGGGAGTTGTACATCTCTAACCTGTAACCCTGTACAGTCTGCAACACCCATGCATCTTGCGAAATTTCGCGCCATTTGTCTAGAAAAGATGCCACTCTGCCCCCCAAAAGTACCTCCGAAAAAGGAACCAGGCTCACCTGAGTTTGCGGCATCATGCTGGTTGTTGGAGTTCCCTCCAAATCTGCCACCTTTGCGGAATCTGTTCCTTGAACGGCGGGAAGGGTAGAAATTGGAGGTATTGGCAGAATTGTCCTGGTAACCTCCTCTTTGCTGACCACGCTGGGCGCCTTGATTGTAGCCCCGGCCGAACGAGCGCCCACGAAAGCGTCCGGCCCTGCCGAATACCGGGCGGAAAGCCCGCTTCAAAGAACCTTGGGCCTTGTCCAGCCCACTGAAGGTGGCCACGAACTTTGTTAGCTCCTTTAAAAAAGGTTGGCCAAACAAAAGACCTTGGGCCAGCGGACCTGATTCGGATGTGGCCAATTCAGCTAACCTGGGATCTAATTTCAGGAGGATGGATCGGCGCCGCTCCGTCGACAGCGCACAATTAGCATTGCCTAGTTGGCACACTGCCCGCTGTGCCCAGCCAATCAGCTCGTCCGGATTAATCAAGAGGGCTGACTCTTTGGCCCGACAGCCCATCTCTAAAATCTTCGTCAGGGGACCAATAACGTCCAGCAGTTTATCCTGGCAGGACCGCCAGGACCTATCTAGGCCTTTCTTGGGATCTTTAGAATATTTTTTCAAATATGTCAACATTGACGGGTCCACCTCCGGGGTAGCCGCCACTTTGTCCGCCAGGTCTGGCCTAGGGCATTCCGACCTCAGCCGAGTTCGCACATCTGTATCAAATGCCTGGCGCAAATGAGACTGGACATAGTCCGCCACTTCCTGTGACGGCAACCAGGATGTAGAGTTAGGGTGGATAATATCCGCCGGTTCAAAGGTGAGAACCTTGGGCGACGTGGACGGACCGGCATGCTTTTCCTTCCGTGCCTTCTTGGCTGGTCGAGGAGATTCTTCTTCGTCAGAAGTAGGATCCGGGGAAGTATCGTGGCCATCATCTTCTTGGGAAATTTCAGTAATCGTAGCTTCCCTAGTAGAAGCTGAGCGTTCTTGCTCCGCCATTGACTTGGCCAATTTAGCGAAATCCGCGGCGTGTGGGTTCGCCCTTCCTTTACCCCCAGATTTAATACGGGAGCCAGACGCCGGCAGCCAACCTTGTTGCTGTGCATAAGAGCAAAGGTGGCGTTTTAGGGGCGCAATCGCCCTCACCAAAGCCGAGTTTACTGACTGCTGGTCACCCGCGTCCAATGCCTCAACGAGGTCATATTCCATCGACCCAGAGGGTTCCTCATCATAGTAATAGTATTCCTCCTCATAGTACTCAGACATGATTCCAGCACGAGTGCAGTAAATGACCCTGGAGGAACGTGAGTGACTTTATTCACCACCAATAATAAGATATTCCAATATGAGGTCAGGGGGAGTGGTAACCCCAAGCAAGCCCTAATCAGACACCCACAGGTGACCTTCAGTATAAGTTTAGAATGTGGAGGGAGGGAGGGCTTGCAACAAAACCCCACTCTAGGCAAAGCCTATGCTCAATTTTACAGCCCCTGAGAATGAACACACATCAGGGGCGTCAGAGGAGCAAAAACGAGCCTTTTAGGTGCCAAAACGCTCTAGTCCCGGGTCAGAAGCATGTAAAAACGCTGCTCCGGCGTTCATTGAAGTCCAAAGACGAATGTGGACAAATATGGCCGCCGCGCATGCGCGCTGGCCGAGGCTCATAGAAGCTGAAAGGGGACTGCGCGTCAAACCGATGCGCATCCCCGCTCCTCAACCTCCCGCTCCACTATTACCGGCGACGCGAGGGAATCCCCGCTGACACACACACGCGCGCGAAGGTAAATATTTAAAACATTGACAAGAGGGAGAAGCCGGTAGGCGCGTGCAGCGCGACGCGCAGAAAACAGAGTGAAACTCTCACCAGCTGAAGACAACGTCTAGATCGCAGTAGCGCGTAAAAGACAGCGCGATGCTAACAATAAACGCTTAGCAATAAAGGCAACTTGCGATCATACAGTCATCAAGAGAAAATTTGAAATGCACTTAACTGGCTGCGGAGCAGCAAAGAAAGAGGACTCTATGGGCTGACAGGGACCTTATATAGAAGAGACTCTATGGTTGTCACATGGTTTATTTCTGTGTTTTCATTGGCTGCTGTGAGCTTCTAGTAAAGATTCAGAAGCATAATCGGAGCCTCCGGTCCTGATATAGAATTCAGGTTGTCAGTATTGTATTATAGTTGTCAATTTTGTATTCTAGTAGTCAGTTTTGTATTCTAGGTGTCAGTATTGTATTCTAGTTGTCAATATTGTATTGTACTTGTCAGTGTTGTATTCTATCTGTTAGTGTTGTATTCTAGTTGTCTGTATAGTATTGTAGTTGTCAGTGTTGTGTTCTATGCATCAGTATTGCATTCTAGTTGTCAATATTGCATTCTAGTGGTCAGTGTTGTATTCTACACGTCAGTATTGTATTCTAGATATCAATAATTTCCTCTAGTTGTCAATATTGTGTTCTAGTTGTCAATACTGTGTTCTAGTTGCCAGTGTTGTATTTTAGGTGTCAGTATTGTATTCTAATTGTCAATGTTGCATTCCAGTTGTCAATTTTGCACTCTAATTCACAATTTTGTATTCTAGTTTTCAATATTGCATTCTAGATGTCGAAATTGTAATCTAGTGGTCAATGTTGCACTCTAGATGTCATTATTGCATTCTAGTTGTCAATGTTGCATCCTAATTGTCAATATTGCATTCTAGAAGTCATTATTGTACTGTATTGTATTGTATATGAATTTATATAGCGCTTAATACCCCTGATGAGGCGTAGAAGCAATTTTTTCAGTGATTAGCATGATACTCCGGAACCCATAAAGGATTAGTGGTAAATTAGCATGGTGAAAAATGAAAGTAATGTGAGTGGTGGATATGTTAGGCAGTTATTTGGTTAAAGAAGGGTAGTGGAGGGATAGAAGATGGAAAAAGGTTTGCATTTATATAGCGCTTGCTACCCCTAATAAGGTGTTGAAGCGCTTTTTCAGCGAGTAGCACGCTACTCCGGAACCCATAAAGGATTAGTAGTGAATTAGTATAGTGAAATATGAAATTCATTTGATTGGTGGACATGTTAGTCTGTTATTTGGATTGAAAAAGGTAGTGGAGGGATACAGGATGGAAGGATTTAGTAATCTTTAGCTCATAGCAGAAAGAGGAGGCTTGGGATGAGTAAAAGGGAGGTGGAGGGGAAATGTCAGAGAGAAGGCTTTAGAAAGGCTTGTTTTGGGGGATCGAAATAGTAAAAGAGGTATGAGATGATGCAAGGAGGGGTAGAGTAGGAAAGAGTCTAAAAAGGGTCATTTTGGGGATCGTGGTATGGGGTTGAGATGAATGAGAAAGTGGAGGTAGAGGATATATAGATAGAGGTATAGGGTGAGAAATAGGGTAGCGCATTGGATACGCTGAATTAGTAGAAAAGTAATAAATATTTAGATCCATAAGTACATGAAAGGTATATAGATGCATAAAGGGAGGTAGTATATGTAGATTAAAGATGCATTAATTAAACTCCGGCTTTCAAGTGTTGTTGTACTTTAAATTAATTGTATTTATTTATATATTTCTCTGTAGTTCAATAGTGAAGCAATAGTAGATAAATAGTTATGAAAAAGAATTACTTATTTATGCAGTCACTTAATACATGTTAAAAACATAGAATAATGTTACTTTCAGTAAGATGTACATTTGTTAAACAGAACTAATGAATATATATTTTTATTTTGTTTAACTTTAATATGCTACATGTTTATACAAAGATAATATAGAGGTACATATCTATAGAACAAATAAATGCTTATGTACAAAGGGATATGCTGTATATTTCTGTTTGCGTATGGTAGTTTGCGAGTAGTTTTCTGAAGATAAGGTGGTTATCTGTGGATCTTATGTTGGGGTAAAGAGTTCCATAGCTTGGCTGCTTGAACAGAGAGATGTGCCACCCATTCTATTTGTCAATTTTTCATTCTAGTTGTCAATATTTTATTCTAGTTGTCAATATTGTATTCTAGTTGTCAAAATTGCATTCTAGATGTCATTATTGTATCCTAGTTATCAATGTCACATTCTAATTGTCAATATTGTATTCTGGTTGTCAATATTGCATTCTAGATGTCATTATGGCATTCTAATTGTCAGTGTTGCATTTGAATTGTCAATCTTGTATTCTAGTTGTCAAGGCTGAAATCTAGATGTCATTATTGCATTCCAGTTGTCAATGTTGCATTCTAGATGTCATTATTGTGTTTTAGTTGTCAATGTCACATTCTAATTGTCAATATTGCATTCTAATTTTCAATGTTGCATTCTAGTTGACAATATTGTATTCTAGTTATCAATGTTGCATTCTAGATGTCGTCATCGCATTCTAGTTGTCAATGTTGCATTCAAGATGTCAATATTGTATTCTAGTCGTTAATATTGCATTCTAGATGTCATTATTGCATTCTAGTTGTCAATATTGTATTCTAGTTGTCAATATTGTATTCTAGTTGTCAATATTGTATTCTAGTTGTCAATATTGTATTCTAGTTGCCAATATTGCATTCTGGATGTCATTTTCGCATTCTAGTTGTCATTGTTCTTCTTGACCTCAACCTAATCCAAATCTGTGACGGCCCTACTCATATCAAAGGAGCTACCTTAGATCTTGTCATTGGTAAGCCCAACTCCATCCTCCTTGATTCAATCCTCCCGGTTCAGTGACTAAATATCGAGGGACATAATATGGAATGCCCAAAATATCAACGGCAAAATATAGAAGGACAGAATATCGACTCCCTATCTACAAACAGGTAAGTACTAAAATATCGATTCCAAAATATAGAATGTTAAAATATAGTTAGCTAAAATATCGACTTTTTAAAATGTATTAAAAATAATATAAAAGTGGTTAAATATTAAAAACAATTAAATAAAACATACATAATATAATATAAAAAAGCTTAAAATGTAAACATAATAAAAGTAATGTAAAAAAAGTAGAGCTTTTGTTGGATAGTGAGAGCATAAAAATTACTATTGAAGTACTGGGTTTTTCAGAACCCTGCGGTGCCAGGGAACACACCCTAAGACTTCGAGTCCTTCCTGTTTCAGACTACAGAAACCCAGAGTCTTCTTGGTGAAGTCAAAGATCGTATTTATTGGCTGCAATAAGTAACAGGTATCCTAGAAGTACAACACGGTGTATATTCTCAGGAGACTGCTCAAACTTACAAAGCCAGCCTTCTCTTTTATACAAAATATTATGCTTTAGGCAAACATTCCTTATTTTACAGTTGACAATTCACATATTTTCACTACAAAGAAAAAGCAGAGTCATGGTGACAAGCCCATATTTCAGTTTGTCCAGCCCTCAATCAATTACCCGGCAAGGCTCAGTACTTTCATCAGATATCGACGGACTCCCATTAAAAACGGGCACCTCCTCCTTGTAAAGCAAGTCATAAAGTAAGAAACAGGGGCAGGTGTGTGTAAGATTAAACATGGTTTGTGTGTGATGAAAGGTTTTATGATATGCTGTGCCTTGATACTAATCTCATTCGGCCACTGGGAAAGGAACTGGCCGAACAGGTTTGGCTTCAGGCAGTGGAGTCAGCTTGCCCAGGTCACAGAGGAGTCAGCAAAGGTGCATGTGTCCTTCAGACTCGTTTTTGGCCTTAGTCATTGGCCTATGTGAGGGCAATCACAAAATGGCTGCCGTACAATGGAAACCGAGGGTTCAGGACGGAAACTCTGATTTCAGGGTGATTTTGTCACCCGAATATGGCGAAAATGCTTGGGCATAGTATTCTAATCATTCTCGGTCTGCTGATACCAAAATCGTCATGATACGACGATGTTTATAACATGGGTCCAGAATTTTCAGTACCACAGACCCTCCTTTTGCTTTTACATAGGCAATAACCTATACTCACGTTAATCTGAGTCTAGGTCTAAGTCCAGGTCTATATTCATAAAGTCGTTGAGATGTTGCTGTAGCATCATCCTATTACTTAGCTCGTCTCTTGATACAGGTTTCCTTACACACGATGTAGCACAGAGGCCACATATTGCAGGAGCACACTGTACACACAGACAGAACAGGAAAAGAATGGCTAAGATCATTCCAATGACTATCAGAATCTTCCATCCCCAGGCGGATATCAGTTCCCAGAACCACCCCATCAATGACCAATCTCCTTTATCCACGTGAAAAGATTCGGAGATCTTATGCAGTTTGGAAATGGCCTGGTAAACTGTTGGAGCGTTATCTGGAATGAAAACACAGCAACTTGATTGGATCACTTTACATACCCCACCTCGGTCTGCAAATATGACGTCTAATGCGACCCTGTTCTGAAGAGTCATAAGGCGATCCGACTGGAGCTCAGCAGTCAAATTACTAAGGGCACCGGCGGTTTCATCTACCGTGGATTCAACCACCCTTGTCAATTGCCTTATGTTCCTGCTGTTAACCATAGGCCCCCAAAACGGCAGAAAACCCTTTACGAAAACTCCAAGTTCTTGTCCTGCAGTGTCTTCTTTACTGATGACACCTCTAACTATCCTTGTCTTATGGTAATCTGCCGCGGCCGTGTAGGTGGGAGGCAACAGGAACAAAACAAAACATGTGCCTGAGAAGTCAGGGGGCAACCATGTATAGGCTCTATTATGGCAGATGAAATAGGTACCCTTAGCTGCTAAGAACGAAGGGGAAGTCTGAGACGCAAAAACATATGTTTCAGTGCAGATACTTTTCCCTAACTGAGCTCTGGGATTCTTGCCATTACCTTGCAGACATAGGTGACCCTGATGGGGTACAATCCAGATTGGGGAGGATCTCTTTGCTCGCTGGTTTTCACTCAGAGTAACTCCATGTTATGTTCCATCCAATATATGCTAGTGTCTCATCTCTCGGGATAGTCTCATAGGAAATATCTTCCCTAATCATATCTACTATACCCTTAACTAGAGCACTATTCTTAGGATTATCCTTCACAGAACGTAGGGGGTTGGCTTCATAAGCGTATATGAATATCGTTCTATATGCCCACACAGAACCATTATGGCTGAAAGGCAGGACCAGATAAGGGATACCTTTATCAGTAGTATGCGGCATAAGACCACACACCCAACAGTTAGTTGTGTTCATTACTAATTGGTGTTGGTGTAGAAGCTGAACAAATGAATTATTGACAAATTCTAATCTTCTAGCAGACTCGTGTTCAGGCAGAGGGTGAAAAGAATGCGAAGAAACAGTAGAAGGAGGTATGGGCTGTGTAGTGGGTGCAAATGTCACTTGAAAAGAGAATAAAACATATCCTATTAAAAACGTCATTACACTAAGCAACATGAAAATACATAATATCAAAAATCGTTTCTTTGTCATCATTATACACATTCTGGCTTTAAAGTTCATCTGTTTGGCAGGTCTCTCATTCTCAAAAAACTCCATCCTCTCTAATTGCTGCTCGTGGTGGTAGGGTGTTCTATGCTAAGAAATGCTTCTGTCAGTCCACGGCAACTCCCTTAGACCGACCAGAACTGTCGACCTAACGTCTTCAGCTGCACTCCAAAGGCTTGGGCAACCACGACCCTACAGCTGAACCCGGATGGCGGTTCGAAAAACAAAAATAAGAAAGTTTCTCAGATGAGAGAGCTGCACTTTCAAAAATAGCAAAGAAAAATAATTTTTTATTTGTCCATAGTTCTCGGCCTCAAATTATAACGGCTTTTTCCAGGTACTGTCTGGTTCTGGAACAAGAGTTCAGGCTCTGTAGTGTTCAATCGAATTGACGGTGGCACAGCTTCTTGCAAAATATTGTCACTTTCCTGTTCAGAAAGTGTTCCTTTTACATGTGCATCGCTAAAAGGCAGAAAACGAGGCACGGTCTCAGTCTCAGAGTCCGCGATCCCCTCCTGGACCCACCGGTCATACGGTAGAGGCAAAGGGACCCTCTTGCAGTGTACGCCGTGGATCCAGTTCTTTTTCCCTTCCACTCGAACAGCTGATCTTGTTGAGAGAAGGACGAGATGGGGGCCGGTCCAACGGGGCTGGTCATTGTTTGTCCGCTGGAAGTTTTTGACCAGCACCCATGATCCAGGATCGATAAGATGTCCTGGAGCTTCAGAGACCTGAGGCAGAGTATCGTGAACCTGTTGGTGTAAAACACGCAGTTTAGCCGTCAATTCATACAAATAATCAAGCAGTACAGGGTGTTCGATCTCACTGAATTTTGTCGGCCTTGGCACTCCCCATTTGTTGGCCGGGCGGCCGAACACAATTTCATGGGGACTAAGTCCCACTCGTGAATGCACAGTCATTCTTGTTGATAGGAGTGCTAAGGGCAGAGCATCAGGCCATTTAAGACCAGAGCTCGCTTGTATCTTTGCCAACTTTAGTTTTAGCGTGCCATTATAGCACTCCACTAGTCCAGCTGATTGGGGGTGATTTGCAGTGTGGAATTTCTGCTGGATACCTAGCCCCTCACATACTTTCTTCATCACTCGACCCACAAATTCACTCCCATTATCACTCCAGACCATTCTCGGCATTCCAAACCTAGGGAAGAATTCTTTGGCAAGGGCTTTAGCTGTGGATAAGGCAGTGTTGTCTTTTAAGGGATATGCTTCCACCCATCTTGAAAAGGCACAAACAACAATGAGTACGTATTTCAAATTGTTGCACCTTTCCATGTGGATGAAATCTAGCTGCAAAACCTCAAACGGATACGTTGGAGGCGCAAAATGACCAGCTGGAGTTGGGGTTCCCCTACCAGGATTGTATTTCAGACACACCATGCAATTCTTGACCACATTCTCTGCACATTTAGGAATTCCAGCATTTTGCCATACTGGAGCCAACAACTTACAAATCCCTTTCACACTGATATGGGCCATTCCATGAGCCATTGTCACCACTGCAAGCAGATACGCATCGGGTAACAACCATCGCTGATGTTCTGACAAGTCAACCCAACAACCATTTTCATCCAATTTACCCGTACTTTCTCTCCACACACTCAACTCTTTCTCTGTAGCTTCAGCTTGAAGAGACTTCACACTCTCTATCGTATCTTCACACATTCCAACGTCACCAACCCATCTTGCAGGGCCTGCAACATACATTCGATTCATCACATCTTTTGCTGTTTCTTTTGCGATTTCGTCAGCAAATGCATTGCCACGACCAACATCATCAGTAACCTTCTTGTGTGCACTGCATTTCACAATCGCAACTTGTAACGGCAAGGTCAGTGACTCAAGAAGCTCATTCACCAACTGACCATGCTGAATTTTAGCTCCATGCGAAGTCAGGAACCCACGTTCTTTCCACAATCGTCCAAAACTATGAGCTACACCAAACGCATACTGGCTGTCAGTATATATGGTCACCTTCATTCCATTCGATAACACACACGCTCTCGTAAGTGCAATCAACTCTGCTGCTTGAGCTGAATTATGTGGTATACGTGCAGCTTCAACAATCATATGCAAAGTTGTGATAGCATATGCTGCAGTCGTATCACCATTCGGAAGCTTGAAGCATGAACCATCCACCCATAAGGTACCATCACACTTTACAAGAGGAGTATCTTTAAGATCTACTCTCCCTTTCGTTTCTTTTTCTGTCCTGAGAAAACAATCATGCTGTTCAACATCATCTGTCTCTACTGAAATCGGCAATAACGTGGCTGGATTCAACGTATTGCACCTCTTTATGTGCACATGACTCGCTAACAGTGTCAACTCGTAACCTGACAATCGAGCACTAGTTAAGTGCTGTGTCTTGGTCCTGTTTAACAACGTGTCCACTGCATGTGGAACCATCACAATCAACATACTATTCATCACTAATCCAGCAGACTGTCGAATAGAAACAGCTGCTGCCGCTGTGGCTCTCAAGCAACTCGGCAATGCTTTGGCTACCGGATCCAAAGTCGACGAAAAATACGCGCATGGACGCTGCTTGTCTCCAAAAGACTGTGTCAGTACTGACAATGCACAATCCTCTTTCTCATGGATATACAGTGTAAAGGGCTTACTGTAGTCGGGGGTACCCAACACAGGAGCCGAACACAATGCATTACGCAATTCGGAAAAACTTTTCTGACAATCTTCAGACCATGGAACTGGATTCGGTGTATCTTTACAGGTCAATGCTACCAAAGGTTTGGCCAGCAAAGAAAAATTCGGTATCCATTGTCTGCAGTATGATGTAATGCCCAAGAAAGCACGTACTTCTCTCTGTGTCCTTGGCACACTCAATTTTGCAATTGCCTGAATTCTTTCTGGGGTCAGTTTCCTTCCCTCCTTCGATAAGAGATGACCTAAGTAGGTCACTTCTTGTCGACAATATTGCAGTTTTGAAAGTGACACTTTGTGATGTAAATCAGACAAATGACGCAACAACAACAAGGTGGCTTCTTTACAAATCTCCTCAGTATCTGCAGCGATTAGCAAATCATCGACGTACTGAATAAGGGTAACGCCATCAGGTAAAACAATTGTATCAAGCTGTGTTTTTAAGGCCTGACTATATATTGATGGACTTTCACAGTAGCCTTGAGGAGCGAGTTTGAAGCGGAAGCTTCGGCCTCCAAAAATATCCCTGCTCTCCTCGGCAATCGGGATGCTGAAGAAAGCATTCTTCAAGTCAATCACCGAGAACCAGGTGGCGGAAGCTGGAATCATAGTCAATAGGGCAGTGATATCAGGAACAACTGGAAACTGTGGCACAACTATTTTATTGACCTCTCTAAGATCAATCACGAACCTGTAAACAGGTGGCTGAGAAGGGTCAGTACGTTTCAAAACAGGCAGAACAGGACTATCACAAACGTTGCCTCTTGTCTCTTCAATTATACCTTTTTCAATCAAATCATAAATGATCGCTAGCAACGCTTTTTCACCTTCACTAGAGATCTTGTATTGGGGAATGCGTGGCAATTTAACATTGGCTTTCAATGTCACAACATATGGCGGTATTTCCAAAAGACCCACATCATTAGGACCAGTAGCCCAAAGAATATCAGGAAGAAACGACAATTCGGTCGGAAGTTTATCCTTCGACAAATACATTGGAGAGATCACTTTCCTACCCAGTGTAAGTTGTACTCCCGAAGGAGAACAATATAATGTCGCATACAATCTTTTCAACAAATTCAATCCTAACAAGTTTTCACCACAACCTGTCGTCAGAATAAGGGGTGCTTTCAATTCACAAGGTCCAACAGAAAGGGACATAGGACTAGAAATCGGGTTCCTAACCGGGGCGCCAGAAAAACCTACTGAAACATTCATCTCGCCAGACAAAGGTGCGCCAGGGAGCTTTGAGTGCATAATAGAACTCTTTGTAGCACCAGTATCCAACAGAAAAGGCTCTGACACACCTGATGTAATCACCTTAACATATGGCCCACTCTGATCTACTGGAACTGAAACAACTCCCTCTCTTTGTCTATGGCTGTCCTAGCAATCATTACCTTCCATATTCTCATCTTCTGCATAGTAGTCGTTAGCATAGTACTGAGCCGTCCTACCAGACGCGTTATTTTGCTGGTCAAAACTATTCATTGAATTCTGAGACGGCAAGGAACGCGCGTTCTGGGGGACACTTCCACGTCCTCTACCTCTAGGAGCTTGTTGAACACCTCGACCTCTTGCGCCAGAAGCACCATTCGTATGCTGTAACAAAATAGGGCAACTATACTTGAAATGACCCTCTTCTTTACAATATGAACACTGATTGGGACCTACAGGAACACGTGGTTGAGAAAACTCGAACCTTTGCGAGTTTCTCTGAAACTGTTGTGGTTGCTGATAGTTACTCTGACCACCACGTGGCGGATACGCCTGTTGTAAAAGAACCTTCGTCTTTAATTCTTTAGTTTTCTTGTCTGCTCTATCCTTCTCATCTTTATCCCTATTTTCGTAGTACTGTGCAGTAGCCAATATTTGTGCTGAAGAGGAAACGGCCCAAGAACTCTCTGAATCTTTCAATTTCTTACACAGCTCGGGAAGCAAATTGTGCACAAACTTGTCAACGAACAACCGTTGACCACCTTCTGTACTCATATATTGACCACTGTGGTCGATAAACGTTTCCTCAAACCTAGTGAAGAAATCAGACACTGTTTCATCTTTCTTCTGCTTACACGCAGACAATGTATCCCAATTCACACGCATCGCAGGCATTAAAGTCTTCATGTAAGTAATGATCCTAGCAGGAAGTTCTGCTACCAAAGGCTCAGGCTTGGCACCACCAACTTGTCTATCATCTGCAGTACTAATATTAGCCCATGAGTCACCTAACTCTTGCGCATGATCTGTATGGCGGATCAATCCCCACAAAGGCTGTGGAACAACATTCCCAAATAACATGTCTATGTCGGCTAAATTCATAATGCATGAGTCTGCAGTCTGTGATAATTCCTTATAATACCCTGCAGGGTTTTTACGGGGGTCAGGCAAAGTCTGCTTAAGGGCTAAAACTTCAGCTCGCTTCCAAGGAACATGCACCCAAACACGCTGAAAATGAGCTGGAGCAGCAGCAATTTGATTAGCGGCATCAGCCGCAACGGCGTCCTTCCATACCGGAGGGACTTCTCTCATTGGGTACTGTCGCACTTTTTTCCTAACTGAGGAGTCATGTTCAAACAGTGACTGGGAAGGATCCTTATTCCTAAAGGACAACAACGTCGCAACTGCTTTCTCAACATCGGAACCCACAATCGTGCCCTTTGAAAACTCAAACCGTACACGGCACAAATCAGGCGGATTTGTTTCTAAATCATTATCCTCCAATTCCTCACAAAGGAAAGCACACATTTTCTCAAAAACGTATCTATGTTTTGGTGCTTCCCATTGACGGAAGACATCCATAACAGACTCTACATCATATTTAAAAGGGCAAGTAACCCATTTACGTGCCATATGGTCAAACACTTCTCTCTCTCAAGAATCAGGCAGTTGACTACACGACTGCTTACGCTCCGAATCAGGGGTCATACCAGATGACCCAAAGAGAGGAAATATAAGGCTAGCAACAGTGTTAGTCATTCTCTGTCGGACAGAAGGAGAAGTTGACAAAAGAACAGGAGGAAAAACAGAGGGAGGCAAGGCAGACGCAGATGCAGACACAGAGGCAGTATCAGGAAGAACACCAGAAGAGGCAGTCGATGTAGTAGACAAAGTCGTAGAAAGTACAGATGGAGCAGGTAGCGAAGTCGGCGGCCCTTGAGGGGGCTGCGCCATAGGAGTAGGAGCCAACTGAAGAGGAGCTGGCGGCTGTGGAAGAACCTGAGGCACAATATTTGGGGGTTGCACAACTAAAGGTTGCGGTGGTGCTGTAGCACTCTGCGCATAAGGGGGTGGCGAACTCAACAAGTGTGACATTAAAGGATCTTTCTCAAGTTCTTTTGCTGCATCTTGCTGAAGAAGCGGCAAAACTGAATAACATTTATCGATCACCATTTTACGTTGCCTGTGCAACTGCTCACTCATCTGTTCTTCTTCATTATCTTTAAACTGCATAGCAGCTTGCATTATCGAGATACCCTTTTCTCTCTTATTTCTCTTTGCTAATTTAATTTCCTTCTGTTTGGCTTCCTTACGCCATAGGCGGAAAGAGTCAAACATCGCCGGCCGGGCTTTCTTCTTAAAAAGTTTAACCTCCAGGTTATCCAGAATCTCTGTGTCAAAACTACCATATTGGGGCCATTTTAAAACACCATCTTTCCTGGTGTATCGGATCCATACTTCATTATATGTGATGGGGCCTACGCCATGTTTCACATATAGTTCATAGGTTGGAGTTCCAATCGGAGGAACCGGACACGAGTCCTCCAATCGGGAATCCCTATTACAACCAAGACAAAACAAATTTCCAAGTCTGCTAAGACCAGGCATCTTCGCTCTCTATTCTAGCTTCAAAATTCAAAGGATTATCGAATACGATAGTCTCGTGAATACACAAGGCCCTCGGCTTTGGTACTTGCAAGTTCCAAATCAAAGATCCCAAGGGGATACCAAACTAAGAACCAAACTAAGGACTGGGAGACGCTCCACTTATACTTAACTGAGGTATCGATGACGTCACCAGAAGACTCGTCTATCGTTTCGCTCTACCAATCATCAAGGGTCCAAAACAGGGTGATAGTCAGGGCAGCAGTCCTTCGTAGCCGTCGGGAAACGGGGAACCTCGCAGCAAAGACTTTCGGACCACGTCGACATACAGGGGTCGATGAAGTGGCGGCCTTCCTCCAGAATTTTCGCACGAAACTCCTCACGAACCTCTGGCTTGGACCGGTACCGCTGAAATCGCCCAACGTTGGGCGCCAACTGAAGTACTGGGTTTTCAAGAACCCAGCGGTGCCAGGGAACACACCCTAAGACTTCGAGTCCTTCCTGTTTCAGGCTACAGAAACCCAGAGTCTTCTTGGTGAAGTCAAAGATCGTATTTATTGGCTGCAACCAGTAACAGGTATCCTAGAAGTACAACACGGTGTATATTCTCAGGAGACTGCTCAAACTTACAAAGCCAGCCTTCGCTTTTATACAAAATATTATGCTTTAGGCAAACATTCCTTATTTTACAGTTGACTATTCACATATTTTCACTACAAAGAAAAAGCAGAGTCATGATGACAAGCCCATATTTCAGTTTGTCCAGCCCTCAATCAATTACCCGGCAAGGCTCAGTACTTTCATCAGATATCGACGGACTCCCAATAAAAACGGGCACCCCCTCCTCGTAAAGCAAGTCATAAAGTAAGAAACAGGGGCAGGTGTGTGTAAGATTAAACATGGTTTGTGTGTGATGAAAGGTTTTATGATATGTTGTGCCTTGATACTAATCTCATTCGGCCACTGGGAAAGGAACTGGCCTAACAGGTTTGGCTTCAGGCAGTGGAGTCAGCTTGCCCAGGTCACAGAGGAGTCAGCAAAGGTGCATGTGTCCATCAGACTCGTTTTTGGCCTTAGTCATTGGCCTATGTGAGGGCAATCACAAAATGGCTGCCGTACAATGGAAACCGAGGGTTCAGGACGGAAACTCTGATTTCAGGGTGATTTCGTCACCGGAATATGGCGAAAATGCTTGGGCATAGTATTCTAATCATTCTCGGTCTGCTGATACCAAAATCGTCATGATACGACGATGTTTATAACATGGGTCCAGAATTTTCAGTACCACACTATTTCCACTCCAGTGAGTGCAACAGTAGGGAAAACGTTGGATAGCGTAGGGGTAAAAATTACTATTTTCCACTCCAGTGAGTGCAACAGTAGGGAAAGAGTTGGATAGCGTAGGGGTAAAAATTACTATTCCCACTCCAGAGAGTGCAACAGTAGGGAAAGTGTTGGATAGCGGGAGGGTAAAAATTACTATTCCCACTCCACAGAGTGCGACAGTAGGGAAAGCGTTGGATAGCGTAGGGGTAAAAATTACTATTCCCACTCCAGTGACTGCAACAGTAGGGAAAGCATTGGATAGCGTAGGGGTAAAAATTACTATTCCCACTCCAGTGAGTGCAACAGTAGGGAAAAGGTTGGATAGCGTAGGGGTAAAAATTGCTATTCCCACTCCAAAGAGTGCAACAGTAGGGAAAGCATTGGATAGCGGGAGAGTTAAAATTACTATTCCCACTCCAGAGAGTGCAACAGTAGGGAAATCGTTGGATAGCGGGAAGGGAAAAATTACTATTCCCACTCCAGTGACTCCAACAGTAGGGAAAGCTTTGGATAGCGTAGGGGTAAAAATTACTATTCCCACTCCAGAGAGTGCAACAGTACAGAAAGCATTGTATAGCAGGAAGAGAAAAATTACTATTCCCACTCAAATGAGTGCAACAGTAGGGAAAGCGTTGGATAGCGTAGGGGTAAAAATTACTATTCCCACACCAGTGAGTGCAACAGTAGGGAAAACGTTGGTTAGCGTAGGGGTAAAAATTACTATTCCCACTCCAAAGAGTGCAACAGTAGGGAAAGCGTTGGATAGCGGGAGGATAAAATTTACTATTCCCACTCCAGAGAGTGCAACAGTAGGGAAAGTGTTGGATAGCGGGAAGGGAAAAATTACTATTCCCACTCCAGTGAGTGCAACAGTAGGGAAAGCATTGGATAGCGTAGGGGTACAAATTACTATTCCCACTCTAGTGACTGCAACAGTAGGGAAAGCGTTGGATAGCGTAGGGGTAAAAATTACTATTCCCACTCCAGTGAGTGCAACAGTAGGGAAAAGGTTGGATAGCGTAGGGGTAAAAATTGCTATTTCCACTCCAAAGAGTGCAACAGTAGGGAAAGCATTGGATAGCGGGAGAGTTAAAATTACTATTCCCACTCCAGAGAATGCAACAGTAGGGAAATCGTTGGATAGCGGGAAGGGAAAAATTACTATTCCCACTCCAGTGACTCCAACAGTAGGGAAAGCTTTGGATAGCGTAGGGGTAAAAATTACTATTCCCACTCCAGGGAGTGCAACAGTACAGAAAGCATTGTATAGCAGGAAGAGAAAAATTACTATTCCCACTCAAATGAGTGCAACAGTAGGGAAAGCGTTGGATAGCGTAGGGGTAAAAATTACTATTCCCACTCCAGTGAGTGCAACAGTAGGGAAAACGTTGGTTAGCGTAGGGGTAAAAATTACTATTCCCACTCCAAAGAGTGCAACAGTAGGGAAAGCGTTGGATAGCGGGAGGATAAAATTTACTATTCCCACTCCAGAGAGTGCAACAGTAGGGAAAGAGTTGGATAGCGGGAAGGGAAAATTACTATTCCCACTCCAGTGAGTGCAACAGTAGGGAAAGCATTGGATAGCGTAGGGGTACAAATTACTATTCCCACTCCAGTGAATGCAACAGTAGGGAAAACGCTGGATAGTGTAGGGGTAAAAATTACTATTCCCACTCCAGTGAGTGCAACAGTAGGGAAAAGGTTGGATAGCGTAGGGGTAAAAATTGCTATTCCCACTCCAAAGAGTGCAACAGTAGGGAAAGCATTGGATAGCGGGAGAGTTAAAATTACTATTCCCACTCCAGAGAGTGCAACAGTAGGGAAATTGTTGGATAGCGGGAAGGGAAAAATTACTATTCCCACTCCAGTGACTCCAACAGTAGGGAAAGCTTTGGATAGCGTAGGGGTAAAAATTACTATTCCCACTCCAGAGAGTGCAACAGTACAGAAAGCATTGTATAGCAGGAAGAGAAAAATTACTATTCCCACTCCAAAGAGTGTAACAGTAGGGAAAGCGTTGGATAGCAGGAGGGTAAAAATTACTATTCCCACTCCAGTGAGTGCAACAGTAGGGAAAGAGTTGGATAGCGGGAGGGTAAAAAATAAAATACTATTCCCACTCCAGAGAGTGCAAAAGTAGGGAAAGTAATGATTTAATTTTAAAATAAGATTACATTAATTATCAATACCAATAAAAAATTAATTAAAAATAATTACCAATTAATAACAATTAATTACCATTGAAAAATATTAATTAGCAATTAATAAAAATTAATTACCAATTACTACAAATTAATTACCAATTCATAATTAATTATCAATTATCAATACACATAAATAAATAAAAATATTTACTTTATTACAATTAATTTACTTCCCACCCAATTCCCCTATAAACCCACAACCCACTCCCAATAATAAAAAATACAATTAACATTATCAATTAATCAATTAATAAAAATAATTTTGCAATTAATAAAAATTAATTAGCAATTCATACAAATTATTTACCCATTAATACAAATTAATTACCAATTAATAATTAATTATCAATTAATTATCAATACACATAAATAAAAAAATAATTATTTACTTTATTACAATTAAATTACTTCCCACCCAATTCCCCTACAAACACACAACCTGCTCCTAATAATACAAAATACAATTAACAAAATTATCAATTAATCAATTAATATAAATTAATTAACAATTAATTTAATTAATTACCAATTAATAATTAATTATCAATCAATTAATTATCAAAACATATAAATATAATTAATATTTAATTAACCATAATTAAATTACTTCCCACCCTATTCCCCTATAAACCCACAACCCGCTACGGAATTAAATTACGCAAAAATTAAACAACATATCATTCATTAGTTAAAAAAAATTAAACATACATTACAAAAATAATACATAATTTTAACACATATACTACCATACATAACACGATTTGTTTTTTGATATTATAGATATCTATATTTTTAAATTCGATATTATGGTAATCTATATTTTAAAATTTGATATCATGGAATTCTATATTTTTAAATTCTATATTATGGAAATCGATATTTCGTACCCCAATTTCGATATTCTGACCTATCTATATTTTGATAATTCGATATTCTGTCCACTCTATATTTTAACTTCGATATTCTGGGCAGTCGATATTTCGGAATCGATATTTAGGGTGTTCACCAATCCTCCCATGTGATTGGACAGACCTCTATGGCATCACCTTCCGTATCCTGGAATTGGTAAGAACAAGTTATGCCCAGCCCAAGAGCCCAAAACAGTTGAAAAGATGCCTAAGGAACATGAACCCGCATGAGCTGACTGCTCTTTGTGATAACATCCTGCCCCCCCACCGAACATGTCGGATGTCCACGACCTTGCGGCCCACTATAATCACGCAATGCTGAACGTACTAGACTCGGTCGCTCCACTAAAGCTTAAAAGAATCTCCTCTAAGCTCTCGAAACCATGGTTTACTGATAGTCTTAATTCAGAAAGAAGAAACTTAAGACTTGCTGAAAGGTTATGGCGGTCCTATCTCTCCCTTGAGCATCTTTACCACCTAAGATCCCTGAGAAGCATATATAATAATCGCATCAGATGCTCGAAGGCCACTTTTTTCAGATCTTAGCTAGACCAAGCAAAAAACCATCACAAAAATTTTTCAAACTCATCAAGTCCCAAGCCAATAGTCATCCGAACTCTGCCCCCCTGGGTCAAGGGACATTGCCTAATTGCGAAGAATTTGCAGATTTCTTCACAGATAAGACCAGTAAGATTGAAACTGAATTGTGATCTGCCCGTGACCACCTGTCATTCAGTCCACTGACCTCCCTCTGTCCACCTGGTAGGGATTTTATTGACCCGCCGCAACCCCACCACCCCAAAAACAATGCATCCTGGAGTCTCTTCCAAACCTTGGATGAATGCGCTATACGCAAAACGCTGTCAACTCTGAAACCTTCCAACCACTACAACGACTCGCTGCCATCGAACCTTTTCCCGGAATTGAGATCCTCCTTACTAACATTGTGGACCATGATCGTCAATGAATCACTTCGGCAAGGTGCTATTCCAGATTGCCTTAAATCGGGTCAAGTAACCCCGATTTTAAAGAAACCTACTGCTGATCCTACGGACCTTCATAACTTTCGCCCAATCTCCAACATCCCCACCTTAGCAAAGCTCCTGGAGAAATGTGTGCTTGCCCAACTCTGCAATCACATCGAACATTTCCAACTCCTGGACCAATGCCAATCTGGTTTCCACTCAGGCCATAGCACAGAGTCAGCTCTAACGCACATTGTAGATGATGTGCTAAGAATGCTGGACCACAATGAGTCATGCCTACTGATCCTTCTTGACCTCCCATCAGCATTTGACACTGTCAAACACGATAACCTAATTGACCTCCTGGAACACAGGATGGGGTTGTCTGGGCCTGTGCTTAATTGATTCTCTTTGTTCCTCATGAATAGATCCCAACACTTCAAGGTGAACCAATCCCTGTCCCATCCGGCACCGGTCACGTTGGGGGTTCACCAAGTTTCAGCACTCTCTCCCACGCTCTTTAACTTGTTCATAGAGCCTCTAACAGAAATGCTGCAATCATCCAGCATTCACTAGCACATGTATGTGGATGATACTCAACTTTACCTGAAGATCGCCTCCCCTGAGGACATCCAGTCCCTCATCTCAGTCCTGCTGGAAACACAAAGCTGGCGGACACGTAGCCACCTGACACTAAATGCGCTAAAAACAGAATTCCTCCTAATCTCACCCCAGAAGCAATCTCCGATCATTGAACAATGGTTGAATCAGCTTACTGCTCTTAACTGCAGACCCCACCTTGTGGACTCAGCATCCTCGCTTGGTATACTAGACAAAAGTCTGAACATGAAAAAGCACATCAGTTCCCTCACCAAAGGAGCGAACTTCCAACTCAGCATCTTAAGGACGCTCAAACCCTTTCTCCCAGCTCATGACCTAAAGGTTGCAGTGCAAGCATTGGTGATCGCAAAGCGGGACTATGCCAGTGCAATGCCCTGTGGCTTGCCCAGAGTGGAAACAGCACCCCTTAGGGCGGCCCTCAATGCTGCGGCTAGGCTCGTAACGGGCACTAAAAAATTCAACCACACATCTACGGACCTGCTGGCCCTGAAATGGCTCCCACATGAAGCTCGGATACAGCTGAAAATTGCATGCATGACACACAAAGCCATCCACCTTAAGACCCCGATGTATCTCGCTCAGAAACTGGAGCTCTCATGTGGTTCAAGAGGCTCCAAAAGTGCCAGCACCCTCTTACTCAAACCACAAAAATTCAAGAAAAAAAGACCTACAATCGAGCATTCTCAGGTTTGGCGCCAAGGATCTGGAACTCTCTTCCCCCTGAAGGCAGGGTGATCCCTTCCACTGTCCTCTTCAAAATAGAAGTTAAAGGGCTGTTGATGAAGAAATATCTGTCTCAGTCTGCCTTCCCCACTTGACTCCCGGGCTATCGATGCTGTTTTGTGGCCTAGCGGCTGGGCTCACGAGAATGTCGGACATTTTAAATCTATGTACTTTTCGCTATGTTGAATATGTGTGTTCAGGTCCTTCTGCACACTCTGTAAAGCGCTCTGATACCCTCGGTGGTCATGTTCGCGCTATATAAAACTTTCTAAATAAATAATGTTACATTCTAGTTGTCAATATTGTATTCTACTTGTCAATATTGCCCTCTACATCTCAATATGTTCCTCTACTTGTCAATATTGTATTCTAGGATTCAGTATTGTTAGTTGACTGCTGTTGTTGTTTGTCAGGATTTTTGAATCTGGGGACAATGATATAAATTCTACAACTTTTTCTTTTCCCTGCATTGCACCGGCTAGAAAGTGTCTACTAACATTGGTCCTTTAGGGTCACTGTTTGTGGAGGCTAGCAAGGTCCTTTATCAGGACCCCACTGTGACTTTTAACGGCTCAATAGACTGGCCCACTAGGGCTTTTGTTGGTACACCTTGCTCTTTTCCCTTGGTGTACAAGATTTCATGCGCTGTTGAATGGGTTGGAGCCCCAGTCATGCCAAATATATATTTCTAAGGAATCTCTACCAACTCTGGTATCCTTTCTGGAACCTGATTTCCGGCCCTTTGTTAAAATGTGACTGGTAGGTTATTAATGTTTTTTTCCAAAAACTCTCTTTTCTCTCCAATCTAATTAATGCTCTTATCCAAAATCTATTGCATGATTTGTTCACTCCTTTCAAAAATAGAAATGAATGGTGTCTCACTCCATCATTTCACTCTGTTAAACATCTCGTGAAATTCCTACAGAGTGCAACTCTTGAAGTAGGTTTCTTTAAACCTCCTCACTGGAGGATGAACTGTTGTTTCTCTTGGAAATAGACATTTTATTATTGATAATACAAATACTGACTCTTAGGCTAATTGTCATGTTATTTGGACTCCCTTTCTTGTGACTTACTAGCACATGCTGAGGGTGATGGGGTAGGGCTAGTGCCGAAACGGACACCGTCGCTTGAAGTCTTTGCCTTCCTTGGCTGAAGACCTTTTGCTCTTTTTGGGAAGGGGATAGTAGTTGATCATATATAAAGAAGACAACTTAGGTTGCATAGAGGGATATGATGTGCACCCACCTTCACTGACACAGATAAGAGTATCAACTGAGCATGAGGTTAGCCAGAGTCACTCTTCCCTGCTCCTAATTCCTCTGACCCAGGTTTTTCTCTTTTTACCTGCTGCAGTCTGGTTTTCTCCTCAAGCCCTAAGATCCCACTGGCCTGTCTGTCAAGTGTGGTCCTCCTCAAAATGAGAAGTGACAGCTACATTTGTAGTCTGCATGTGCACTCAGGTGTTATTGAACACTGGTGGGTTTGGCAGGCTCTGGTAGCTTCTGGTTACTGGCTAGTGGAGAAAGGCTGGTAACCTCCAATCACTCCGTAGGGCATACATCTGCCAGCAGATGGGCATCATTACCAGTGACAGCACAAAGCATGAAGCTTAGCCTCAGACCGAAAGTAGACTCACAGATGTGCTTAGAACTCCACTGAGCGACTTCCGCCGACCATTCTAACACCTCCTCACCCACAATACCATCATTCAACCTGATGAAAAACTACAATTAGCTGAGCTTTAATAAACTTCACCTTGAATAGAAACCAATGAACCAGACTAGGATGTAGAATATGTTATATTATAACATTAGAATGTTGGGAGCTTCATTAAAAGCAATGGAGTGCTCTGGGTTTCTAATATCTGGCAGAAGCTTGAAGCATCAATATTCTAATATTTTAAAAAGTCCTCACGGAACCCGAGGGAATTTCAATCCTCTCGGGCTCCGTGATCCCTTTCTTTTATTTGTTAGAACATTCTGCCCTCTAGGACAGAATGTTCTAATAGCCTTAGAGCCCTCAGTAGCTGGGCTGTACCGGGCATTAAAGGCCCTATCCCTTGTTAACTTTAACGCTGGAGCGGGCCCTTAGTGGCCGGCAGAGCCCGCAATGGTTGGCTCTAAGGCATTAGTAGCTCCTACTCGCATCTCTGGTGTCTTCTCACAAACAGTGCAAGACTTTGCATTACTAAATTATTGCCATTGGTTCCAAAGGTGGACTCCCGCACTCATTTTTTGAGACTAAGACTCATTTTTTGTCATCAGAGTTTGACCGAGAGCAAGAGAGATAATGGCAAAAGAGGGAGAAATAAGAAGGATGAGAAAGATACGAAAACAGTGACAAAAACGAGAAAGCAAGAATGAAAAGTAACCAGCAAGAGTGAGATAAATAGAGAGAAAGTGTAGAGCAGTGGAAGAAAAAGGGGGAATCAAGCCTAGACAGCCTTGGACGGTTGCAACTCTGGCAATCAGTGGGATTAGCAACAGGCTGCAATAAAAATCCTGTTGGCACCTACACTTTTTTATTTTTATTTTGTAATTAACCACTGGGGGGACGCACAGTGCTTTATAAAATGTAAAAAATAAATAAATACATATAAGTTTCTAATTTTGTGAGTGTGGCTTTCAGCCAGTTCTACCTTAGGGGTCCACAGCACTGAAGATGCTATGATTGGTAGTTCTCTTCTCCCTTCATACCTACGCTACAAGAACTATCATCCTTGGTTCGGTTGGCTCAAAAACCAGGATTGGCTGAAATCACCCTAATGATGTTCGGCCAGTTGAGAGGCGGTCAGGTGCCTGTCTGTCAGTGGCAGACGCAACCATAACCTTCCTGCGGCTGTGGGTGAAAGGAATGCTGGGAAAGTTCAGAGATTAGCATACAATCTATTCCGCTCCGAACGAGCAAGGGCCTGCAAGGCAGCACAGCTGTGACTGTTGCCAGGGAGGGCGGGGCCAAAGAGGGGCTGATGGAGCCGGTGACAGAGAAGGAAACATTTGCAGCTGGTTGCGTTGTGTCTGCTTCCAGTCACAGCGTCCTTGATGAGGTATCCTGCACTGCAGTTTAAGCAGCATGTTCTGTGCATGCCCTGCGCTGGGAGCTCTGTTTATTTGCTCTCAGAAACAACCCCCGCCCGCCCCCATCTTGTGTAAACCCACTCTCCTCGGGGTGGACACGTCTGAGTCACGGCAGGCCGCGCCGAGTATTTATTGCACAGATTTGCTTGTTATACTGGGATCTGCAAAGAACAATATTGATAACAGTAATGAAGGAAATGGCTTATAAAGCCATCAGATCTCAGGCCCAGACTATGACAAGCCTGGCATTAGCTCTGACAGTGATTAAGGAGATGTGGCTATTGCTTTTTGGCTTCATGGAGGCCCTTTGTCTGATGAAAAACACTTCTGCAGTCCCGGGGACTGGGAGGGAAGGCAGCTCAGAGGCCCCGCGCTTCACAAGGACATTTCAAATGTCATTTCTCCCTTGTACACTATGGGGCAGATTTATGATGACTGGCGCATCCCTGCATATCAGCAGGGATGCGCCAGTTATTTTGCGCCACAGCTGCGCCACCATGATGCGCCGCATTTATAATGTGGCGCACTATGGGGCAAAAACGGCACAGATGCGTGACGCATCTGTGCCGAAAAGTGGCGCATTGCTGGAGTTGCGTCGCAAGCGCGACGCAGCTCCAGCAATGCTCTGGGGGGCCCTATCTGCACAATGTTGCGTCAATCCTTACGCCTGCTTCAAGCAGGCGCAGGGTTTTGACGCAGCATGGGCCTAAAAGTGACTGAGTGAAATCTTGTAGATTTCACTCAGCCACTTTTAGGAGGCGTTCCTGCGCCGGAACGCCCCCACCTGCCCTGGAACGCCTACATGTGGCGCAGGGCTTTACAACGTGACGCATCTGGGAGATGCGTCACGTTTGTAAATACCCCGCACCATGGCGCAGGATTTGCGCCGCTGCTGCGTCACAAAAGTGACGCAACGGCGGCGTAAATGAGGCGCATGTGCAACATAAATCTGCCCCTATGTTTGGGCCTCTTTGTGTCCTTTGCAAGATTATCTTAATCTCTGCTGCCATCTAGAATGGGGAGGATGCTGCTGGGAAACCTGACATTATTTGGGAATTCAGGTGGTATGTGCCGTGTGCCTAAAAATGTGATGCTCTAAGGGCAAGCTTAGGAGAGGCTTGCGTCACGTTTGCACCACGCAAAGTGGTACATGCGTGACGCAAGCCTCTAAGTACGATTTATGGAGCCATGCAAAGTCACCCTGCATGTCTTTGAGTGGCTTCATCAATCTGGAATACGGCCACGCAGTGCAAATCGCTGCGTCACCTTACTCTGCGCAATGGAGGGGTTCCGTGGGTGTTGCAGTGGGACGCAACTCCCATGGTTTTTTATGTATTCCTAGATTTACAAGGACTTATAAACCTGGGAATTCGTTAAAATCTTACACCTCCCCAAAGGATGCATAACGAGGACACATTTCTTATTTCTCCTTGTTTCTTCCTCTGCATTCATTCTGCAGCACACATAGAAAGAGGAAAACGCCTCCATGGATAGTTCTTGTGCATGTAGGTGCCCTTTCATGCACAACACCAATCCTATCTACAACACAGATACCCTTGCATGGTGCAAGGGTACCCGCATTGGTGCCAGGCAGCTGAAACGGTGCCAGTGCAGGGGGAAAGGACAGAAATGAACAGTATTGGGCATTTATTTATTTATAGGTTTTATAATGCACTTGAATCACTCCCGGAGGGGTATCTCAGTGCAAAGGACACGGCAGGCTAAGCTGAAAGACCAATGGCTAGAAAAGAAAGGTTTTAAGACGCTTTCTAAAGCAAAGGTAATCGGGGCATTGTCGACGTTGTATGGGAATCCTATTCCAATAAGACGGGGCAAGGTGAGAAAAGGCCTTCCCTCCTAACCTTGTTCTCTTAATCCAGGGTACCTTGAGAAGGGATGTGGTGCCAGAGCAGAGGGTTCCAACAGGGGAGTATCTGGTGAGTTTTTCAGCAAGGTAAGAGGGGCCTTTATTATAAAGAGTCTTATACACCGTGCAACAGATCTTAAACCGCACCCGCTAGTGAACTGGAAGCCAGTGGAGTCGGCGGAGAAGTGGAAGGGACGGAGTCCTGGAGGGGCATTCAAAACGAGGCGTGCAGCGGTATTTTGAACCACCTGCAAGCGCTGGAGAGACGACTCATTCGCTGAGATCAATAGCGCATTACAATAGTCGAGGCGACTCAGAACCATCGCCTGCATAAGAGTTCTACGTGACGAGTCAGGGAGCAGTGGAAAGACTCTCCGTAGTAATCCCAATACATGAAAGCAAGAGCCGACTGTAGCAGTCACATGCTCCTTTAAGATCAGATCCTGATCAAGATGGATACCTACATTTTTTACACATGTCTTAAGTGGGGGGAAGGAACCCCGAGATCTTCTGGCCACCACTCGGGTGTCCACCACAGCGGGGCATCACCAAAGAGCATAAGCTTCATCTTTCCGCCATTGAACTGGAGGAAGTTGTCCTTCATCCAGACAGAGATTGTGTTCATCCCTGAAGCAAAGGTGTCTTGAACTGAGGGAGTGAATTTATTAAAAGAGAACAGCAGTTGCGTGTCATCCGCATAGGATATGGGGACAAAGCCCGATATCCTCAGGAGATTAGCCAGGGGAGCCACATAGATGTTGAATAATGTGGGGCTCAAACATGAGGCCTGGGGGACTCCCCTCTTTATCTCCCTAGCCTGTGAACAGTAAGGGCCAAGATTGATGGTCTGAGATCTAGAGGAAAGAAAGCTGGACATCCACTGCAACGCTGCACCTCTCAGTCTCCCCAGCAAGATCCGGTGCGAGACCGTATCCAATGCGGCTGAGAGGTCCAACAGCGTGCTGTAATTAGGTCTAAACCCAGATTGTGAAGGATCCAGACCACCCGTGAATTCCACGTAGTCAGACAGCTGCTTATTAATATGTTTCTCCACGACCTTGCTCCGGAGCGGGAGGAGAGAGATGTATGTATGTATGTATGTGTGTTCTTATATAGCACTCAACTTACCCTTGGGCATCTTGGCGCTTGCATTGGGAACCTGTCCTGGCTTTTTCCCTGTGAGATAACCCGTACTGGGCATCCCCAAGGTGAAAGCCAGGCATCCCGCCGCAGGGGGGGGGGGGCAGAATGGAGATTAAGCAAGCTATTGCCCAGAGTTGCAGAGGGTGAACCCATGATTCGAGTAGGCACCGAAGTGAGAATTATCGAGTCCGTGGACACTTAGGCTCAGACCCGGCCGCGTCGGGAATTGAACCCTGGTCCCGGGTCTGACCTCTGCTTCAGGGTATGCCTTCTCTAACCAGTGAGCCACACTTCTCCACTAGAGATGGGGAGAAGATTCGAGAGATCTTCCATGGGGGCCTTAGTATTTTTTCGGATCGGAATAATCTGAGCCGCCTTCCATTCAGGTGGGAGCCAAACCTCCTTCAAAGAGAGATTAAGAAGCGGAGTGATATATGGAGCCAAATGAGTGGATAATGAAGCAGCAGTTTTAGCCGGAATGATGTCAAGGGGGGATCCTGATTCAGCCGATCCCAAAGCCGCTTCTACTGCTTCAAGAGTTATCGGGAGGAAATTATCTAGCAGCTGCCTGCTACTGGGCACACTTGAGAGGAGGGCTGGGGAGGCAGGTGTGCCCCCTGATAAGGTAATTTTTTCATAAATCAAATCTATCTTCTGAGTAAAATACCTATCAATGTCATTGCATAAAGCTTGGGACGGAGCCTCTACCGAATCGCATGCCTTGGGATTGGTGAAGGTTTTCAGGATCAGAAACAAGGTTTTGGACACATTTCCTGCCTGAGCTAGCTGTGAGGCTAAAAAGGTTTTCTGGGCGACTTTTATATTTTTATGGTAGAGAGTAAGAGCTAATTTGAAATTTTCCTTGTCCCTATCTTCATGATTTCTACGCCAGCGTCTCTCTAAATTTTACATCTCCTTTTTTCGGCGCGCAGCTCAGAAGAGTACGAAGCCATCTGTGGGCGCCTGACTGAGGTGGGGAAGGATTTCAATGGGGCAAGTTGATTAATGGCTTGTTTAACCGTGGAGTTGTACAGGGCTAACCCCTCCTCTAGCTTTGTAGACGTCGGCAGTGATTTTATACCACTGTCTACCGACCCGCTGGGTTAAAGGACGAGGTGGTTCACAACTGATTCCACGGGAGTTGGAGAAAATAATGTCCAGCGTATGCCCAGCAATATGTGAGGGGCCTTTGTTGCGTTTGACTAAGTCTAATGTCGCCAAGTCCACTAAGAAAGACGATACTTCTGCATTGGCGGAGCATTCGCTATGGACATTAAAGTCCCCCAACAGCAGGAAATTATGGTTTGAAATAACATAGGGTGCAATAAGTTCCATAAGTTGGATTGAAAAGTCTCCTATGGGACCAGGAGGACAGTAAACTAGGGCACCCTTCCATCTCAGCCAAGGGTGTAAATCTAAGCGAAAGATTAAGATTTCTATATTCGCCTTACAATGTTATTCGAGAATAGTGGCTTCAATTCCCTCCTTGTAGATAATATCTAGCCCACCCCCTACTTTGGGTGATCTGTCCTGTCTAATAATTCTATAGCGTTCTGGGAGAGCAAGAGCAATAGCCGGGGTGGCACATGGCTTGAGCCAGGTTTCTGTAAGGAAACCTACCTCAGGGGAGTCAGAGCATACCATATCCCTAATCTCTGTTGCGTGTTTTGGGAGGGATCGGACATTACATAGAATACCTTTCCAACCCATATTGGGATTTACAGATGGCAATTCAACATTTATACTGGGGGTGTATGGAGGCTTATTACAGAGAGGAAAGTCAGCAAATAGACCGTGACTGGAGTCGTTCGTCACCACCTCTTTCCCAAGAGCTTACATTGGTATCGGCAGGATAGATAAGGAAAAGGACCTCCAGGTACCATCTTGGTCCGGGTCATTATTGCATCTCGAGTCAGAGCCGTGCATGTCGGCTCCGAGTTTTTCCACAAGTTGTATAAATCCCTACTAGAATAGGATAACATAGAAGTCTCTAAGGGTAGACCTAGAGACCTCCAGGGTACCTGTCTCCTGGCGATGTCAGGGCGCGGACGGGCGGAGACAGGCTTGCCTCTGGAGCACCCGCTGCGCACGTCTCGTATGACATCCGCTTTTATCGAGGGGGCAGGAGCCACTTAAACGCCCACCTCCCTCAAACCTTAAGTCCCGCTGTTCTCCCTTCACAACAATCGGTCTATTACCGTGGTGGACCTGGGAGTAACAGCCCAAGATTGGGAAAATACAAGCAGCACAGAAAATAACAGGGTATGTGCAAGATGCGTAATTTAAAAACAGCAAGCAGTCGGGCATTAATTAAAAGTTTAGAATATCTAAAAACAGGTTCTAGTACAAGCTATCAGCCACAGCTCTGCCAGCACGTCCGCTGCGCGTCTCGTATGACATCCGCTTTTATCAAGGGGGCAGGAGCCGCTTAAACGCCCGCCTCCCTCAAACCGGAAGTCCCGCTGTTCTCCCTCCACAACAATCGGTCTATTACTGTGGTGGACCGGGGAGTAACAGCCCAAGATCAGGAAAATACAAGCAGCACAGAAAATAAGACGGTATGTGCAAGATGTGTAATTTAAAAACAGCAAGCAGTCAGGCATTAATTAAAAGTTTAGAATATCTACACACAGCTCTGCCAGCGCGTCCGCGCGTACGGTGCATTCCTGCCTTTCCCTGTGGTGTAGGGCATTGCAGCGCTACCCAGTGCCACCATTCCTGTAGATATGCCCCTAAGTAACTAATGCAGTAGGATGGCTATCAAAGCTGCTTCACCATGAGAAAATAAGCATGTGAAAGTTACAGTACAGACATTGAACATGACCATCACAGCTGTTAGCCCGCTAGAAAATATGAACATAAGAGTTACTGGCCCAGCAAGAAATGTTGTATCAGAGTTACTGGCCCACTTTAGGACAATGTGGAAAATCCAGAGGAGATGGGTGCAACGCTTGCATATACCTCAGCCACTGGTAGTAACTCATCCACATTTCAATCCATTGTGTTTGCCCACCAAGCCACTTCAGATGGCGACCAGCCATATGCAAATCAGGCCTGGTCCTGCTCCAATAGGAATAATCCAGGTCAAACTGCCAGACCAGCTCGCGTCCAAACAGGTACACAAGCAACCCTAGACCGACGCCAAAGTGAGATTTTTGCAAGCATTCAAATTATGGGGCATATTTACAAGCCCCTATTGCCACAGGAGCGTCACTTTTTCTGATGCTCAGATGGCATAGTGTCATTTTCAATATTTACAAGGTGGCACCAAGCCACTTAGCGGAACGTAACACCACCTTGTAAATATGCCCATTTCCACCACAGTCCTCCGCTGCAAAGGAACATGCAATGGGACGTTCCACCACAACACCCATTGCTTTTTGACGCTGCCCTAGAGTTACGAGGCTGAGGCAGCACCAAAAACTTATGCCATGGAAGAACAGGAGTTAGAATGGCGAAACGAGGAGAAATTATTCATTTCTCCTCGTTTTTTGCTATTTTTATGTATGCTGCATTCTGTAGCATACATAGAAAGAGCAAATCGCCATGAATGATTGTTTATGTGCAGGATGATGGCCCTTCCTGCACATAAACAATCGTCGCTATTGCGCAGGCACCCTTGCAACATAGCGACAGGGTGGCTTCGCTGGCTCGAGACAGCTTTTTTTGCACCTGCGCTAGGGGAAACACGGTGGTGCACCATATTCTTGTGAATAAGGTGCATCCCTGCATTTTCAAAATGTCAGATGGTGGCGCTACCAATTTTGGTGCAGCTTCTGGCTCCAACATTATTTTGTAAATATACCACTTTGTCCTTTGTGTTTTCCATTTTAGAACACGCCCAACAGAGTTCCTGGCCATGTAAAAAAATTTGCTGGTCAGATTTACTAAAACCTGAAATGTAATGGAAATGTTCTGACCACTGGCACAGCCTATCTCAACAATCACATCTGGAGAAGTGTGGCTCAATGGTTAGAGCGGCAGACCCTGATGCAGAGGTCTGGCCCGGGACCAGGGTTCAATTCCCGCCTCGGTGGCTCTTGGATTCAATTTTCCCGGACCTGATAATTCTCGCCTCGGTGCCTATTCTAATCATGGGTCCCACTGTGCAACTCTGGGCAATAGCTTGCTTAATCTCCACAGCGGCCCCCACAGCGCTAGGATGCCTGGCTTCACCTTGGGAGTGCCCAGGAGTGGACATCTCACAGGAAAACCAGGAAGGGTTCTACAGCGGGAAGAATACAGCGCTACGAGACCCCTGGGTAGAAGTGCACTATATAAGTACAAATACATTTACAATCACATCTGCTTTCACAAACCTTCCAGACACCTACGCTCATCTGGACTACTGCTTACAAAACTCCCACACATATGGAAAACCAGATTGGGTGGTTGAGTCTTCTCCTACATCGCTCTTAAAGCATAGCGCGACCTGCCGCTACACATAAGAGCCTCTTCCTCAATTCTTGAATCCTGCAGGAAGCTGAAGACCTTACTATTCCCTAAGTCCCACTAGGCCCTAGGCGAGGTTAGACTCACGCCTGCTCAGCACCAGATACCCTCCTAGAGGATAGTGCACTCTACAAATCTGCATAACATAACCACTAGAAAATCTTCTAGTCCGAGATTATACCCATCAGAAGGGCTGCCCCCCCCAGTTTATTCCCATCAGTATAACCTACACATCAGGGAACATGCCATGCCCATCAGTTACAGTCTCACAGGTCAACATTTCCCTTTAGTCAATAGCCTACCAAATGATATATAAAGTAACTTTGTTATTCCTAACAACATTGCCGGAGCATGAGAAACTGCGCACATCAGTGGTACTGGCCAGGCAAAGAGCTTGAGTAAAAAGAGTTACTTTTCCAGTTAAGAACACAATTTACTTAAATAGCACAGAGACTGTAAATGAGCCACTCTTCAGTACACTCTTGGATCTGTGGACATTACAGAAGAAGGACTGCCTTGCCCCCAGAGAACTGCCCTGTTGCTCATTGAGGACTGCCTTGCTCTCTGAGAAAGAAGATTGGACATGCTCGTTTCATCCCCGGCTAACTTGAGTTACTCCAAGGGCCAGTTGATGAGCTACAGGGACTCAACAAGCTCCAGAGGCCTCTCTGCAACTGCCCAGCTGATCTGCTGCAATGGACCTGCCTGGACCTGTGACTGGACCTGCTTGAGCCCTGCTGGGTTGCATTTCTGACCCCACGAGTGGCTTCCCCAAGTCCTGAACCCTTGGCTGGCATCTGTTGAGCTCCTTCTGTTAGGAGCGGTGAAATCCTGAAGTTTTTCGCCTCGCCCAGATCACAAATGGGCTCTTTTGCACCAAGACCCCGCCTCTTGCAAAAAACACTCGTGCTCAGGTAGACCCAACCCTTCATGTTACAGTGACCAGCAGAAACAACCAGCAATGTGAAGTCTGTACTTGGTGCTACAAAAATGACAGGCCGTGGTAACTGCTATTGCAAAGCTACAGCAACGACCGTCCGTGATGCCTGGCCAGTTCTTCGAGGCACAACATCAACCATCTGTGACGGTCTCCCTGCTATGCTCGGCCTCATCCTCCTTGAAGAGACTCTTCACGCCAGACTTTGAGAAGGTACCTTTTTCAGTGGGACTAATCTGGTCCCTGTATCCAGCCTGTGCTCCATTGCGATCGTCCTGAACTTCTGATTTTCTCTCGATCTAGCATAACCAGATGACCATGAGTGGCGCTTTATGCCTTTAGGTGCAGTATTGACTTAAAACATGGAAATTAAATATCCCTTGTTCTACTGATTGGATTTTTGTTGCCTTGATTTCATGTTCCTTATCATTGTATTTATTAAAATGTACTTTCTTTTTCTAAATTGATTTTAGATATTTTGTTCATTGTGTTTTTTCTTCATTACTGTTTCTTTACACATTACCTCTAAGCTAAGCCTGACTGCTTGTCACAAGCTACCAGGGGGTTAATCACAGGTTCATTTAGTGACTTTTTGTGGTTCACCCTAACAAGTATTGTGGTGTCTGGTTGAGTAGAGCTTCTACCCTTCAACCAATAAACCAATTTCTTACATTGGTGCTCAGTGGTGTGATCTAGTACTTGTGTTTCTGCTGTGCCACTCAGTGATTTTGTGAAAAATTCCAATCTCTTATAAATAACCTAACATCAGATGAATTAATTTCTAAATTGTTCATATTTTCCTCTTTCTAAATATGATTTCTGATTTGCATTTGCTCCACCTGTGATACCTGCTCGAGAAAATGGAATTGTCGCTTATCATCATCGATGCCTAGATCTGGAATGTCCTCCCCTTCCAGCTTCATACGGCCCCCTCGCTGGCAGACTTCAGAAAGGGACTCAAGACCTGGCTCTTCGACATAGGCAAAGTGCCCACATACCCCCAGGGGTGACAGTGTGCACTTTACAAATGCTTGATTGATTTATTAACATCGTCAAGATTGCATAGTTCAGGACCTTCGAGAAGGGGCCCACAAACGTGAACTTTCAAATAGCCATCAGAGCCTATGAGGAGGTCTTCAGGATGCAAGCTGCCACCAGAGAGTGGAAGGGCAATGACCCTGAGGAGGAGGAAGTGGATGTGGAAAAAGATGATGAGGAAAGAGATGGCTTTGCCGCAGGCCAGAGTTGCAGCAAGAGGAGTAAAACCTGCCCACAGGAACACGGTCTCCTGCAAGGAGCTTGGTGCCCTCACACACTGTCTCTCAGGAACTGGAGTACAGGAGAGTTGAAAGAGAGTTCCACCTACAGCTGGCCCAACCCAAGATGGAGAAGGCAACTGCTCAGGGGGCATTGGAGGAAAATAAATTTCTGCCAACCCAAGAAGTGAGTCTGAAGGAGCTTGATCTGAAAGCAAGGAATCACTTAGGGTCCAGCAGCAATGGTGGCAATGATAATCCTGCGTCCAGTAGAGTCACGAGAGTCCACATCCCCATGGATCTGGTGCCTAACTTTGTGGGAATGACATCGACAAGTGATTCGAGGCTTATGAGGTTCCACTAGAAATGCACATGGTCATTGAGGAGGTTTGGAGAGCCAGTCTCTGGAGGCACATTCCCAGTGAAGGGAGGGACTCACTACTAGTCCTAGGGAAGAAAAACAGAATCAGCATCCTCTCATCAAGAAAACACTTGCCAAGCAGTATGGTCTTATACCTAAAAAAGTATAGAATGAAGTTTAGGGACAGCCAGAAGCTGTTAGGTCAGGTGTGGGTGGATTTCATGGATTACTCCAAGAAGGCACTAGAGGGTTGGGTGAAGGGCAGCCATATTGGTAATCATCGTAAATTGTTTAATCTTATTCTCAGAGAGCACATGTTCAGTCATTGTTTTGCAGAGCTGTGCCAATACCTTGCTGATTCTAAGCTCACTCTGTACAGTGAGCTTAGAATCTGGATATCTGAGGGAGATCACCTAAAGGGTGGACAGAGTCCCAACCAGAAGAGAGACGTGGAGACAAAAGGAAAAACAAGTTCTCCAAAGGCCCAATGCAATTCTCAAGGGAAGGATTCCCGGTCCCAACTTGATCAAAAGACGAGCGGTTTCCCTGAGAAGAAATCCTCAGGGAAGTTCTTCCCCAAATGCTAAGAGCGCTACAGATATACGGGCGCATCAAGGGGGGTGCTAAATGCTCTAAGAGGGTGCAGCCCCTCACAGGTGGGCAGACACAGGAGTTGGCTAGTGTAGCTCTTGGGGAGAAGGTTATCCCAGGTAGCATGGTGGGTAGTGCAGAAGTTACCCTAGTGTCCCTCGGGGCAAGGAGATGGTGCCAAAGGTCCACATGCCTAAGTATATGTAGACAGTGAGTCACCATCAATGGGCAGTAGGTGAATGCTCTAAGAGACATACGATCCTGTATGATGACTGTTAGGTGTCATCTAGTTTTCTCAAAACAGGTCATACCTTGTATTCTATCTGGTTGTTGTAGCAGGCAACCATATGAGTCGCTATCCAATGGCTCTCGTTTCCTTTGAATGGGGGGTAATGCCTCAGGTACTTGAAGTTAGCTGTGAGTCCAACAACGCCTGTGGATTGTCTGCTCGTTAACTGCGTGGAACACACCATCTGGAAAGAGGTGGAGCTCTGCACCCACCTGGGGATGTGAGGAATGTCTGAATGGGCATGCCTGACCCCCGGGCTATGGCAGCCTGAGAGGGATGTCAAGATGTCCTGGAAAATGGCCTAGGCATCTTCCAAGAAGAGAGAGGGCAACTGAAACACCCGCAGACTGGGAGAAGTCTGAGCTTAACGATTGTGCCCTGGCGGTACAGGGGTAAAAATTACTGCCCTGTGGAGCTACCTGAGCTGGCCGGCAGGTAATTTCTCCAGGGAGGAATTCTGCAAAGCCCAGAAGGAGTGCCTTCTCTTGAGGGCCTACAGTGGCAGCCAAAGGCACAGCAGCTGGTGACTCTGCTGGTGATCACCTGATTCACTGGGAGAATGATCTCCTGTATAGGTTCCTGAGCATGCAGCAACCCGTATGTTGGTGGTCTTCCTATGCTAAAGGACCTTCCTTCTGGGTCTTTCTCATAATGTAACCCTGGCATGACATCTGGGACAAGACAAGACTTTTGCCAGGCTTGTCAACCACTTTTACTGGCCCCTGATGAGAGTGATCTCAGATGCATTCTGCAGGTCGGTGGGGAGTCAGGGGGAAAGCAGAAGGCTCTCCTGCTTTCTTTTCAGGTCATTGGCACCCTCTTTGAGGTCAATATTATTGGATCCCTGGACCGCAAACCTGCCCTAGGCAACAGGCTCAACTTGGTCTTTGCGGACTACACCATCTGGTACCAGAAAGCTATACTCCTGGGGACAGTGCCTACGCCAGGATATTTTCCCCAGTGGGTTTCCCCATTAAGGTAGTATCTGACCAGGATGCCAACTTCATTTCAATGTGCAAGAAGTCCAGGTGGGACGAGTGCGGACTAACTTATAATGTCTACACCTCCTATCACCCCAGAATAATGGACTTGTTGAGAAATTAAACAATACATTTAGCAGCATGATAAAGGGCCTATCAGAATCCTTGGGGCAGGAGTAGGATGTCCTCTTAACATGCCTGTTGTTTGCCTACAGGAAGGTGCCACAGAAGGTAGTTGTGTTATTTTCTTCTTTGAGCTCCTGTATGGCCACCCTCTCAAAGGACTTCTCAGTCTTATTGAAGGAGGGGTAGGAGCAAGCTCCCAACAGCCCCCTCAAGGATGTGGTCAACTTCATGTTGGCTCTTCAGACTACCAGGTTCTCTGCTGCCTTCTTCCAGAAGTACTTCATCTGCAACTGAGAAACTGGTAGTCAGACACAAAGTTATGAAACTATGGCAGAATACCACTCTGATTGGGTTTCATCCTGGTCATAAAGTGTGGGTGATGGAGCCAGTGGAACCCCAGGCCTTGCAGGACCGGCGGTCCAGGCCAATTGAGGTGAAGGAGCACAAGTTAGAGGTCACCTACTTGTTGGACCTCAAGACTTCCAGGCACTCCTTGAGGCTCCTACATGTCATTTGCCTCAAGCCCCAGTATGAGATGTCCGAAGTCATCATACCCCTGGTGGCAGATGATGGAGTTGAGGAGGAAAGTGAACCTATTCCTGCCCTCCTATTTTTCAAGGAGCAGGAGTCACCCTCATCTTACCGTGCACCATAACAACAGAAGAACTGTCACCATTTGCTGGAACAGTTTGCCTCCTTTTTCTTACTGACCCCTGGGCTCACCTATCTCTGTACCCATGACATTGATAAAGAGGACAGCATGCCTGTGAAGAATAGGATCTGCAGGCTTTCTGATAAGATGGAAGTCAGCAACAAGAAGAAAGTATCAATAACTCTAGAGCTAGGGGTGATTGAGCACTCCAACAGCCTACGGTCTAGCCCAGTGGCACTGGTACTCAAGGCCTCCCCACCGGATGCCTCACCAAAACGCCGGCTCTGTGTGGATTACAGAGGGCTCAACTCTTTTACTAAGACTGATGCTCATCCCATCCCCTTAGCTAATTAGCTCATAGATCAGTTAGGAACTGCCAAGTTCCAGAGCACGCTTGATGTTGAATGTCTGGGTACTTGCAGATTTTCTGAGATTAAGTGAGGGGGTTAAAGAGATGTCTGCATTTTCCACCCCAGAGGACCACTTTCAGTTTAAGTTGATGCCTTTTAGGTTAAAGAATGTCCCTGCCACCTTCCAAAGGCTGGGGTCACGATTCACTCCCTGTGCTCTCGTGCCCACCATCAGGGGGCCGAATTGTGGGGCTTTCCAGTGTTCTAATATGCCTCCAGACACTCCCCTGTATACATATCCTGACTTCCAGGCATTTGGACATCATTTAGGAATTTACATCCATTCCCAATCCATGCCAGGTTTTGTGGAAGCCAGTCTGCTTATGTTGGAAACTCTATTTCCTAGAATTCCCTGCTCTCTGCTTCGTCTCCACCCCTGCAGGCCAAGGATGGGTGGAAGAATTCAGCTCACCTGTGGCTGGCTGCTGCTAGTCTGCTCACACCTGATGCATATGATTACTGTGAGCTCTTTTAAGCCTCAGCTCCCTTCAGGCCAAGGTTGGTCATTGTAGCTGTGTACCGGTGACACCGATCCTTGTTTCCAGTGCTCCCTGAGCTTTTGATATTCCTTGATTCCTGAGCTATAGCTTCTTCCTTGTGCCTGAATTAGCACTGCCTGCAGTGCTGCCTTGTTTCCTGAGTTTCTGAGCTATAGTTATTCTTTGTTCCTGAACCAGCACTGCCTGCAGTGCTACCTTGACTCCTGAAGCTTTAGTAAATCCCTGTTCCTGAACCAGCACTGCCTGCAGTGCAACCTTGACTCCTGAGCCTTAGTCCAATTCTTGTTCCTGCCTCAACTCTGCCTTCTTTGCTACTTTGTTTTCTTGATTCCTTAACCTTCTAGTGTACCATTGTAGCATCCCTTCTATATATCCTTTTCCAGTCCCTGCCTTTCTTCCTATTTCCTTGGTTCCAGTTCCCAGTTTGCTGTCTTTCTATTCTGCTGTCTTGCTTCTGTTGCCTTGTATGTTTGTTACCTGCTTTCTACCAAGTGTGTCCCGTGATTTCCTTCCTTTCCTGTAAAGCACTCCTCCTTGCTCGCTCCTTGTCTATTGTGCTTGTGTTTAGTTCTACCCCCTTGCTGTTACTGCCTTGCGGGTTGCTGTTTGATCGCCAGGATCCGTGGGCACAGCTGACAACCTAGGTGGTGTTTCTTGTTCACTGTGAGTATTGTCTTTGAGTTGCATTTATAACATCGCCATAGGTATAAGCTTCACAGACCCTGCCTTTGCATGCATATCCTACATGTGGGTATTTGCAGTCAGTATCTATAACAGCAATTGTGGGTGAGAAACTTACTGAGCTTTAGTCTTACCGTGTGGAGCTTCTGAGTGCTTTACCCCACACTCCCCTTTATTGTTAATGTTGTTTCATATATATATGTCTTGCACATTCGTCCTGGGTGTAGTTATTCTGAATGCTAAATTGCCTCGTGAGTGCCCTTCCTTTCTGAGTCTTACCCATTCACTTGTACAGGCTTCCCCTTTGGATCCCTTTTTCTCCTCTGACTCCCTGTATAATCCTGGGTAGCGCTATACTCCTCTTACTGTGTACGTTTTCTACCCAGTTCCCAGTCCTTGCCCAAGTCCCTGACGGTGTTCCCCACATAGTCCTGGACAGTCCCTTACAGCTGGTCAACAAAGTCCTCGTTGGGATGGATGCTTTCAGCGTGCTTATCTGGATGACATTGAGGTCTTCAGTGCTATCTGGGAGGACCACCTGTTCCACTTCCAGGAACTACTTCAGGCTCTGCAACAGGCAGGCCTGACTATCAAGGAAAGCAAGTGCCAGATAGGGCAGGGATTGTTGGTCTACTGGGGATAACACGTTGGTGGATGCAAAATGCAGCCTCTCCAGGTCAAAATTCAGACCGTCTTGGCTTGGGATTTCCCCAAGACCCAGAGAGAGGTGAGAGCCTTCTTCAACCTCACCAGATACTACAGGAGATTTGTCAATGGTTAGGGCGCCATTGTTGTTCCCATGACGGAGCTGACGACTAAAAAAACAGCCCAAAAAGGTGATATGGACAGAAATGCTTTTGACACTTTGAAGGAAGCCTGGTGTATAGCACCAGGGCTCAAGGCCCCTGACTTCTCCAAGGAAATAATTGTTTGGATGGAGCCCTGAGAGCATGGACTAGGGGCTGCACTCTCACAGCTAAATGAAGAGGGGCTGGACCAACCTGCACCCTCCATTAGCAGGAGGCTACTTTCCGGGACTGAGATGGAGTTCAATTGAAAGGGAAGCATTTGCAATGGTCTGGGCCCTGAAGAAGTTGAGACCATACTTATTTGGGACTCACTTCTGGGTCCAGATAGACTAAAGCCCCCTCAGGTGGCTAAAGCAGTTGAGGGGTAAGTATCCTAAACTGTTGAGATGGCCCATCTCCCTATGGGGAATGGACTACATAGGAACTGACCACGCCAATGCTAATGGTCTTTCCAGGTTCTGCTGCCTTAGCGAGGAATACTCTCATGAGGGCTGGTCATTTCCTCTGCTTTCAGTTGGGGGGACGTTAGACCTGACATTCTAGGTATGGTATTCCCCCAAACCTTTTGTCTTCACTCCTCCTGTTTTGCTGAATTCCTTTTTGTTGGCTTCAGGACTCTGCACACTGTACCTCTGTTAACCAGTGCTAAAGTGCTTGTGTACTCTCCTTCAAACATGGTAAATTTGACTTGACCCAAATGGCACCTTTAACTTACTTGTACATATCTGGTAAATCATAAAAAATATACCCTGGGCATGTAAATTAAAGTATCCTTTGAAAACACGTCTTAGGCCTGCCACTACAGCCTGGACTGCAGTTTTAAACTGCCCTTTCAACCTGGCAAATTAAAACTTTTGCTAGGCCTAAACCTTCCTTTTTAATACATATGAGTAACCTCTAGAGTAGGTCCTAAGTGCTCATATGACAGGTTGCATGGATATTTAAAAGTAGGACATGTGCGTTTAAGTTTTACATGTCCTAAGTTAAAAACTACCAAAGTCGTTTTTCACTAATGTAAGGCTTATCTCTTTCAATGACTAACACTGGGTTACCTTATTACATTAAATAAGGGATAGCTTTGGATTGGGAGCAGGTAGAAATATACTGTTTACACAAATGAATTGGAGTTTAAAACCCTCTTTAATCTAAAGTCGGACTTTAAGTCACAATTCTGAAAATGCCTCTTTTGGAAAGTTGTGTGAATGAACAGCGGTAATGCACTCTATTTCTCAACTCTAAGCACAATTATACTGTGAAACAGATGATTGTTAAAATTGGTGTGCACCTTCTGAAGTGGTTTTACCCTACCACCTGTGCAAAATTGAAAAAGCAAAACTAGGACCCAAGTCCTAGACAGATGGCGCACTCAATGATTTGAGGCCAAGAGTTTGGTGTCACGAGTTGATTAATGGCAACTTTTTGGATAGTGTGGCAGTTTACTTTTGTACACTATCCCCAGCATTGAAGTGGAGGTATTTATTTTTATTTGTATTGTTTGCAACGCGCACGTCCTTCACGGGTGATTTTCACTTTACGCAACAGTCTTTTAAATACAGTTTTTTAGCACGGCAGTCAACTTATCAGGTTCAGTATGCACGTTCAGCATCGGTGATTCTCATTTTTCACTCTATCATGATTCTCATTTCACATTTCATCAATTTTCAAAACACGGCCCGTCACACTAGTTCCAGATTCTTTTCGTCTATGCATGCTATGCTGGCTCTCATACTATTTCTTCCATTGATTTTTCTTGACACAGAGGAACTAACAACTAACCCTCTAAATGATCGTGAAATGAGCAAGTAACAAATCAATATTTGACTGCATTAGTTGCACTAGTAGTAACCACTCCGGATGTAGGAATATTAACAGGTCCTTTTTTTATTGAGAAATTGGATTGATTATTATACATATGTTTGTTCTGTAGATTTCCCCTGACAAAGGGTGAGAGCACACCCGAAATGCATTGGGAATGAATATTCACGTTTAAATGCATCATTTTGATTTAATAATCATTAAGGATATCAGTTGAAGATATCATCTTTGAATAAAGTAAACTGAAGATTCAGCATTGGATTCCGCCATCATCATTTTTCCGGAAACATTGCAAGACTTCTGTTATTAGATGAACTTTTGATTTCATAACATTGACTTAATGTAAAAGGTTTCTGATTAACATATAGCTAATATACTCACCATTTGAGTTTTCAAGGTAGTGCGCCATCTGTCTAGGACTTGGGTCCTAGTTTTGCTTTTTCACTTTTGGAAAGTTGGCATTTGCTTGTCTTAAAAATGTGTGCTCCCTGCCAGTGTCCTCGGTCACTTGACTGTGAATGACTTTTCTTTTGGGGTGTGTACATTCCTTCCAGATAGTGACACAAAGGGGATCGGGTGTGGACAGGATTGGCCATCCTGCCAGGATAGTTGCAGGTGGAGCTGTACCCAGCTCCACTTACATTTCAAAGGGCTCCAGCACAAACAAATTAACCTGAACAAGTCTCTTTTTATCCCAGACTTCATGGAGCCTTGACAGGGGAAGGGAAGAACTTTCCAGAACCAGATGTATGGGTAGTATAGGGAATCCCCCCACTTCAAAGGCTGGCACCAGGTAGACATTTTTGCACCTCCAGAACCGCTCTTCAGTACATTCCTGGACCTGTGGGCACTACAGAAGAGAGACTGCCTTGTTCCCCAGAGGACTGTACTATTGCTTGAGGCCTGCTATGTTCCCCAGAGGAGTGCCCTGCTGCTACCAATGGACTTCCCTGCTGCATGAGGCCTGCCTTGTTCCCCAGAGGACTGCCCTGCTGCTTGAGGTCAGCCCTGCTCTCTGAGAAGGAAGACTGGACCTACTGCCTTCATCTCAGGCTAACCTGAGTTACTCCAAGGGTCGGTTGGCTGGCTGACCTCCTGTTCATTGCTACAGGACACAACAAGATCAGGAGGCCTCCCTGTAACTGTACAGCGGACATGCTGCAGCTAGATCTGCCTGGACCTGGTTGAGTCCTGCTAGTGTGAGTCCCTGATCACCAAGACGTGCATCACCTGGTCCTGGACACTTGACTGGCATCAGAGTGCACTCCTCTGCAAGAAATAGAGAAATCCTGAAGTTTTAAGCTCATCAAAACTGTGAACAGGCTGGTTTGCACCAAGATTGTACCACTTGCGTCGACTGCCAAGCAAAACTCCTGTGATACCTACACTACAGTGACCATCAGCGACGACCAGCAAGGCTAGATCTGCACTTTGCGCCTTAGCACAACAGCCTGCGGTGACCGACAACTTGAAGTTCCATCAACAACCAGCCACTATGCCCGACCGGCTCTTCGCGCTGCAGGGACAACAGCACGCACCGCCTGGCGTCCTCCTCTCTCCACAGTGGCGAACATCCACAAAGCTCTCCCAGCTCCTTGCAGCCCCCTTCACTGTGAAAGAACCTCTTCGTACCACACTTTTAAAAGGTAAGGTTTTTAGTGGGGCTAGGTTGGTCCCTGTATCCAGCCAACGCTCCATCTCAGTCGGTTTGAACTTGTGTCTTTCCCCTAGTCTAGTATGACCAGATGACTTTTAAGTGTTATACTTAAACTTAAAATTGAATATCTCTGGTTCTACTGGTTTGGCTTTTGTTGTTCTGGTTTTATCTTATTTATTAAAATGTACTCTGTTTTACTTTAGTTTGGGATTTTTCTTGTGTTGTGTTTTCACTTTATTACGATTTGTGGTCTGCAAAAATACTTTACACATTGCCTCTCGGTTAAGCCTGACTGCTTTTGTGCCAAGCACCCAGGGGGTTCAGCACAGGTTCATTCTGTAAGTTTTGTGGTTCACCCTGACAACCATTGTGAGTGTGGTTGTTGCTTAGGTAGGGTCTTCTCCTCTCTCAACCAATAACCCAATTTCTCACAATTGGCAAGTGGATCCTGTGAGATTGGAAAAATGTGCAATTCCTGATTCTGTGTTCTTTCGACCCACAAACCACCTACACAAAACCTGAATACATAGAAAATATTGTGAAACTGTTCCAATAACTTCCCATCAGATTAACTGCTCAACGTATGCTTACATCACAGATACCTAGGAAATGACAATGGCCGTGCAGATGAGTGCATTGCAGCATTGATTACATTCACTCTCATGGGAGACCATGGATGTCCAGGCCCACAGGTCCCTGCGCCCTTCACAATGCCAGCCACACGGAGCGAGAGAGAAGTCCATGGTAACCAGTGCTCTCAGAGAGCACGTGCTATGATTGATGTCAAGAACAGAAATATCTTTCCAACTTCACTGAAGCTGTTAAAGTCTCTCTTCCCCCCTCTCTGGAGACACAGAAAGGCCATTTATTCGTGTGCTAGTCTCTTAATGATTTTGAAACTGTGCATAATAAAAAAGGAAAGATTGCATTTTCTTTTCATTAGGAAGGCACAATGAAATCGCAGGTATTTTTGTGAACACCTGGTGTTAGCATCAAATCGGCCATAAATTTAACAGGCCCAGACAGAAGTCATAAAAAATAAAGTTGCTACAAACTGCAAAGTTCTTTGATGAGCTCAGGGAAACATTTATCTTCTCATTTGTTCGATGAGACCATTTTTTCCCCTTACATGCTGTTTTTCTGTTCTCCTGCAGCCCCTCCGAGTATTTCCTGAGCCTACGCGGCTTTTTTCTGAGCTTTGCTGTTGAACAAGCTCTGAAGTCTGTTCAAGCAGCAGAAAGGTCTCCAGTACAACCACAGCACCAGATGCAATGTCTGCAGGAGGGGTACCCGGTGCTCCCCAGGTGGCCTCAGGAGTGTGCCCTCTGACCTCTGCTTCCTGAAGGTTTCTGTAGGAAGTCGCAGTGACACCTTAAGGATTTTTGGGACCCTTAGGAAAGCATGTTTTGGGGCCCCCTGTTTGGAACAACTTTCAATTTATTGACGTTTTTCAGTTAATTCAAGCCCTTGTGAGACCAAACAATACTGAATAAAAAATAAAAAAGGGTATTCTAGTATGCACAGCATGGGGGCAGGAGAACACGAGTCCCGAAAACCCCTGCGGCCGCCGCACGGTACCAATGTCACTTCGCCCCCGGAGGTGCTCATTACCAGCGCGGGTCTCCCTCAGGGCTGGTGTCCGGTATGCTAGTGTGCACAGCATGGAGGCAGGAGACCACAAGTTCCGACAACGCCTGCGGCTGCCACCGCACAAGACCAGCATCACTTTGTGCCCAGAAGGGCTCACTACCAGCGTTGGTCTCCCGTCTGTAGCCGTCAGAGGCCGGAAGAGGCTGGGCTGGGCCATCCCTCTTGGCTTGTAGAGTTGTGTCCTGAAGCAGGATCCAGTGAGTTGGGAGTGTACTGGGAGCGCCATCGTGCTGTATCCCCCACCAGGCAATCTTCTCGCCCTATCATTGCTACTAAACCAGGTAGGAGTAGGTCTATTGCTAACTTGGGGTATGATAAGAGGGGGGCCAGTTCCATTGAGACACTGGTGACCCTGTTGGCCTCTTTGTGGTGCCAAGCATTGAGCATGATCTTTGGTGATTGTATTTTTGCAGTCAATCTTCACGCCCAGCCCCGGGAGGCAACACAGGGGACAGACTATTAATTCCATACTGCAACGTGGCTATTCTCTTGCCCAGAGGCGCTTCCCAACTGGGACAGGGTGCCGGCAGCAATAATGGGTAAACAAACCTGTAGTGATAAAAAGCAAGTGCCTCCACCACCACTCACTTCTTCATTGGCCCCAACCTCCATTGATAGGATGGTACAGAGGGCTATAGGTGTGGTGGCCACTGAAATTGAACTAACCAAAAGGCGGCTGCTGTCTTTGACAGTTGACCTACATCTCTCCCCGATGGGCTCTGACTCCCCCCGTATCTCCCTCCCTCCAGTTACCAATTCCCCCATGGCCCAGCACACGGTCAGTGTAACAACGTGTGAAGCTTCCAATGTCCTCCCGCGTAAAGGGGATTCCATTCCAGGCCTGCCAAAAATGGGAAAACTAAGCCAGCAGTCAGGATGATGGCCAAACGAAAGAAGCGTGATGATGGGACACAGGTCATTGAAGACCCCGTTGAGGCCCTGGACAGGGGTTTGGCAGGGTATGCACGGGCAGCCGTGGACAACCCAGTATGGGTGACAAACTTATTGGTGGATCTTCAGGTCCAGCTCAGGTCTATTGTAAAGGATGAGCTAAGTTCCCTGGCAGCATGGGTAGAAAAGATGGCTGAACTGCTCGAGACAAGGGCAGGCAGTCCAGCAACAATTTTAAGGGGGGGACTGGATGCTAGTTGCCAGGTAGATTTGGTACCCGCTTCATCTAGAGCAAGACTGGAGCCCCACTCACTCAAAATTCCATTTTCACCGCCGACACCAATCAGGTCAACTATGAGGTAAAGAACAGGGGCAGGGCACACCCAAACATGCCAACCGAGCAAGATTGTACGTATCGACAGGGCCCAAGGCTCAGGGAGGGGGGTGGTCCCGTATCCAGTATAGAGGTCTGTTCTGCCCGGTATTAATCTACCTCCTGTTTCAGCCCCGTATGTCATTATTTTAGCAGGCATACCCGAACTTTAAAGGGGGCAAAGGGAAACCCACCTTGAACTAAGAAACAAGCGCATGTTCTGGCTGGCCACGCAGAGGCAATTTGCCTACAAAGATGCAGGTGAGATTCTCTTGACGCCCAGAATTAGCTGGGAGGGTAACAGACTGAAAGATGTGCAAGGGGTCTATATAGTGATTAATTTAAAAGATATAATGTCTGTTCAAAGCCTTTTAGGCAGGAATCCTTATAGGCAGGAAGGAGGTATTAGGTCTCTATCATTGAGTTATTTCTACTCCGTAGGTCAAGTTCCAGCAACCAGAGTGCAAATAAGCTAGGAGCAGGGTGTGTGGAACTAGAATCATCAGTTAACTTGTCTGTGGCAGAAACCCCCTAGACCTTTTCTATTCAGCAGTCTGACAGTAAACAGATTTGGGGCCCTAGAGGCAGTTGATTGACTCAAATTCTTATGTTGTCAGGTACAGAACTCCCCCCGACAGGGGGAGCCCCAAGAGCGGGCCTTCCCAACAAGTGAGCTCTATTATTCTAGTGCCATATCCAGGCTGGGGGTGGGTGGAGAGAAGGTGTTCCCCCGATGTAATGCAGGGAGGTACTGACCGGGGACAGCTTCCTAAGCCCATAATAAAGACCCCTTCGTATGGATCTTCTCATGGGGAAGAGCATGCCATCGTTCCATCTACCATAGTGGCCCCCCATTCTCTACCTTCAACAGAAGGCAAAAGGGACGGTAGCATCTGATCTGTGGCACAGAGGGCATGTGTCCCCCAGAGGGAAGTTAGTCCACCGGAGACTGATGGCCAGCACCTTAATATAGGCAGACACCCGGTCTCACACATGGTGTGGGTATTATCATGGAACGTCGCTGGACTTAGTTCCAAACTGGACAATCCTGATTGGGAGGTATTTGTAAATCAACAGGAAACATGGGCCTGGGTGGATCCACATCGGCTGGGTTTTGCGTCATTTAGGGTAGATGCCACTACTAGGGGAAGGGGCAGAACTTCGGGTGGGCTGTGCACTTGGGTCGGCTCACATTTGGGTTGTATTGCCAAACAGATAGAGTCCTCCTCCACTGACATCTTGGGCATTCTTCTTACCTTTCCATCAAGGGTTAGAATTGCTTTGGTCAATGTTTACTCCGGGCTGGTTGGCAACAGTCAAGAATCGCCGACTCTTGATCAGTTGACCACTTTTATTTTCACCATCCCTAATAATTTTTTAGTGATCATAGGTGAAGACTTTAATTGTCAGTTTGATCCTCTGGATGGCCTGAATGGAGGGAACCCCAGTGAAGAGGACCTCCATTGGGCAATCCCCGAACCAAACAGCCCGCCAACCAGGGCCTGGACTCCGTTGGTGCTCCAGATCAAATCCTTCACCCTGAAGCATTCCCTAAGGGCATGCAATGGTCGCAACAAATGAGATTCACCAAAGGAATTACAGTTTTAGTAGAATAGGGGACTCCTTGATTCTAGATTACATCTTGGTAGATATGAGGTTCTGGCACAGGGTAGCTGATTTTGAGGGTGTGCCCCGCCACGACAGTGGCCACAATATCCTGATCCTAGAGGCAGCAATGCCGACTTCTGAGATTGCCCCTGGCTTCAAATCCAAACCTGAAGATAGACTAACACTTACGAACTACAGGAGCGAGTCCGGTGGACAAATATATACAAATCTTCTGATACGTTATCCACTCTAAATGAATCCATTATCCCGCTTTTATTTGCTGAGGAACATTCTATTTCTAACAATGGCATATCCAACTCCCTCATGCAGCTCGCTGAGACCAATAAAGCACTGACATCTATATTGGCCGACACCTTTTCTCCAACTAGTAGAATAAATAAGCACAAAAAGGCCCTACATTCTTGGTTTAGTGACAGCTGCCGAATGGCTATGCTAGCCCTCATCGATGCAATCAAAGTCAAGGACAGGTCTTAAATTAAAGAAAAGCAGGTGATATATAAAAATACCATTACTGATACCAAAAAGCGTGGGAGTTGGACAAATGGGACTCCCTGAGAATGGCCCTAGCCATCCACGACATGAAGTCTTTCTGGAACGTAGTAAATACGGGCTGTTGTGAAGAGAAACAGCCCTTTGAACTCAATATTGCAGCAGATGTCTGGGAGACACATTTTGAGGCCCTCTATTCAAGGTTGGAGGATGAGAGTGGCATTTCAGCCAATGAGTTCTCCCTCCACAGAAATCGTGCACTGAGGCCCCCGAGATGACTGAAAAAGAGTTCACTAGTGCTATAAGCAAGGAATCCCCGTCCAAAGCTCCGGGGCTAGATACGATCCCAGGGGACCTCTTTCGTAGTGAACCCACCATCTGGGCACCCTATCTGTGGACCCTGTATAACGCTATTTTACAGGGAATGATGATTCCTGCAACTTGGGCTGGTGCGGAAATCTTGCCAATCTAGAACAAGCATTTGCAATGCAATAGGTCTCGCATTACTGAGAGTTTGAGCTTTTGGCATTGCTAACAATAATGGAACTATTATTAGCAACAGCAATAGCTCAAACTTTCAGTAATGCGAAACCTATTACATTGCAAATGCTTCTGTGATTCCTGTGATTCTGGGCAAATCACTTAATCTCCACATGCCTATCAAAAATTAATGTGTCCTTGTGTAATGTAACTGTTCCTCATGTAAAGCACCCCAGCACCTTCGGGTCGAGTTCGCGCTATATAAAACTGCAAAACAAATAATTAATATAGACACTCCCCGGAGCTACATTTGGACATGTAGTTGCAGAGATGCCAATGTTTCTTAGTAGTCCTCGTGAACATAAACACTGCAGAAGGTAAACAATAGCATTCCTCAGAACACATACAAAGCAGCTCAGGCATACCATTTCGTACATTATCAAGGAGCTCACAAAAGTACCAACCACAATGGAAAACATTTAAAATCATGCTGAAAAGAAATGCTCCTATTTAATTACTGAGTCACTTACTTATAGCATGTAGCTGCTGCCCTTTACACATACAGCTCTACATGGCTGCTGCCATCTCACGACGCTCTGGCTGGAATTGATTTTGGGGGACAGGACGGGTAGATTAAATGAAGTTGAAGTCCCCCCCCCCTTGAAAAGAGCTGCTCTGATCGTTCGGCAAAGGAAAAAGATGCAGAGTCCAAGATGATGGTAAAAAAGGAGCCACCAGAGCAGTGCTCTTATTTAATAAGTTATTTAATTAGATGTAGCTGCCGCCCTGCCTGGAAACGCTTTCCGCTATTTAAATGTAGAGTCCAGGGTGAAAAGTGTTGTGGGGGCTGGTAGCTCAGGGGGTGGTATGGTGCACTATAAAGTGAGTATGCTGCGTTTCAGTATTTGCACACTTTTTTTTCCCTTGGTGCATCATTCTCTCACTTGTAATTAAATTAATTGCAGTTTAAAGGGTAGCGTGTTACCAGCCACGTCTGCCTGCACGATTGATAGTGACTGTCAGCAAAGAACCCTGCTCCTCTTTATCCGCTTGTTTTCTCATAATCACAATTCTCTCCAGTTGCTTTTATGGGAGCTCAGTGGGCAAGATGAAGCATTAGTTGGCAAACTCCTATAAAAGGGACACCTCCGTAAGGTCACTTGGGTAGCTAATCACAGAGCAAGTACAGCTACATCCAATAAGGCCGTCACGCCTATTTGGCTATTTAGTAGTATGTGGTCTAGTTTGTCAATTTACTCCTCCGCCTTCTCTTTAGAGCCGCAGGTGTGAGTGAGGCAGTAGCTTCACATGCGCGAATGCTGGCAAAGCGGTAGCTGAGGCGACGAGTGGCAACAAACACCGTACGTACGAGCGCAGTGGCGGAAGCGGTAGTACCCGAGGTAGCAGCTGTCAGCTCAGGGGGTGGTATGGCGCACTATAAAGTGAGTATGCTGCGTTTCAGTATTTGCACATGTTTTTTTTTCCTTTGTGCGTCATTCTCTCACTTGTAATTAAATTAATTGCAGTTTAAAAGGTAGCGTGTTACCAGACACGGCTGCGTGTAACACTCGCAGACAGGAGATGTGCACGCGTATGGTGTGAGCAGGAGTTGTGATAATGCCACGAGCCAGCCGTACGCGTGCACATCTTCTGTCTTCCACATGCCTGCACATGTCCTGTCCCCCTTCGGCCAAGAAACCGACAACAATAGATCTCACCAAGGCAGACAGCTCATGCGCTGCATCGCTAGGCGAGACCTACAAAGGGCTCACCACTGCATACCACAAAATACAGACCTATAAGTCTAATCGATGTTAGCCAAAAAAATCTTTGCTCGTGTACTGTTGGGCCATCTCCAAACCTGGATGGAAGAGCACAAAGTCCTAAGCCCGTTTCAAGCTGGCTTTAGAGAAAAGATGTCCACAATAGACCAAATCTTTAGGCTCCAACTCCTGTACTGGAAGACGGTGTCTATTGAGGGTGGTAGCCTTTACCTAATCTTCATGGACCTAAAATCTGCATTTGATTTGGTGCCAATAGACAAAATGTGGGCAATTTTAAGTGATTTGGGGGCCCCAACATTTCTATGTCATCTGTTACAGCGGCTCCATGAGGGTAATTATGCCCAAATTTGGTTTGGCAAACACTCACCACCCCTATACGAATTGACAGAGGAGTCCGTCAAGGCTGTGTCTATGCCCCTACTCTTTACTGCCTATTCATAAATGCACTGGTAGAGACATTGATCCCGGGGAAGGACATTGATGTGCCCAAGATAGCGAATCGCAAAGTACCGCCTATGATGTTTGCAGACAATACTCTTCTGCTTTCTAAAACACCTATGGGCATACAGAGGATTCTCAACAACGTCAGTGTCACAGTCTGCCTTTTGTAAATTCAAAGGGCTTGAGATCAACACCCGGAAGACCAAATATATAGTCTTCAACCCAGTTAGTGCTACCCGACCAAACCCGCGCTTACAAGGCACCCCTCTGGAAAAGGTGTCCGTATTTGAGTATCTGAGGGTCACCTTGACAGAAAAAATGGACTGGGGAGCTCAAATCGAAAAAAAACAGCTTAAACTTAGCTCAGACCACGGGGGTTTGTCTAAGTTATTTAGGGACTCCATTCACAATCCCATTCCAGGGGAGCCGCCATATACGGGACTGAAATCTGGGGGCACTGTTCTCCTTGCACCATAACCAAGATCGAGAACATCTTTTTCAGGCAGATTTCTGGTCTCCTCCTTAGCTCCCCCCTTATACCGCTTCGTCTGGACCTTGCAGACGAAATTGCTCACAGACCCCTCACATTCTGGCGTCTCCTGTGGGCTACCCCGGAATTGGTTGAATTCAGGGTAGAGCTGAAGGAGGTTTTGAGCCTCCATGGTGCAGGTAAACTACCATGGTTAGCTCTTGTCAGGGATACACTTTTGGCCATGGGTACAGCAAACTTATAGTATAATGCTGAGGCCGCCTGCCCCACAATGTCCAGAAAGGAACTGGCTTGGAGTTATAGGGAGAGAAAAATCGCACACTTGTAGGGGAGTACCACAACTGGCTCACTCACTGCAGCATTCCTGGGAATTAAATCCAGTACAGCTTAGAATTTGTATTGGACAATATTCAATGCGCCCTATCCAGGGAGCTATACTTACAATTTATGCAGGACCAGCTTTAACACTGGTGGTGCCCTGTGCGACAATGTTTGTTGCCCCCCCCAATGACCACCTCTGCCACGGATTCCCTCACCAGCATTCTTCACCAGTGCCCCTCAAGTCTCCATAACCACCGTCTCTCAGACTCATTTAGTTTTATAGCACCACTCATACCAGTGTAAGGTGTCTTTGCATCACACACACATTGCACAGAGACAATCATGAGTGTAAATCAGTGTATAGGAAATGTTGCATCGGACAGGACTACAAGTCTCATGTCCACGATACTGGTAGGCAATATAGTTTAAAAGCCCTTATTCTGGAAAAGCACAAATTCAGGATATAAAACGTAACACCATTGTAAGGGGTTCTTTCTCCAATAATAAGAATTGTTTTCTGCCCACATGAACCCTTTTGGCAAGATTAGGATAGGGAAAGACTGGGAAAAAACACACGCAGCTCTAACATATGCAGTTTGCATGCAGCTCTTTGGTGACAGTTAATAGCTCAATGTTCTATATTAGGATTTGGACTTATAAACTACAGGTAACAAAAGAATCTCTCTTGCAGAAGCAGTGACTCACTGACCTATTTACATTTAATGCACTTTGTGATCTGCATGGTACATGTTCTTAGCAGCAGGCATTTTAACCCTGTGCGCTACATTTTCATGAGCCATAATCTCCACTAGACATGCCTCCTGTCTCTTTCCAGGAAGACGATTAATCACCGGAATTATCTTGAAATTTTAAGTGATGCCAGCAACGCGTCAGCAGGTGTTTTAAAAATTATAATATACTCGCAAAAAATGACACCTTCACCCCAAGTCAGCGCCCGGTGCGGTGGCACCGATTGCACCGCCATAGAGCCGGCCCTGAATTTAGGCACGGGGTCCTCCCGCTCCGTGCCTTCACAGATAAATGGGCTGGTTCAACCCCTCTGGCCTGTCCAGCCTGCAGTAATGTAGAGGAGTCAGAACACCATGGGGCATATTTACAATAACTGGCGCATCCCTGCATATCAGCAGGGATGCGCCAGTTATTGTGCGCCACAGCTACCATGGATGCGCCGCATTTACAATGCGGCGCACCATGGGGCAAAAACGGCACAGATGCGTGACGCATCTGTGCCGTACAAGTGGCGCATTACTGAAGTTGCAGCTCCAGCAATTCTCTGGGGGGCCCTATCTTGCTAATGCTGCGCCAATCCCTACGCCTGCTTCAGGCAGGCGCAGGGTTTTGATGCAGCATGGGTCTAAAAGTGACTGAGTGAAATCTTGTAGATTTCACTCAGCCACTTTTAGGAGGCGTTCCTGCGCCGGAACACCCTTCCCTGCGCAGGAACACCTACCGGTGGCGCAGGGCTTTACAACGTGCCGCATCTCCCAGATGCGTCACGTTGTAAGTACCCCGCTCCATGGTGCAGGATTTGCGCTGCCGCTGCGTCACAAAGTAACGCAACGGCGGCGTAAATGAGCCGCAAGGGGCTTGTAAATCTGCCCCCATGTACTTTTCTTTTGTCTAGGCTATAGAAGGCGGGGCATCGATGGTTGATCCAGTTGTGCAGAAACTTGGGAACTCAGCACTGCGCAGAAGCATTTAGACTAATGAAATATAACACTCACCTGCCTATTGTATCTGCGGTGTCTTGCTTTTCAGTTTCCGTGTGGGGTGAACACAGAAAGCTTTTGAACACCAACTCTCAGGTTCATGCTGACAATTTTACAATGTTTTAACTGGACTTGGTCTTACGTGTGTTTTTAGTGGTTACAATATGACTTATACCTGTTTTTATTTGTGTTTTTTATTTGGGGGTGCTGGCCCATGTGATGGCACTTTCAACCCAAGGCTATGGGGTTTGAGCACGTGCCCACATGGATTGTTTTAATGAAATGTTATTGTAATGCACGTGCACTTTTATGGTCAATCGACCGAAATAAAGTTTTTGATGATGATGATGAAATCTTTTAGAAACAAAAGCTGCTGTGATCTCAAACTGCTTAACGAGGAACAGCCCAATAGTACCAAAAGAATCCCTGAAAAAAAATGATAACACTCTTTGGGGCATATTAACAAGCGGCAGCGATAATTATCGCTGGCCGCTCTTAGCAAGAAAATTGTTATCGCTGGCTATCGCAGGAAATTATCGCCATGCTAGCGTTGTATTAACAATGCATAGCGCAATGGCGATAATTTTCCAGCGATAGCGATGTTTTCCATGGAACATCGATGGTTTTCCAGCAATGTTCCATGGAATACGGCGATAACCTTGCTGATACGACCCTGTGGTCGTATCAGTATAATCCACCCCCAATGTTAAGTATAGCTAAGTCAGGATTTTAGCAGACGTTAGTTTTTGGAGAAAACAGCTGTTTTCGCCAAAAAACTAACATCTGCTAAAATGCGTGTGCAGCCTTGTAAATATCGCGATGTGTACATCAGCGATATTTACAAGGTTGTACTGCCAAGTGACGCCCACTTTGCATCTCATTAGAGATGCAAAGGGAGGCGTTGGGTAAAAGGGTGCTAACGTGCGCTAATGCATGTTAGCACCCTCTTGTTAATTGGGCGATATTTTTATCTCCGCTTTTTTGGCTTTAAAAGCCAAAAAAAGCGGAGATATGGCCCTTGTTAAATATGCCCCTTTGTTTTTTTGGGAGCTTGTTTTGTTTCGCAAGACCAATAAGGAGAGTTCAGTGTCAAACATGGCAAAGGTGATTTAGTGCATGTGTAATAGACTTGTGTGTATTGTTAAGAAACAACATACCGAAATAGCACTTAAAATTTAACTTTAATAGCATAATAGTGATCTGACAATTAAATCCCTGTTAACAATTGACATCTCAACTACAGCAGTGAAAATCAAAGCACCGCTCTGAGAATTGTCGCTCATCTATTGGGTGAAATCGATCGTTTTATCTTTAATGTTCTATTTCCCTCATCTGCTATTTTTCTATGTGTACGCTTCTCTGGCCTCAGGGACCTCCGACTCTGTAAAGACATCTGATGGGTCACGAAAAGGAGAAGGGCAGGATAAAAAAAGAACAGCAGTGAGAGGAGAACTAGAGGATAAAGGAGATGCAGATATAGATGATGCAGAGAGCGAGGTGATGCTAGGAACTAGGGGGCATATCAACAAGGGATTTATCTCTGCTTTTTTGGCTTTAAAAGCCAAAAAAGCAGAGATAAAACTAGCGCCCTATCAACAACAGGGTGCTAACACGCAAATTTGCATGTTAGCACCCTTTTACTCTACGCTTCCCCTTGCATCTCTAATGAGATGCAAAGGGGGCGTTCCAGAGTAAAATAATAGGAGAAATGTCGCTAAGCGACATTTCTCCTATTATCAAGAATGTCGCTAACCCTGTTAGAGACAAAAAAAGCAGCGCTAACCGCGGTTAACGCTGCTTTTTTACGTCTGCTAATTTTCAGACTTAGCCATGATATCCTATGGAAGGAGGATATCATGGCTAAGTTTGCCTGTCCCTATCAACAAGGTAACGTGAGATTATCGCTGGGTTTCCCGCGATAATCTCACGTTAGCCTGTTAGCGTGTAGATTTTTATCGCTATTGAGATAAGCGTTGCTAATAGCACGCTATCTCAGCGATAAAAATCCACGCTAGCCGGCGATAATTATCCAAGCGCTAAGTGCGCTTTGCGATAATTATCGCCGGTTGTTGTTGATATGCCCCTAAGAGTAGTAACGCGAAGCGAGAGGTAAAAGAGGGGTGAATAGTAGAAAGCGAGATAAGGTGTGGAAAGAAAAAAGTGAAATATAGAGAAAGAGAACAAAAGTCGATACAGAAGTAAAGACATTTGTGAGCTAACGAGACAGGTAACTCAGGATGAGGTATGGAGGATGCATTAAAATACAGAGGGAGGTACAAAGACATGTTAGACAGAGCAAGAATGTGGTGGTGGAGAAAAATAAGTAGGGATAAATAGATCGCTTAAAGGGAGAAAGGTGGTGACATGGAGTAGAGACAGGGACATACAGTCTATGTTACTTACAGCAGTGAATTCTAGGATACAGAGACAGGGAGGAGAGACAAGGACATGCAGTCTGTGTCACATGCAGCAATTAATTCTCGGAGACAGGGACAGGGGCCTGCAGTGGAGACATGGACAACCGTCTATGTTATACCAATACATTGTCGGATAGAGCGACAGGGAGTAGAGATAGGGACACAGTCTGTGTCACATACAGCAATACATTCTAAAAGAGAGAGACATGGAGTAGAGACAGGGACTTCCAATCTGTGTCACATACAGCAATACTTTCTAGGATACAGGCACAGGGAGTAGAGGCAGGGACATGCAGTCTATTTTACTTACAGCTATTGATTATAGGAGACAGAGGTATGGAGTAGAGACAGAGACATACAGTCTATGCTGCTTACAACAATACATTCTAGGATACAGAGACAGGGAGGAGAGACAGGGACATGTAGTCTGTCACATAAAAGCAATATATTCTAATATACAGGGACAGGGAGTAGAAGCAGGGACATGCAGTCTGTGTTACTTACATCAATACATTCTAAGAGACAGAGACATGGAGTAGAGACAGGGACATACAGTCTATGATGCTTACAGAAATACATTCTAGGATACAGAGACAGGGAGGATAGACAGGGACATGCAGTCTGTGTCACATGCAGCAATACATTCTAGGATACATACACAGGGAGTAGAGAGAGGGATATGTAGTCTATGCCACTCACAGCAATACATTCTAGAAGACAGTGAGATGATACAGGGACCTACAGTGGAGACTGCAACATACAGTCTATGTTGCTTACAGCAATACATTCTAGAATACAGGAACAGGGAGTAGAGACAGGGACATACAGTCTATGTTACTTACAGCAATATATTATAGGATACAGAGAAAGAGAGTAGAAACAAGGACATGCAGTCTGTGTCACATACAGCAATACATTCTAGGAGACGGAGTAGAGATAGGGATGTGCAGTGTGTCACTTACAGTTATACATTCTAGGAGACAGAGATATCTAGTAGAGACAGGGACATGTAATCTGTGTCACATACAGCAATCCATTCTAGGAGACAGAGGGTAGAAACAGTGACATGCAGTCTGTGTCACTTACAGCAATACATTCTAGGATGCACGCACAAGGAGTAGAGACGAGGAAAATACAGTCTGTCACATACAGTGACACATTCTAGGAGACAGGGACAGAGAGTAGAGACGGAGACATGCAGTCTATATCACATACAGCAATACATTCTAATATAAATGGACAGGGAGTTGAGACAGGGTCATGCAGTTTGTGTCACTCACAGCAATACATTCTAGAATACACAGACAGGTAGTAGACAGAGACATGCATTCTGTGTCACATACAGTAATACATTCTAATATATATGGACAGGGAGTAGAGACAGGGACATGCAGTCTGTCACTTACAGTAATACATTCTAGGATGCAACGGACAAGGAGTAGATACGAGGACATGCAGTCTGTCACATACAGTGACACATTTTAGGAGACGGGGCAGAGAGTAGAGACAGAGACATGCAGTCTATATCACATACAGCAATACATTCTAATATATATGGACAGGGAGTAGAGACAGGGTCATGTAGTCTGCGTCACTCACAGCAATACATTCTAGGATACATAGACATGGAGTCGAGATGGACAGGCGCGTCGTGATTCGTTAACACTCCGCTTTAGCAACCACAGCGGGGGGTCTTCTTTTTTTAGACCTCTTCTGTCTGTAACTCGGCAAAGAAAGGCCGATCATCGCCAGCTTATCATTAAAACTGGATTATATGTCGATAGCAAAGCAGCAGGAGCAAGGAAACAACGACGCTAGGTAATAGAAGAGGGAAAGAAAGTAGGCATATTGGAAGGATGGTTGAAAAGATGGATGAATGGGTAGATTATTGTGAATGAGTGAGCGATAGGATAAGTGAATGATTGGTGGATGAACGGGAGGAATGATGGTAAAAGTAAAGTAAAGGGGTGGATGAGTGGGTGAAAAGATAAGTGATGGATGGCATAGTGGTTAAATGATAGCTGGATGGCAGGATGGATGGATGGCAAAGTGGAAGGATATATGGCAGAGTTGATAAATGGATGGATGAAGGTTGGATGGATGGATGGACGAGTCGATGGCAGAGTGGATGGATGGCAGGGTGGATGAATGGATGGACGGCCAAGTGGATAGATAGGTGGATGACAGAGTAAATGGATATATGGCAGAGTTGGCATATGGATGGATTGCAGAGTGGATGGATGAAAGGGGAAGATGGATGGATGGACAAGTCAATGGCAGAACCGATGGATTGATGCCAGGATGGATGTGTGGATGGCAGAGTGAATAGATGGATACCGGAATGGATGTATGGATGGCAGAGTGGATTGATAGATGGCAGATGGATGAATGGATAGAGTGATGGATGGCAGAGTGGATGGAAATATAGCTGAATGTAGGGGTGGATGGCAGAATGTAGGCATTTATGGATAGCAGAGTGTCTAGATGGATAGATCACAGAGTGGATGGATGGATGCCAGCATGGATGAATGACATAGTGGATGGATGGATGGATGGATGGATGGATGGATGGATGGATCAATGGCAGAGTGGATGGATCGATGGGTGGCAGAGTGGATGGATGGTAAGCAGAATGGATGGATGCAATATTGTGTAGATGAATGGATAGATGACAGATTGGATGGATGGATTTATTGATGGATGGATGAATGGATGGAGGGAATGGGGAAATATTGAATGATGGATGAAAGAATAAATGGATGGATGAATGAATGTAAGGAAGAAATGGTGGATATCATCAGGTGGGTGACACAGTGAAAGAATGAATGACTAGGTGCATGGATGGAAGAGACAAGGAAGATGTTTGAGCCAGGGATTGACTTGCTTGCTTCGCTTCCTTGGTTGCATCAGTGCTCTAGTTCAAAGTGGGGGCTAGTATCATTTTCTGGGGTAAACACCCAAAATATCGATTCCAAAATATCGACTGCCCAGAATATCGAAGTTAAAATATAGAGTGGACAGAATATCGACTCTACAAAATATAGATAGGTCAGAATATCGAAATTGGGGTACAAAATATCGATTACCAAAATATAGACCTTAAAAATATCGAATACCATAATATCGAATTTTAAAATATAGATTACCATAATATCTAAAAAAAAATTTGTGTTATGTATGGTAGTATATGTGTTAAAATGATGTATTATTGTTGTAATGTATGTTTAATTTATTTAAACAAATGAATGTTATGTAATTTAATTATTGCGTAATTTAATTCCGTAGCGGGTTGTGGGTTTATAGGGGAATAGGGTGGGAAGTAATTTAATTATGGTTAATTAAATGTTAATTATATTTATATGTTTTGATAATTAATTGATAGTTAATTATTAATTGGTAATTTATTTTTATTAGTTGGTAATTAATTTATATTAATTGATTAATTGATAATTATGTTAATTGTATTTGTTATTAATAGGAGCGGGTTGTGGGTTTGTAGGGAAATTGGGTGGGAAGTAAATTAATTGTAATAAAGTAAATAATTAATTTTTTATTTATGTGTATTGATAAATAATTGATAATTAATTAATAATTGGTAAAACATTTGTATTATTGGGTAAATAATTTGTATGAATTGCTAAATAATTTTTATTATTTGTAAAAATATATTTATTAATTGATTAATTGAGAATGTGAATTGTATTTTTTATAAATGGGAGTGGGTTGTGGGTTTGTAGGGGAATTGGGTGGGAAGTAAATTAATTGTAATAAAGTAAATATTAATTTTTTTATTTATGTGTATTGATAATTGATAATTAATTTGTAATTGGTAATTAATTATTATTAATTGGTAATACATTTTTATCAATTGATAAATAATATTTTTAAATGGTAATTAATTGTTATTAATTGGTAATTATTTTTAATTAACTTTTTATCAGTATTGATAATTAATGTCATCTTATATTTAATTTAAATCATTACTTTCACTACTTTTGCACTCTCTGGAGTGGGAATAGTAATTTTTACGCTCTCAGTATCCAACAAAATCTCATTTTTTAAATTACTTATATTATGTTTACATTTTAAGATATTTTATATTATATTATGTATGTTGTATTTAATTGTTTTTAATATTTAATTAATTTTACATTATTTTTAATACATTTAAAAAAATCGATATTTTGGCTAACTATATTTTGACAGTCTATATTTTGGAATCGATATTTTAGTACTTACCTGTTTGTAGATAGGGAGTCGATATTCTGTCCCTCGATATTTTAGTGTCGATTTTTTGTATAGTCGATATTTTGTCCCTCGATATTTAGTCACTGAACCATTTTCTGGCTACTCCCTTGGACAGTGACATGCAGTGTGCGTTACTTACAGCAATACATTCTAGGAGACAGCGACGTAGAGACAGGGACATGTATTCCGAGTTACACATAGTAATGAATTACAGAAGAAGCAGACACCGAAGTGTAATTCAGAAGATTTGTTCAACATTGATATAGCATGCATGCGGTAGCAAGCTTCAAGGTGCTAGGAAGAGAGCCAAGTCTTCATCGATAGAGGAGGAGGGGTAAGTTGGTAAGTTGGCATGCATGCGGTAGCAAGCTTCAAGGTGCTAGGAAGAGAGCCAAGTCTTCATCGATAGAGGAGGAGGGGTAAGTTGGCATGCATGCGGTAGCAAGCTTCAAGGTGCTAGGAAGAGAGCCAAGTCTTCATCGATAGAGGAGGAGGGGTAAGTTGGTATGCATGCGGTGGCAAGCTTCAAGGTGCTTGGAAGAGAGCCAAGTCTTCATCGATAGAGGAGGAGGGGCAAGTTGCCTGACCCACAAACAGGGCTGTCCTGATCCTGGCACGTCATTGGGTGAATACTCTGCACTCTTGGTTTACTTGCAATTGATAAGAGTTGTTGAAATACCCTAAGAATTATTATCAGCGGTGGAGATATGTTTTCAATTGCTAAGGCCTGAATTTGTTAAGAATTTCAACTCTTTTAATATTATTTAGATATTCTGGTATAGCGAGAGATTTCAGACTATGATGAGTATGGCTGTTAGTCGTAATTTTTCATACAAATTCTGTTTGAGGTCTTTTATTATTAGTAATTCTTTCTTGGCAGTTGTTTATAATGGATATGTTACCCAATGGGAAGCAGAACACTAGTGGCCTGATTAAGATCTTGACAGACGGGTTACTCTGTTACAATGGTGATGAAGATCCCGCCCACCGAGATCCAAATCAGGCCCTTAAGATAGAAACAGTTGCAAAAAGTCCAAAAATACATACAATGTACATCGACGTAAGATTAATAGCGTAAGTTAGATATCGTCATGAGAATGTAGAACACAGTTCAGAATCCCAGAAATAAAAGCAGAGACATTCACTGCTTCAATAAACTAGCAGTGCCCAACTTATGGAGAAGAGGTTACTCAGCACACTACATAGCCAGCCTCTGGCCTTTCGGAGGCCATCATTCCTAGGCCTTGTTTACGAGTTTAGGTGCTGTTTATTTCATCTGATAAATAACAATATGTTATCTTTTGGGTTTATGAGTTGCTGGAGAATAACATGCAGATTTTGATATTTACCACACTAAAATCCACATGATACTTTAAATACCATATGCTTTCCTCCTAATAAATTTCTGCGGAGTTGACCTGCAGACATTTAACGAAGGTTGAGGTATTTAACGCATCCGATAATTATTGGATGCATTACATACCTATCAACTGGCAATTCTGACTCGTGCCTAAACATGGTTTTTCACAAGAGGCCAGAATACACTGTCCAGTTCATATTTAGGCCTTTTTATCACATAATTCCCAGAGAAGATACCGTCTGAATTGGAAATTACAATTTTCATGGGAGAGCTCCCATTCTTTCCCACAAATTTCTCATGGTAAAAGCTGATCAATTGAGCAGGTACAACATGCATCATCTAGTGTGCATTCCCACAGTTATTCCTCATTGCAGAGTGGGAGCTGCATTGAAGGGCACCATATACTGCTTGTGTTTTACTACGAGAAGGAAGCTGTCATCGTCGAAGCTTCACAGCACGAGGAATTGGACTACATCCTTGGAAATGGTATAACGCGTTTGATTAACTCCTTGCATGTTCCTCTCCTCTTTTGCATACCCTTTTTCTGCTAATGTTTAGTTTAGTTGTCTCTGTTATCTCCATTAATTTTACTTAGTAGCTCTAATATGTTCCAAACACCATTCCACAGAGTACTCTAAGTAGGTATTGTGTCCCTTTGTCCACTGCTTTCATGTGTACTTGAAGGTTAACTAAGAAGAAGCCAAGAGAGTTAGTGTGATCCACAATTCAGGAGTTGCAGCGTCGCAACCTACTTGAGTTGAGCCAACTTTGGAATGGGATTAAGAAGTTAGATTGCGAGATAAGGAGGAAAGTGATGAAGTGACATGCAGGCCTGAATGTCATTATGTACTTGGGTACAGAACATGGCATCTCTAGGGGAGAATATTTTTAGATATGGTTGAGTCTTGTCAGTATTGAGAAGTTACACTGTCTGAGAGTGGAGGTCATAGGCTCCATGCAAAGGTGAGGTGGGAGACCTTTGAAGACCACTTGTGCCAGGGCACCTGGTTGAAGAGTGAGAACTTTGGCCATTTTCTATGTATTGAGAATAGATTCGCCTGCGAGTGGTGTGATTCTTTATCAGAGGGCTCTGAATGGCCATGGGGTGTAAGAAGGCAAGTGCCGCTTTTTTCCAGGTTGCATAGGGAGTCATCAGCTGTTTTTAAAGTCGATTTGTTTTCCCCAATTAGTCCATTTTCCACACTGAAAAGTTGGAACAGTGTCTCAGTGTAGTTTTATAAGACATTAGCCAGGGAGGAGCAATTGGAGGCCAGGTGAAATCTTTCAAGTTCTTTATTACTTGTCCCAGCTTTTATTTTAATACAGTTAAGATCTGGCTGATATTAGAAAATTTGGGCAGTTCTTGGACATGAGAATGTATTAATCAGGTGAATTCAGGCTGGTGGATCAGAGGAGTTTACTTCTTTGAGATACACTTTGGGGTTGGGTTCTGAGGAGGGCTTAGCCTTGGCAGTGATGTTAAGCAGTTGTATTGGGATGTTTCTCTCCAGGAAGACCAAGTGTCCTTGGGCTTTTGAGGTGTCACTGAAATCCTAGAATTTGAAGTATTGTGTGGTTGAGAGCTCTGCCTTTTCAATGGATCGACAAAGAAGGTAGGGCCATATTATAAAGGATCGGCGATAACATTATCGCCGCTTTAGCGGCAGGAAACTGCCGCTAAAGCAGCAATAATGGGCTTGATAATATGCCCTTGTAAATTCCCATAGAAGCCCATTGTTAGAAACGGGGTAGCTTGGCGCGGAGCTCGTAGGCCAAACTCCAGAGCAATGTGTAAAGCATCTGCACAGTCCACACTCACAGGCGACACACTGGGCACACTACAAAAGAGGCTTCTTACCAGGTTGTGTAAAAGTAGTCTTTGTATTAGGAAAACATATTAGAGTCATAATCACAGGCACATATAACGCTGTGCGTTACAACAAACAAATGATGGACGGAATGCTGACAATGCAGACATTCTCCCCCAGTCAAGAGATCTGGGTTAAATCCATTGTTCTTTTGCCCACTACACCACCCCAGTTTAGACATGGCCATATGCAAATCAGTCTTGACCCTGTGCCTCATGGGAACAGTCCAGCCCGAACTGCCAAGCCATGTCTTCCCTGGACCGGGATCAAGCATCCTAGGACTGGTTTCTGGCTATCAGCCGTCATCAGCCAGGATAGCTTGACTCCAGTGGCGTAGTGAGCACGGGTCCCACGTCTGGGAATACCCATCCCACTTAGGGCGAAAAGCTTTACAACAAACAAATGATGGACGGAATGCTGACAATGCAGACATTCTCCCCCAGTCAAGAGATCTGGGTTAAATCCATCGTTCTTTTGCCCACTACGCCACCCCAGTTCAGACATGGCCATATGCAAATCAGTCTTGACCCTGTGCCTCATGGGAACAGTCCAGCCCGAACTGCCAAGCCATGTCTTCCCTGGTCCGGAATCAAGCATCCTAGGACCGGTTTCTGGCTATCAGCCGTCATCAGCCAGGATAGCTTGACTCCAGTGGCGTACTGAGCACGGGTCCCACGTCTGGGAATACCCATCCCACTTAGGGCGAAAAGCTTTACAACAAACAAATGATGGACGGAATGCTGACAATGCAGACATTCTCCCCCAGTCAAGAGATCTGGGTTAAATCCATCGTTCTTTTGCCCACTACGCCACCCCAGTTCAGACATGGCCATATGCAAATCAGTCTTGACCCTGTGCCTCATGGGAACAGTCCAGCCCGAACTGCCAAGCCATGTCTTCCCTGGACCGGAATCAAGCATCCTAGGACCGGTTTCTGACTATCAGCCGTCATCAGCCAGGATAGCTTGACTCCAGTGGCGTACTGAGCACGGGTCCCACGTCTGGGAATACCCATCCCACTTAGGGCGAAAAGCTTTACAACAAACAAATGATGGACGGGTATTCCCAGACGTGGGACCCGTGCTCACTACACCACTGGAGTCAAGCTATCCTGGCTGATGACGGCTGATAGCCAGAAACCGGTCCTAGGATGCTTGATTCCGGTCCAGGGAAGACATGGCTTGGCAGTTCGGGCTGGACTGTTCCCATGAGGCACAGGGTCAAGACTGATTTGCATATGGCCATGTCTGAACTGGGGTGGCGTAGTGGGCAAAAGAACGATGGATTTACCCAGATCTCTTTACTGGGGGAGAAAGTCTGCATTGTCAGCATTCCGTCCATCATTTGTTTGTTGTAAATCTTTTCGCCCTAAGTGGGATGGGTATTCCCAGACGTGGGACCCGTGCTCAGTACGCCACTGGAGTCAAGCTATCCTGGCTGATTACGGCTGATAGCCAGAAACCGGTCCTAGGATGCTTGATTCCGGTCCAGGGAAGACATGGCTTGGCAGTTCGGGCTGGACTGTTCCCATGAGGCACAGGGTCAAGACTGATTTGCATATGGCCATGTCTGAACTGGGGTGGCGTAGTGGGAAAAAGAACGATAGATTTAACCCAGATCTCTTGACTGGGGGAGAATGTCTGCATTGTCAGCATTCCGTCCATCATTTGTTTGTTGTAAAGCTTTTCGCCCTAAGTGGGATGGGTATTCCCAGACATGGGACCCGTGCTCAGTACGCCACTGGAGTCAAGCTCTCCTGGCTGATGACGGCTGATAGCCAGAAACCGGTCCTAGGATGCTTGATTCCGGTCCAGGGAAGACATGGCTTGGCAGTTCGGGCTGGACTGTTCCCATGAGGCACAGGGTCAAGACTGATTTGCATATGGCCATGTCTGAACTGGGGTGGCGTAGTGGGCAAAAGAACGATGGATTTAACCCAGATCTCTTGACTGGGGGAGAATGTCTGCATTGTCAGCATTCCGTCCATCATTTGTTTGTTGTAAAACATATAACGCTGTGCCAACTGGCACCAGGTAGCACTTTTTACAGGGGAATTATTCACAGGGCAGGGCTAATCGGGCCGCTGCCAGAACCATCATGAAGCACAGGGAGTAAATTTAAGACCATCAGTAGAAACTGTATAACGGCCAGTAACTTCTGACAAGATCATGGACGTAGCATCAGCATTTTAGCCTAGGATATAAACACATCAGATCAGGCGAACACCTAGAGATAACTCTCAGGCATAGAAACACATTTATACATTATATCAGCATACGTCACATTGGACCTAAACACATGAGGAATAAAGGCAATATCATTAGGCATCAGTCATGATGCATCTCCCTAGGTGAAAAACGTAATCTGGCATGAATTTAGCACATCCTATTAGCACAAGGCAGGAACATAAAGCATCATAACTGTAGAATCAGGCATAAATCACCTTTGCCGTAGGCCTGGAATGAAAACATCAGGTTAGGCATCGAGATGCAAAATGCATGATCATAATAGCATTAGGCATAAACATGTGAGCATAGAGGCATCCTCATTAGCATAAATCCCATTAGATTAGGCATATGCATAAACATAAATGCAACATTAGGCATAGACTGAAACATCATTGTATGGCATTAGGCCTCACCTTAGAGCAGGTAGGAGTATATTATACATAAAACCATCAGTGTAAGCATTTGACATAAGCCTCATCAGCAGTGGCCTAGGCCATAAACATCATGGCATGAATACATTAGGTATTCTAATACGTTAGGCATGACCCTATGACATTAGGCATAACACATGAGGCATTTCAATGGGCATATGAGCCTGAAGTGTAGAACAGATTATGCATAACAACAGCCCCTTATTGGCAGGGATCAAAGTATGAGCAACACCTTCGGCATATAGGCACATTCTGCATCATAACCGCATCAACATAGTTACATTGTGCATCTCCACATTCAGGTGGGGCACAACCCAAGAGCATCAAGCACATTATACGTTGGGCATCATCATGGCATAAACATCACTGGCACCAATTAGTAGTACTCGGCATATCATGCGTGTCATCACCAGTAATGCAGGGCACCACAGAAGATTATCATCTGGCAGAGTAGCCTTTGGAGCCACTGCGCCTGGGGAGCCCCCTCTGGGACTCTAAAAGGATGCATTGCCCAACGTTGCAGCGGTGCAAAAATGAGGCCCACAAGTTACTGGCTAGATTGGAGCGTGGGAGCCCCTCTTCTCAGGCTCTCAATACACGTATGGCCCACAACTTTGCAGCTGCCCAGGCTCTTGTGGTGCAGCTGTAAAAAGCAAACCGAACTGGGCAAGTTGGGACCCCTCTCTGGGATTTAACAGAACAAAATAATGGGGCCCGAAGTTAGCACCGTAGCCCTTCACCACTGCGGGCCGGGGAAGTCCCACTCCAGGACTTAACAACCATATGGGCCCCTCAGTGCAGCTGCCTCCTTTCCCGTGGGCAGCTGGAGCCGCACAGACACTGGCACGAGGGAGCCCCCTCCTGTCTCCGGGGCTCTAAGTTAAGATTACCTCCACACGGTGCAGCGGACCGCAATGGCGGCGCCGCTGCGCAGTTCCACATTTCTGGCACTAGCAATACGCTGGTGGGAGCCCCCTCCTCTAAAGATAGTTTTGCCAACAACACGTTGCAGCGGCCCGCAACTGCGGTGCCGCTGTGTGGCCAAAGTGAGTCTCCAAAAAGATCGCGGCTTCCCTCTACCACTCGTGGCAGCCGGTTGTAGCACGAGGCAGGGGGGTGCAGGCGGTGTGCTTCAGCCTTCACGGAGCCCCTGCCACTCACCCTCCTTCAAGGAAATGGAACCCGCACTCACCGGGACTCCTCGGGTTGGTGTTACCGGGGCCCGCTCCTCACCATGCCCCCTATCTCAGGTCTCCGGCTGGGTGCTCAGGCACCGACAGTGTGCCTTGACCCGACCCGCCCCGGGGCTACTCCTGTCTTTACCCGGGCCGATCCTCCGGGACTCAGCAGCAAACTGGACTCTCTCTCCAATTCTCGAGAGCCCCGATCTGGCAGGCTTCACTTCTGGGTCCTTCCTTCACCAGCACCAATCCTAGCGCGGCTCCCCTCTGACGTCAGCGGGGGAGCCCGCACGGTGCTCTAGGACACCCTGGCCGGCGGTGGTGATTTCTTTTTGCACTTTCACCGTCCGGCTGCAATGCGGTGTGGGCACCCGCTCAGTTCAAAGTAATAGGCGGGGTAGGCTCCCGCTGTATTTTTAAATCCGCTGCTCTCCTGGGCAGTACGCGGGGTGTGCACCCGCTCCTCCTTGAAACGCAGGGCTCTCCCAGGCACACGGGAGCCCACGGGGAATATGGACTCTCCTCCTGGGGAGCGCAAATACGGGGTAGACTCACACTGTTTTTGAAGTATAAGCGCGGGGTGGGCTCCCGCTGATTTCAGGCATGAAGAGGGAATCCCACACACCGGGGTTTCCCTCAAAACACAGCGCTGCAGGGTACAGATGCTCCTCACCTCTGGTCAACGAAGACAAAGCGCTCACAAGGCGCTAGGAACCTCACAAGTCCAGGACCCCACAGAAGAAAGTTGTAGCGCTCACCAGGTGCTGGGTTTAGGCAAGCAGGAGAGCACAGTCAATGCTGGGCAAGATCAACAGGCAGTGGGCAGCTCATCATAACAGGACAGCAGTTCCTTGGAACAGTCAACCCCCATAATGTGGCACTCCTCCTGCCTGGCACAGCAGTCTTCACTGCAGTAAAGGTTTCTCTCTGGCCCTGTGGACAGCAGAGGGGTACAGATGGGCACAGGGGCCTGAGTGCTGGTCCTTTCGGCGGTACCTCCTGGCAGAGTGTCCCCTCCAAAGCAAAGTCCACACACAAGCACACCACATGGAGTCTCAGCTCCTCTAAATATACACCCCTCATCCTGTCTACTGGAAAAGGCCAGAAGCTACTGGAAGGCTCCCTGGGGACACCGGTCCTAACTGCTTTTGGGGGAGTTGTAGAGCACCCTGTCACTTTGAGCACTAGACCGCCAACCCACCTCAGGCAGGCAGGCACAAAGCACACCAAAATGGCGACTGTTAAAAGTGACATTCCTAAACAGTGTAAATAAACCTGCGTACACCATTGCGCAGCATGTATCATTTTCTGTTCACCCACACCAAACATACATATTCATTGTGTTTCATTGTAAACCGCCAATTCCATGCTGGGAAAAACTAGGGGGAAGGCATAAAAAAAAAGTTCCGGGATGACCCTGCAATCAGGGCCAAGTCCAACACCCATGTTCTGGTGTGAACCTGGGTTTCTATTGGAATTCTCAAGGGCATATTATCAAGCCCATTATCGCCGCTTTAGCGGCAGTTTCCTGCCGCTAAAGCGGCGATAATGTTATCGCCGATCCTCGATAATATGGCCCATAGAGAGCTCCTCAGTTCTTGGAAATCTAAGTGACCCTCCCCCCCCCCCCCCGCCACCAGCCCCCCTCCCTGAAGTGATGAGAGATCCTTGCTGTTTAGTTCCCAATAAGTCTTTTTGGGGAGTTGTTTTCTGGGTCTATCTCCGTCTTGAAATAGGTGGATATGATTTTGAATATATGTTTTATATGGATATTATTTATTATGAACTTGACATAAGTAGGTGAGGAAGTGGTCAGTGCAGTCCCCATGAATTGAAGTATTGATCTGAAGACCCCTTGTTTGAAATGAGGATATGCAGGATAAAGATTTTGGTGCCGGTGTGAGTCGTACATAATTGACTGAGGTTATTACTGAGTATGAATGAGGATAAAATGACCGAGTAGATGCTTTTACATCTCCTTTGTGAAGGTTGTAGTCTCTGACGAAAATAATGCGACCCAGGCCGGTAAGGATCGCGCGAGTCGTTCATGCTGTTGTTCCACAGATATGTTTGTATCATCAGATGAATGGTGCAATATGTGGAGTTGAAAGGATCTGAGTCTTCCATTTTTAATTTGACTGATGGACATCGGAAAGTAGAGAATAGGTATTTTTTAAACTTTGTGCATTTCAGAAATCTGCGCTCGCTCGTCCAAATTGTGGAAACGGGTCCAGTTTGGATTAAAAACATTGAGCTAGGATAAAGATAGAATAGTGGAATCGGTTGAGTGGGCTTCTTCTTAACTAACTTGGAATAGTAAGAACTAGCATGAAATTCATACCTTTTAATGTTTTACTGTATTTATTCAATATTAAAATCCCTGTATTCAATGATCATAAAACAATTGCAAAACTGGCCCCAGCGTTATTGTCCCCATACATCCAGCACAGATATCCCAAGAGTCAAAATAATAAACTATGTACCTTCATTTGGGAGTGTCCACTAAACGTAAAAGATGAAACAAAACACTGCATCCATCTTGTTTCAGCAGTGCCCATAAGCCATGAAGGTAGTCTTTGCCAGGACACTGGGGGGGGATGGGGGGGGGGAGGGAATATTCACAAGGAAGTGGCGGAGTGTGCCGTTGACCTTATTGGCTTAAGGCCTCTCTCCGCCACTTTGGAAATGCAAAGCTGCACCATATTCACAAGGATATGGTGCAGCCTTGCGTTTCCCCCTGCGATGGCGCTACGTTTGACAACTTAGCACCAACGCAGGCACCTTTGCACCAGAGTGCCTGGGTGTCTGTGTGCAGGGGAGGATTGTGTATATGTAGGAAGGTGCCCTTCCTGCACATAAACAATCCTAAATGCAATTCTCTCACTTTCATGTGGGCTGCTTTATGCAGCACACATGAAAGTGACAGAATGGCATTTAAAAAAAAGGTTTGTTTATGTACAGGAAGGGACACCTTCCTGTCCATGCACAAAACATGCTAATTTGCTTTTTCCATGTGTGCTGCACAAGACAGCACACTTGGAAAAAGCAAAAACAAGCAGAAATAAAGAATTTCCCCTCGTTTCGCCTGTTTAAGACCAGGATTTTCCTGATCTTCATTTTAGCGCTGCCTCCTATTTAAGCCACCCTTGTGAATAGGGGGCAGCGTCAAAATCAATGGATGTTGCGGTGGAACGCCCCGCAACCCCCACTGCACGCCCCTTTCATGCTAAATACAGCGTGAAAGGGTTCCTTATTCACAGGGCAGCGTTAAGCCACATTAAGTGGCTTAACGCTGCCTTGTGAAGAAGGCGTGGCCCATATCGCCATCTTAACATCACTGAAAGTGGCGTTGTGGTGGCGAGAGGGGCTTGTGAATATGCCCCTGAATCTCATGAGAAAAACAGAAATGAGAGAGAATGAGAATCCCATGAGGTCCTAGTATCATTGACACTAAGGAGCGACCCGTGCAGGTAAGAGTGGTGGGGCGGTGGGCCGTGGTGGAGAGTGCATCGACAGATGATGAAAAATTTAAATTAAAACAAAAGAAAACCCCGTACCTTGCGCTCGCCACATTGCTGTGTCGGCGATGCGGCGAGCACAAGATAAGTGGTTTTCTTTTTTCTAAAATTAATTTTCCCTCCGCGTCTGTTGACTTCCTCCCCACCCTGCCCTACTACTCTTACCTGCATGGGCCGCTCATGACACTATTGCACGAAGGTGCTGTTCAGCGATCCATTAACAGCCAGTGCAATGCACCTCATTGGACAGACTCAGATCCAGGGTCTTCTGCATGCAGCTGACGATGTCGCTATTAACGAAGCGCCGGCGCAGCAGGATTAAATTAGCGACTGCTGATGAAAATGAGCATCAGAGCTTTGGGATACAAGAGCTGGAGCAAGGAATATTGTTCAGGGGAGTTGGATCGGCCTGCCAAAAAACAAATGGTTGTGCTGTGCTCATAAGTACCTGAAAGGCCTCTAAAACCAGAGACAATCAGTGAAATGCAATGATAGTCTGAGCAGGACTCTTTTTACAAGGTCTTCTAACAAGCCTTCAACAAAACACTCAGACTTTGACGTCTTGTAAAACAAGTAATTGCTGTATGGATAAACACATGCATGACTTCTTACCTATCTGTTACTTCTTTGTGGAAAGTTCAGCTCGACCCCAGCAGGTCAGAGTGGTCCAGAGCAGCCAAACAAGCAGGATTTCAGTTGCCCACCAGGGCTTTGGGTTTTGGCTGGACTGCCTTGAGTCGAAGCTGAATTGTTTCTTCAGAGAGGCAGCTTTGAGTCTGCCAGCAGGCTGCCTGACCCTGGGGGTGTGTCACTGGGGCATTCATGAGGCTCCAAACGAAAACTGCAAAGAGACTCTCCCTGTATGCAGAGGCAACAGGTAGGGCCCCTCTACCAACTTGTGTGTCTCTCCACAGGTTACTACTCTTATGTTGTTATGTTTCTGATGTTATCAGTGTTTCTATAGCAAAATATTCACCTATGAGGGTATCCAGGCGCTCGACAAGCCAGGTCTTCAGCTTCTTGTGGAAGTCAAGAAGAGAGGAGGTGGCTATGATGTGTTGCGTAAGGTCATCGCAGACTGTAGGAGCCAGGTATGAGAACTCACAGCCCCTTGCCATGCTTTTGTGTATGCGTGGGGTGTGTGATATTGAGAGAGTGGCAGAGTGGACGTGTCTGGATGTTTTTTTGTTTTTTAAACAACTTTATTAGCATTTTATAGAAACAACATACATACAGCATTATTGTTAGAAATGTCAACAATGACGTTGTCACCAGAAATAATGTTTGCAGTTATCATATATACATTCATACCATATTTGTGAAACAGATTACTTGTTTTCCTTGCATTTCCAGCTATGGCCAGTCCCTCGGGCCCCTTTTCTTTTTAATTTATTGTCTTTGCTCACCAATGATACCATATGTCAACGTGTCCCCTTTAACTCTCCCCACCCCGCATCAGATGCTTAGTGTACCTTATAAAACTAAGTGATGCATGGTTTGCTCATTCGTATATGACATAGTTATTCAGACTATGCCTGGGGTGGCACTTGACTCTCCTCTCACTGTTCTCCTGTTGGGGGCTGCAGTTCATTTATCATCACCGACCACGCCAGCAGATCCTGCGCCAATTTATCGTCCTTACAGATTTGTTTCATTCTTACTCTCTCAGCTGTTGCCCACTCACACATATCTTTAGCCCATCTATCACACTTCGGGGAGGTTGACTTACGCCACTCGATCGCAATGTGTCTTTTCGCTATTATCAATCCCAGCAACATCAACTTCCTGCTGAGCTTCTTATTTTTTGGTGATGGGAGAAGACCCAGTAGGATCGCCTTCACCTCCCTGGGTATAGCCCAACCCAAAGCATTTCTAAGGTGCTGCAATACCTTATCCCAAAAAACTGCCACCCTCGGACACGTCCACACCACGTGCATAAAAATGGCCTCTGGCTGCTGACATCTAGTACACCTACTAGATCGGTCTATGTATATTTTACTTGGAGCTTACGGGGTGAGATAGGCTTGGTGTATGAAGTTGTATTGTATGAACTTAAAACATGCATTCGAACACCCCTGCTTCACCGTTTCATGCACTCTGCACCACTCTTTCTCTGACCGTGGGTACACCAATGTCCCCTCCCACCTGCGTTGTATAGGGAGTGGGCTCTGAGGGAGATCCTCATGAATCGCCTTATATAAGTGTGTTATCAAATGTCTTCCTTGGGACATATACAACATCACTTGAAATGTTTTCGTTACCGGTGGTTCTTTCAGAAATGCCGGCTATAATTCTCTAGCCACACTGGAAATGTTTGCGTACTGAAGCTACTGCCCTCTACCTAGCTCAAAGGCTACCGCCGCTTCCTCCCTCTTTATAAACTGACCATTCTGATTTTAATCACCCATTATCAGGCACCCCCCTGTTTTCCACTTATGGATCAACATTGATTCTGCAATCTTAGCGAATGGCGGAACGACCCACAGGGACGCATCTGGAGCGTACGGTGCATGTCTCACCACCTTTCTAACTGTGGCCACCCAGACCTCAGCTAAATGTCTGATAATGTATGTGGTCTCTCCCTTCCCCTCATCAATAATTCCGGTATGGAACCTCCCACATAGGACCCCTCGAAAAGCCTTTTTTCCCAGTTGTCTCGTTCATCTAGCTAATATATTACGTGCTGTAGTTGCGCTGCCATGTAAGAATATTCAATAAATGGGACCTCTACTCCCCCAGACGCCAAGGTCTTTGCAGTGTATCGTAGCTAATCCATTTGCGTTGAGGACCCCACAAAAGATCTCTCACCAAGGTGTTCTAAAGTGACTTGACGGGATCTTATAGAACAAATTCTGTAGCATGCACAGGCATCATGGGAGAATGACCATTTTAGTGATTGCAACCCTGCCCATAAGGTACAGGAACAGGTCCCTCCAGAAGCGTATGGATCCCATGATCTCCTCCACGACTCTTCTTATATTAAGTTGCAGAAAACGTTCAGGTGTTTTTGCTAGTTTCATTCCCAGGTATCTGGGAGCCATCGTGGTCCACTGCATCCCCAGGTCGGGAAGGTCGTCAGCCGACCGGTCGGCTAATCTCCCAATAGGTATCAACTTAGACTTAGTTTGATTCGTGCGGAGACCCAACGCCTCACTGAATTCCGTAAGGGTCTTCAATAGCAGAGGAACCGATCTCCTAGGTTGTTTACAATATACCAGTGTGTCATTGGCAAATATGGAGACCACATGTTCTGTGCCCCCCACTTTAATCTCCCATTTTTAGCAGGCTCCTAAGTGCTACCGCCAATGGCTCCATTGCCATTGCAAATAGGAGGGGAGACAGGGGGCAACCCTGCCTGGTCCCCCTTTTCAAATGAAATGTCCTAGAAATTCTGCCCCCATCCTAATCCTGGCTCGGGGGGATGTATATAACAATGTAACCCATTGGAGAAAGCTCGCGCCCACCCCCATTTTTTGTGAGGTGGCCCATACATATGGCCAGGTAACCAAATCAAATGCTTGTTCGATATCCAATAAGGCTACAGTGTGGTAGTCCGTCATTAAACTCGGGTCATGCCACACATGCGCCAGCAGTCGTAGATTGAACATAGTGCTGCGGCATGGGAAAAATCCTGCCTGGTCTGGGTGGATCAGAAAAGACATATGAGGAAGGAGTCTATCTCCCACAATGCCGCTCAGAATCTTTACATCAATATTGAGCAGAGAAATCGGCCGAAATGAATTCGGTACCTGTGGGTCCCTATCTTGTGTGGGGATCATTATCACCTGAGCCTCCTGCATAGAAACCGATCCGCCAGTTGTGGCGAAATTGTTGGTAAAATTCTGCCGGGAAGCCATCATTCCCAGGCGACTTCCCTGGCTTTAGTCTTTTAATAGCTCCCAGCACCTCCTCTTTCGAGATTGGGACCCCTATACTTTCCTCCATCTCCTGATCTAATTGGGGTAATTCCACTGCAGCCAAAAACTCTGCTATGATTGACCCTCCAGGCCCCTCCCCGCCACTGTACACTTTGGCTAGATGAGTGGCGAATACTTCAAGGATACCCGCCTGTGTCTGGACTAATTTCCCATCCATGTCCTGTAATTGCAGTATTGGCCCCGTGGGTGTTTCCCTCTTAAGCATCTGGCCAGCATGGCTCCAGACTTATCTCCCTCTCTATGGAGTCTTTGCCTATATATTGTACAGTCAAATTTTTCTAGTATAGGGCTTTGTGCAAAGCTGATCCCCAATTTTCCTCAAAGTATTTAGGGGCATATCAGCAAGGGCCGGCGATAATTATCGCTAAGCACACTTAGCGCTAGGATAGTTATTGCCGGCTATCGTGGAATTTTATCGCTGAGATAGCATGCTATCAGCAACTCTTATCTCAAAAGCGATAAAATTCCTCACGCTAACAGCCAAAAGTGAGATTATCGCTGGAAATCCAGCGATAATCTCACACATTTTGGCGTTAGCTTGCTGATAAGGCAGGGCATACTTAGCCATTATATCCACCTTACATTGGATATAATGACTAAGTCAGGGTGAAAGCAGGCGTTAGGAAAGTAGCGTTAACTGTAGTTAGCACTACTTCTCTTATCGCTATGCCTGTTAGCGATTCCCTTGATAATTGGTTATTTTGGGACAGAAAGCCCACTTTGCATCTCATTAGAGATGCAAAGGTGGGCGTTATGGGAAAGGGAGCTAAAGCAAGGAATCACGCGTTAGCGTGACCTTGATGATTAAGCGATAAAATTATCGCCGCTTTTCGTCCGAAAACGGACGCTAAAGCAGCGATAATTTTTCATCGCCAGCTTGCTGATATGCCCCTTAGTGAGTGCAGTTGAAACCGCATTCGCAAAAGAGGGGTCCAGCAATGCCTCCGCTCGGAGCCACCACGTAGGGATAGCTGATCTGGGTCTATGACCCTCAAATCTGACCAGAACCGGTGAATGGTCCGATATCCCCTGAACCTCCTGAGCTAGGTCCGAGGTGAGGAGGCAGTAGTCTAAACAACTAAATGTATTAGCAGCTGGGGTGTGGCACGAAAATACCTTCTGTCCCGGATTGCGTTCCCTCCATATATCCCTGAGTTGCAGTTCCCTCATTATGTCAGGGTTTCTGTCATGCGTGGTTTGGTATTTAAACGTGGAGGCTCCCAATCTAGGATTTCCATTTAGCACACAATTTAAATCCCCAAACATCAACGTCAACTCTGCTAGATATGGTGCTGTGGCTGTCATAAGAGAAGAAAAGAAATTCGGACAGTCATTATTAGGGTCTAAATATTAATTATACACATTTTCCTCCCTTCCATCGATTCATGAAGGATCACTTACCTCCCATCCGGGTCCACCACGTGATGTAAATATTTAAAATGGACTCACGGGGCCACCCATATGAGAGCACCTCAAAACCTGAATAGGATGTAGCATACAATTGTCCTCGCCATCTACGCTTAATACATGGGATTGAATCCCCCCACACATGAGTTTCCTGTAAGTATGCAATAGACACCTTGTACCTTTTCAAATATGCATATACTCTCCTTCGTTTCTTGAAGGCCGCCAACCCCCGGACATTCCAGGTAAGTATCTTCAAAGCAGTGTTTGCCATATTCAAAAAATGACGATACCCACTCACCCCCCTCCCAACACCAATCTTCGGCCAACTGCCATATGAGTTGGTCCCATGACATATACATTCTCAGCAGATCCCCAATTTCTTATAGTGCATCCGATTTATCTCTACATAAGAAACTAAATGAACACCCAACTCCCTCCACCCCTTAGGCACCCTGGAAGCACCCTCCTCTCCTGTCAAGGCAGGCCCTGCCTTTGCCGCCCCATACCTCCCCTATGAAAACTCACAAATAAACAATTATGGCTCCCATAACGATCTAGTTCAAACCAGCGCTGCTCACTGCTATGTAGCTTAGGAGCCTATAATCTACTTCTTCAACAACTCCAAGCGACCAAGCGACCAACCGGGCATGAAGACTAGCCTCCAGCTCCCAGAACATGGCTTGGTCCCTGAGGGGTGCATGGAGGACCCCCCGCCAGCAAAAATCAGACAATTTAATAACACATTTCCCTACATTATACAAGCTACTTATATTCCGTATCATAAGTACCAAGCCCTCACTTCATACTCATAGATGGTACAGACCCCTTTCAGCTCGCTGATTCTTGGACAGCAAGGAGTCCAGTACTACATGTTGCGCGCCATCTACTGACTCAGGCATCGATTCCGCCTGCAATGTACCATTTGGGCGTACCCAGATCCTGCCCGGGCTGTCATGTCAATCTGCCTGTGTCTGACGGGCGGCTGGGACTTAATACCCACTCTCCCTCCTCTGCGCCAGGACCCACCAGTGCCCGTCTGCAGTGCCAAACAAGAGTCTGATAGGCCCGTCTTGTCCAACCATGCCGGTGCTTCATCTGCCGATTGAATGAACAGTGCCTTTCCTTTATGTTCCACCCTTAATTTTGTAGGATACAACAAGCTATATTTCAGCCCCAATTCCCCAAGTTGCCTCCTCACTGCCATGAAAGATTGTTGTTGCCCCTGTACTCGCTGCATATAACCCGGAAAGATTGCAATAGACGGGCCCTGATACTTTATCTGGACCTTCGCCCTGGTGCTTTGCAAGATAATATCCCGATCCCTATAGTTAAAATATTAGGCTATGATGGCTCTTGGGGGCCCTGGTCGAGGCTGCGGTCCCAGTGCTATGTACTCTCTTTCAATATTGAAGAATTTGGAGGGGGCGTGGCTTGCAGCTCGGGAAGATGGCCGCAACCTAATGGAGCTGCGCCAGTAGTCAGCTCGATATACCCGCCATCCGACATCATCCGTTCCAGCGGAGTCACCAACCGATGTCGGAAGGCAGCATGCAGTGGCTGAGAGCGGAGACGACCACGGCGCCCCCCCCTGTACCCGCCAGTTCCGTGCTACCGGACCCTGGGCCGTTTGCGGTGAGGCAGCAAGATGGCGCCCGCCGGCTGGGACTGAGCGGCCGGGCAGGCAAACACTCCGGCTGGAGAACGGCGAAACGCACTCCTTGGGCAGTGTTCGCACAGCGTTGCAGCTGCGACGGTGACCAGCGCGGGAGCCTGACAATCTGGAAAGCCGGGATCGGAGCCTGATTGGGGCGTGCTTCATTAACTGTGGCCTGGGGGGGCCTGGACTGAGTCTGCCGTAGGTGATAAGCCCCCTGTGGCACTGCAGGGGAGGTGCGGTGCTGCGACAGGTGCCCTTGAGAAGTGCATAAAGCGGGCTAGTGGAGTAACCGGTGGCGCCCATACGCCCGGGACGCTGGGACAGTGCCTCCTGCCATGGGCCGCACTAGACCGCCAGGTCAAGTCCAATCCAACCACATAGATAAATACACGGTGGCCATGGGTAAGGAGGATGGAGTGCATCGTCAGGGCGACACGACAGAGGACGGCCCGGACCCCTCGCTTAAGGACATCATGGCGGCCATCAAGGACCTGTGCGGCACTCTGGAGCCCAAGCTGGACTCGGTGACAGAGGAGGTCAACCTCCTCCGGGCAGGTTGCTGGAAAATGTCAGACAAGGTGGCCGAGGTGCGACGGGCATTGGTAGCCTCCAGTCTAAGACGAAGAGGCTGGAGGAACAAGTCACAGCCTTGATGAAGAACCAGAAAGACATCTACACGCGCCTGGAAGACCAGGAGGGGTGAGCGCGGCGGAACAACATCTGCATAGTGGGGGTCCCGGAGGGCCAGGCGGGGCCATCCATGGACTGGTTTGTGGCAGACCTCATCTGTGACCATCTGAAGCCGAAACACTTGTCAAACTTATTTTCGGTGGAACGAGCACACCTGGCTCTAAGGGGGAGGCCCAAGCCAGGGGCCCCGCCGCGTACCATTATAGCCCGCATTTTGAACTATTGAGACCGCAACGCCATATTGCAGGCTTCACGGGTCTCGGGGGACCTGCAACTTGGGAATGCCATGGTTCGGTTCTTCCCTGACTTCACTCTCAACGTCCAGCGCCAGCGGAGGTCCTTCGCGACCAGGGATTGAAGTATATGATGCTCTACCCAGCTCGTCGAAAGATCCTGGATGGCAGTAAGGCATACTTCTTCGACACACTGGTGGAGGCAAGTGACTGGCTCAAGGGGTGGCGCACGGTGGGCCGCAACGGTGGCTCCAACAGATCTGACCAATGGTCTGGTCAAGACCTGGGGGGAGCAGCTGGGTCGACCGCGAACTCTCCGGACCATGGCCGAGATGGGCCCAGGTGAATGTTTGGGACAATGGCGGGCAGCGAGCCCTGCTCGGCAGGCGAGAGTGGGCCTGGAATATGAGACTCTCGGAGCACACAGACCCTCTACTGGTTACTCCTGACTGTTGAACTCAAGTACTGTGGGCATGTTACGGATATCCTGTGGTGTCTGTCCTATAGTCTGTTACAGGGGGGGTTGGGGCGGGTGTGGGGGCGCTGGGGAGTTGGGTGTTCATGGCTGAGGTAGATCTGCATGCATGGGTGTGCCATCCGCTCACTGAGTATCCTTCTTTCTGCTGACTACAGGCCTATGTTCCCTCTCACAGTTGCATTGGGGTGGATGGGGCAACAGGTGCTCTGCAAGTTTAGATGGTGGGAGGTTTGGGGCCCACCGAACTGGGAGGCAGGGAGTGGGGAGTTGGGGTGGGGGTGCGGGGGGTTGGGACTGTTGAGATGTTCTGTTTTGCTCATATTCACACTATTCCTAACACATGTTGAGTAGGCGCTGGCGAGACACGGGGAGGCTGGATCTATCCGGGGAGGTTGAGGTTGCAAGTTCCTAATGGCTACGCCGACACAGGTTAATATATGAACGTGGAATGTCAATGGGTTGGGAAACAAAATTAAATGAACCTTAGTGCTCCAACACCTGAAAAGACACTCCCCCGATGTGGTCCTCCTGCAGGAGGCTCATTTGCGCGGCAGTAGATGCCAAGCCCTAGACCGCTTTGGGTACAAAATGGTGGCCCACTCTGGGTTTACATAGGGCTCCAGGGGGGTGGGCATCCTGTTTCGAAAGGCCCTCCCCCTGGTGATCACTGGCTCGTGGATTGATGACTCGGGCTGCATGGTGGCAGTGGCGGGTAGATGGGAGGGGCGCACCATCATGATATGCTTGTGCTATATCCCGCCGGGCCTCCACTCCATGACCATGGCGCGGCTGGGTTCCTTCCTTGCTGACCTTCCCTTGGGGACCCTTCTATTTGGGGGAGACATGAATACTGTAATGAATGCGGACTTGGACCGCTCGGGCGGGGAGCAGGGCTCCAAAGGAGAGAGGGGGCTGCCTGGGTTCACGGAGGCTCTGGGACTGGGGGACTTATGGCGTGCACACTACCTCACACACCGACAATACACATAGTACTCGGCCCGACACGGCTCCTTCTCTAGACTGGACCACTTATCTGCACGAATCGATCAAATGGGAGACTACGTGGAACCCCACATTCTGGCCCGGGAAATTTCCAACCACTCCCCGGTCTGCGTCCGCCTCAAGGGTCCGGTAACGTGTAAGGCGGCAGTCCCGAGGATTGATCCATGACACCTTAGGGACATGATATTAGGCGACAAGTTAAGGGAGGGCTTGCGACTCTACTATGCAGAGAATCAGGGGTCCGTTGAGTCCCACATCACGCTCTGGGAAGCGTACAAGTCCGTCTTGCGAGGGCAGGCTCAAGCCCTGATTGGGGCTAAAAAGAAAGAGGAGTCCATCCAGATTCGACGGTTAGAAGATGAGATAGAAGCTCTCGAGCGGGACCCGGGCACGGCGTCTGCGACGAACCGCTGCCACATGCTGGCCCTCATACAAAAATAACTCAGGGCGCTGGCTGAGGGGGAGGCGCGAGCCTACTCCCTGTCCATGCAACACCGGATCTATGATGTGGGGGATAAGGCCCTTAAGCTCCTGGCATGGCTCGAGTGTAGAGACAGGGAGCATTCCTGGGTGGCGGGGGTGAAAGACGCAAAGGGCTCCTTGGTGTCCACTAGCACGGACATAGCGGAAGTGTTCGCCTCGTACTTCGAGGGGGTCTACACACCGGTTTGCACTAGATCGGAGCAAGGCTGCGCAGAATTTCTGCAAGACTTTGCGCTACCCACACTGACCTCGGCTCAACGGGATACACTAGAGGCAGACTTGACTAGAGAGGAACTAGGGGAGGCTCTCAATTCCCTTCAATCCGGGAAGGCACAGGGACCGAATGGGCTTCCGGTGGAGATCTTCAAACGTCAGGCGAATATTTTCCTAGGCCCACTTTTACAGATGTACCTCAAGGCGCACCAGGTAGGATGTCTTCCGCCAGATCAGAGGGAAGCCACGATCGTGGTGATCCACAAGACGGGCAAGCCGGCCGACCAATGTTTCTCCTATCGTCCGATCTCCCTCATCAATGTCGAGGCGAAAGTCTTAGCGAAGACTCTTGCAGACTGGCTGATTCAGGTTCTCCCGGACCTGGTGCACGTGGATCAATGGGGGTTTATGCCCCACAGGAGCACCCACCATAATTTGCGTTGTCTGTATGGCGCGCTCTATATGACTGAAGATGTGGGGGATGCCCAGACTGCCTTAATGGCGCTGGACGCCTCCATGGCTTTTGACAGTATCGAATGGCCTTATTTATTTATTGTTCTCCAGGGCCTCGGTCTGGGTCCGGTGTTCTGTAGCTGGGTGCGCCTTCTATATGAGCAGCCGATAGTGATAGTCCGAGTTAACGGGACGGTGTCCAGGGCCTTCTCACTCCGACGGGGCACGAGACAAGGCTGCCCCCTGTCCCCCCTCCTGTTTGCCCTGGCCCTGGAGCCGCTGGCCCACTGGATCATGAGGGACAGGTCGTTCTGTGGTCTGGCGCTTCACGACGATTGGGAAGAGTGTATATCGTTATACGCCGACGATGTGGTGCTCTACATGGCTAGGCCGTACTATTCGATGGCGCAGGCATTGCATCTTTTTGACCTTTTCGGGAGTTACTCAGATACAGAATCAATTGGGCAAAGTCAATGATTTACCCACTCTCGGGCCCCCCACCGCAGGTCCCAGCTCGGTGTCCCGCATCGATCGCCATCGATGGATTTAAATATCTGGGGGTCTATATCACCAGGGATAGGACGGCGTTTCACGCCAAAAACCTGGAATCCCAATTTCTCCGCCTGACCACTGACGTGGGCCACTGGCGGTCGTTGCCTCTTTCCCTCATGGGACGAGCGGCAATGTTCAAAATGTTGGCAATACCTAGACTCCTCTACATCTTGCAAAATACACTGTATCTGATTTCGCATGGGGTCTTCAAACGGATATCTCAAGCTGTGCGGACTCTGCTCTGGGATGGGCGCAACCCTAGGATTGCACTGCGCAAACTCACGAGGGGGGTGTACGACGGGGGGTTGGCCCTCCCAGACATCCAACTGTACTACTGGGTCTCCCAGTGACAGGTGGTCAACGACTGGGTGCACGCGGACAGGTCGGAGCCGGCATACCGGGTTGATAGGTTGGTGATGCCGGGTGGGAATTGTGAGCCATTGCTGTATGCCTGCAGGCCTCGGAGGGACTCAATGGTGATTCAATGCTGGAGAGAAGTAGGCCTGGGCTAAAATTCCGTTTCGCTCGTGGAAATTGCGATAATTTGACATTTTCGCGTTCCGCGGAGAGCGCGAAAATGTCAAAATTTCCGCAATCCGCATTTTACCGGAATTTTTTTGCCTGCTCGCGCTGTAAAATAATACATTCTCGTGTGCGCGCGATCGCCTTACCTGAATCCCTGCGTTCGCCGGCAAGTGTTCCCGATCCGGTCGCGTTCTCAACGAGATGTTGGATTGTTGGTAGCCATTTGCGCTGTCTCCCGACAGTTCGCGCCCGCAGTAACGTCATTCGTCGGGCGATCACGTCTTTCTTCTCGCGATCATGCACCGCGAGACAAGTGAAAACAAGATGGTCGCGCCCGCGAGCAACCGCATGGGTAAGTTGGCGAGCCGTGACCACGCAGAAAATACCGCGAACGGGCAGGAAAAAAACTTCTGCATCTTCGCGATATTTCCGCGTGTTTGCGGAGATTTTTAACATTTTCGTGATAATTTGCGAAAGTTAATTTCGCAAATTCCGCCCACCCCTAGAGAGAAGCTAACAAATTCCTGGGCTGGACGGGCTCCCTAACTGGCAGAACCCCTCAACGGACGGGGGAGCAACTGGGGGAGGTGACAAGACTGGAGGGATTTAGGGGCTGGAAGCTCAAAGGCATTGAATATCTTGGGGATGGATGGAAGGGAGAGGCCCCAAACACTTTTGAATATCTTCAAAAAGAATATGGCATGCACGACTCACAACGGTATCATTACCTGCGCCACACCCTACGTGTCCACATCCGGGGTGGCACGTCCATTCCAGAGTACTCCCCTATGGAGGATAGGCTGCTTCTTGATCCCATCCACAAAAAGCCTACATCCACTATTTATCGCAAACTCATCAATAATATGCCTGATCCCCGAGTGTCACTGCGAGAGAGATGGGCAATCGACCTGGGGGCCTTAGAGGACGATGATTGGCAGGATGCTCTGCAAAGCTCGCGTGAAACAGCCGTCCTAGTCCGGTACCGGTTGGTGCAACTTATGATACTGCATTGGGTATACTACCCACGCACCCATCTGTATAATTGGGGCAGGGCTTTGTCGGCCCTCTGTGCTCGGGGTGAGGACTTCTTCTACCATATACTGTGGGAGTGTCCAGCGATCGTGCCCTTCTGGATGAAGGTCTCGGGTACGATGAGGGCGGTGGTGGGATCGCCAGTTCCGCTAGATCCCAGGTGGCTATTGTTAATGATTAAGGGGGACACACACTGGTCCAGACACAAGTAAATTTGGCTTGCACTGGCTGCCGGGGTAGCGAAAAGAAATATTGCTAGAGATTGGGGGGCGCGGGCGCCTCCACACCGGCACCAATGGCTGAAAGACTTAGATTGGTGCCAAAGGGCAGAGGAGACTATCTATGAGAGCAGGGGTTGCTCCAAAAACTGGAAAAAGATCTGGGGATCTTGGAGGAGGTACAGGGAGATGGGTCGGGACCGGATCTCTTGGATTGAATGCCCCGCTTGTGTCTATGCTGGCCTTATGTAATGTTTGACGAATGTCATTATATCCCATGTGTTGGTACCTATGTTCAGAACTGTCAGATGATATGAACATTGTTAATAAAAAGCTTTTCAAAAAAATATTGAAGAATTTGGATAATCTTGTGGGGGCAGTTCTTGCACAATCCAGTTTTCCAAAAAGAGATCAGCGGAAGGGCCCTATACTTTTTCGGGGAAGTTCACAAGTCTCATATTGTTTCTTTTTGATCTACCTTCCACATCCTCCACTCAATCATCTAGCTTTATAACTCTTTGCTGGAGCTTCACCACAGCATCTCTAAGAGAGCGGACCTCCTATTTCATAGTATCTACATTTTGCTCTGTGGTGGTAACTCTATCTGAAACCTTATGTAAATCAGCTCTCAGAAGGTTCACATCTATTGCCACCGCATCCATCCTGTGCACCATATCCTCCCTCGAAGAAGGGATTGCTGCCATTATGTCCGCCAGCGTAAGATTCATGTCCGCCATTCCCGGGGCATCATCCCGCTGGTCAGGCTGATGCACAGCTCCCCAGATGTCTCTGCTGGGCACGGCAGCACGTAATTGGAAACTTTATTACATTGCACTTTTGCGGCCTTATCTTTCACCATCTTGAACTCTTTGCGGGTCCAGGCGCACTCTCCCGGGTTAGCCTGCCAAGTCAGCATCAATCTCCTTCTTCTACGTTTTGGCGGACTACCTTAGTGCCTGTCATACCAGTTCCCGGTGTTATGGTGCCCCAGAGATCAGTTCGGAAAGCCTTCTTTCGTGATGCGCAAGAATCGGGGACCCGGGGACCCTAAATCGTACCTCAACACACCAACACACCTCCAACAGGGCCGGCACCAACCAGCTCACTGTACTAGTCTGTCCCTGTCACCCTCCACTACTGTCCTGCCGCCTCAGTCGGGTCATGAAACACCCATTCATCGGCCGGTTTTCCAAGGCCACCCCTTCCATATATGGGTCAATTATTTTGAGGGTCTCAGTCTGCCCACGGAGTCCTTGGCTCCAGCCAGCCACTCATGCACCCAGTATCGGCCTGTAGGACCAGGCCTCTTCTCCCTCCAGGTGGCTGAGGTGCCTTTTTGCGGCTCTTCTGCCCCCCGCCGCCGACTGAATTGATCAGTGGGAGGGCCACAGAGGGGGCGCCAACCGTACCAAAGCCTCTCACTGCCTAAAAGCAGATCTCGCCCCAGGCCTCGTCAGCCGGGTGTGCGACGACCCATGAGCCCCACCCCCAACAGGCGCTTCCCGATTGATTCCTGCCCTCAGGACCGACTTGCTCATACGTTCTTGCCAAGGTCGTCGCTCGGTGGGGAGACACCGCTCAGCAGTTCCGCCACACAGATCCGCTTTACTTAGTTAGTTTTCCGCTCATTGCGCAACGGCTGGAGCCTAGCCCTGGGCCCCATTTCCCCCGTCCGGTGCAGAGACAAGATGGTGCCCTTCTTCCACTGGGGACCTTCATTGCGGGTTTTTCACCTGTTTTTGTTGCTTCCTGCCGGCAGATCTGCCCAGATATAGTGCTCCGGGAAGTCTCCGAGCACCCCTACCCTTCGGGGGGCTCAGCATGCATGTAGGTGTCCAGGATAACGCCGAGTATTCGCCTTGCTGGCGGGAGCTCTGATGAAGCACAGCTACTCCGCCATGCGTCCAAGCCACGCCCCCTGATGTGTCTGGATGGTTGCTGGAAGTGAACACAGCTGTTCAAGTAGGCTTTGAGCAGATCCTGCATTTCACGTCCCGGATTAGTGCTTTCCTTTCCTTGTAGGCACTGGAGTGCCAGGGAGTTGCCTGGCTCCCAAAACAGCCGCCATCTTGAAGAGGTGTTTTTTTTTATTATTTCATGTTTTAAACCTTTCTCCCTCTTATTTTAGTTTGCATTTCGTTCACAGTAGCTACATCTCACAAGGGAGCTTGTGAGCATAGCCGGGGTAGCAAGACCCCTGTTTATTTTTAATTTGCCCTGCACTTTTTATCCTAGTTAGCCCTCGCACGTTGCAGCGCCAGTGGCCACGACCCCTCATGCCCCCAACTCACCCTCCGATGCCGGCTTAAAAAAACAGATGAAGAGCACGTCCTCACAGCCCTTGAGAAAACCCTGGATTTCAGGGACTGGATTAGTGCTTTCTTCTCCTTGTAGGCACTAGAGTGCTGGGGAGTTGCCTGGTACCCAAAACAGCCACCATCTTGAAGAGGTGTTTTTTAAATTGTTTCATGTTTTAAAGCTTTCTCCCTCTTATTTTAGTTTGCATTTCTTTCACAGTAGCTACGTCTCACAAGGGAGTTTGTGAGCTTAGCCATGGTAGCTGGACCCCTGTTTATTTTTAATTTGACCTAGTTAGCCCTTGCATGTTTCAGCGCCTGTGGCCACGCCCCCGCATGTCCCCAACTTATGCTCCGATGCCGGCTTATAAAACCGGATGAAGAGTGCATCCATGAAGCTGGTGAGCCAAAGGCATGCCCGTCTGTGCCCGTCCGCGCTCGGACTGCTCTCAGAGCCAGCCACCCTGCCGGTTTCAAGTTAGAAACCTTCCCCACAAAGCCTTAACTCCAGTACTTCAGGGATGCCATACTGGCCTTGAAACCTTCAGTTAAGGCTTGCCCTCCTGACCCGCTCTTTGACCCATACTCGGCTCAGAGTACATTGCACTGTTCTTATTGTGGCCTCACCTTTCAGCACCTTTCATTGCCCACTTATGCACCCTCAACCTCCACCTCTCTTTCTAGTGCAAAATAAGATTCTCAACATCGTGTGTGCTTATTAACGTGAGGTCCTTAGTTAAAAATGAAATTGCATTTTGTGAGTTTCTAGAAACATATCAAATTGAAATTGCCTTTATTACAGAAACATGGGCAGATGTTTCGTCTGAGCCTGACCTACTTCTGGCCATACCTGCAGGCCTCAAAATTCATTGAGTCGACAGAGTAGGAAAAAAAGGCGAAGGGATAGTCCTAATTCTTACATCAAGTTTTAAATCATGTTTCAAAGCGTACCAGATAACTTGGATTGTGAAGCCATGGACTTTAAGGTCGAACTAGATGGTCAATATTCTTTCATTGGCATTCTACTTTATCATCCACCTAGCTCTAAGGCCTCATTTATTGACAATCTAGGGCATCTTTCCTTCCCAACTTCTCCATTTTTGGAGATTTCAATTTTCATATGCAAAAAGACACTGACCAAAACACCAAAGTGCTTCTTGATCAAATGGCCAGCGTTGGACTAAGTCAATTAGTACACGGTCTAACACATAACGCTGGACACTGTCTGGATGGGATTTTCTCTGACAAACCTCATCTAAGATGGTTACAAAGAAAAAATAGGTAGTAGTGTCCCTATGAATAGGGAAGAACGGCACACCACACTGATTACACCTAATAACTATGGCACACAAAATTAAGGCGTCAAAAATATATAGAAAGATAAGTAATGATTGTAGGGTGCTCAAAGCTTCAATTGATGTCCACTACCTGGGGACATTATCCATATGTGCAAGACATACATACACTAATTATTGCAAATTTAGAAGACTTCTAAATTTCTAAATTTGCAATAACTCATCTAAGATGGACCAGATCCCTTCCTCTTCTTTGGTCTTATCATAATGCAGTCCTCTTCGAAATCTCACTGCCACGAAAGATACATCCCAAAGAGTCTGGGCAATCTTTTATTAGTCGCTCCTGGAATAAATTAGAAGCTAAACAGCTAAACACCCTTCTTTTGCACACTCTGCCGCACACTTCAACCGACCCTAATCAAGCGGTAGTTAATTACTCTTCCTGGCTTAACTCGGCAACTATGCAATTAGTTCCCCCAAGAAACAGTCAGCGTTCCAGGTGTTCACCTTCAGAACCCTGGTTCAATGACATTCTTAGAGCCCAGAAACAACAATGCCGCAAACTGGAGAGGAAATGGAGACTTGATGGCAAATTACATACTAAACCTGAATATAAATCATCTCTTCAAGTATACAAGAACCTTATCCTTAGGAAAAGGCTTCCTACTTTACAGACATAGTCCACAGCAGGATTGGCATCTCCAACACTCTCATCCTTCACCACCTTGATCATCGAACAGACAGCCAAAATAATTGGTGCAATCAAATCAGGATCAACTTCAGAACCCTGTCCCCCCAAAATTCTGCACTTGTCCCCGGAAACCATAGCTATTCCCCTCACGGCTATTTTTAACTCGATATTCACATCAAGGTGTTTCACAACGGAGTGGCAAAAAGCCTCCATACTACCTTTATTTAAAAAAAACTCAACCTGGACACTAAGGACACCTCCAATTATAGACCCATATCAAGACTTCCATTTCCCTCAAAGGTGATTGAAAAAGCCATCAACACTGAACTGACTTCTTTTGTTAATGAGGATGCAATTCTGGACTCTTCTCAATTTGGATTTGGTGTGCACTATAGCACGGAGCTGCCTCTCATTAAGCCACCGAGGAGCTCAGACAGACCTTGGATGGAGGGGGGGGCGGGGCTCTGATCCTTTTGAACTTCTTAGCGGCATTGGATATGGTTAATCATGAGCTGCTGATAGATCGTTTCGCTTCTATTGGGATCAGGGATAATGCGCTCTCCCTGCTGGGCTCCTTTCTGTCTGAGCGGTCTCAAATGGTAGCGTTGGGTGACCATGTCTTACCCTCCTTTTCCCTACCTTGTGGCATTCCTCAGGGATCTTCCCAGATCCCAACGCTTTTTAATCTCTATGTCATGCCCGTGTCTAAACTGATAAAAAGCTAAGGCTTTGCGCTAGCATCGTTTGCAGATGACACTCAGATAATCGTCTGGGTGAACAGTTCATCCAGTTCCACAGGCACCAGATTTCACGACTGTATGAGCCATTTAGGGAACTGGATGACAGACAATTGTCTGAAGTTAAACTCCTCTAAGACTGAGGTTCTTTTATTTGGAAACAACCCCTCTATCTGGACACATAGTTGGTGGCCTGTCCAACTTGTTCCTTTACGTACACCAGCGTCTAAAACGAAAAACCTAGGGGTCATCTTGGATACTAAATTATCATTTGAAGCACAAACTAACTTTATCACTTCTGCCTGTTTCTTTATCCTCAAAATCTTGAGAAAAGTACTCCCCTCAATCCCTATGGATCTCAGGAAAACCAAGGTATCCGTACTTATTTCATTTAGACTGGATTACTTCAATGCTCCTTTTACCAGCGCCTGTAAATGCAGTATCCAAGAGCTGCAGACTGCTCAAAATGCTGCAGCAAGAGCTCCCCTAGGAATCTCTCAATTCGATTCTGCTTTCAGAGCCCCATCCCATCTGCACTGGTTGCCAGTAGCAAAACAGATCCAGTTCAAATTGCTTTGCATTGCTTTTAAATCTTTGAACAATCTGGGGCAAACTATCTTAAGCCATATATCCTAGCAAGGGCCCTTAGGTCAGCTGAGCTTTGAAATCTTGTTGTCCCTAAAGTAAGTAGGGCCAGGTGGCGTGGCAGGAGTTTCACTACAACAACAGCTAGACTGTGGAACTCTCTGCCAACCTCGCTTAAAAAAAAAGACTAACCTGCTCAAATTTAGAAATGGCTTAAAAACAAGGCTCTTCAAAACTTACATTTTAATCGACTCCAGTCATATCCGTACATTCTGAGGGCAACGATTAGACACCTTCAGATATATGTTGCGCTTTATAAAGTAATTATCATCATCATTATCATCAGAGCCAGTGTTGAGAAGTACTTTGTATGTGCATTCCCTTCACATAGCCCAGACTGAACTACATACCAATGTGATAATTCACAATTTTTTGACAAGTTTGTCAAGAATATATCAAGATAAAAGTCTCCAAAATCCACCATGACCAAGGGATCCTGTTCCTCCTTTTGACAATTTGTCTGTCACTAAGCTTGTTTTGATCTGCGATTCTAAATTAATACATCTGGGGAGTATTTCCTCTCTTTATGACTAAAAGGACACCTCTCTCTGCCCATAGATCAGCTTGGTTCTCACAAGACCTGGAAATACATTTTATCAAACTAGATTTGGCAAATGAGAATATGTGTATTTTTCCATAAATTTCAATCACAATTAGGAAAATCAAATTGATGGTCATATTTTCAACGGGGGGCCCTTTTACTAAAGGAGATAAGAAAAGAAGGTAAGAAGAAAAGTTAGGGGAGTGGGCTTTAAGAATGTTGCGAACACACAAAGTGAAACCTTCTGTGCATTCACAAAAATAATTGTACTTTCAACTAATATTTGGGCATGTGTGCATTTGGAATAGAAAAGAAACTCGGCCCCTCCTTTATTTCCAGAAATGTGTTTTAAAGGGATTTTTCCAGGTGGACAAAATATATATGAGGAATTGAACAATTTAATAACTGTAAACTGCGTTACTGTCGGCCCGTGGAATTACTCCAGAAGGAGGGTGAGAGAAGTTGACATTGAAATCAATGGGCCCGATTCACAGAACTAACTTAAGACAAAATCCTAAACTTACTACCATTTTGGTATTCACAGAATGCACTTACTACTTTTGGTATTCACAGAATGGATTTACGACTACTAACTTTACGTCCGCACTCGGGACGGAAATTCCGGCCCGGATGTGGAGCTTCCGGCCCGGAGGCGGAGCTTCCTGCCCGGAGGCGGGGCTTCCGGGCCGGAGGCAGAGCTTCCGGCCCGGAGGTGGAGATTTTGGCTATGCTAAATCTCCGCCACTGGCCGGAATCCCCACCTCTGGGCCGGAAGCTCCGCCTTCGGCCCGGAAGACCCGCCTCCGGCCCGGAAGCCCAGCCTCCGGGCCGGAAGCTCCGCCTCCGGGCCGGAATTTCCGACCCAAGTGCGGACGTAAAGTTAGTAGTCGTAAATCCATTCTGTGAATACCAAAAGTAGTAAGTGCATTCTGTGAATACCAAAAGTAGTAAGTTTAGGATTTTGTCTTAAGTTAATTCTGTGAATCGGGCCCTATGTTTTAGTAGAGAAGATTTAGGGGCAGATTTTATAATATTTCATGCAACATAGCAAGGCAACTTGCTGCATTGAACTGCATTAAAGGTGACAGCAGGCGTGCGCACACACTTACTAAGATATGGCACACTTCTGCTCTCTCCTAGCACTGGCGCACTGTACGCTGACTTGCCAACACAGACACCCTGCTGCAAGGCTGCCTGTAAGACAGGCAGGATTGATTTTGGATACCTTCCTGTACAAAAAGAATACCAAGAGGCGATTCCCTCGTTCAATATGTGATGCAGAACGAATCGCACATAGAAAGAGGAAATAATGCAAAGAAATAAAGATATTTCTCCTCTTTATGCCTCTGTTTAGTAGTACAAGTGTTTGTAAATCTGGTTTAGCATCAAAATACATCATTGAATGCACATGAATGCCCATGCTTTACCCATGTAATGCCTACCCACAGCAAAGTAACACAAGGCAGTGCACTGCCTTGCAGTAGTTTGCATTTACTAAACCATACAAAGACATGCAAATCAACTTTGTGTGGCTTAGTAAATATGACAAAAGTAATGCACCCCTCACTCAAGATCTTAGTAAATTTGGGCTTTGGTCTGTGCACTAAGGGATCTGCTGTCAGTGTAGGTTTTACCTTCCTTCATCATATCACTTTTAAAAAAATAACTTTTATATGCTCTTTTAAAATAACTCTTAGCCATGCTGTAAAGCAGCTACCCACCACATGGTTTAAAAGCCCTACCATATGGTTAAAAGACATTTTGAAAGCCAATAGCTCTCACATACAGGTGGCCTATTGGCTTTACCAATGCTTGTCAGGACTGACAAACATTTGTGCCTCCGAAGGGTTGTAAACACACACATACAGGCAGCAACAACCTTGTGAGCAAACGAAACCCAACCCCCTTGACCATTAGACTGGAACCAATCCAGATTTGCAGTGAAGGCAAGTTGAGGTGAATGTCAAACCATCTAGAAATCTAGGGACATCCAGACTTTACAACTGTTTAGATTGCAGTTTCCTGCAAGTAAATATATTTCCATGATTACAGATACCATCTCCAGAAAGTAAAGACTTGAACTTAATAAAAATGTGTTCGGTGCCCCTCTCAAACAAGCAAGCATCAGACTGTGCCAAATGTACCTTGGTTTTCATAGCCCATCCATCTTTTTTCCTTCTCATTGCATTGTGGACCTTGTATTTGGGGGTTTCACAATTGACCGGTTATAAAACTTACAGTTTGCAAAAGTTAACATTGTCATGAATTATGTTAATTGTAGATAACCATGTGGAAAAAATGCTCCTTTGTAAGACTGTGGGCACAACACACCTTTTTGGTTTCAACCCACACAACCTTGTGAAATCTCTTTCCTTTTATGGGCTGGTGACGTGTGTGAAAACACATGCGTTTTAGCACGTGTGTTTGTGTGCCTGTTAATATATAGAGAAAGCAACCTGCATCGAAACAAGAGCTTAATTTGTAAAAATAATAAGTGCCAGGGCCGACATCAGAAGACCACTGCAGCTCGCACCACCCATTCCCCTGCCAGCACTGCCAATGTCAGTACCAACACAACTCCTAACCAGCACACTCCCACTATAGTGACCACCGAGACTATTACAGGACTCCAAAGATATAAGAATGGCTTGGGTGGCAGCTATTAGTTATTTTTAAAGTATAATGAGTCAATAAACAACTGTGATTGTGCTTATCCCTAAATTAGGCACAGAGTGCCACCATGTGGCAGACTCTCATAAGTACTGGTGTTGACAATTAAGTGCCGGTGCAGAGATCCGGAAACCACCTGCTCAAATTAAGCACTGATCCAAACAACAGGTTGTGCTTCAATTATATCAAACATCCATGGCCGTATGCTCCTTCTCTGAGGTGTCAAAGACTGACACAAGCTTATTTTTTACAGTTACTGAAAGTGTGTGCTATTATTGTATCCTGAGATTTCTATTTTGAGAAAGCTGAAATGATAACATTGCAAAATCAAATTTTAATCAGATGAACGAATGTATGGAAAACGCTTGTTTTCAACAGCATGAACTTCTGTAGGGAGAATAGCGAGTGTTTGTGTTTGTTTTGTGGATGACACATTAACAATAATTATAAAAAATAACAACAAGCGCTTTCTGAAATCATTTCCCTTCAATAAACAATGAGAGGATACTCTGTATCGGCCTCAAGAACGGGTGAGACATCCCCATCGGAATGTAGATCTGTAACCTGTAGGTTACTCTCAAATCTCTACTGAAAATACATTAACTCCAAGAGCTGTCTTGTCGCCTTGAATTGATAAGTCCAGGTTTTAGAACAAAGATGACACACAGCTCCTTGCAGCCACTGTGGTAAGGGGGAGGGGGGTGGCCGAACCCTTTTGGAGGTCCTAACCCGTGAAGGGCCCCCCATTGAGCCCAAGACCAATGAATAGCTGTGACTCGTGGACCCCTCATAGCATTCTGCGAGGGGCATCATTTTGCGTTACGCCACTGTACAGGGTGAGATGAATTCAGCGATTCTCGACAACTCACCTAGAGCCATATGTACGAACACGTTTTCCCATAGACACAGAATGGGTAAAAACCATTGATACATCTGGCCCCTAATCTCAAATGTGTAAATATGTGTACAAGTCGGTAAAACATATCAAAATGGAAACCCAGTTTCAGTATGAAATAAAACCAAAAGGACATATTTGCAAACAATGAAACTTTATTGGTTATTCAGAATATAAGATGTAGTTGAGTGCTTGACATCTACCTAAACTACAGAACACATCACATGTTGGCAGGCTGAGACCCTAAAGACAGCAGGCTCCGCCCTTTCCTACAAGTTGTAAAGTCTTGACACTTCCTTGTTGAGACTGGGTCCCAGGACAGGTCTGGTCACAAGCAGTAAAGTCTGATGTTTGAGTTTGCCAACGATAAACTTAGAGCTGGGCTTGGAGACACTGGTGCACCTTCCTAGCAGGGCTGGGGCGGTGCTGCTGCAGGAGAACTTTCAGCAGCCGAGAAGCAACTAGAAAACCCCTTGCACCATAGAACAGTAGTCTTCAAATGGTTCAATGCTGCGCCCACCCCTGTGAATTTTTTTTTATTGCCCCCCTCAAACTTTTTCACAATTATTCTATTAAACAGCCAATGTTTAAATATGTCTAGATCTATTTAAACACTGCAGGCAGGTTCTGTTACCATTTTAAAAATGTAATGAAATACATAAAGAGTACCCCTTCCCTTCTGACACCTTTTCTCAGCCAGGATATAAATGACAAAAGATGTGAGTGATGGCCTTACAGAGTGTCTTCCTGCCGCTCATTTGAAAACAAAGCACTGTTATCAGCATAATGCTTCTTTTGGCCAGAGCCTGCCACTCCCCACAGGGATCGCCTTAGGCCACCCCTAGGGAGACCCACCCCCCCAGTTTGAAGACCCCTGCTATAGAAACACTTTGACGGCAGCAGACAATATATGTAACAGGAGAGTTTTCCACATAACAGAAGGAAGTGGTACAAGATAGACTCCATTGCCAAGTCACATTATATGACACAAAACAGCTGTGTGGGTACTCCGGGATGGGTGGACACTGAACATGGGGCTTCACTGTGATTCCATGACACTTTGTGTTCTTTGGTGGAAACAAGACTGGGGGGTAGGCGATGCCACAGTTTGACAGGCCACGGAGGCATTATGGTATCCAACTGTGATCGATTAAGAGATCACAAAACAAAAAAACACTGCCACAATCAGATGAAAATCTTGTTGCAAAAAGTAATGAGGACAGGTTAGGGGTTAGGGTGGGGGAATAAGCACCATGCACAATGGGGAGGGGAGAAGAAGAAATAGTACCTCAATCATGTCACGAGCAGCGGACAGACGCAAATGAACTTGGATCAATCTGTGCTTGGTCTGTGCTCCACAGAAAGGAACAGAAGTGGCACTTGCCCTGCATGGGCCCATTAGGAATCAGCAAGGAAGAGTGACTCTAAAGCCAGCAAGCCCTTGACTGAAAACAATAGTAATAGTCATTCGAGAGCGCATGCAGCACAAGTGCTGTCGCAGGCTGGACTAAAAAGGATAGAGAATTGGGTCCGAAGTTTAAAATTGTCAATAATGTGATGCAAAACAATAACAGCAGGGTAGACAGGAGTAATCAAGTGCAAGCTAACAGATAAATTAAAAAAATTATATTCAAAGAAAAATATCAGAGAAAAGACACAAAGATCTAAGGAACTCAGTGATCTTTGTACAAACCCCCCATCAAAGCTCTAGCGTCAGGGGAGTGAGTAGTGAGGAGTGTAGGAAACGGGGGGTGGGGGGGCAGAGTAAATAAAGTATACTAACATTGCTATATTCAAGGCGACCTAAAAGGTAGCTTGTGTGCACCAGAGGCTCTTGGCCCCAGTGAACATCAACCAAAATCTTCACTATCCCATGACTATCCACTACTCACCTTCTCTTCCAATCTATGTGTCTGGTGTCTCCTTCTCACCTAACCCCACACCATTGAGCCACAGATGTGGTCTTCTTGCTTTGAGGGACCCACGTGTATCTCCCAGTCCAGCAGTGGTGGATGGAAGAGGTGGGGGAGGTTCTCTTTTTCACGTGAATAGAAGAACTGGCTGGCGGTTGGGTGGGCAGGAGTCGCTATTGCTGCCGCATTGGCATTGAAGACGTCTCTGAGACTCCACTTTCTATGTAGCAGAAGGACAAAGGTGTGCACAATTTAAATTTCACTAGTGAGGTTTTGCGATTTTGAACTTTTTTTTGTTTTTTTGGAGAAAGCACTTTGCTCCCCACAATTGGTGGCACTGCTCTACATTCTCCTGCTACTTCTGCCAGCACGCGTGCCAGAATCACAACTGCGGGCTCTGTAGCATCTTCGTGGACCTCCTGAGGCATTTTCTTGAAAAATATGATGTCAGTCATTCCCTCTGTCATCGTGGTGCACATGTTCACCACCACTATAAGAGGTGAGAATCCTCCTCCTGGTACTGGTAAACTGTCTTCAAATAGCTCTTACTACCCCTGATGAGGTGTCGAAGCACTTTTTGGTAAGTAGCACGCTACTCCAGAACCCAAAAAGGATTAGTCGTGAACTTGTATAGGGATATATGATTTTAATTTGAGTGGTGGACATGTGAATTTGTTATTTGGATTGAGAATGGGTAGTGGAGGGATAGAAGTGGAAAGGGTTGGCGTTTATATAGCACTTGCTACCCTAAAGAGGTGTTGAAGCGATTTTCAGCGAGTAGCACGCTTCTCTGGAACCCAAATAGGATTAGTGGTGAATTAGTATAGGGAAATATTAAACTAATTTGAGTGGTGGACCGGTGAGTCTATTATTTTGATTGAAAAAAGGATAGTAAGGAGATAGAAGAGGGAAGGGTCTGTATTTATATAGCGCTTGTTTCCCCTGACGAGGCATCAAAGAGCTTTCTGGTGAATAGCACACTGCTCCGGAACCCAAAAACAGGATTAATGGTGAATTAATATAGGGAAATATGAAAATAATTTGAACTGTGCACATCTGAGTCTGTTAGTTGGATTGACAAGGATAGTGGAGGGATAGAAGAGGGAAGGGTGCCAAAAGTGTTTAGTTGGAGCTCATAGCAGCAGGAGGAGATTTGCAATGGGTAAATGGAAGTGGAGGGAGAGTCGTCAGAAGGAAAGGTTTAGAAAGGCTTGCTTTGGAGATCTCAATAGTAAAAGAAGTTTGAGGTGATGCAAGGAGGCGTACAGGAGGGAAGAGTCTAGAAGGGGTTATTTTGGGCATCATAGTAGAAGAATTGAGTTTGGGATGAGTCAGAGAGTGGAGGTAGAGGATATATTGGAAGAAGTATGGGGTGAGATATAGGGTAGTGCATTGGTGATGCTGAATTAGAAGTAAAGTAAATATAAAGATACATAAGTACATGGAGGGTTTATATGTATAAGGAAGGTAATATATCTACATTATAGTTGTATTTAATAAACTCAGACTGACTTTCAAGTGTTGCTGTACTTTAATCTAATGTATTTGTTTTCATAATTTATATATATTTTTTCATTCAATAGTGAAGCAATTATAGATAAATAGTTACAATAAAAATATACTTATTTATGCAGTGACCTATATACATGTTAAGGAATAATATAACCATAAGTAATGTGTACATTTCTTAAGTAGAGCTAACGCGTATCTATATATTTATAGACATAATTATTACACACATTTATACAAAGCAATACGCATATCTAGGTACAGATATACAATCCAAATAAATGCTTATACACACAGGGAAATGCTGTATATTTGTTTGAGTATGGTCGTTATATGGGAAAGAGACAACTCTTGAGTAGTCCTCTGAAGATAAGGTGGTTATCCGTGGATCTTATGTTTGGGGGTAAAGAGTTCCATAGTTTGGCTCCTTGACCAGAGAAGGATGTGCTAACCATGGTCTTTTTCTTGTATGGTGGGAATTTGAGGCGAGGTGCCAATCTAGAGTAGTGGTTTCTTTGTTGAATGCAATTGTTGATTTTATTCCTGATGAAGAGCAGCCAAGTTCCATGCAGCACTTTGTGGTTCAAACAAAGCAGGTTGAATGTGGATCTTCTGGCAACCGGCAACCAATGTAGGGCCTTCAAGGCAAGGGAGATGTGGGCTTGCGGCTTTATACGTAGGAGTAGTTTGGCAGCAGAGTCCTGAATCCATTGTAGTTGTTTCATAGTTGTTCAAATGTATCCGTGGAGGAGGCTATTGGCGTAATCGAGTTTAGACAGAATATGCGAGATAGTAGTCTGGGCCTTGTGTGGAACTCCCAGGGGGAGGAAGATGTGTGACAACGTTTTTATAGTAACAAAGCTTGATCTTGCTAGTTTGTTCAGGTGGGTGTTCATTAATAGCTTGGAGTCAATGGTAATTCTGAGGTTCCTTACTTCCTTCGATACTTTAGGCAGTGTTCCCAGATCGTCAGGCCAGGCGGCAAGTGGGTCACAATATTTCCAATTGCCATATGTAAGTATTTCTGTTTTGGAAGCATTCAATGTGAGATGGCTCCAAGCCATCCATTGATCCATGGCTCTGAGACAACTGAAAATTGTCGAGTTTCAAATGTCTTTCGGGCTTTCCAGTTTGAGGAGTATTTGTGTGTCATCTGCATAGTTTTAGAATGTGAGGTGAAATTCCTTGATCAGTGCTGCTAATGACTTCAAGTAGATGTTAAAAAGCATGGGTTAGATGATAGCGCCTTGAGTAAGGGTGGGCGTAGTTCGCGAAGTAGCACTTCGCGAAGCTACGCAAAGTGAAGTTCGCACTACGCGAGCTACGCGTAGCACTTCGCGAACTGCGTAGTAACATGTTCGCACTGTGCAAGATGTTGTTTTCAATGATTGCACAGTGCGGACAAGCAACCGGCACTTTGCAATCATTGAAAACGGCATCTTGCACAGTGCGAGCTGTAGTTTTCTGCTGCTCGAGTAGATTTTTACTCGAGCGGCAGCTTTCTCAACGCGAACTGGTAGTTTCTCATCGCGAGCGGTCGCGAGCATACGCGACCCCTCGCAATGAGAAACCTGACCTCCTCGCGTTGGGAATCTCGCCGGGAGGTTTATTTTCCATGCTCGCGATCGCGAACAAGGAAAAAGTCTCGCCAGGATGTCATTTTGCTTGCTCGCGGTCGCCAACTTGACGTTGAGGACCGCGAGCAAGCAAAAAATGACCGCAGCACTACGCAACACTACGCTACGCGTGTTCGCACTGTGCTAGTGCGAAGTAGCGCGAACTTCGCAAACTACGCGAGCGTAGCGTAGTGCTTCGCCCAGGCCTAGCCTTGAGGGACCCCAGGTTTTTTGAACTACCGTTTGGATGAGAAGGGGGGGTATGTGTGACATTAGTTCTGTTTTGAAAGTAGGATGTGATCCAGTCAAGAGCAGTACCCTCTATGACGGCTTCATAGAGTCTTTGTATTAGAGTGTAATGGTCAACCGGTGTCGAAGGCAGCAGAGAGGTCCAAGAGAAGAAGCGCAGCAACCCCGCTGCAGTTAACTGTGTTCTTAAGATCATCCCAGATGGCAATGAGGGCAGTTCTGTGCCTCTTTCTGGATGGAATCCTATTTGGAAGTCTGAAAGTATGGCGCTGTCTTCAGTTAATTGTAACATCTGGGCGAATGCTGCTCTTTCCATCGGTTTGCCCAGGAAAGGTCCATTTGTATTTGGTCGGTTGTTGTCGGAGTTAAGCGGATCAAGGTTGTTTTCTTATGTAATGGGCACATGTATGTTTTTTTTAGGTCTTCTGGAAATATTCCCACAGTGAAGTCATTATTGGTGATTCTTCTTACTGGTGTGGCATCAGAGGTAGCTAGAAGAACCTTCTTGAAGGTTTGTGGTGGACATGGGTCAGAAGGGCTGCTGGCAGGCCTGCTTGCTTTCACCAGGTCCATAAATTCATTTTGTGATATTTGTTGGAAAGCATGCAGAGGCTGGGTTAGCCTACATTTGCAGTGTTTTTTGGGAAAAGGATTGGTGCTGGTGTTTTTTTTTTAATTGTAGGTTGTCCAATGTGACTGCTTTGGTCGTGTAATGATTTGCCAATTTGTCTCTGAATTCTGGAGTAATGGGATGAGCTCCTTCTAGGCAATTTGTTTTACAAAATTCTGTAAGAACTTTATAAAAAATCTTTCTCTGCACATTTAGCATTTTGAATTCTCTCTGAATAGTATCTTTTCTTGGCTTTTTTTATTGCTAACTTGTATGATCTGTTACGTTTCTGTAGGTGAAGTTTGTCTTGAGTGGTGTGTGTTTGAACCAGGTGCTTTGCAGTTTTTTAGGCCCCCCCCCACCGCTCCTCAATGTGTTTTACAGCGGGGGCGGCAAGCAGAGAAAAATCGCCAGCATTACCCCGCTCTCCACTGTGGCCGCGGGGTGGCAAAAGCAGGGACAGCAGAGGGCTAGCTATGCCACTGTTCTACTTTGCTGTTTTACCTCTTTTAGCTCTGTATTTCTTCAAGGTGCCTGTTTGTTTTCTTTTTTTCTGTTGTTCTTAGTAGTATTACGTTATCAAAAGCTTTCTGTAGCCACTCATATTGTTATATGTAGGCTGTCTAATGGCTCATCCAACTTTTGGTCATATTCGCGTAATCTTTCATCCTTTCAAGTTAAGTAAAATGAGCATCCTTAAGCTTGTTGTTAGTAAAACCTTTTATTAAAGTGCTTTGAGTCGAATCATTTTTGGCGAGTGCTGCATACATGCTAGATACAGTTCAATAGACCTGATGCCTTTACAATTCTGCCCCAAGGAGGTACCAGCTGGTGGGTGGCCCCATCTAAAAATACGATTCAGCTTCTCTTGCAAATAGTCCTAAAAGGTTTGTGGCTCTGCAACTGAGGTTCCATCCGCACAACTTGCATTAACTCTGTATGCCGTAAAATCTCATGGAAATGTATGTGAATCTTATAAAAACATATGCATTTTTCCCAGAGGCATCGTCGGGAATCACGAATGCCAGTCGAGTTCAAAGACGAGTTCCATGGCAAAAAGATTTGGGGGCATATTATCAAGAAACGGCGTTAAACTTATCGCCGCTTTAGCGGCAGAAAACTGCCGCTAAAGCGACGATAATGGGCTTGATAATATGCCGCAGAGAATTCCAATAGAATCCCATGTTCTGGCGTCAACATGAGCTTCTATGGGAATTCTCTGCGGCATATTATCAAGCCCATTATCGACGATTTAGCGGCAGTTTTCTGCCGCTAAAGCGGCGATAATTTTAACGCCGTGCTTGATAATATGCCCCCAAATTTGTCCCTGCACGCACAATACAGGCGAAAGTGCACCCTGAGTCAGAAAGCATTGAGAAAAACAAGGCCTTTCAAGGAACTTACTCGAGGTATTTTCTGACCCACCACTGCCGCTGGCAGGATGTCTCAGTGAGTTGAATATTCACCACTGAAATATGCCGTGATGTGCAAGTCCTGGCAAGGCCAAATCTGCTTTCTAGCCTTCCAGTCTCAGAAAATGTAGGTAAAAGTGCTTGGTATTTACAGTGCTTAAACATTCTACATGGGTGATAAGAAAACATGAAAAAGTGTCATCAGGATCAAAATTAATTTGCAAATGATCAAACCCCTGTAAGGGCCTCGCAGTGTAAGAAGGTCGGGTTGAAAAGCAGCCCGTGTTTTTAGAGCACCAGCGGCCTGGCAGCCAGACCTGAGCTTGTATTGTAACTGATGCACAATCGATGACCGTGCAAAGGCGGCGTTCGCAGAGTGACGCAGCATCCTAGCCTCATTAATATGCATGAGGCTGGGCCTCTTCTGCAACTCAGGGGGAGATTCCACTTTGTAAATGGACTTTCGCATATTTTGACATGGCACTACCCTGCCAAAGGTTTGCCATTCCCATCATACATTGACACATCCCTTTGGAGTGAGTACAAGCATAGACTTGTCGCTTTCTCTGCACCTCACCCGAATCACAAACAGTCTCTAGGGACCTGCGAGTTGGGGGTTATTTAAAAAGCAATGTCAGACTTGCAGTGCGTCCTTTGTGCAGTGGGACTTGGATTGTTGCTGTTACAAAGGCTGTGAATTTGTGATTCGCAGGTGTACACATAAAACTCCCTTGGACTTCAGGCCCATATTCTTTATTGCAGCATGTAATCCTGATTCACATTACCCGCCCTTACCCCCTGATTTACAAAACCGTACTTGGCCCCTCATTTACATTACCCATCCTTGGCCCCTGATTTACATTGATTTACATGACCCATCTTTGGCCCCTCATTTACATTACCCATCCTAGGCCCCTGATTTACATGACCCATCTTTGGCCCCTCATTTACATTACCCATCCTTGGCCCCTGATTTACATTGATTTACATGACCCATCTTTGGCCCCTCATTTACATTACCCATCCTAGGCCCCTGATTTACATTGATTTACATGACCCATCTTTGGCCCCTCATTTACATTACCCATCCTTGGCCCCTGATTTACATTAATTTACATGACCCATCTTTGGCCCCTCATTTACATTACCCATCCTTGGCCCCTCGTTTACATTGATTTACATGGCCCATCTTTAGCCCCTGATTTGCATTACCCACCCTTAGCCCCTGATTACCCCTCCTTGCCCCCTGATTTACATTGCCCATCCTTAGCACCCTGTTTTACATTACCCATCCTTGCCTCCTGATTTACATTACTAAACCATGGCCCCTGATTTACATTACCCATCTTTGGCCCCTGATTTGCATTACCCACCCTTGGCCCCTGATGGTCCATCCGTGTCCCTTGATTTACATTACCCAATCTTGGCCCCTGATTACCCACCCTTGGCCCCCGATGGTCCATCCGTGTCCCTTGATTTACATTACCCAATCTTGGCCCCAGATTACCCATCCTTGGCCCCTGATTTACATTGATTTACATTACCCACCCTTGGCTCCTGATATACATTGGTCATCCTTGGCCCTGATGATCAATTCTTTGCCCTTGATTTACATTATTGCATTACACGTTGCTTAGTGCCCTTGAGGGCGAGAATACTATCGGTGCCCCGCTGCTGTTCGCGCTGGTCGCGCGCCATCCTTGCTCAGCCTAGTTTTTAAAATACCCCGTTTTGTGAACTTTTGTTTCTTTTATTTCTGCCTTCCCCCCTGCTTTTAAGACGCGCTCCTGGCCCCTACCTTGCACCATAATCTGGCATCACCACCGCTGTTTGGCGGGTCCGGGTTACCGGGAGGTTGTGGGTTTCACTGGGTTCAGCGCCATCTTGCATTGGGGAGGAAGCGCGAGCGCCATCTTTGAGCGTCCAGGTCACCTGGGACGCCGAGACGACGCTATTTAGGGCGAGCTGAGCGGCAGGTGAGTCTGCTTAGTGCCCTTGAGGGCGAGAATACTATCGGTGCCCCGCTGCTGTTCGCGCTGGTCGCGCGCCATCCTTGCTCAGCCTAGTTTTTAAAATACCCCGTTTTGTGAACTTTTGTTTCTTTTATTTCTGCCTTCCCCCCTGCTTTTAAGACGCGCTCCTGGCCCCTACCTTGCACCATAATCTGGCATCACCACCGCTGTTTGGGGGGTCCGGGTTACTGGGAGGTTGTGGGTTTCACTGGGTTCAGCGCCATCTTGCATTGGGGAGGAAGCGCGAGCGCCATCTTTGAGCGTCCAGGTCACCTGGGACGCCGAGACGACGCTATTTAATGCTCGCTGGTCTCGCGCAGCGGTAACGCGCAGCGGAGCGCCTTCCCTGCGCCTGAGTCGTGCCAGAGTCCTGCCCGTCTGCGCTCGTCCGCGTCTCGGAGGCGGACGAGGGGGGACTCTGGCTTACGGCTCTTGGTGTCTGCGGGATTAGTGATGGCTACCTGCAGTTTCAGGATGATTACGTACAGCGCTGCTTCCTTGTGTGCTTTGCGCCCCACTCGCTCGGCTTGTTGGTCTCTTTTCCCCGGCGGTCGCCGTTTGGGTAAGGGCTGCCCCGTGTGTAATTGGCTCCCCACTTTATCATCTACTCATAGTCCATCTACCCCTCCGCAATACTGTCATTGCGCGTTGCTTAATACTAGGTCCCTGCCTCGTCATACGTCGGAGATATGGGATCTTCTCGCGCCCTCCAAGATCTCTTGTTTATTTTTAACTGAGACTTGGCTGGGAGTGGGTTCTGAACCCGACATCGCCTGTGCTGTCCCGCCTAACTATTCCATCTTACGGAGGGATAGAACTGAGGGAAGAGGCGGTGGGGTGGCTCTGATAGTGGACAAGGTCTTTGACTGTTCCTCCTTTGTGGTTGACAACATTGCTGGATGTGAAGCATTAGGTTTTACACTCCATCTATCGGCGTCCCAGACCTGTACCGGAATTCTCCTCTATAGACCCCCTGGACCCATTGGATCCTTTTTTGAGGACCTACAGTCGGCCTTATCTGTACCCTGTATGCGTTCGGCGCACTGCTTGTTACTAGGCGACTTAAATTTGCATATGGACTGCCTTACCGATGCTGAGGCTACCAAACTCCGTGAGATTACAGAGATGTTAGGGCTAGCCCCTTTTATCCATAGCCCCACTCACGAGAAAGGCCACACACTAGATGTGATCTTTTCCTCTAAACCTATTGAGGTGTCCCCTCCACTCCCCGTCCTTTGGTCAGATCATTATCTGATAAACTTTGTCTTAGTGTTTGAATCTAGGCTTAGTCAAAGGGCTCGGGAGGAAGGCCCCCGACATTTCAGAGCCTACCACCTAGTGTCAGCAGATATGCTTTCCGAGGCTCTCTGCCAATATCCGTGTCTAATGACAGGGGTTCTGGAAACCGACCTCATCCTGGTCCAGAACTGGATGCAGGCAAGATTCGAGGAGCTGGCCCCTTTGAAGCCTGCTAGAACAGCACCTCATCTTAATTCTGCTCCTTGGTTCTCGTCCACTTTACGTACAATGCGACAAGACTGCAAAAAGTTGGAAAGGCGGTGGCGGCGCAAGTACGATCTTGTGGAGCGAATGAATTACCGAGACGCGATAAAATCTTATTATAAGCAGATTGCCGCAGCCAAAAAGAATTATCTGGAGCAGAGAATTGACAAGGCCGATAATACGAGCCGGGAACTCTTTAGGATTGTGAAGGAGTTTGTCAATCCGGTAGTAGGGACCCCGGCCCATTCTCATTCGGAAGAATGGATCAAACAGCTCGCCGACTTTTTTGTGACTAAAATCTCAAAGATTCAGGCCACTTTTCCAACGGTGGATTCCCAAGCGGCTGACGTTGTGTTAGGGGACAAGTTGCCCTATTTAGCTCCCTTTCAGGCTGAATCTGGTCCCTCATTATCTGTTTTTCCCCAGTTGTCCTGTGAGACATCGCTTGAGCTGCTCTCCAGGCTGCAATCTGGTTCGCCTCTGGATGTTTGTCCGGCGAAATGCTTGGGCAAGGTGGCCTCGGCGGTGAACAGTTTGCTGAACCCCCTGCTTAATCTCTCATTAAGTTCAGGGGTGGTCCCACGCCAATGGAAACACGCACTTATTCTGCCGCTGATTAAGAAGCCTCTGCTCGACCCCCTGCAATGCGCTAACTATAGACCAATCTCCCTCCTCCCTGCTCTGGCGAAGGTGTTGGAGAAACATGTTCAGCATACTCTGACCACCTTTATTGAGAACAACAAACTGCTGCATGATTCCCAGTCCGGCTTTCGTGCGAATTACAGCACGGAGACGGCTCTGGTTGAGGTTACCGACGCCATCAGGGAGACGCTCGACCATGGGGGAAAGGCTATGTTAGTTATGTTGGACCTATCGGCGGCATTCGACACCGTCCCACACGCAGGTCTTCTCTCAAGACTTAGGGAGATTGGTCTGCGAGGGACGGTGTTGGATTGGTTTCAATCCTTTCTTGCCGACCGCCGACAGGTGATATGGGCTCCGCCGTTCTCGGCCGAAATGCTTTCGCTGGAGGTGGGGGTGCCTCAGGGTTCTATCCTGAGCCCCACCATTTTCAACATATACATGGCCCCTCTTGCGGAGGTAGCGGAGGCGTTTGGGGCCCGGGTCATCTCATACGCTGATGACACCCAGCTCTTGTTCACTTGCAGGAAGGGAGAGGCCTTTAGCGGCGGCAGAATCAAGGACTGTCTGAGTGCAGTCTTTGCGTGGTTTCAGCGGCACAGCCTGAAATGCAACTCAGACAAATCCGAGCTGCTCTTTTTCGGCTGTGCCCCTGATCCGGGCTGGAAGACATGGTGGCCCCAGGACATGTCCCCCCCAGAGAAGCCATCTTCTCAGGTAAAAAATCTGGGAGTGGTGTTTGACGATGATCTATCCTTTCGTCCACACATCCTGGGATTAGCAGGGAAATGTTTCGGCATCCTCAAGATGCTTAGGAAATTTCTTCCTCTACTCTCACTGCAGTATCGTAGGAAGGTAGTCCAGGCGCTTGTGGGCTCCCGCCTGGACTATGCGAATGCTCTTTTTGCAGGCCTACCTAAGTATCTGTTATCCAGACTGCAGATTGTTCAGAATTCGGCGGCCAGAGCTATCTATGGGCTGCCCAGGAGAGCTAGTGCCTCTGCGCTTCTGGCTAGGCTGCACTGGCTCCCAATTTTGGGGAGAATTAGATTTAAGCTCCTCACTCTGGCATTTAAAGCCCTTCATGCGATTGGCCCTAACTATCTGAGGAAGCGTATTGTCTTCTATGTGCCGCGGAGGCTGCTGAGGTCGGCGGACCGGGCTAAAATGGAGGTGCCTGTGGTCAAACGTGTCCGGATGGGAGGTCGTTCCTTCCAATACGTGACAGCCTGCTTGTGGAACGAGCTCCCACTCTCCCTTCGGAAAGCGAACAACCTCCTGGCTTTCAGGAAGGAGCTGAAAACTCTGCTTTTTACTAAGTAACTTAGTGTGACTGTAGTAGGTTTTTGCCTTTGGTTTCTTGTTTCTCTGGGCCACTTTGCCAAAGCGCCGGGACACCCTTCTGGGGTAGCCGTGCGCTCAAAAAGTGCGGCTTAACATTAACATTAACATTAACATTAACATTATCCATCCTTGGCCCCTATTCACCCATCCTTGGCCCATGATTTACATTGCTCATCTTTGGCCCCTGAGTTACATTACCCATCCTTGCCCCCTGAGTTACATTACCCATCCTTGGCCCCTGATTTACATTACCCATCCTTGGCCCCTGATTTACATTACCCATCCTTGGCCCCTGATTTACATTACCCATCCTTGCCCCCTGATTTACATTACCCATCCTTGCCCCCTGAGTTACATTACCCATCCTTGGCTCCTGATTTACATTGCCCATCCTTGGCCCCTGATTTACATTACCCATCCTTGGCTCCTGATTTACATTACCCATCCTTGGCTCCTGATTTACATTGCCCATCCTTGGCCCCTGATTTACATTACCCATCCTTGGCCCCTGATTTACATTACCCATCCTTGCCCCCTGATTTACATTACCCATCCTTGGCCCCGATGATCCATTCTTAGCCCTTGATTTACATTACCCATCCTTGGCTCCTGATTTACATTACCCATCCTTGCCCCCGAGTTACATTACCCATCCTTGGCCCCTGATTTACATTACCCATCCTTGCCCCCTGAGTTACATTACCTATCCTTGGCTCCTGATTTACATTACCCATCCTTGGCCCCTGATTTACATTACCCATCCTTGCCCCCTGATTTACATTACCCACCCTTGGCCCCGATGATCCATTCTTAGCCCTTGATTTACATTACCCACCCTTGGCTCCTGGTTTACATTACTCATCCTTGGCCCCTGATTTACATTACCCATCCTTGGCCCCTGATTTACATTACCAATGTTTGGCCCTTCAAGGAGATGGTAAATGTTATTTTCCTGGACTTTGAGAAGGGAGTCTCTATCCTACCAGAACGTCTTTTGATAATACATTGGGTGACTGTTCATTTACACCCTTCTCTACCACCTCTCCTCAACAAGTTAGTTCCCTACTCCTGCAAACTGAATCGGGCTCCCCCCAAGACCCTTGCCCGGTAAAGATCTTGAAACTGGTCCCTGACACTATTGCCAGGAATCTATCTCAGATCTTCAATACCTAGTTTGCTACTGGGACATTCCCTACAGTCTGGAAACAAGCTTCCATCCTTCCTCTCTTAAAAAAGCCCAACCTAAGAGCAGACGACACTGCCAATTATCGACCTATTTCTCGACTACCTCTCCCTGCTAAAATTTGCGATAAAATAATGAATCTGGAACTGTCTAAATACATCATCAACAATCAGTTATTGGACTCTTCCCATTAGGGCTTCCGACCAGGTCACAGTACAGATACTGCTCTGATCAAGGCAACGGAGGAAGTAAGGAAGGCAGTCGATGGCGGAGGCTCGGCGGTGATGATTTTACTAGATTTATCGGCTGTTGATCATACCACTCCCACTGGATGCCTAAAGGAAATAGGAGTTAAGGGGGTCGCTGTTGAGCTTCTTTCCTCCTTTCTCTGTGAGAGATCTCAATCAGTAATGCCAGGACATTTTAACTCCCTACCCTACACTCTACCTTGTGGAGTTCCACAAGGGTCTTCCCTTAGCCCCACACATTTTAATATTTACGAAACGAAATTAGCACCGCTCATAAGAAGTTTCAATTTGGAGGTAACTTCTTAAGCAGATGATACTCAGCTAATAATTGCTGCAGCTCATAATGACTCATCAGGCCCCTTAAAATGTTGTAACTGCATCAAGGCAATCAGCAGGTGGATGAGTGGACACTGCCTGAAGCTTAATACAGGAAAAACAGAGATTATGGTCTTTGGCAATCCCTCTCCAGCCAGGTCCACCAGTTGGTGACCTGCGGATTTGCCACAACCACTGCGCCCTGTGCCTAAAGTTAAGAACTTGGGACTCATCATTGATGACAACCTGAATATGAGCGCGCAAACATCATCAGTCACTTCCGCAGCTTCCTATATCATTAAAATGATAAGAAAAATTCTCCCATGTATCCCAGACAGCCACAGAAAAATGTTGATTACCTTGCGTGTACTTCCTAGGTTGTACTATTGTAACATTCTTTATCTAACTGTTTTAGAAAAAAATATATGAATCGACTACAACTAGTCCAAAATGCTGCAGCTAGACTTGCTCTTAATCTCCCTAAATACCATTCCATTAAGCAGGGTCTTCGCAAGATGCACTGGCTTCCCATGCGCAGACGGGCTACGTTTAAGGCCCTATGTCTGGCCCACAAAGTCCTCCATAACGTAGGCCCTGATCTCCTCAGGTTGGCTTTTAAGAGACATCAGCCTAATAGAGATCTCAGGTCCGCCGAGGCCAACCTGCTAGTGGTGCCGACATTTAAAAAGACGCACTGGGGCGGCGGAAGTATAGTCCTCAATACCACCAAACTCTGGAACAGCCTCCCAACCCACCTCAGAGCTGTCCCCTCACTGACATCATTCAGAAAGGAGATAAAAACCTGCCTATTTAACATCTAAGTCTTCCACTTTCCGACCTCATCTAATAGCGCCAAGACACCTCTGGTAATCGCGCGCTTTAAAAATTTCTTAACATAACATGTTCGCACATGCATTATTTTATATGAACATACATTACACTAAACCCAGTAAGCCTGATTCAAGAACTTTTGGCATAGCTTGCTCCTTGCAAATGTGCATCTGTAGTTTTTGTGGGCCAGATGTACAAACCATTTTTACGGTTGCAAATACTACAATTCTGAGTTTATTGACAGCAAAACTAATATTCTAATGTACGTATCCCATTTTAGCAGTCAGTAAACGTTTACCGATTCCATCAAATAAATTGCAGCCCCAAACTGGTTCAGGATTTGGAAGGGACTTGATGTGGGCATTTCTTATAAATTCTGAATTTGTCTGTGATGGATCAATCTTTCATGACCATGATCAGACTTGAAAACATGGAAATGTTACCGACTGCTAAGTTGAGGTGGTAACACTTGGGACCCTTTTCCTTTTGTGAATGTAAAAATAAAGTTTGTTAAAGAGTAGACAGTGGTCCAGGGGACCTTGGCGAATGCTCAAACAGATTTTAAAACAAGTGATTTTCATAGCAGCACTGTGTAAGGAGGGGGGAGTTCACAGGAACTGTTTATCTTTGTAACCAGCAGCAATTTACAGCCCCCCACTGGCCAATAGATTTAGGCAATGGTTGTGTTTTCTAAAATATCAATAAATAGTTTTTGATTCTAAATACAACACTGTTCCCTTTAAGGAAAACAGGCTCCAAATCCTCTAGTGGGGCAAGACTGGTTGCTGTAGTTGGTTTAGCCTCTACGAGGCCAGATAACTTCACCCCAAGATCCAGCAGAAGCCTCTTTCTTCTCAGCAAAAAGGTCCCAGAAGGACAAACCAGGATATCATTTCTGCAAAAAAGGAGGGCCTTCCTCTGGAAGCCTCAGCTGGTGCTCCAAAGGTTGAATAAATGATAACATCCAACAAAGTCTTTGTTGCTGGAAAGGATTTTCCCGTTCTCTTGTACAGCCTCCAGGTTCCCAGGCTTTCGGTCTTGATCTGACAGAGGTTCTTACAGAGTCTAGTCCATGGTGATCATCTAAGCCTTCTTCAGATCAGGGTGCCCTTTAGTCTTTTGTGCCCCTTTGGCAGCAATTTATGCAGCTACAAGAGCTAGGCATAAACCCAGAAGGCCGGAAAATATCTAAACAATGGCACTCATTGGTATCATTTAAACAGCCATATGTGTGCTAAAATAACACGTCTTCTAATGCTATTATCATATATTCATATTACACACCACCATACTGATTTTTAGTAAACCTTTATCATGATCATTCAGAAAGATGAATAATACAAGCCATTTTATATCATATCATTTTCAATAAAAGCATGTGCACGTGGCCCCAGTAAACAAAAAAACATAAAAAAGATCAATAAAGAAATAGAAAATTCCTGTGTGTTTCTTTAAACAAACAAGCAAAAAAGAACTAAGAATGATAATCTTAAAATTAAAGATAGAGGGGGCAGCAGGACCCAACGGGCTGCCAAACGCAATCTTTAAGCACGACCCGGACCTGTGGTCGGAGATTTTAACACCTTTGTTTAATCAAATATACAAACTTGTAGAGCTACCCGTGTCCTGGAAAGGGAGCATCATCCATCCCATTTTTAAGCGCGGTGACCATCGAAACCCCTCGAACTATAGATTGATATCCCTAATAGATGTAGAGGCTAAACTGTATGCCTCTTGCATCTTATCAAAACTACAAGCTTGGATCTTAGAAACAAAGATCATGCCAAAATTTCAAACAGGATTTAGGCAAGGAATGGGAACAACAACGAACCTAACCTGTCTGGCAATTCTAATAGATCAAGCCGTACGAAAAGGTACTCGACTGTATGCTTGTTTTATCGATATCAAGTCTGCTTTCGACCGAGTAAACAGAGAGCGCCTATGGAGCAAGTTGGAGAGCTGGGGGCTGCCACACCAGCTCTTAATAGTCATCAAAGCCTTATACCAAAATACGTGGACAAAGGTGAAACTGGGAAATGGAGGTAGTACAACAGGGAGTATTCAATCACACCAAGGTCTAAAACAAGGCTGTGTTCTAGCCCCCACTCTTTTTAATCTCTCTCTTGCAGAACTTACAACTGCGATTGAATCAGTAAATAGTCATCCTCCCCACTTGGTAAACAACCCAATTCATTATTTACAATACGCTGATGACATAGTCTTGCTGAGTAAAACCCCAATCGGTTTACAAAGAGCCATCAACAAATTAACATCGTACTTAGAAAGGGAAAGCTTGGAACTAAACAAAGAAAAAACAAAAGTGGTCCGGTTGGTTGACCCGAATAAATTAAAATACAAATGGACGGTACAAGGAATTACAGTGAAAGAACAAGAGAATTATAAGTATTTGGGACTAACAATAACAAAAGGAGGAAAATACAATGATCATAAAACAGCATTAAAAACAAAGGCACAATCCCTTAATTTTGCCCACCGCTCCCTAAAAGGTAAAATGGACTGTCCAAATTATAGTCACCAACTAAAAGTGATGGCAGCACAGATAATGCCGACCTTATCGTATGGCTTGGTTACATGGTGTGGGAAGGAGGCCGATTTTCTAAACAATTTACAGACCAAAATTTATAAAGCGGTCTTCAACCTGCCTAAATCTGCCTCAGCCGCACAAGTCAGGCTTGAATTTGGTCTACAAAATCAGAAGTACCGGAATATGAGCAGTTTCGTGAAACTTTGTAATAAACTTCGAACTGCTCACTTGGATTGGCTAAGCAGGGAGGAAATAAAAAAACCGTAGGGAATCTGAAAAGCCGTCTATTTGGGGACAATATCTGAAACACTGTGTGGAAAAGCTGGAGTTGGAATAAGTCTGGAAATCAGGGTCAGACAAGGCTACGTTAAGTAAACTAGCCAACGTGGCGGCAAAAAGGAAATCATTTATGGAGGATAAAGAGACACTGGCAAAACGTCGGCACGGGTGGACTATTATGAACTCTTTTACATCTTTAAAACCATTGCCTTATTTAGCATCCCACTTCAATGGTCATCTCAAAAAAGTATTTATGACTTATCGGATGGGGATGCATGTCTAAAAAGACCTACTACCACCTTGGAAACAGCTGCACTAGACGAAACAATGCCGCCTTTGCGGGTATCATACAGAAACTTTGGTCCATCTCTTCTGTACATGCCCGGCCCTGATAAACCAGAGACGATTTTTATTGAAACCTATCCTGAACGTGTTAAACATTCGATCCTGCAGACAGGCAGTCACATGTTGGCTCAGTGGCTCCTCCATAATCTTGGCTTGCCGTGGAGTTAAATTCCTGGAAGAAGCAAAAAAATGCCTAGTATTAATAGAACATGAGGGCCTAACAGACGGGGGGCCACTGGGGACTTCTTAACCTCTGGACAGTAGAAGTACCTTTTGCAAAAGCAAAGAGTAATCATTTTTAGCATCATTTTTTTTTTTTTTTTAAAAGAGAAGGTTCTATTCACCTTTATTTTTATTTTTGTTTTTATTGCGAACTTTGTAACAATTTTAATTAATTACGCAAATAAAATTTTAATTTCATTTCATTTCATTTCAAACAATGTTGAGTCTTAGAAGTGGTCCTTTAGACATGTCAGAGCTATATGTTGTTTACATTTGTTAATTATTTGTGTCGACTATGTTTCGACCTAGAAGGATTGCCAGGTCTCATCAGGACAAAAAGGATAGTGGAGACATCTAAAAATAAAATATGTGAGGATATAGAGTGGTCTAAAAAATGAATGACATGGAAGAGCAGTCAATACAACCTTGCACCCAAAACGTAAGGAACCGCTGTGGTTTGTGTAAAATTCACCAAAAGATATCGGGCTGCCGCTTATAGTATGGAAATATCAGTGATATATCGAGGTAAGGTATTAGAAGGCCGCTATTGGTATGAGGAATCCCAGTGAGATACCAAATGGTTACTTACTCGGGGCGTGGGGGTAAGCCGGTGGAAGTTATCATACAACAAAAATATTAAAAAATGTATCTCAGTAACTGGGACACCAATGTATGATCTTTGTGTTGCCTACTATTCCTGTGATGCTTCTAGATGGCTAAATCCTGATACGTGGTCGCTTTTGACACCACTTCAATCTTCCTGCTCCCAGAGGAAGCACCATTCTTCTAAAGGAAGCTTGTCGTTTACAGCCAGTCTGTGTATTCTAGTCATGGACCGAGGCTACTATACAAAACAGTTGCAAACCAGTTTGCTCTGAAGTAGCACAAAGTGCAGTTTCCAAAGTTGATTTTCCTCTAAACACATCAACATTTTATTTCATAATTTCATTATTTTTTTAATTACAAGTAAAAAAATGTTGAATGAAAGTTATGACCAGCTGAAGTTCTAAAAAATTATTTTGTTTTTAACTTTATAAATTTGATTTTTCTTACCTCAATGAATAAAAGCTTTTTGACAATGTTCCCTGTGGATACACACATCCCCTTAGTATGTTACATATACATCTTTTGTATATCAAGATCCAAGACCTCTGACCTTACACAGCACACTTGGGAATGACTTAGCTAATGTATTAAAGTAGGTTTTCATTCAAGGCAAACCCTTTTCCTTGGCAGGTGTCCCTGCAGCCAGAGGACAATGATGTTTTTTGGGTCATGCACATTGGTCACATATGTAGGTTCTTTAAATATACACAGTCACCTAGACATCAGATTTAACTTATATATCATTTGCAAGGCCACATTACTACAACCTCACTGGAAAGTTAAATAGCCCAACTGATTGTAATCATTTTAAATTATGTTTTCAAGTAGAAATCAGAACAAATTGGTCTGTATAGCTGTACCACAGCGTAGAAAGTAGGAGACTACTACATAGTTATGTTCTTTCCTACAGTCACAGTCTCCAAATTACTTTTAAAACTTTTTCATAAAGTACAAAATATATCCCAGGTTTTTAGCAAGAGGTGATGCATGTCAGCAGTAGCCAGTATACCACATGGTGAGCAAATGCAGAAGTAGGTGGTGTTTTGTAACATCCTTCTAAAGGTTCTCCCACAAAAAGTACAGCACATTTTGTTAATCTATTATTTCCTTTGCCCTGATGAACATTTCATTTACATCTTACAAGTTGGTGATTTCAAGCTCCCCCAAATCTGAATGCCAAGTTCTTGAGAGAACCACTCTGGGACCTCTCAACCCAGCCCTACTTCAAAGCATCAACACTGATTTCATGTTCCCAGCCTCCCTTAACAGCCTTCTACTACCCCCCTACCATACCTACCAATACACACTATCCTTACAACTTATTGCACTAAAATCCCCACACAAGTTTCAATGCACACCATCTGTCACAACATCCAAGTTGGACAAAAACATTTTATTTCAAAGTCATTGATCACTGTCTGGCCCTCCTTCTCAGTAACATGACCAAGTTCAAGTTTCAAGTGCAAGTTTATTTATGATTACGGAACTCCAAAGAGGTCCACATAAATCACAAAACCACCAACATATAAAAAAGATTTTGTTTTGCAATAAAACAGACACAAAGATTTTCCTCCCCAACATAGACTCCTAAACTGAATCCAAAGATCAAAGGCTTTTCAGCTAACCAAACAGCAGCATAACATACAGTACAAGATATTAAAGTGTATTTCGTGCCATTAGTGCAAGTGTTTAGGAAATAAATAAAATAATACCGTTTATATACCATGAAATACCAACAGGAAACAAAGGATAACATCGGGCATATAAAACAAGTATCAGCATCTACATCCTACATATCTGATGCACCTTAATATAGATTTAAAAAACACAAAAAAAATAAAAAATTCAATGACAGAACATTTCGTTACGGGGTTCATAAAGAGATTCTACTACTGCTGAGGCAGAGAGGATAGATAGCTGTAAACATAGTGGTCTTATCCATTTCCGTTGACATAATAACAAGACTGGACAGATAAATAATACATTATTAACATCTTGGAGACCGTTAATGCACAGATTACACACCAGTGAGAAATCACACCATTTCGCCAGAAAAGGATTTAGAGGGAGCAAACCCCACCTCAGAGTGACCAAAAACGGCACACTCTGCGTGGCAAGTTCCATGAAATATAAGCCTGTTCTATTTATCAAGCAGGTGTCAATAGCCGGATGGTTACCCTCCTTTAAAAGTGCAAGCTTCTCTATCAATAGAGAAACTTATAGACCAAGTGGCCTATTCCAGGATAGCTTTTAGTTGGTACGGCGATAAAGTAAAAATTAAGGACTGGTCTAACTGCAATAAATCAATTGCAATCATAAAGTTTCTAAAGATTAATGACTGTTCTTTTAAACCTTCTAAAATATTTGCGGAGCCAGAACCTAAGTGTACCATAATCACTCTTTGCCAAACCCATAGCCCAACACACTCCCCCCGTGATGCCCTGTGCCCAGGTACTTCTCAATCTAAATTCTAGCCTGAGGGCAGCCGAAGAACATGCCAAATTAACTAAGGCTAGACTTCTTGGAATTTGGCTTTCTGTTGCATTTAAGATGCCCCATTTCCCTTCATTGATCAGTTCTGTACCATACAGCAGGGAGGCATGAATTTTTGTACAAAAGACCTCCAATAACGGTGTAAAGTGTCTTCTCCTGGTAGACCTGTAAAGGCAGCCCAAGCTTTTCCCCTGAGTGGCGGCTTTAGAAATATTGTTTTCTATATGGGCTTTGTCGCTTAGGTTGCAACACACTATTTTTCCCAAAAAGGTGTTCACATAATATTACTTTTAGATAGATTGATCTTTAGGTAGTGGGCCTCAGTGAATTTTTGGAACGCCTGCAGGTGACTATTTAAACTTTTAGGGGTTAAATTAAAGATTAGTATGTTGTCTGCATAGAGTAGACACACGATCGATTTTCCCTCGATTGCCGGGGAGATGCCTTCACTTTGGGCCAGATAATCAGAGAGCTCTGAAAAATATAGGGAGAGGAGCAGGGGGGCAAGTAAGCATCCTTGTTTTAGTCCATTTGCGGTGGGGATGGCTTGCAAAGGACCTCTATCCCCTCCCACGATAACTCTACACCAGGTATCGGTACGGAGGGCACAAACTAACTTCAAAAGGTTGCCTGGCATGCCCAAGTTTAAAAGCTTCCTCCACAGCTAAGGACAATCTACTTTGTCAAAGGCTGTGTAGAAGTCAATTAAAGACGTATTTACCATTCCCCTTCTAATTGTAACATATATTTCATTTATTACCTGGAGGGCTGTAAAATTATCATTCGTTCCATGTTCCACCCTAAACTCATGTTTGCTCCATAGGCATAATTTAATGGGCCTCTGCCCAATCGTTAATTTGGGCCAGGAGGCATTTAGCAAAGACTTTAACCACTGCGTCACGAAGCGCAATCTGACGATAGTGTTGTGGAACGTCACTGTCTCCATTCTTAAATAGTGGAACTATAATACTTCTCGTCCAGGATAGGGGAACCATTTTTCTTTCGTAACAGTGCTTATAAACCGTGCAAAGGATTTTACTGCACAATGTACCATTTTGTTTTATGACAGTAATTGGTATTTCATCGGGGTCCGTTGCCGCTGAAGTACACATTCCCCTGATCACCATTTCTATTCCTTTTTCAGGAGGCGGTCCGTACGAGGCATAGTCTTGCTTTAACATGAGGTACATATTTGCCTTCTCATTTGCTTCATAGAGACCCTGAATAAAACAAACCCATTTGTATTCTTCAATAGCAACAGGGAGGGATTGAGCTCTGGCTCCACAACCCTCCGCAACAAGAGACCAAAAGGTCCTTATCTGGCTTGTTTAGACTGCCTCGCTAGGTTTTATCCAGATACTATCTTCCTTCTGCTTTCTTAGCCTGGCCTTTAAACAGTTCCCCGTCTTTTTTTAAAGTAATATTCTATAGTATCTTTCCGAGGTATAATTCAGATCCTGTTTCCTGACTTGAGTCTTTTTTTCATGGATTAACGGAAGAAGGGATCGGACAACCCCATGAAAACATTTCCTTTGGTTCACATATCTTGCATTTTCCGCTAATTGCTGCATGAGTGTATTGAAACTTTTTATTTCTTTTCCTGCCCAACCGGGCAACTTATCTAGAGTAGCTTCTGCCATTGAGGCCTAGAATCACCCTATTATCCCAATGGCATCACCCTATTGTCTTAACGGACTCGAAATCTTATACCCAAGGGTTAGTGAGAGAAGTGTTAAAATTCACAGGGAGGGTTAATAACTTGCGATCACTATAAAAGGAATCAAAAGACCTTTAAATCGCCGAGCAGGAGGAAAGAAGCACTTCCCACCACCATGTAGTCTAACATTGACTCTCCCCTAGAAGTTTTACATGTAAAGGCTGCTGGAGAATCAGAAGGTAGTCTCCCATTTACTATAACTCAACCTTTTTCAATTCAGCTGCTAACAATTTCCCTCTCTTATTAGTTCTTATCTTTTGGGGAAAAAGAGCTTGTGGAATCCCCATGGCTTCCTCTTTTGCTTTATCCCGAAACCTATATAATGTAAAATTAGAAATCTTACAGTTCAAGTCGCCTACCAATATTATGTGTGGGGGAGATTCTTTATGATAACTTTTTTTGATATATGAGAAGAGCTCACTTAAGAGGGCATAATAAGAGGCATATTGTGGAATATTGCCATTTATCAACATTAGCGGAGGTCTTGCCACATTTCCATCAGAGTTAGATAAAGTTACTGCCAAAAATAAGTTATTAGGATCTTTATAGCAATGATATCCCCATTTGATAATTTTAGACAGTAGACAGGCCACCACCCCCTTTGTATGTCCCCTCCTTGAAGATATTGCTTTGCAATCTAAGGTAAGGAAATCCTAACAACTCTGATTATCTGTGCACCAGGTCTCCTGGAGACACACCACATCAGCATCTAAAGAGCTCAAGTAATGTAACTTCTCCCTACTATTCTTTATTCCAGCCACATTCCAGGATATGATCTTTAGTTCATTGCTAGTAGGATGGACGATGTGTGTGGTTACTGTTAGAAACGCTTGATAATGCAACGGGTAACCAATTCCATTTGAAGCTCTTATCTTTAGCATTTCCCTGAAGGGAAAGGGAGGAAAATTCTTTAATTGACACTTCTCTACCAAGTTTATTTATGCAGAATTGTATTTCCTTTGCATCAGACAATGACCCCCCACTGACTGATAGTGATTGGGATGGCAAAAACCTACTATCCAAAGCTCTGTATTGGGCTTCTTCTAAAATGGGGTAACATCAATCCCCCTACTTTGTGAACCTTCGGAACATCTCAAGATCAAATTTACAGTAATTTTGGAATTCAAAATTACCCTCGACTTATGACCAAATTCAGAAGTTAAAAGAGAGACTAAATTTATATCACTAACTTCGATAAGCTTCAGATTCTTGATCTCCCAGAAACATTTAAGCAGTGAGGCCCTATTTAATATTAGTTCTGCATCAAACAAAGGAATAAAATGCAATCTATGGGTATCCACATTATGCGAGGCAGGTTCTAAACCAACTAGCTCTGAATAACCTTCCCGTTTTATCAGAATCAGGGAAAGGGACAGCCAAAGGGTTTAGTATAGACGGAATATGGTTGAAGGGCCCCCTTTGTTCTGCCACTGAAACTACTATGGGCCCCTCAGCTGGGGTATTAGCATAACCAGTTTTGGGAGCCGGTGTGTCCAGGGAGGGTGTGGTAGAGAGGGGTGGCGCCTCATAATATACTACCTTAGACTCCACTGTAAATGTTTCATTGCATAGTCACTTTCTGGGTCATTACCTTGTGGAGATGTTTGCAGAGATTGAATTAGGGGATCCGTGGTAATTATAACCTCTATATTGTCTCTAAAACAAATTCTTCTTTGCCATTTTTTGGAAAATCTGTATATTGGTTTCATCTTTTCCCCTCTCTGCTTTTCCTTCCTCCCTTTCTCCTTCGATTGTGGGGCTCCAAAAACTCCATCTTTTCCACAGCTTGGCTGAGTTTTAAAAATAGGAAACACTTCCTGGTCTACCCTTCTAGATAGGCCATCCAAGCTCTTTAGTTTCGGAATGGTGTCTGAAGCAGCTTGTATGACTTCAGATGAAAGTTCTGGTGGCCTCACTGACATAACAGCTTTAGTAGCTAACTTTTTGCATTCAGGTTTAGCAGCCTGGGTATTAGAAACAGTTGACTACCAACATTCATTTCCACATACCCTTGGGTATTAAAAACAGTTTTACAACCAACACCCATTTCCACATAACCCAATCCATTCTCTGATAGCCCATCCGTTTCTACTTGTACTACTCGTTCTTCTTGGTCATTAGGACCTGTTTCCCTTCTCTGTTTCCTTCTTAACAGCTCCTTTAGTATTTGAGTTACTGTTTCCAGAACACAGTCATAGCCTCCCACAAATTTTTCTAGTAGCTTTAAGATAGGGGATAATAATCGTTTTAGGCATACTGATGAATCCGAGACTATTACCTCTTTTTTGGGAGGTTGACTATGTTGGATGTCACTTGTGTCTAAATCAGGAGTCAGAGAGAGGTGTGATTGCAAGAAAGAATTATTAGAGGGAGTACTGCTAAATAATTTCAATCCTACAGGAGCTATCACAGCTGGAGTATCTACGATCTTTCCGATCTTACTAATATCATGTGAGATATGTCTCCTACAGAGCTCATATTCAAATCGGGTAGGGTAAAGTCATCACTCTGGACATCCTCCACTAACCAAGCACTGTGGGGATCTTTGGTGTTTACATGTGGGTTTCCATTTGCCATCACTGACGCTGGCAAAAGAGGTTCAGAAGATATCAAATAGGGGGGAGAGTTAGTTAGACCCCCAGAGCACCATACTGGATCCTTCTGGAATTCTGGTAGTCCCCCCTCCACAGTATCAGCTCCAACAATATTCAATTTAACACCAACATCAACATTAGTATCAACATTAATTTCATTGTTCGTAATCACATTAGTCCCCCCCATTCAAATCAGTCAATACATTTGTTTCAACTTGGGGATTTCTCTCCTTTTGCATTTCCCATAAACTGAATGTTTGTTTTTTCCCTTTAAAGAGCATGACAGGAGCATCTTTGTTCTGGAGGGGTTTGATTTGGTCTTTAAACAGGCTCTGCCAGGAAGCAAGCGACCAGATCTCAACTTTCTTGCTGTCATCCTTTGTTTAAATCTGGCACAAAATCGAATGCGTAAAACACCAACCACAGGTATACTTGATGAAATTTTAATCCAAGTCCCTTTAATATCAGCATAAGGCAGCTGTGGACACCCAGCAATGGACTGTTAGCCAAATATGCGGCATGCAACTAAGGAAAGAGTGTAGGCCAACCCCCCCTAAATCCCCCTCCCAGAAAGGAGCAAGCCACACCAGCAGTAATGTATTTAATGCCTTCTTTGCCTGCACTTACCATCCTCATTAATGAATGAGTTGTCCTTGTGCTACGGTCACTAGTCTCACTAATGTCTTCTTTTCACTGCGCTCACCACCCTCGTTAATGGAATCAGCTCTTTGTGCTAAACTCACTACTCCCATCAATGCCATCAAAGCCTTCTTTGCACTGCGCTCACTATTCTCATTAATGCCTTCTTTGCACTGCACTCTCCACCCTCATTAATGGAATCAGCTTTCTTTGTGCTGTGCTCGTTACTCTCTTCAATGCCTTCTTTGAACTGCACTCACTATTCTCACTGATGCCTTCTTTGCACTTCACTCTCCACCCTCATTAATAGAATCAGCTGTCTTTGTGCTGTACTCATTACTCTCTTCAATGCCTTCTTTGCACACACTCACTATTCTCAATAATGCCTTCTTTGCACTACACTCTCCACCCTCATTAATAGAATCAGCTGTCTTTGTGCCACACGCAGTAATCTTTTTAATGCCTTCTTTGCATGCACTCACCACCCGCATAAACGAATGAGCTGTCCTTGTGCTAGGCTCACTATTCTCACTAATGCCTTCTTTGCACTGAGCTCACTAGTCTCACTAATGCCTTCTTTGCACTGCACTCACCACCCTCATAAACGAAGGAGCTGTGCTCGTGCTACGCTCACTATTCTCACTAATGCCTTCTTTTCACTGCACTCACCACCCTCATCAGTGGAATCTTCTCGAGGCACGCCGCAGCACCCGCTGAACCCAGCCAGCTGCACTGTTTCCCATCAGCCTCAGAGCTCGGTGGGGAGGCAGCGCTTCATCACATGCGCGAGGCAGGCTGCTTATACAATCCATATGCATGAGCTCTTTCGAGGCATCCGGAACACTAATGCAAACGTTGCGAAATTGCCCATGAACAAAATCATTTGGAGATGACAGTTTTACAAGAATAAATATGATAGTAAATATGGAAATTCCAAAAACAATAGTTTTGCCTGTTTCAGGCAATATGGATCCGTTTCCAGGCGCAGGTGCAGAATAAACCTACGGGCGCTAATAGGAGAAATAATAGGGCAGGAAGGGAGAGCAGATTTAATCCATAAATTGGAGCCGGCGTGGCAATGACTAGCAGGCCGAGGTTTTATCGCCGCGGAAGGCTCAGGTTCCATAAATATAAGAAATGGCACCTCCGTGGCTGTCTGCTTCCCATGGTCTCCGCTCTGCTTTCAGCGTCATGATTTCATACCCAGCATATTTAATAATAGCAAGGCCCACTTTATACGAATATTACCTGCAACATTCCCCAGTTAGTCTGTGTCTCACCGGACTATTTTGGCTATATCTTCAAAATGTTACATTTTTGTATCTACAATTCTCTTGGACTCTGTCCTCATTACTGCCTCCTGTCATTTACTTTGTGAAAAAACTATTTTTAGCGGTCTGAGCCTATAGTACAGTTATTCTTAAAAACAAAAATTGAGTGATGTATTTGATAAAGTAGATGCGATTTAAGAAAACTTGATAATTTGAACCAGAATAGGGGGAATAATGCAATTTTTACAAATGCAAACAGACTACATACGGGCTTAAAATGAGCTGCTTGGCTTCTGTTATGTTGTTTTATTTTATGTTATGTTGAATGTGGACTCTTGATTCAAGATGTTATGTTATGTTATGACCTGCTATGTTATGACATGTTATGTTATGACATGTTATGTTATTGTATATTATGATATGTTATGGGTGCACATGGATCTTATCCAGGTGCCAAATTTGTACTTGGACACAGACCGGAAGGTGCACTGAATTGTACTCCTTGCATTCCTCCTAGCCTCGCGCTGGCTCTTAGCAAGCTTTCGACCCATCACTTTTCTGTTTTTCTCCGTTTAATGCCATCTGTGTGACGGACATGCCCGGACCTGTGGCATAACTGAACTTAATGGGACCCCCTGCAAAGTATATGGAGGGTGTCCCCCATGCTCCAGACCCAGTAAGGAGCCCTCTGGCGCGGCCCGCAGCCCATGCACGGTGCCAAAGTGGCCCCTCTGGAGCTCGGCTCCACCCCCGTACCATGGAGGCTGTGGTTACGCCACTGGCCCGGACATGTTTCCTTTGCTCACTGTGCCACAGGACTCAAGCTATGTGAAATGAAGGTCTTCATAGGTTTCTTGACAATATCTTGTATATTTACTGTCATTAACAGCATCCCAGCACAGAGTAGCACTTAACATCACCAGTGCTCTCCATCAACTGTCCCCACCTAGAATCCTCATGTAGAAAGGATTCTACAACACCACTAAGCGACTGTAACCAAGGCAAATGCCAACTAAGACATCTCTGCACAATGACTTACTGGCTGAGCCGAAGTAGGCGGAAGTTAGCCTGGAGCGGCTTGGGTTTCCATTGGGAGTTTGGCTGAACCTAGTGTGGCTGAGATTCATTCAAGCATTCCATCCATCCCTTTTTGTATACTTCACTTTCATTTTCAGCATCTGCACTGTTCTTATGTAATGGTGTGCCTTCAGAGTTCGAATGTTGTGTTTTTTAATGGGCTACTCAATCAATCAATGAACTGTTCTGTTTCAGATATAGGCAACATCTGAAAAAACTTCAACAAAATCAGAAAGTGCATAAAATACCAAGTGAATAGAAAAATAAAATGGACTACGTATATGTCATGGTTACATAGTCCCATGCAAATTGGAATTGCACCAAATTCTTTTCAAGGTTCCTGATAATGTGCTTAGAGGTTTTTAGTTGTGGAGAGCACGAGAAAAACTGAGTTTGAACGTGACTCCTTGGCATGACCGGGGGCACGGGTATCAACACAAGGCTCAAAGTGGAATTGAACATTTCGATAATGTGTGCATCAGTGGTCATGTTATCAGTATACTTCAGACTCTCGTTTGAAGTAAGGCATGCACTATCTGAATATTGGTTCCATAAGTGATGGTGAACACTGGCTATGGACGCATGTGACCATCCGTCATCGGAGCTCCATCAGAAGCCCCGTGACGCCCAAAGAAGCAAAAGCGTTGAAGCTACAGCTCGCGGCCCACTTGCTCGTGACTGTCCCAGGACCAACCACCCTCACTACTAGGCCAACAGGAGCTCATCTGTTGCTTTTTCTCTGCACTGGATGCTTCCATCTCCCTCACCTTGGACCTCCCTTTCTTGCAGCCCAAGACAATAGAGCTGTGCGGAGGTTAAGGGCAGGTGTTTTGACACTCCGCTCCCACCAGGTCTCTTCTGCTTCCTCCTGCCAGGACCTTACCCTGGCCCACTAAATCCTTGTGGGCTCTTACCAACACGCCTGTCCACGAGAGACAGAACAGCAACCGGACGACTGTCCTCTCTGCCACAGTTGGACTGGAATGCATGCAGAAGCAGAAGTGACGTCAGACACCAGAACTACTGAGCCGCAGAACCATTGAGCCACCGAACTGAGTCGCGCCACAAGGAGGAAGCTTGTTTTTGTTGCAGTGTTACGGTGCATGGCATTACACCGGGCCTGAGGGAGAAGAAGGAGACTTTGTGCCCAGCGAATTGCCCGCAAGGAGGAGGGAGCCGAGTAGGAGGTGAGGTAAGGTGCCAGAGCATGGTGCAGAGCGTGAGCCCGGGTCCCCCACGGAATCGGTCCAGCCTGGTCTGGATACTGCATGCAGGCAACCTGGTGTGCTCCCACTCGGACCCTCGCAGCCTTGCAACCTTAAATCCATCACAGCTTGTCAAGCTTTTCAAGATCCCACTACACTTCTGTGAAGCCTTTAAGGACCCTGTTTTTAATACTGGCCATCATTGGTCCCCTTGGGCTATCATTGGTTACTGCCTATAGGCTCAGGGGGGCGCAGTTACGCACTCTCTTTAAAAGATGCTGCCCCTGTGCTGTTTCAGCCACCTCCAGTTCCCATCAGTACTACGTGTTCATGACCCTCCCCGGCACACCGGCACATTAATGAGAATAGTGAGCGCAAGCAAAGAAGGCATTAATAAGAATACTGAGCGCAGTGCAAAGCAAAAAAGGCATTGATGAGAATCCTGGGCATATCACAAAAACAGCTGATTCCACTAATGAGGGTGGTGAGTGCAGTGCAAAGAAGGCATTAATGAGTATACTGAGCGCAGTGCAAAGAAGGCATTAATGAGAAGACTGGGCATATCACCAAAACAGCTGATTCCATTAATGAGGGTGGGGAATGGAGGGTAAAGAAGGCATTAATGAGAATACTGAGCACAGTGCAAAGAAGGCATTAATGATTACTGGGCATAGCACAAAGACCACTGATTCCATTAATGAGGATGGTGAGTATAGTGTAAAAAAAGACATTAATGAGATTAGTGAGCGTAACACAAGGACAGCTCATTCGTTATTGAGGGTCGTGAGTGTGTGCAAAGAAGGCTTCAATGAGATTGCGGCCGACTGTGTGGTTAGATGGTTTGACAGACAATGCTCCAGAGCCCATAAGGACCTCTGGAATCTCTTGTATGCTAAGCCCCACTCCGCCGGCCACACGCTCGACCCCGTCTTCTCCTCAAGCCCGCATGTCTCCGTCAGCCACACCACCAAACTCCTCTGGACCGACCACCGCTGCATCCATTTCACCTTCCAGAAACCCACCACACACCACCGTACCCAACAGATCCCCCGACGCTGCTGGAGCAAAATCACCGAAGACCAACTACATGCAAACCTTGCTCTCAGCCCACCCACCGAACCCTCCAACACCGACGATACTTCCCACAGCCTCAAACGCTGGATCGAGGACTGCACCAACACCCTCGCCCCGCTGAAGAAACCCCCCACAGAGACACCAGCAAGAGGGCCAGCTGGTTCACCCCAGAACTCCTAGCCTCCAAGCAAGCCTGCTGGAAACTAGAGAAGAAATGGCACAGCGAACAAACTCCGGACAACCGCGCAGCACACAAGGACGCCATCCGCAACCACCACCACCTCATCAGGGCTGCCAGGAGAACCTCGTTCAAAGACCGCCTCGACAACAACGCACACAATAGCAAGGAGCTCTTCAACATCATGAAGTAACTCTCCAACCCCAGCTCCAACACCAACTACATCTCGCCGTCACAAGCCCTGTGCGACTCCCTGGCCACCTTCTTCCACCGCAAGATAGCATACATCCACGACAGCTTCAACACCCAGACAGCCCCAACAGACAGCAACACAACAGACCCTCCGCATACCATCGACCACGACCCCCTGCTAGCCTGGGCCAGCGTGAGCATCGATGACACCATCAAGACCATGAGCTCAATACACTCCGGCTCCCCGTCAGATCCCTTTCCGCACCACGTCTTCAACAAAGCAAGCAGATCCATCGCACCCCACCTGCGCAACGTCATCAATCTCTCCCTCGAGACCGCGACCTTCCCAGAGAGCTGGAAACACACCGAGATTAACGCCCTACTAAAAAAAAACAAGGCAGACCCAAGAGACCTCAAGAACTTCCGGCCCATCTCTCTGCTCCCCTTCCCGGCCAAGGTCATTGAGAAAATCGTCAACAGACAGCTAACCCAATACCTCGAAGAAAACAGAATCCTGGACCATTCCCAGTCTGGGTTCCGCAGCAACCACAGCACCGAGACTGCCCTCATCGCCGCCACCGACGACATCAGGACCCTGCTTGACAACGGCGAGACTGCAGCACTCATCCTCCTAGACCTCTCCGCTGCCTTCGACACCATCTGCCACCGCACACTACGCGCACGCCTCCACGCCGCAGGGATCCGAGACAAGGCTCTGGAATGGACCACCTCCTTCCTCTCCGGCAGAACCCAGAACGTCCGCCTCCCCCATTCCGGTCCAAAGCATCTGAGATAATCTGCGGCATACCCAAAGGATCCTCCCTCAGCCCGACAGTGTTCAACATTTACATGGCCCCACTCGCACATGTCGCCCGACAGCATGACCTCAACAAAATCTCCTATGCCGACGACACTCAACTAATCCTCTCCCTCACCAAGGACCCCATCACCGCCAAAGCCAACCTCCACGAAGGAATGAAGGCCCGTCGCTGACTGGATGAAGACCAGCCGTCTGAAGCTGAGCTCGGACAAGACAGAGGTCCTCATCCTCGGCACCAACCCTTCAGCCTGGGACGACTCCTAGTGGCCGATGGCACTGGGAGCAGACCCAACACCCACCGACCACGCATGCAACTTGGGAATCATCCTCGACTCAACGCTCTCAATGACCAAGCAGGTCAACGCCGTCTCCTCCTCCTGCTTCAACACGCTCCGCAAGATCTACAGATGGATCCCGACAGATTCAAGAAAGACAGTCACCCAGGCCCTCGTCAGCAGCAGACTCGACTACGGAAACGCTCTCTACGCGGGAGCCCCGACCAAGCTCATCAAACGACTACAACGCATCCAAAACGCCTCGGCACGACTGATCCTCGACGGACCATGCCACGGCCACATCACCCCCCACCTGAGGGACCTGCACTGGCTCCCCTTCAGCAAGAGGACATCCTTCAAGCTCCTCATCCAAGCACACAAGGCACTCCACAAGACTGGCTCAGCCTACCTCAAAAGACGGCTCTCCTTCTACATCCCCAACCGCCAGTTACACTCCGCCGATCTCTGCCTAGCCACCGTCCCGCGCATCCGAAAAACAACCACCGGCGGGAGATCCTTCTCCCACCTCGCCGCCAAGACATGGAACACCCTCCCACTGAGCCTACGACAGAGCCAAGACCTGCTGACCTTCAGGAGGATGCTCAAGACCTGGCTGTTTGATCAGTAGCGCCCCCCCCCCCCCCCCAGCGCCTTGAGACCCTCCCGGGTATGTAGTGCGCTTTACAAATGATTGATTGATTGATTGAAGAAGAAGTTAGGAAGGCCAGGGCGGCCTTTAAGAGGCCAAATCAAAGCAGAGACCTGGGACAAGTTGTGATGGCTGGTCAGCAGCGCAATAGTGCAGCCTTCTGGGGTCAACTTGCCCCTCTTTCATGAAGACCAACTTACCAAGCAGGTATGTACCATCCCATCTCAGGCCTGGGTGGATCATTTTAGGGCCATTTATAGCCTTGAAGGAGAGCCGGAGCCTGTAGATGGACCCCGGACAGAGTGTAACTTAACTTTTAGCCTCTCGGAGTTCAGAGCAGCTATTTCCCAGTTGCCTTTAAACAAGGCACCGGGGCCTGATGGTGTACCTGGTGACCTATACAAGGATTGTATAGACTTGTGGGCCCCGATACTGACACTGCACTTAAACTCTGCTGTGTCTAGTCATCTTTCCTCTACATGGTCCCAGTCTATAATATTCCCTGTCTTTAAAAAGGGCAAAATATCCAGACTCAGCCTGTTTTAGACCCATTTCCCTCATAGACTTGGAGGTGAAAATCATTGGTAGGATCTTATTAAATTGCCTCACGGATTGGGCCGAGGCGCAAGGCTTTTTGTCCGACCTCGTATGGGTTTCTCCTGGTCGGGGAACAATAGATCAGACCTTGAATCTCTATCTTTTAACCTGCAAGTATACTAAGGTCAAGGAGGGGGCCATCCATCTGGCCTTCATGGACCTCAGCTCGGCCTCTGATAGAGTTAACCGCTCTAAGCTCTGGTCGATGATTGAACAGATGGATGTCGATATAGTTTTAATTAATTTTTTGTGTGATTTGTACTCCGCCTCTCTGCCAGGGTTAGGTTTGGCCCCAATGGGGAATGCACCGAGCTCTTTAAACTTCAGCGAGGAGTACAGCAGGGTTGCATTTTAGCTCCTTTTTTATTTATATTTTATATCAACAGCTTAGAGCAGGTACTGACTGTCGCAAGTGTTGATGTCCCCAGAGAAAGTGGCCGTCCCATTCCTGCCTTACTACTACGACACGGTAAAAATGGGCCGTACTGCTAAAAGCCTGACTAAGCTTCTTTCTCTTTTTTATTAATTTTATGAATAGTCTTGACCTATCCACTAATTTTTCTAAATCACATGTGGTGAATTTTGGCCCATCAAAAACAAGACAATGAAATATGTAATAGATGGCCAGCACATTAGAAAGGTGGATAAGTTCAAGTACCTGGGGATGCAACTGGATTCTGAGTTCAATTGGCACTCACTCAATAATCAAAATGTTTCCTCTTTTAGCAGGGTGATATTTAGTATCAAGGATTAAACCCGCCGATTGGGGCGCATTTTAAGGAGCAGGGTTTTCATTATAAACCCAAGTATATGTATGTCATTATTAAAAATACTACTGATTAATTAGTAACTACTAAAGGTTTGTCGTATTTGTCTAACCAACCTTATTAACAGAAGAATTACACGTGGGAATGCAATTGCATGGCTAAAATAATAAGTGAACTAAGTTGGTGAGCAAATTAACAGAATAGATGTTGCTTATGTGATATTTTGCGCTTTAATTAATATGCATCAATGGCTTTTTGATGTCGCAAATGGCTAGATAAATACATACACATAAGGGTATTAGCAGGGGAATAACACTGTATAATCATTTCCATGAAGTAATAATGTTTTGTGTCTCTTTCTAATGAAGTTGACCATTGTGGCCTACTGAAAGATGGCCACCATCCGCAGCCTGCATTCGAGTAGATGTAAAATTAAAGGAGGCTTTGCGCTGACTGCGACCCTGTCCTCACCTTGAACTGAAAAGCCATGTACATGACGACAAATCTGGGACGACTGCCAATGGCCCCTGAAAATCAACATTTGTTACAAATGAATAATCCAACTAGATGAACTTTTAGTGGTCTCACAAGATGATACTTTCTTATCCAAAAGAGACATCCGTAGAAGTAACGAATTAACTATGGACATCTGACTTTCTATTCAGAATTTGAAGTTATCAATAATAATGGGAAAATTCCTAAATGTAACAAGACGACAGCTTTTCCTGCTCAACGGATGTTTTAATGTTCTGTTTGTAACCTTTGAATGTAAAATTTTAGTATAAATATAAGTAGACTAGAGAGGTCTAGCGCCACTTCTTCCCGAACCAATGATCAGAGGTCCCGACGCTGACGGAGAGGACGGTGACTCTACATGACGGCTAGAAACTTTAACTTTTTGCTGAAGACCAGTTCTGACTTAGAAAACGACTTTTAGCCAGAATAGGTAAATATGAGAAGAAATGACTTTGCATTTATATTTGGCTTTTCTTACAAATTACTTTTAGATAAACTATATTCTGTTTGAATTACTGTGTCGGGTGGTTATTTTATTGTCATGATTTATTGAAAATACATAGTGTTTGAATTGTTTTCACCAGATCTATAGCAACTAGCAGGTCGCATCGACCTCAGGGTACATGCAGATTGGTTAGTTATCGAGAAAGTGTTTTCCCCTTATACCTGGCACGGATAGAGTGGTTAGGTTTGAATGTTGGTGTAATGGGCCCCACCAGCGTGTGATGTGTGTGTGTGTGTGTGACTGTGAAATCACTCCGTCTGTGGAAGTAGAGGGGATTCGGAAGCTCCGATCTGCACCACATTCACATCCAATCGGTTCTAGAGATTTGCAGGGATAAATGTATCCCCTGGGAATCTGGGGGTATGGCCAGGTCGCTCCTCTCCAAGTCGCAGAAAATAAATTTTTAAGGAGTCTCCTGGGCGTTTGCAAAGCACACCTTATGAAATCGTACACGCAGAACTAGGTATGGATTACTTAGCTGATCGGCTTCGCCCTAATCCATTAAAACTATGGAACTCGATCCGGACAAAGGAGGTGTTGGGTTTTAGTAGACTGATCTTGCAAGACAGCTTAGAATTAGACAAGCCCCTACAGATCCCATGGCTGACGTATGGGGCACATAGCTTGCGGGCTAAAGGGAGGCCAGATATGTCTGTTAACACCACAAGGATAACTCGCGCAGATGGAAAATGGGTTGAATCTGTACTTATGGACAAGCTCAGGTCAGAATGAGAAGATGTTGCTCTAACAAAACATTCTATGCGAAACGCGCTGTTGTTGAAAACAGTTAGTAATACACAACCTTATCAGACCTGGGATATAACTCGCCATCAACGCCGACTCTTGACCGATTTTAGGTTAAATTTATTTCACCGTCTGGTCCCTTTTAACCGGGGTTGTTTTAAATACTCAGATCTGCCCCCCTGCAACTGCGATAATATTTCGATCAATGACACATTACATGTGGTAATGTTTTGCCCAAAATATAGTTACCTGCGTCACAATTTTATATGCCCAATTTTATTACCGCTCAATTTTAACCAAGTTAGGCCAGCCTTACTTTTCTTACAGCTGCTGAATTCACCTTTTACCTGCTTTTTTCTTGTACACTTCCTGGTTGGAGATTTAAAATATGAATGTCTATGATACTGGTATTTTGCATGTTGTTTTTGAATGACTTGTCTTTTGTGATTTCATCTATAAAATCGAATAAAGATTATGATGATGATCATGAGATTACCGGGCATATCACAAAAACAGTTGATTCCATTAATGAGGGTGGCGAGTGCAGTGCAAAGGAGGCATTAATGAGAATAGTGAGCATAGCACAAAGATGGCATTAGTGGAGAAGTGTGGCTCAATGGTTAGAGCAGCAGACCTCGATGCAGAGCACTGGTCTGGGAGCAGGGTTCGACTCCGGCCGCGGCAGGGTCTTGGGCTATAAATTCATTGGACCTGATTTTCTCGCCTCAGTGCCTATTCTAATCATGGGTCCCATGCTGCAACTCTGGGCAATAGCTTGCTTAATCTCCACAACAGCCCCAACAGCGCTGGGATGCCTGGCCTCACCATGGGGGTGCCCAGGAGTGGACACTTCACACGGATAGCCAGGAAGGGTTCCTACAGCGGTATGAGTACAGCGCTGAGATACCCCTTCGGGTGATTCGGCGCTATATAAGTACATATACATTTACATGATGGCATAGCACAAAGACCGCTGATTCCATAAAGATGCACTTTTAAGATAGTCATAGCCACTGAAACCTGGAATTTACTACACTCTATGCCTTGGACTCTGCAAAGTTTCTCCTACTGGGTGCCTTTCACTATCATGGTGAAAACCGTCACGATGCAGGTGTGATCCTACTCTTAGGAGATTTGGGATCACTGGGGCTCAAACAGATAGGCAGGACACGTGTTGGACCTTATTTATATTAATGCGAATGAATTCTCTTGTGATTCTCCTCTTCCTGTTATCTGGTCTTACCATGACTTATTAAGGTTCTCTATTTTGCAGACAACTACTCAGGAAGCCCAGGAAACCTGTATCCAGATTCCAACGCAACTGTTACCGAGGCCATTTTAATGGAGGCCGGCCTCGTTCCCCTGTCTCTATCCCACGTCGACGTGGACACAGCTTTGTCTGTTTGTCATGACTCCTTGACCAGTGTTTTTGACTGCATTACACCCTTTAAAAAATGTGCATCTGTCTCTGCGAGAAGCTCAGCTCTGTGGTTTTCGGAGAATCTGCATTAAGAGAAATCGATTTGCAAACGCCTCGAGCATAGATGGTGTCTTATTAAATCTCCCATGGACAAAACAGAATATGGTTCCGGGCTTAGAGTCTCTCATAACATGATCAAAGCACTGCGGAAAGCCTATCTGGCTGCTACAACTGCCAAAGCTGGTAATTCCACCAAAAAGCTATATAAAGTATTAAATCGCTTCACAAATCCGCAGGCATGTGCCCCTACAGTGAGTTAGCTGTCTTCTATGAAAACAAAGTTTAGATCATTTACAGTAACTTCCCTGGGAGCCTCGATTTTCAGGAGAATGAGCTCGATTTTAATCTCGCACACGCGAACCCTGTTCGGAAGCCCAGGTGTTGGACTCACTTCTCTGTGCTAAGTCCGGTTCTCTTCTGGAGGATGTATGACGTTACAACGCATACATTTACATCGCGGTACACTACATTGCGGTTTTGACAACGCAAGTCGTTACAACGACTTGCGCTAGATGGCGCTCTAGGACAAGGAATAGGACTTAGGAGTAGTATAATTTACTATTCCAACTCCAGTCTACGTACAGTAGGGAAGGTGTTGGATAGTAAATTATACTATTCCTTGTCCTAGAGCGCCATCTAGCGCAAGTCGTTGTAAAGACTTGCGTTGTAAAAACCGCGATGTAATGGCATCGCGATGTAATTCCCGCGTTGTAAACGATGTTTACCCTTCTGGACCTTTGTCTGCCAAAAACAACGACCAACTTAGGGGTATGCCTGGGTCCCATGGTCACAGACCTATTCAACCTTTCACTCTCTACGGCTAAAGTGCCGGGGGACTGGAAGGCTGCCTCCCTGTCTCCCCTGCTGAGAAAATCTACTGCTGATCTAACAGTTCTTTCCAACTACAGACCTATCTTACTATTACTTGTCCTTGCAAAAACATTAGAAAGGTTAATTAAGGAGACCTTTCTGGCTTTCTTGAAGCTAACCGCATCTTGGATGCCTCACAATCAGGCCTCAGAGAGCTCCACAGCACTGAGACCACGTTATTGGCTGTGTCAGATAATATCCGGCTCTCACTTGATGTTGGAACTCTGGTAATGTTGGTACTGTTGGATCTGTCAGCAGCGTTTGACACAGCCTCCCTTTCTATTCTTACCTGCAGGCTGCACGAGGCCGGGATATATGGCAGGGCGCTACATTGGCTCATGGACTTCCTTGCCCATTGAACACAATTATTCTGCCTGGACTTTTTTAAGTTGCAACTGTTACATATGTACAAGGGGGTCCCCCAGGGATCATGTCTGAGCCCCACTTTGTTTAACATCTATATGGCGCGTTTTGCCCGAATCGTTGGAGCCTGTGGTGCAGAGATTGTGTCATACACCGATGACACGCAACTTCTGTTCTCCTTGGGTCCTGTTCCAGACAAAGTAAAGAGCAAATTCACAAACTGCATGTCTGAGGTCGCTGTCTGGGTGAGTAACAATTGCCTCCAATTGAACAGCGACAAGACAGAGATCATGCTATTTAGTAAGGCTTCCAAGATATGGCCAGCCGACTGGTGGCCTGCACACCTTTGAATGCTCCTACACCGAAGCAGGTGGTAAAAAGTCTGGGCCTGAGACTTGATCAATCTGTCTTTATAAAAGATCATGTCAGCTCCACCTGTGGCATGTGCTTTGCTACCTTGAGACTTCTAAAAAAGCCTTGCCCTGGCTTCCACTTATGGCTAGGAAAATTCTGGTCCAGGCTCTTATCCAGCCGCCTGGACTATTGAAATGCTTTGCTGACTTCTGTAAATAATATCCTGCTGCCAAAACTGCAGGTGGTTCAAAATACTGCTGCACAACTAATCTGTAACCTCCCTTTGCCCTCGCCTTCTGCTCCGCTCCTCAAGAAGCTGCATTGACGGCCTGTAAGGAAGCGTGTCATCTTAAAACTCTGTTGCTTACCACACAGAGCCCTCTTTAAGTCAAGGAGAGCTTACCTGGCTTCTCTTGTAAACCCTTATCTCCCGTCGAGATGCTTGAGATCATCGGGCAAAGTGTTCTTGGTGATTCTTCTCATCCGTACCTCAAAATATGGGTGGAGATGGTTGTCCTGCACTGCTCCATATCATTGGAACAAACTTCCCTTTGGCCTATGCTCCTGCCCTGACTTAACTTCCTTCAAGAATGGGCTATAGACCTGGCTATTTTAGATTGTCCTCTTTCCTCTTGTGCAGCGCCAAGACGCTCCTACGCGAGCGATTAGCACGTGATACCAAGTGTCCAAATAAAATAAATAGTGCAAAGAAGATATTAATCAGAATAGTGAGTGTAGCACAAGGACAACTCATTCATTTATGAGGGTGGTAAGTGCAGTGCAAAGAAGGCATTAATGAGAATATTGAGACTAATACAAGAACAGCTCACTCATTTATGAGGGTGGTGAGTGGGTGAAAAGAAGGCATTAATGAGATTACTTTGTTTAGCACAAAGACAGCTGATTCCATAAACGAGGGTGATGAGGGTAGTGCAAAGGAGGCATTAATGAGAAAAGTGAACATAGCACAAGGACAGCTCATTCATTTATGAGGGTTGTGAGTGACTGCAAAGATGGCATTAATGAGACTACTTTGTGTAGCACAAAGACAGCTGATTCTATTCATAAGGGTGGTGAGTGCAGTGCAAAGAATGCATAATGGGAATTGTGAGTGCAACGCAAAGAAGGCATACATGAGAATAGTAAGCGCAGTGCAAAGAAGGCATTAATGAGAATAGTGAGCATAGCACAAGGACAGCTCATTCATTTATGAGGGTGGTGAGTGAGTGCAAAGAAGGCATTAATGAGATTACTGGGTGTAGCACAAAGAAAGTTGATTCCATTAACGAGGGTGGTGAGTGCAGTGCAAAGAGGGCATAAATGAGAATAGTAAGCGCAGTGCAAAGAAGGCATTAATGAGAATAGTGAGCATAGAGCAAAGAAGGTATTGATGAGAGTAGTGAGAGCAGGGCAAACAAGGCATTAAAGTTGATACTTGTATAGCGCACTACTCACCCGCAAGGGTCTCAAGGCGCTTGTACGAATACCGCTGTGGAACCCATCCTGGCTTTCCCTGTGAGGCGTCCACTCCTGGGCACCCCCAAGGTGGAGGCCAGGCATCCTTAGCGTTGTGGAGGTTAAGCAAGCTATTGCCCAGAGTTGCAGAGTGGGACTCCATGATTGGAATAGGCACCGAGGCGAGAATTATCAGGTCCGTGGAATTTTTGAGCCCAAGACCCGCCGAGGCGAGGAATTGAACCCTAGTCCCGGGTTAGACCTCTGCCTCAGGGTCTGCCGCTCTAATCATTGAACCACACTTCTCCACAGGCATTAATAAGATTAGTGAGGGAATTGCAAAAAAGGAATTAATGAGATTAGCGAGCATCGTGCAAAGAGGTTAGCGAGAGTAGTGAGAGCGGTGCGAAAAAGGCGATCAATGCAATTAGTGAGCGCAGCACAAGGAATATTCATGCACCTAAGCAGTGCAAAGAAGGCATTAATAAGATTAGTGAGCACAATGCAAAACGTATGCTAATGAGATCATTGGGTGCAGCTCAAATAAGGAATTGATGAGATTATTGAGTGCAGCGCTAAGAAGGTGTTAATGAGATTAGTGAACACAACAGAATGAGGCCATTAATGAGATTAATGTGCACAAGACAAAGTTGCTCAGGGACCAACACACTGTGCGGGGCATACGCTGGACACGGTTTGCACTAATCTTATGTCATTTCAGATTGGAAATCCAATTCCACAGGTGTGGTCTGATCATAGCTTTACTCCTTTCGTCTTTCCAATTCCTAGAAAGGTCGGTGTAGGCATAAGTAACAGTAACATTATCAGTGCACCCAGGCAGAAATGGCAGTCTTTTGTCTCCAACCCCCTCTTATTAGCAACAGCTCAAGATACGGTTCCAACACTCATAGGGGAACCGGGAGAGGACTCGGTTAGATTGCACAACTGGTTAACATCCATAGGGAACAAATTAGACCCTCCCAAAGGTGGAGTTTGTGCGTCCAAAAGGCAAAACCACAATGACCCCTGGTTCTCAAAAGACCTGGCGGATCTCCATCTGCGTAGTAAACAGCTTGAACGCAAGTGGCGAAGGGGATATAAAGTAATTAACTTGCATATTTTTAAATCATTTAGGAAGCAATATAATTTGGCTATTAAAGCTGCTAAAAAAGAATATTTTCACAATCAAATCATCATGGCAAAGCAAAGTCAAAAAGAAATATTTAAAATTGTAAAATCTTTTACAGATCCTAAAGCTTTACACTCTGTGATCCCTCCGTCATCTACACTTTGTAATGAAATTGCACTTTACTTCGAAAACAAGGTTAAGAACATTCAAAGGACGAAAGAGGCCATATTAGCCTGTAAATCAGGCTCGCCACTGGACGCATGTCCTCCAATTCTCCTACATCATATCATTGATGTTGTGAATCCGCTGATTAATAGAATAGTGAATTCCTCTTTAGCCTTGGGCATAGTAGCCGATGAATGGAAATTTGCTATTGTGAAGCCCCCCAAGAAAAAACAGAATGTTGAACCATCTAATCTGTCTAACTACAGGCCTATATCCCTTCTACCAATTCTTGGTAAAGATCACAGAGAGAATAGTCTATAAACAACTCTCCAGCGTTTCTGAGTCTACATCTATTTTTCATCCCCGTCAGTCTGGATTTCGGCCAAATCACTCAACAGAATCAGCATTACTTGAGATATTAGACCCCCTAAAATTCATAACGGATAGTGGCAGGAAGGCAGTCTTGATCCTTTTGGATCTGTCGGCCGCTTTTGATACCATCTCCCATGACATCCTGCTAGCCAGACTAAAATCATGTGGCATTTCCAACCTCGCATTGGCATGGATCACATCCTTCCTGTCAAATAGAAAGCAGGTGTTCTCTCTGGGTTCCTGTCTATCATCTGAACATAATGTGTCTACGGGTGTCCCACAGGGGGCTTCTCTTAGTCCTCTCCTGTTTAATATATATATGGCTCCACTCATCTCATTGATCTCGTCTTTTGGGATCGAAATTACATCTTATGCTGACGATACCCAACTAATTCTGTCATTAGATGAGAAATCGACAAAAGCTGAAGAAAATTTCAAAGCTTGTTTTACGGCAGTCATCAAATGGATGAATAACAACCATCTCTGCTGTAATACCGATAAAACAGAAATCCTTCCTATTGGAAAAAGTAATTTTTTCCAACCCAAGGCCTGGTGGCCAGATGATACTGCAGCCCCCCCCCCCCCTTCAACAGAAGAGGTCGCAAAAAATCTGGGAGTACTGTTTCACTTTTCACTTTCATTCAAACCCCATGTTGCAAAATTAACAGGGATTTGTTTTGGCCTCATTAAAACATTGAAAAAAAAATTCAATCTCATCACGCTTGCAGCAAGGAAAGCGGTAACAGTTGCTCTTATATTGTCACGGCTAGACTACTGTAATAGCCTCCTTGCAGGGATGAATAAGGCCTCCCTGAGGAAACTTCAAGTAGTTCAGCATGCAGCAGCCTGATTGGTTTTAGGGCTTCCACGTAGAGCGTCTGCCTCTGCCGCATTGAAGACCCTACATTGGCTTTCGATCCATAAAAGAATCCTGTTCAAATTACTGTTGACAACCTTTAGAGCATCTCGCGGTTTGGGCCCTGCTTATCTTTCCACTAGATTTAAATCATATACCACAACAAGGACACTCAGATCTAGCTCTGCAAATTTACTTGCAACAGCTAGGTTCAAATTGTCAACTAAAGAATGGAAATCAGCAACGGTCTTGGGCGCAAAGGCGTGGAATAGCCTGCCAAAGGAACTGAGAGCGATCCAACGGGAAGAACTGTTTAGAAGAGCCCTTAAGACTGGGATCTTTGGATTAACAGATGTTTGCTCTCTGACCCTGATTTAGCCTATATTGTTACAACCGGTCTTAGTTATCTGCAGCGTCAGGAGACTCCGTCAGGAGTGACAGTTGCGCTATATAAGCCGCACTTTTCACTTCATTTCATTTCATTCATTCATTTCATTTCAAAGAAGGCATTAATGAGGGGAGTGAGTACAGATCTAAGAAAGACATAATGAGATTATTCAGCACAGTGCAAAGAAGGCATTAATGAGCACAAAACAGCATTCATAGGATTAGTAATTAACCTTATTAATACCTTCTTTACGCTATGCTCGCTAATCTTATTAGTGCACTTTTACCCTAATCTCACCTATTTTATTAATGCCTTTTTTGTAGTGCTATTACTAAACTTATCAATGGCCTTATTTGATCTGTGCTCACCAATCTCATGCATGCTTTCTTTGTGCTGTACTCAATAATAAGGTTCAATACTAGTCGCATACAAATCACTAACTCAAATAAGTGCCAGATACCAACCATCAAGTATAACATGGAAACTGATTTACACATGAAGGGTTGCCTCGATGTCTTTTAAACCAATGAAGGGATGCCATGTGCTTTGGATAAAAGGAAGAGCCGTCCAAATGATGTCAGGGACCTGCCGGCAGATCTCCGCCTCCAGTGATCAGTTTTGGATCAGAAGATGAACACAAGTCTGAAATCTCTGAAATGTGCTGTTTCAGATGCTTCGGCCGGACCCAGCTGTACCTTCCAGAGTCATTGCACTACTGAGTGATGTCACAATCTCAACAAAATGTGCCTGGCATTAGCAGAACCCAGTTTGTAACATGTAACAAGGCTGCAACATTGGAAAGATTTGGTTGCTTCTAATGAGTAGATTTAGTTACAGCTGTGATTGGAGAATCGGCCTCCATTGAGCAGGCTGCACTGGCACTGGGGGCGGGGCGCGCACCTATTTCTCTAGGCCACATCGAAACCTATCAGGGGCTGCCTCGAGCCAGAAAACAAAAGTTGATTTTCTTGCATTTTAATATATGTGCCAAATTGTCGTGCAGGCATGAGTTTTACCCAATCATAGAGGAATTGCCAAAGAAGCAGGCGAGCCCTCCGTGGGGTCACCTGGTCGTGGGACCTTTGAAAATACTGACCAAGGGCTGTGACCAATCGGGTGAAGCAAACTAGTAATTATTAAAGTGAAGGGCCGAGATGTAGGAGCTTGCGGCACCCCACAGTCCACTTTCTTAGGCTTGTATCTAAGGCCAAAATGAGCGAAGCTATTTAGCATTTCTGAACTGACTGAATCGCTATTTCGGGCCGTTAAGAAATGCTAAAAAGCCTTTCCTTATGTACAAAAGGTAGAAACGTGGTCACAAATTGCAATTTTTACTAACCCTGGGCAGAGCTCGCGTAGTAGAACTCAGACAAAGTCACGGGGTTACTACAAAACTCCATGAAATTCTGCAGAGTTCCTTGGCTGGCTGAATCACATATCCCCCGTCCCCTTCTGCACCCCCCTGCTAAACCCCTGGTGCCCCTCCCGCTAAAACCCCTGGCCCCCTACCCCACCCTCTTGCTAACGTCAGGCATGCCTTCACGCAGTACACCATGCGCACTGCAGTCCTTCCTGGTTTCCTGTTAACTAATTCAACTGAAGGCAGAGCAGGGCAGAGCAGGGCAGCGGAAGGCAAGTGGAGCCGCAGGAGCAGGCAGGAGTAGTGGTACTCCGCTCCTCTGCGATTGCGGAGTTTTGGAAAACTTCGGACTCCAAGCGCAGTTAAAACTCCGCAAACTTCGCTGGAGAAGCGGAGTTATCCGCCCAGCCTTAATTTTTACCCTGTAGAAATCGCATTTTATGATTACCAAAATAGGAAATTGCAATAGGGATTTCCTATTTGTGATTTACTAACCGCATGTACAAAGCATTTCGTAAATGTGAAATGGGCCTTTATGAAATGCTATTACCATCTAATCCAATCCGATGGTAACCAGGTGCAAATTTAAAAAAGGCACCCAAAAGGCAGTTTTTGCAGTGCCATAGAGCACACAATCACCCTGATGGCATTGGACGCTTTACACACGCACCACTTTTGTTTTTTATTAACAATTAGGGCCATAGGTACGAATGGTTTACATTTCCAAATTTGCGATTCTATAGGAATTGCTATTAGGAAATCACCATTTTTGTACATTCCAATTTGCGTTTCCTAAATAGCGATCTCTTAGGATTCGCTATTTAGGAAATGCAAAATGGACGTTTTGCACACATGGGCCTAAATGTATTAATCTGAAAACATTGCATCCGAGTTTTTGAAGAAGAGGAGATCCACCTTAAACGCTACCCTTCTTCCCACTTCCAGCTGGAAAAACCTGCAAGACACCTCCTTACTGGTAGAGAATCCACCCCAATCTCTACCCCTCTTCCAGCTCTAAACGTGCGAAACAGCCCTTGGTGCACAGTATCCAAGGCAGCAGAGAGATCTGACTGCATGAAGGATCCACCTAGTGCATTACTACTAGAAGATCCACTCCCAAACTCTAGCCCTCTTTCCACTTCCTCCTCTAGCCACATGAGAAGCTGCCCTTGCTGTACGGTGTCAAATGCATCCGACAGATCGGACAGACTGAAGGATCTGCCGAGGGCTTTACTGAGAGAGGACCAACCCCAAACTCACCCCCTCTTCCTGCTCTAAACAGCTGAGAAACACAATGTCAAATGCAGCAGAGAGATCTAGCAGCATTAAGGATCCACCTGGCAGATCCTCTCTCCGGCTCCACCCCTCTTCCCTCGTCCAGCTCTAAACACCTGTGAGACAGTGCCCGGATCGAACAGAACGAAGGATCTACCTAACACACAGCCAGTGGATCCAAGATGCTGAGATCCCTGGATGGAGGAAGAGGCGATGCACAGCCTTTGACCTTCTGTGAGGTCCCAGGGTTGAGCCCTTATGACTAGGTATATTTTTTTTTAACATTTCCTTCTTTATTTGTCCATATTTTTTTTTTTGCCATCTTATTGGTATCTATTCATATTTATTTTGTGTTTAGAGAATAAATTGTGTCATAAAATGGTGCATTTCCACATTTATTTAACTGATAAACATTCACCCGTACTTTGCTGTCGTGTTTTAGTGAATTAAGCAGCCAAATACAGCGAAACATTATACTAACTGCTAAATCTATCGGCATTATACTACACATATATGCTAATACACGCCTATATGTAGGGAGATCCGAACCTGTTGTTTATCTTCCTCTGCTGTCTGTCTGCTCAGCCGTTGTCTGGAAATCACGAAGGCAGCATGGAAAATCACCACAAGAAGCACACTCTTCTGTATTTTTCCACTTTTAAAAATAAATACAGACAGGAAACGCACTGTTCTCTGTCCCACACGAAGCACCTCGAGAGCTTTCTATGTGCTGCAGAGGAGCTGGTGCCTGGGAAAGTGTGGACTCTTGAAAAGGTCAAATGTTTCTAGGAGTTTTGTGTACTTTATTCTGTACGTGTCGCTGCCTTCTGAGACCAGTGGAAGCAAGTAAAGTGACAGGGGTGAGAAGCGATACACCAGGCGTAGGGCAGGGGCTCCCTTGGGGGGTGGGAGTCTGGAAGAACATCATTTAATTTGTGGTCTTTTCCTGGGAAATGAACTTGCTCATCCGCTGGATGAGGGGTGGCGTGGTGTGGGGTGGTGTGATGCGGTGTGGTGTAGTCACTTTCTCATGAGCCCTAGTGCATGGAAGGAAATGGGCCTTGTGGCTTCTGTTTGAATTGTAAAATACAGCAATAATCAGGAGTCGGTGGCATCTCAAAGCTCTGGGCCCTGGTGCCACTGCACCTTCTGCACCAATGGAAGCTAGGCCCCTGCCCGGGTTCCACTTTCTTAGCTGATCCCTGTCCCTCTTGCTATGTGTGGCTCAAGAGAGGGAGCCAGTTCAAAATAAAATAACGAGCATGTTTCCACTCTGCAAGCATGAAATGCAGTGTCTTCCCTGTTCCTAGAGGTCCCTACTGAGACTCGGGCCCTCTCCATACTGCACTCAGCAACTGCTGGGAGAAGCATGGTGTATGCAGGTGGGCCCCTGGGATAGCACTCATCTAAATGCTGAATCTAATATAGATAGCTCAGTGGGTTTACTGCATGTTGCAGAAACATCTCCTTTATCTGTGGGTCTTTGGTTCAAAATGTCATGCTTTTTTATTGTAAGCCTCCACATACTGCTTGCAGTATTTGAAAGTTTGTTCCTTCGTACTCCAGGCAACACGACCAGGAAAGCTCCCCCGTTACCCAAATGTTTAAGACCTTCTCTACGTTTAAAACTAGTTTCAAATTCAACTCTCTCTGTACTTTTTCCGACTTTGTCCCCAGCATGATTTTTTTTTTCTTTTTCCTTCCTACATATTGCCTTTTCCCGTAAATTGCACCTGTCACACACCTGGTCTGAGTAGCTCAGACTGTCCCGCTCTTTTCTTTCCAAAGTGATACCTGCAGTTTGCTTCTCCGTTGATAAGGGCAGGGCGGAAAGTAGCAGGATGAAAGAAATGGAATATTCCTCTTTTAGCCTGGACCGGTCCAGCGTCGCGTGAAAAGACAGAAAATACACCAGATTGTAAAGTACAGGAGTGCAATGTCCCAAGAGCAAAATGTACGGGCGGCTGGCAGCGACACGTGCACGCCATGTGATTTATCAAGATGTATGCATGCCAGAAGAGAACGTGATGAAACCAGTGTGAAAGGATACATGATGTCACATCCGCCGGTGATTCTTTCCATAAGAATTGGAATTATTTGTAAAGAACAATCTACGTATCGAACTGTAAAAGAATGGAGGGGCTGGTATTAGGCCCTGCCAATACCCATCTTAATTAAAAATGACTTTTTACTTTACAGGAGGTAATTATCTGACATTGGGTAATGGTAAGATATTTAAACAGGAACAGAGGAGTTGACGCAGGTTACTAGAGTAAGTGCAGGTATGAGTGTTGGCCAAACTTTTTTTTAAGTTTAAAAAGCTTTATTTACAGCAAAAAATCAATTACAAAACAGTAAACCATATAGAATATCTTGGAATAGATAACGACAACTATGAAGGGCAAACTGAACCAAATAAAAAGCTGTTTGCAATTGTACATTATGAAGGAAAGAAAGGGGTAAGGGGGCTAACATAATTCAATAACTGAAGATCGAGTTACAATGCATATTAACAATCAATGAAGAAGTAATTAACACACCAATAAGTAGTAATTGGCCAAACCTTGAACACCACTGAAAAGTTGCATGGAGCGCCCACCTCTTGCAATCTGCATGACTGTAAATTATGTGAGCGGTACACAACTGTGCACCTGTGGTGGGGGACGACATTTTTTAACAAACAAGTAGGTTGTTCACGCTGTGTTAATTACTGGCAGGAGACTGTCCAGTGCTGATATACTTTAGAAACAGTGAACTACATAACCCAGAATGCAAAGGGCAAACAGCAGTGAACAGACAGCTCACACCAACCTACTCCCACCAGGCATGGATCGATGCAACACCAGATTAATGTGGCCCCTGCTTGTCTGAAGCAAATGAGACAATGCAATGTATAGATTGGCAGTGCTATACTGGGGCAACACTTTAGAAGGGTGGCAGTGGGGCACAACACATAGAGACTGATAGAGAAGGGGCTAGAATGATAAAGGTGGCAGCGGACGGCACCCGCAGTGGGCCCACGAAAATATATCTGGACCATATAACTTTTATTCTTTTTTAGCTAAGCACGGGTGATACATGTATTTTTCTGTTCTCTTGTGAGGCAGAGGATCACACAAAGCAGGAGAAATACTACAGAGTAAGGAACCGCTGTGGGAAAGGAGAGGGTGCCATGAGGTTGGTTTTGTTGTGTGTCTTGTGACATAAATCATGTAATTGTTTTTTCCCCCAACAGCTCATCAGGGAAAGTGTTTGTGGACCTGGAGGTAGGCTACACCCTTCTCGAGCCACAGCTGCATGGCAATGACAGAATTTCAGTTTCCCATAAGCAAAATTATATGAATTTGTCCAAAACCTGCGTTTGCAAAATGTCATGTTTTCTGTGAAATATGCACTTTGTGGTATTTGTAGTTGTTTTTGCTGATTTCTCTCTCCTCTCGGCTCAAGAATAAGCTTGGGCAAAGCACTACGCTACGCTCGCGTAGTTTGCGAAGTTCGCGCTACTTCGCACTACGCGAATTGCACGTAGCACAGTGCAAACACGCGTAGCGTAGTGTTGCGTAGTGCTGCGGTCATTTTTTGCTTGCTCACGGTCCTCAACGTCAAGTTGGCGACCGCGAGCAAGCAAAATGACATCCCGGCTAGACTTTTTCCTTGTTCGCGATCAGCAACATCAAGTTGGCGATCGCGAGCATGGAAAATAAACCTCCTGGCGAGATTCCCAACGCAAGGAGGTCAGGTTTCTCATTGCGAGTGGTCGCGTATGCTCGCGGCCGCTCGCGATGAGAAACTACCAGTTCGCGTTGAGAAAGCTGCCGCTCGAGTAAAAATCTACTCGAGCAGCAGAAAACTACAGCTCGCACTGTGCAAGATGCCATTTTCAATGATTGCACAGTGATGGTTGCTTGTCCGCACTGTGCAATCATTGAAAACAACATCTGGCACAGTGCGAACAAGGTACTACGCAGTTCGCAAAGTGCTACGCGTAGCTCGCGTAGTGCGAACTGCACTTTGCGTAGCTTCGCGAAGTGCTACTTCGCGAACTACGCCCAGCGTTACTCAAGAACACGTAATTTGTAAAAAAATGCACTAAAATCTGCTGGATTCACCTCACTTTGCCCTTAAACCAAATGCCCAATCTTCAAATATGATTACATTTTCTTGTAAATTTCCAAATAAATTCATAATTCGAATATTACGAGTCTGTGTAACGATTTTCTTCATATAGACCTTGTAAGGACACAGCAGCAAGAAGAACAAGACATGCTGAGGATGTCCGGCCGTTGGCCCGCCCTGCTTTAAAGTTATTCCACGGTGCGGTGGGTGTTCTACAAATGGATGAATGAATGATTTGTTGATGAAGCCTTTCCGTGGAACAAGAATCAGGAAATGGCGAGTGACATATGTGCCTATGTTTGACACCATCACTTGCATAATGTCTGACAGATGCAGGACCTGTGGGTCACGAGGCAGGGCACTGGCCAGACCCTATTTCCTGACGTTCCTCGCCTGCTGTCGTCAGACTCTTGCTTTACACCGAAGTAGAAACATGTTTGCGCACAAGTTGTATTTATTGCAAGGAATAACCAAAAGGTGACGCTGTTATTGCAAATTTTACAGCGAACTTTCACAGACACCCCTCGTTTGGCAAGATTTATAGGTAGAATTTATGTTGTGAAAGTGGTTACTTTACAAGTTTATGCATAAAACATTCAAAAGGTTTTATTAAAAGGATTCTGTAGAGTGTCTATGTCTTTGAAAATCATACATTTCTACGCCTACGTCTGACTCTAAACTGGTTGGGGCATATTAGCAACACTTTGCGATAAACATCGCAAAGCGCGCTCAGCGTCAATGTATTTACCGCCGGCTATCGCTGGTTTTAATCGCGGAGATAGCGCGTTATTAGCAACGCGTATCTCCAAGGCGATAAAAATCCAGCGATAGCGGCAAAATGACTGGTCATCGCTGGAAAGCCAGTGATGTAATTACTGCGATAGTGAAATCCTTGGTAATCAGCCAATGTGGCCTCAGCCTGACAATCCACCTCCCATTTAAAAGGTGGCTAAGTCAGGTTTCAATCAGGCGTTTGGAACCAGCGATAATCGTGGTTAGTGAGACTTTTTTTATCGCAACGCGGGCATTGATAATAGGGAGAAATTGTGTTTGCGAGTGTTTCCATTTACTTTTTGTGAGGAACGCCCACTTTGCATGTCATTAGCGATAAATATCGCTGATATGCAAAGCGGCAAAAAAACGGGCGCTATTGCCAGTAAACTGTCGCTAACAGCTGTTAGTGACAGCTTGCTAATAGGGTGATAAAATATCGCCGCTTTAGCGTCAAAAAGTGCCGCTAAACCGGCGATATTGCCCTTGATAATATGCCTCGTTGATTTTTCAATCCGTACACCAGTTCATGGTGATGTGCAAATTCACCTTACTTTGTTTTACGTTTTTTTCTCACAGGACAGCATTTTTCCGCATTGAGAAATACCTTCCACTAAACACTAATAAATACGGTGGTGCTAGGGTGTTTACTTACACAATTTGCACATTTACGGCAACCTTTCTTTGCACTAACGCAAGTCTACCAATTCACGGGCATATGTACAAGGACTGGCGAAAACTACCGCTAATGCTAGTTAGGTGCAGTTTTCTTTCCGCTGTGTACCGCTGAAAACTATCGCCTTGTTAGCGACATATGTACAAGATGTCGCTACATGGCGATAGCTTCAAGGATCAGCGGTGAAAACTGCCTCTAACATTAGCGTGATCGCGATAGGAATTCTGGCGTTAGCGTGCGAAAACAAACGATAGGCCCATTAGCGGCAAAAAAACGCACGTTAGTCAGCCTAACGTGAGGTTTTATTTTTGCCTCTAATGGGAAAATAGTCTATTAGTCGGCCTCCAATAGAAAATAGGCAAAAAAAACAATGAAATGCAGAATGGAGCAGCCAGGGCCAAGTGCAGTACACATCAACAACTCCCTCAAGCCACCCAACATCCAGGATGACCAGGAGGAGAGCCTGGGTGCCTCGCTGGACCTGCGCCTGGAGCCTGGATGCATCGCTGGACCTGCGTCTGGAGCCTGGATGCATCGCTGGACCTGCGCCTGGAGCCTGGATGCCTTGCTGGACCTGCGACTGGAGCCTGGGTGCGTCACTGGACCTGCATCTGAAGCCTGAATGCCTCACTGGACCTGCATCTAGCGCCTGAATGCCTCGCTGGATCTGCGTCTGGAGCCTGGAGTGGGATGCGGAGGAGCTGTGGAGTCGATGAGCTGTGGTGGTAGACATTGAGGCGTGGCGATCCCCCGTACCTGATAGTGAAGTCTGGCCGGTCGCATGGCGACACTTTGCTAACCTGTTTGAGAAGACCTCCTTGCGCCCCTTGGAGCTGTGAATGGCAGAGGCGCTCCTGTGCACCAATGTAGGGAGGTCTGCATAGTATACTATGATCCACCACTACACCGGGGTGCACAGAGAGGATTACCAACAGTGGCCGGCACCTCTCTGCATCACAGGCCAGGTGAGGTTGAGCTGGCCGGACGCTGTGGAGGGTGAGGCCCCTGAGCTGCGCCAAACTTGTGTTGCGGGAGTTCGACAAGTTCACGCCTAAGGGGGCCCCGCTGCATCAACTGCATCGGGAGGTTCACCAGCGGACTTGGCGGTGACTGCTGTACCCATGCTTGTGAAATCCCACCTGGCTGAGGCTCCTGCTGGGTGAGTCACAGATTTGGAGAGAGTTTAGCGGATTGCCCCACAGTGTCAATGTCCAGGTAAGGAGAAGGTGGGACACGTAGCGTAGGAGGCCCGGGGGTCGAGTCGCCCAGGCCTAGCACCAGTAAATGATGCACCCCTAGTGCTGGCTCATCCGCTATGGCGGAAGAGCGTCGCCCCTCTGCTTGCAAGCAGTGCAAGAAGAGGAACAATCATCACATGATGATAACTTCCTGATGTTATCCTGCCATGTTTCCTTTGCGGGCGGGAGTGTGGGTAGGGCTGCTCCACTCATGGAGCAGGGCAGGGGTGGAGTGGCATGCCCACTCAAGTGTGCAGTGACTGTTTGATCGCCCGCTCAGGCCGCACAAAGCAGTCATGCGCACTGTCCTGGTCGCAATGCAGGCTGCATTACAGCCTGCATGGAGAACATGCCCGCACCTCCAGCCCCTGGCTGAACGCCTCGTCCGGCGCCAATGACCAATCCCAAAGCTGCATTGCAGCATTGTGATTGGCTTAGGGGAGGGAGCCTGGCTGCCTACTTCCTGTTCCCGGAAGCAGACTCAGGAAAGCAGGAGTAACAAAGACTCGGGACAAGGCCTCAAGGTAAGATTTCTCTCATTTAAATATTTACAACACCCGCTTCACACACTCACCCCGCGTCCATGCCCCATTCAGTGTTCTTTCTGGCATTTCCTACCTCCCAGCTGTCCAGTCACCCCCGCAGCACTTCTCAATGGCGGCCGCTGTGCCAAAGGTATATATGGAGTTACGACGCATACCATTATATCGCATTCCATTACAATGCATACTAATACTAGGCATATTGCAGCAGTAGGGTAGGTGTTGGATTGAGGAGATGTAAACATTTCTATTCCCACTTCAGTGGGTGCAACCCTAAATCTGACCCTTGCACTCCAAAGTCAACCCTGAACCCTAAAATGTATCTTTGATTCCCCAACACACACCCTAAAAATCCTATTGACCCAAATGCACACCCAAAATTTCATATTTGACCCAAATGCACACCCCAATTTTCATGATTGACCACACAACCTCCATCATTGCCCCCCTCGCAGCTGGATCGAGGCCACCGAAGTACGTCTCATCAACTCCCTCAGCACCACCACTCCGCCAACGCTTACAGATGATGACACCGCAGCACGCAACCGCCACCGATGGATCTCCAACCTCGGCAACACCCAGGCACCCCTCAATAACGGCACTGTGTCAGTACCTTACGCCTGCATGATGGCAGGCGTAAGGGTGATACAGTGCCACAGGAATAGGCTGGCCCCAGGCATTGCTGGAGTTGCGTCAAGGTTGTGACGCGACTGCAGCAATGGGTGACTTTAGCGCAGACAGATACTTCAGAATTCCAGATGTATCTGTCATTACTTGCGTCATGGAGCACTGTCCAGTAAATACAGCGCATCCGTGGTGTCACAAGAAGGGGATAGTGAAAAGTGTTGCAACGCTGTCTTGTCACAGCGCTGCAACACTTTTCATGAGTGAGGCCCAGGAATCTCATTGATGTACTTGTTTGCTCTATACAAAGCAGTGTGTATTTGCGTCCTTTCCTTACAAAATGTGCATATTGTGTGAAACCAGAATGCCTTGGGGCATCACTGTCTCATAATGTCTCAACAGTTGTGCTCATGTGAGTCTCGTTGGTTTAGAAAATGTAAAACTATGACAACTATGTCTCCCATGGCTGCCTCTAAGAGCCTCGCATAATGCTGCTGCCAAACACATCCCTGGGACTAAAGGAAACAAACACATCTGCCCAGATCTAAAATCCCTGAGCTGGCTACCGTATGAGGCAAACTTACAACTAAAGCTTGCTTGCATGACACACAGAGCCATACACTACAACACACCAAAATACTTAGCACAAAAATTAGAATTATCTGGTGGAGGCAGATGCTCTAGAAGTGACAGCCCCCTGTTGCTAAAACCACAGCTATTCCATAGAAAAAAAACTGCAACAGTCTTGTCAGGTTTTGCCACAAAAATGTGGAACTCCCTACCACCTGAAATCAGACTGATCCCGTCTACTGCTTCATTCAACAAATGCGTGGAATCACTTCTTATGAACAAACCGCTACCCTAATTGCATTATCCTGCACTCTTGTTCCTCCCATATGTATATTATTTGCCTTGTTGAATTTATTTATTCTTTATTTGTTGTCTTGTCACTTGAGGTTACTTTCCACAATTTGCTGTTTTTCACAGTTTGTACTAAAGGTGAGCGGTAAACTCCGCTCTGCCAGCGGAGTTTGCAGAGTTTTTCCAACTCCGTGCTCTACTGGAGCACAAAGTTTGGCTAAAACCTCTGAATACGCCACATGGCGGAGTTTGCCCGTGCTGCCCACCCCTACTTTACATTTTAAAGCATGACAACTAACTTTAAGGTTTTCTTTTCCGAGCGTGGTTCTCGAATCAATCCTTTAGAAACATGACCCCATACTTTTTTGCTCTATACAAAGCAGTGTGTATTTGCGTCCTTTCTTTTACCATGCTTGAACAATTACAGCAGTTTTCTGATGTCTGTTCTGCACGCAGAAAGGCTGAGCTAAAGACATTTGTAGTCTATTAGTCCTTTTATGAAATTATATTCAAAAGCTTCATGATCTATGTTAGAATTCGCTTTTGGATAAGTGTTTTTCATCAATAGATTACAATTTTTCTTATTTTTATTTTCCTGCAGTGAATGTACTTTTGTGTTATTTTTTTCAATAGAACACAGGGAAACTGTGACCATTTCAAAATGGTCGCCAAATATAGTGGCATCAAGAACAATAAAGGATAACAATGTTGCCATAGCTGTACTCTTGATGTATCGATGTCAGCCAGCTTGGAACATGTGGTTTTATTACGATGTGTATATAAAGCACAAGCCAAGTTGCAAACTTCTTTTCTATTAATATACACCTCTATCCGCTTCATATTTTCAGTAGTACGATGATTGTTTGATAATGTTTGTAAAAGAAAGAAGCCAACTTTGTTATTTTTTCCCTAAATTTTAATATGCGTGGATGTGGAAATGTACACTTCCAAAACTACTATTTGCAACTGTTAATTTCTTTAGAAAAGTGATCATTATTATTTTTTAATAGCTCTTTAATAGGTTCAGCCACCTCACTCCAAGATGGCGGATGGCAGAGGCATCCTCGGCGCCTGCGCAGCGCTGCGGTGTTACCCTTGCTACAAAGGGGAGAGAAGGTCGGGACTGCAGTGGCCCCAACCTCGAGGTGACTTGTGAACATAATTTCTCTAGGGTGGGTTCAGCTGTCTCCGGTTGCAATAGCACATTCGCTTTAGTTTCCTGTTAAGCAGGATTTCCCACAGGGAGGGCAAAGCTCGAGCTGGACAGAAGAGCCAGCTGCTGCGAGAGAACTAGAAGTGTGACGCGCTCGTAGAGACTATGGCAGAGTAATTGAAATTGTAATTGCATTTATATAGCGCTTACTACCCCTGATGAGGCATCAAAGCACTTTTTCGGCAAGTAGCATACCACTCCGGAACCCATAAAGGATTAGTGGTGAATTAGTATAGTGAAATATGAAAGTATTTTGAGTGGTGGATATGTTAGTCAGTTATTTGGATTCAGAAGGTAGTGGAGGGAAGAAGGTTTGCATTTATATAGGGCTTGTTACCCCTGATGGGGTGTTGAAGCGCTTTTTTGGCGAGTAGCATGCTACTCTGGAACCCATAAAGGATTAGTGGTGAATTAGTATAGTGAAATATGAAAGCAATTTGAGCGGTGGATATGTTAGTCAGTTATTTGGATTCAGAAGGATAGCGAGGGATGTAAAAGGGAGAAAGGTTTGCATTTAGTATAGTGCTTGCTACCCCTGATTAGATATTGAAGCAATTTTTTCGGTGAGTAGCACGCTACTCCAGAACCCATAACAGATTAGTGCTGAATTAGTATAGTGAAATATGAAATTAATTTGAGATGTGGACATTTTAGTCTGTTATTTGGAATGAAAAGGATAGTGGGGGGATAGAAGAGGGAATGATTTAGACTTTTTTGTGTTTTTTTTATTTTTGAGGTCATAGCAGTAGGAGGAGGCTTGGTATAAGTACAACGGATGTGGAGGGGAAGGGTCAGAGGAAACGGTTTGGAAAGGCTGGTTTGGGGGGATCGTATAGTAAAAGAGGTATGAGATGATGCAAGGAGGGGTAGAGTAGGCAAGCGTCTAGAAAGGGTTATTTTGGGGATCATAGTAGTGGTCTGGGTTTGGGGTGAATGAGAGAGTGGAGGTAGAGGATATATTGATAGAGGTATAGGGTGAGAAATAGGGTAGCGCATTGGAAAGAGTTGTAGAAAGAGGTTTGAAATGAGTCAGAGAGTTGAGGTATAAGATATTTTGAGAGAAGTATAGGCTGAGAAATAGGATAGTGCATTGGATATGCTGAATTAGAAGAAAAGTAATAAATATATAGATATATAAGTACATGGAAGGTATATAGATGCATAAAGGAAGTACGTGTATGTAGATTAAAGATACATTAAATAAACTCCGGCTTTCAAGTGTTGTTGTGCTTAAAATGTATGTTATTTATTTGTTTTAAAACATAATTACACCACACGTTCATACATAGCAATACAGATATATAGGTACTTATCTATAGTACAAATAAATGCTAATATACAGATAGATATGCTGTATATTTCTGTTGGTGTATGGTGCTTATGTGGGGAAGAGCCAATTCTTGAGTAGTTTTCTGAAAGATAAGGTGGTTTTCCGTACATCTTCTGTTGGGAGTTAAAGATTTCCATAGTTTGGCTGCTTGAACAGAGAAGGATGTGCCACCCATGTTTTTTTCTTGTATCTTGGGATTTTGAGGTGAGATGCCACTCTCGATCAGAGGTTCCTTTGTTGAATGTGTTTGGTGATTTTATTCCTGATGAGCAGTCCCATTTCATGTATCGCTTTGTGGGTGATCCACAGCAGCTTAAATATGATCTTCTGGCAACCAGTGACTAACGCAGGGCTTTCAAGGCAGGGGAGATGTGGCCCCGCGGTTTGATATGCAAGTGTAGTCTGGCAGCTGAGTTCTGAATCCATTGCAGTCTTTTCATGGTCGTTAAAGGTGATCCGTGGTAGAGGCTATTGGTGTAATCAGGTTTAGACAGAACAAGGGAGATGGTAGCTTGGACCTTGTGTGGAAATCCCCAATGGGGGAGGATTCTTCACAGAGTTTTTATAGTAACAAAGCTTGATCTTGCTAGTTTGTCCAGTTGGGAATTCATCGATAGCTTGGAGTCCATGGTCATTCTGAGGTTCCTTACTTCATTCGATACTTTAGGTGGTGTTCCCAGATCATCAGGCCAGGCAGCAAGTGGGTCATAATGTTTCCAATTGCCACATGTGAGTATTCCCATTTTGGAAGCATTCAATTTAAGATGGCTCCACGTTATCCATTGATCCACGGCTCTGAGACAACTGAAAATTGGTGCGTTTCCAATATCTTTGGGGCATTCTCGTTGAAAGATTATTTGGGTGCCATCTGCATAGTTAGAGCACATTAGGTAAGATTGATTGATCATTACCGGTAATGACTTCATGTAGATGTTGAAAAGCATGGGCGAAATGATAGAGCCTTGAGGGACCCCTGCTTTTGTGGAGTACGGTTTGGACGAGAAAGGTGGGGTATGTGTGACAGTAGTTTTGTTTCGCAGGTAGGATGCGATCCAGTCTAGAGCAGTCCCCACTATGCCAGCTTCAGAGAGACTTTGTATCAGAGTGTCATGGTCAACCGTGTCGAAGGCAGCAGAGAGGTCCAAGAGAAGAAGGTCAGGTCATCCCAGATGGCAAGGAGGGCAGATTCTGTGCCTCTACTGGGCTAGAATCTTGTTTGGAAGTCTGAAAGTATGGCATTGTCTTCAACGAATTGTGACGTCTGGCGAAACGCTGCTATTTCTATCAGTTTGCCTATGAAAGGTCAATTTGTAATCGGTCTGTAGTTTTCAGGGTTCTGCCGGTCCAAGTTTGTTTTCTTCAGTAATGGGCGTATGTATGACTTTTTGTGTGCTTCTGGAAATATTCCGGTAGTTGAGGAATCGTTGATAATTCTTCTTACAGGAGTGGCAGCAGAGGTTGTTAGAAGAATTGTCTTGAAGGTTTGTGGTGCACACGGGTTAGAAGGGCTGCCGGCAGGCCTGCTTACTTTGACAAGGTCCATAAATTCATTGTGTGAAATGTGTTGGAAGAAACAGAGAGGCTGGGTTATAGTATTCTTGAATTGTTGTTTTGTAAAAGGGTCAGCGCTGGTGCTTTGTCTTTGTTTTAAGTATGTGCACTATATATTCCTGCAGGTAGGCAAAGGCAACCCGAAATTTGGGCATAGGGGAACTCCACGAAATTCCACAGAGTTTTTATGCAACTCCGTGGAATTCCGCGTAGTGCAACTCCGCGAATTCCGCCCACCCCTAGTTTGTACCTCTTTTTCTTACATGTTACTTACTTCAAATCACCTGTGAAGTGCTCTGATACCGGCTCGGGTCATGTTCGCGCTCTATAAAATTTTATGAATAAAAAGACAATCTTGCAAGGTGTAGCCTCATTTTCAATTTTCAAAGAAGATACCTGCCAGGCAGATAATATGCATAATCCCATACTAATTTCACAAATATCATACTTATTTTGCACTTATAGAAAGGTTCAGCTTTGCCCACCCCTGCATTTACTCATAGTTAAGCATTTAATTAGATCTTATTGGACGCATTTTATGAACTATGCAGATGACACAGTTTATTCCCATACACAATAGAGAGCCCCGCCCCCTTGATACATTCCATGGATGTGTGACAAGATTTCCATCTTGTTTGGCCCATAATTCTTAGAAATTCAATATGGGCAAAATTGAAGAGATGAGCTGCATTAACAATGGTCTTACGCAAGCTGTACCTGAAAGCTTTTGCCCGCATCCTTGGAAACTGTTCCCCACCCAGCGGAGTCGGTTCAAAATTTGGGATTCTATATGAATGTTGCACTTGCCCTCATGGAGCAGGATGATCAGTTAGCTGGAATAATGTAAATCCTCATGCAACCACTCACTTTCCTTACAAATACATTATTCATGATGAACAGAGGTCATGAACACATACATTGAGAAAAACTACAAAATGATTTTATTGTCAATACCCACAGACAATTGATAAATGTAACATGGCTAGAGTGGACAATACACTCAAGAGATCTTCTGAGCGTATTGTCCACTCTAGTTATACCACATTTATCAGTTGTCTATGATATTTGGTTATTGGAATCTCTGTCCTGCTACATCTTGTTATATTTAAGAAAGTAATACATAAGTGGACAGACATTTAAACATACCTTCTAGCAGCAACAGAGTAAGAATGTATGGTGCTTGACACCTTGTAGTCCATTTGAACTGCGGCATTGTCCCATTCACAATGATACAAATGCTGTCATTTTACAAAACATCTCAATAAAAAGGCAGATTGCTAAGTCTGGATGTGCATGAGGCAGTAGCAGGCGCGTCCGGCACACATAAGAGCGTTGGGCGGTGGGAAACTGGGGCGGGGTGGGGCGTATATGTGCTTCTTACCTTGTGCTTGCCGCATCTCCGAGTCCGCGATGCAGTGAGCGCAAGATCAGTTGTTTTATTTATTTATTTATTTTGTTTCACCTATTCCTTCGTTTATCAACTTCACCCCCCACACCTTGCCCCGCCGCACCGCTCTTACGTGTGCCGGCCGTGCCTAGGCAGTAGAAGTCATTAACAGTAGTGTTGAAAGATAAGCAACAAGCATTTGCAATGCATTAGGTCTCGCATTTACGCGAGTTTGAGCTATTGACATTTCAAATAACAATGCCTATTGGCATTGTCATTTACAATGCCAATAGCTTTAACTCGTGTAACTGCGAGACCTATTGCATTGCAAATGCTTGTTAGTGTAAGTAGCATGCATAGCTGGAGACCAGAGCTGGACTGAATCAATGAATGAAAAGCCTAAACCAAAGCTGTAATGTGTTGGAAAAATACCACTTTAGTACCATCAAAGGGACCTATGGCAGATGGAGGCCAGTGCTAGCACGAGTTACGCAAGAAGTTACTTTATCAACACGTTGCATCACTCCCTTCAAGGGTACTCGAAAAAGCAAGTGAAGATGCCTGTCAAACAAGACAAGCAGGAAGTGGGATAAGGGAGGGGGTGGCAAATGGCGTGTACATTTCGCGGGCGCTTTGATGTTCGCAGTGGCCGCGCGGCTCACTGAGAACTTCAAAGCGCCCGCAAAATGTACACGCAGGCTGCCAAATGGTGCGCGCGCCCGGCGCACATGCACTGTGTGAAAGTGATCGCGATCACACATCAAAGTGGCCGTGCGGCCCGCGAAAGTGAAAGCAAACGAGTGCTTTCAGGCCTCCAAATGGTGCGCGCGCCCGGCGCACACGCACTGTATTTGGAGGCCTGAAAGCACTCGTTTGCACTTCCAGATCCCCCATTTACAAAAGCTCTCGCGAGAGCAGCGCTAAAGCGCTGTCTCAGGCGAGGGATTAGGTGTAGGGATTAGGCCTGGCGGTCTGAGAATTTGCCTTCTAATTAAAAAGGATAAAAGATTGAAGTAGCATTAGACTAAAACATAGCAGTGACACTTCACAAGACCACGCAAAAAGTTGTCAGGTTGTTTTATTTGCTGGCTCTTGCAAATAAGTTAAAACAAAAAAAAAATGTAAAAACTGTTAACAGCTGTTGCGCGTCGTGTTTGAACCCTAATCCCGTGCAGCAAGGCTAGAAATTGTAAATGCGCATGCTTTGTCGCAGAAACGCCATTGCAGCTTGTAAATGGAGTAATATGCTCTTCCGTGTCAACATTCGCTAATCTCGCAAATTCTGCCCAAAAAGTTTAACGGTAGTATCGTTATCCCGCCACCCAGCTGAAATGTTTCTCAATGTGATTTGCTTTCACGTGTCACACTTGAAAAACATTGTTTCAGTCTAACAAAAATACGTTTCCCAGTGCTCAAAAACGAGTTCAACAGAATATTGTTGTTTTTTTGGCGAGGCTTCTTTCTCCCTCCCTGATTGTAGGCCTCAGTTTGCACGAAATATAAACCACGACCGAAAAAGATGATCTTTGTGAAACGGTGCGTGGCTTTACTTTTGTGAAAACAAATTTAGCCTGTAATCCCAGAAAAGCTTATGAATTGCACGAGAATGATAGAACGATTTAAGAAATACTTCTGCTCAATCCGATTCTAGGCCGCTGTCGCCTGATTGTTCAAGTAGCTGTATAAGTGTTGCGGGAGAGGAAGTTCACACATTTCTGAAATGGACGCGCCAAGACTACGGCCTGCTACGGCCTTGAGCATCCGGTGTGCAGCTGCAGAGGTACGCTTTGGGATGCGTAGATTGCAAATCTAAGCAGGTGAAAGCGGGTAGGCAAATGGCGTGTACATTTCGCGGGCGCTTTGATGTTCGCAGTGGCCGCGCGGCTCACTGAGAACATCAAAGCGCCCGCGAAATGTACACGCAGGCTGCCAAATGGTGCGCGCGCCCGGCGCACATGCACTGTGTGAAAGTGATCGAGATCGCGATCACACATCAAAGCGGCAGTGCGGCCCGTGAAAGTGAAAGCAAACGAGTGCTTTCAGGCCTCCAAATGGTGCGCGCGCCCGGCGCACACGCACTGTATTTGGAGGCCTGAAAGCACTCGTTTGCACTTCCAGATCCCCCATTTACAAAAGCTCTCGCGAGAGCAGCGCTAAAGCGCTGTCTCAGGCGAGGGATTAGGTGTAGGGATTAGGCCTGGCGGTCTGAGAATTTGCCTTCTAATTAAAAAGGATAAAAGATTGAAGTAGCATTAGACTAAAACATAGCAGTGACACTTCACAAGACCACGCAAAAAGTTGTCAGGTTGTTTTATTTGCTGGCTCTTGCAAATAAGTTAAAACAAAAAAAAAATGTAAAAACTGTTAACAGCTGTTGCGCGTCGTGTTTGAACCCTAATCCCGTGCAGCAAGGCTAGAAATTGTAAATGCGCATGCTTTGTCGCAGAAACGCCATTGCAGCTTGTAAATGGAGTAATATGCTCTTCCGTGTCAACATTCGCTAATCTCGCAAATTCTGCCCAAAAAGTTTAACGGTAGTATCGTGATCCCGCCACCCAGCTGAAATGTTTCTCAATGTGATTTGCTTTCACGTGTCACACTTGAAAAACATTGTTTCAGTCTAACAAAAATACGTTTCCCAGTGCTCAACCACGAGTTCAACAGAATATTGTTGTTTTTTTGGCGAGGCTTCTTTCTCCCTTCCTGATTGTAGGCCTCAGTTTGCACGAAATATAAACCACGACCGAAAAAGATGATCTTTGTGAAACGGTGCGAGAGAACTAGAAGTGTGACGCGCTCGTAGAGACTATGGCAGAGTAATTGAAATTGTAATTGCATTTATATAGCGCTTACTACCCCTGATGAGGCATCAAAGCACTTTTTCGGCAAGTAGCATACCACTCCGGAACCCATAAAGGATTAGTGGTGAATTAGTATAGTGAAATATGAAAGTATTTTGAGTGGTGGATATGTTAGTCAGTTATTTGGATTCAGAAGGTAGTGGAGGGAAGAAGGTTTGCATTTATATAGGGCTTGTTACCCCTGATGGGGTGTTGAAGCGCTTTTTTGGCGAGTAGCATGCTACTCTGGAACCCATAAAGGATTAGTGGTGAATTAGTATAGTGAAATATGAAAGCAATTTGAGCGGTGGATATGTTAGTCAGTTATTTGGATTCAGAAGGATAGCGAGGGATGTAAAAGGGAGAAAGGTTTGCATTTAGTATAGTGCTTGCTACCCCTGATTAGATATTGAAGCAATTTTTTCGGTGAGTAGCACGCTACTCCAGAACCCATAACAGATTAGTGCTGAATTAGTATAGTGAAATATGAAATTAATTTGAGATGTGGACATTTTAGTCTGTTATTTGGAATGAAAAGGATAGTGGGGGGATAGAAGAGGGAATGATTTAGACTTTTTTGTGTTTTTTTTATTTTTGAGGTCATAGCAGTAGGAGGAGGCTTGGTATAAGTACAACGGATGTGGAGGGGAAGGGTCAGAGGAAACGGTTTGGAAAGGCTGGTTTGGGGGGATCGTATAGTAAAAGAGGTATGAGATGATGCAAGGAGGGGTAGAGTAGGCAAGCGTCTAGAAAGGGTTATTTTGGGGATCATAGTAGTGGTCTGGGTTTGGGGTGAATGAGAGAGTGGAGGTAGAGGATATATTGATAGAGGTATAGGGTGAGAAATAGGGTAGCGCATTGGAAAGAGTTGTAGAAAGAGGTTTGAAATGAGTCAGAGAGTTGAGGTATAAGATATTTTGAGAGAAGTATAGGCTGAGAAATAGGATAGTGCATTGGATATGCTGAATTAGAAGAAAAGTAATAAATATATAGATATATAAGTACATGGAAGGTATATAGATGCATAAAGGAAGTACGTGTATGTAGATTAAAGATACATTAAATAAACTCCGGCTTTCAAGTGTTGTTGTGCTTAAAATGTATGTTATTTATTTGTTTTAAAACATAATTACACCACACGTTCATACATAGCAATACAGATATATAGGTACTTATCTATAGTACAAATAAATGCTAATATACAGATAGATATGCTGTATATTTCTGTTGGTGTATGGTGCTTATGTGGGGAAGAGCCAATTCTTGAGTAGTTTTCTGAAAGATAAGGTGGTTTTCCGTACATCTTCTGTTGGGAGTTAAAGATTTCCATAGTTTGGCTGCTTGAACAGAGAAGGATGTGCCACCCATGTTTTTTTCTTCTATCTTGGGATTTTGAGTTGAGATGCCACTCTCGATCAGAGGTTCCTTTGTTGAATGTGTTTGGTGATTTTATTCCTGATGAGCAGTCCCATTTCATGTATCGCTTTGTGGGTGATCCACAGCAGCTTAAATATGATCTTCTGGCAACCAGTGACTAATGCAGGGCTTTCAAGGCAGGGGAGATGTGGCCCCGCGGTTTGATATGCAAGAGTAGTCTGGCAGCTGAGTTCTGAATCCATTGCAGTCTTTTCATGGTCGTTAAAGGTGATCCGTGGTAGAGGCTATTGGTGTAATCAGGTTTAGACAGAACAAGGGAGATGGTAGCTTGGACCTTGTGTGGAAATCCCCAATGGGGGAGGATTCTTCACAGAGTTTTTATAGTAACAAAGCTTGATCTTGCTAGTTTGTCCAGTTGGGCATTCATCGATAGCTTGGAGTCCATGGTCATTCTGAGGTTCCTTACTTCATTCGATACTTTAGGTGGTGTTCCCAGATCATCAGGCCAGGCAGCAAGTGGGTCATAATGTTTCCAATTGCCACATGTGAGTATTCCCATTTTGGAAGCATTCAATTTAAGATGGCTCCACGTTATCCATTGATCCACGGCTCTGAGACAACTGAAAATTGGTGCGTTTCCAATATCTTTGGGGCATTCTCGTTGAAAGATTATTTGGGTGCCATCTGCATAGTTAGAGCACATTAGGTAAGATTGATTGATCATTACCGGTAATGACTTCATGTAGATGTTGAAAAGCATGGGCGAAATGATAGAGCCTTGAGGGACCCCTGCTTTTGTGGAGTACGGTTTGGACGAGAAAGGTGGGGTATGTGTGACAGTAGTTTTGTTTCGCAGGTAGGATGCGATCCAGTCTAGAGCAGTCCCCACTATGCCAGCTTCAGAGAGACTTTGTATCAGAGTGTCATGGTCAACCGTGTCGAAGGCAGCAGAGAGGTCCAAGAGAAGAAGGTCAGGTCATCCCAGATGGCAAGGAGGGCAGATTCTGTGCCTCTACTGGGCTAGAATCTTGTTTGGAAGTCTGAAAGTATGGCATTGTCTTCAACGAATTGTGACGTCTGGCGAAACGCTGCTATTTCTATCAGTTTGCCTATGAAAGGTCAATTTGTAATCGGTCTGTAGTTTTCAGGGTTCTGCCGGTCCAAGTTTGTTTTCTTCAGTAATGGGCGTATGTATGACTTTTTGTGTGCTTCTGGAAATATTCCGGTAGTTGAGGAATCGTTGATAATTCTTCTTACAGGAGTGGCAGCAGAGGTTGTTAGAAGAATTGTCTTGAAGGTTTGTGGTGGACACGGGTTAGAAGGGCTGCCGGCAGGCCTGCTTACTTTGACAAGGTCCATAAATTCATTGTGTGAAATGTGTTGGAAGAAACAGAGAGGCTGGGTTATAGTATTCTTGAATTGTTGTTTTGTAAAAGGGTCAGCGCTGGTGCTTTGTCTTTGTTTTAAGTATGTGCACTATATATTCCTGCAGGTAGGCAAAGGCAACCCGAAATTTGGGCATAGGGGAACTCCACGAAATTCCACAGAGTTTTTATGCAACTCCGTGGAATTCCGCGTAGTGCAACTCCGCGAATTCCGCCCACCCCTAGTTTGTACCTCTTTTTCTTACATGTTACTTACTTCAAATCACCTGTGAAGTGCTCTGATACCGGCTCGGGTCATGTTCGCGCTCTATAAAATTTTATGAATAAAAAGACAATCTTGCAAGGTGTAGCCTCATTTTCAATTTTCAAAGAAGATACCTGCCAGGCAGATAATATGCATAATCCCATACTAATTTCACAAATATCATACTTATTTTGCACTTATAGAAAGGTTCAGCTTTGCCCACCCCTGCATTTACTCATAGTTAAGCATTTAATTAGATCTTATTGGACGCATTTTATGAACTATGCAGATGACACAGTTTATTCCCATACACAATAGAGAGCCCCGCCCCTTTGATACATTCCATGGATGTGTGACAAGATTTCCATCTTGTTTGGCCCATAATTCTTAGAAATTCAATATGGGCAAAATTGAAGAGATGAGCTGCATTAACAATGGTCTTACGCAAGCTGTACCTGAAAGCTTTTGCCCGCATCCTTGGAAACTGTTCCCCACCCAGCGGAGTCGGTTCAAAATTTGGGATTCTATATGAATGTTGCACTTGCCCTCATGGAGCAGGATGATCAGTTAGCTGGAATAATGTAAATCCTCATGCAACCACTCACTTTCCTTACAAATACATTATTCATGATGAACAGAGGTCATGAACACATACATTGAGAAAAACTACAAAATGATTTTATTGTCAATACCCACAGACAATTGATAAATGTAACATGGCTAGAGTGGACAATACACTCAAGAGATCTTCTGAGCGTATTGTCCACTCTAGTTATACCACATTTATCAGTTGTCTATGATATTTGGTTATTGGAATCTCTGTCCTGCTACATCTTGTTATATTTAAGAAAGTAATACATAAGTGGACAGACATTTAAACATACCTTCTAGCAGCAACAGAGTAAGAATGTATGGTGCTTGACACCTTGTAGTCCATTTGAACTGCGGCATTGTCCCATTCACAATGATACAAATGCTGTCATTTTACAAAACATCTCAATAAAAAGGCAGATTGCTAAGTCTGGATGTGCATGAGGCAGTAGCAGGCGCGTCCGGCACACATAAGAGCGTTGGGCGGTGGGAAACTGGGGCGGGGTGGGGCGTATATGTGCTTCTTACCTTGTGCTTGCCGCATCTCCGAGTCCGCGATGCAGTGAGCGCAAGATCAGTTGTTTTATTTATTTATTTATTTATTTTGTTTCACCTATTCCTTCGTTTATCAACTTCACCCCCCACACCTTGCCCCGCCGCACCGCTCTTACGTGTGCCGGCCGTGCCTAGGCAGTAGAAGTCATTAACAGTAGTGTTGAAAGATAAGCAACAAGCATTTGCAATGCATTAGGTCTCGCATTTACGCGAGTTTGAGCTATTGACATTTCAAATAACAATGCCTATTGGCATTGTCATTTACAATGCCAATAGCTTTAACTCGTGTAACTGCGAGACCTATTGCATTGCAAATGCTTGTTAGTGTAAGTAGCATGCATAGCTGGAGACCAGAGCTGGACTGAATCAATGAATGAAAAGCCTAAACCAAAGCTGTAATGTGTTGGAAAAATACCACTTTAGTACCATCAAAGGGACCTATGGCAGATGGAGGCCAGTGCTAGCACGAGTTACGCAAGAAGTTACTTTATCAACACGTTGCATCACTCCCTTCAAGGGTACTCGAAAAAGCAAGTGAAGATGCCTGTCAAACAAGACAAGCAGGAAGTGGGATAAGGGAGGGGGTGGCAAATGGCGTGTACATTTCGCGGGCGCTTTGATGTTCGCAGTGGCCGCGCGGCTCACTGAGAACTTCAAAGCGCCCGCAAAATGTACACGCAGGCTGCCAAATGGTGCGCGCGCCCGGCGCACATGCACTGTGTGAAAGTGATCGCGATCACACATCAAAGTGGCCGTGCGGCCCGCGAAAGTGAAAGCAAACGAGTGCTTTCAGGCCTCCAAATGGTGCGCGCGCCCGGCGCACACGCACTGTATTTGGAGGCCTGAAAGCACTCGTTTGCACTTCCAGATCCCCCATTTACAAAAGCTCTCGCGAGAGCAGCGCTAAAGCGCTGTCTCAGGCGAGGGATTAGGTGTAGGGATTAGGCCTGGCGGTCTGAGAATTTGCCTTCTAATTAAAAAGGATAAAAGATTGAAGTAGCATTAGACTAAAACATAGCAGTGACACTTCACAAGACCACGCAAAAAGTTGTCAGGTTGTTTTATTTGCTGGCTCTTGCAAATAAGTTAAAACAAAAAAAAAATGTAAAAACTGTTAACAGCTGTTGCGCGTCGTGTTTGAACCCTAATCCCGTGCAGCAAGGCTAGAAATTGTAAATGCGCATGCTTTGTCGCAGAAACGCCATTGCAGCTTGTAAATGGAGTAATATGCTCTTCCGTGTCAACATTCGCTAATCTCGCAAATTCTGCCCAAAAAGTTTAACGGTAGTATCGTGATCCCGCCACCCAGCTGAAATGTTTCTCAATGTGATTTGCTTTCACGTGTCACACTTGAAAAACATTGTTTCAGTCTAACAAAAATACGTTTCCCAGTGCTCAAAAACGAGTTCAACAGAATATTGTTGTTTTTTTGGCGAGGCTTCTTTCTCCCTCCCTGATTGTAGGCCTCAGTTTGCACGAAATATAAACCACGACCGAAAAAGATGATCTTTGTGAAACGGTGCGTGGCTTTACTTTTGTGAAAACAAATTTAGCCTGTAATCCCAGAAAAGCTTATGAATTGCACGAGAATGATAGAACGATTTAAGAAATACTTCTGCTCAATCCGATTCTAGGCCGCTGTCGCCTGATTGTTCAAGTAGCTGTATAAGTGTTGCGGGAGAGGAAGTTCACACATTTCTGAAATGGCCGCGCCAAGACTACGGCCTGCTACGGCCTTGAGCATCCGGTGTGCAGCTGCAGAGGTACGCTTTGGGATGCGTAGATTGCAAATCTAAGCAGGTGAAAGCGGGTAGGCAAATGGCGTGTACATTTCGCGGGCGCTTTGATGTTCGCAGTGGCCGCGCGGCTCACTGAGAACATCAAAGCGCCCGCGAAATGTACACGCAGGCTGCCAAATGGTGCGCGCGCCCGGCGCACATGCACTGTGTGAAAGTGATCGAGATCGCGATCACACATCAAAGCGGCAGTGCGGCCCGTGAAAGTGAAAGCAAACGAGTGCTTTCAGGCCTCCAAATGGTGCGCGCGCCCGGCGCACACGCACTGTATTTGGAGGCCTGAAAGCACTCGTTTGCACTTCCAGATCCCCCATTTACAAAAGCTCTCGCGAGAGCAGCGCTAAAGCGCTGTCTCAGGCGAGGGATTAGGTGTAGGGATTAGGCCTGGCGGTCTGAGAATTTGCCTTCTAATTAAAAAGGATAAAAGATTGAAGTAGCATTAGACTAAAACATAGCAGTGACACTTCACAAGACCACGCAAAAAGTTGTCAGGTTGTTTTATTTGCTGGCTCTTGCAAATAAGTTAAAACAAAAAAAAAATGTAAAAACTGTTAACAGCTGTTGCGCGTCGTGTTTGAACCCTAATCCCGTGCAGCAAGGCTAGAAATTGTAAATGCGCATGCTTTGTCGCAGAAACGCCATTGCAGCTTGTAAATGGAGTAATATGCTCTTCCGTGTCAACATTCGCTAATCTCGCAAATTCTGCCCAAAAAGTTTAACGGTAGTATCGTGATCCCGCCACCCAGCTGAAATGTTTCTCAATGTGATTTGCTTTCACGTGTCACACTTGAAAAACATTGTTTCAGTCTAACAAAAATACGTTTCCCAGTGCTCAACCACGAGTTCAACAGAATATTGTTGTTTTTTTGGCGAGGCTTCTTTCTCCCTCCCTGATTGTAGGCCTCAGTTTGCACGAAATATAAACCACGACCGAAAAAGATGATCTTTGTGAAACGGTGCGTGGCTTTACTTTTGTGAAAACAAATTTAGCCTGTAATCCCAGAAAAGCTTATGAATTGCACGAGAATGATAGAACGATTTAAGAAATACTTCTGCTCAATCCGATTCTAGGCCGCTGTCGCCTGATTGTTCAAGTAGCTGTATAAGTGTTGCGGGAGAGGAAGTTCACACATTTCTGAAATGGCCGCGCCAAGACTACGGCCTGCTACGGCCTTGAGCATCCGGTGTGCAGCTGCAGAGGTACGCTTTGGGATGCGTAGATTGCAAATCTAAGCAGGTGAAAGCGGGTAGGCAAATGGCGTGTACATTTCGCGGTCGCTTTGATGTTCGCAGTGGCCGCGCGGCTCACTGAGAACATCAAAGCGCCCGCGATATGTACACGCAGGCTGCCAAATGGTGCGCGCGCCCGGCGCACATGCACTGTGTGAAAGTGATCGAGATCGCGATCACACATCAAAGCGGCAGTGCGGCCCGTGAAAGTGAAAGCAAACGAGTGCTTTCAGGCCTCCAAATGGTGCGCGCACCCGGCCGGCGCACATGCACTGTATTTGGAGGCCTGAAAGCACTCGTTTGCACTTTCAGATCCCCCCCATTTACAAAAGCTCTCGTGAGTTCAGCGCTAAAGCGCTGTCTTAGGCGAGACCTAAAAAAGTACGGGGTCATGTTTCTAGAGGAAGAATTCAGGCTCCGGGGTCAGCCGAGTGGCTGATTGCTTGTTGTTCATATGATTTTTAGGTCTCGCCTGACCCAGCGCATGCGCTGGTCTGGCGAGACTTATTGAGAGGGCTCCAAAAAGTGCTACCAGGCCAGCCTAGAGCTACAGTGCATGTGCGCGGCCGCGCGCGCCGCGCTTTACCGCGAATACTTTCACTTTCGCAGTCGCACGGCCGCTTTGATGTTTGATCGTGATCGCGATTGTGATCACTTTCACTTTCGCGGCCGCACGGCCGCTTTGCATAGCCAATAGGTCTCGCTTTTGGGACCTTATAAGTATTTAGTTATGCCACTGTTGCATGGCTAAACACTTATAAAGTCCCAAAGGCGAGACCTATTGGCTATGCCAATGCTTGTTCTGTATTTTGATTGGTCTTGGAGAGGGCAAACGGTCATAAAGAGTTGCGAATAATTCTAGAGGGTTAGTGTGATACAATATAATTCCCCGCAGGACGGCTAAGGCAAGTTGATATGAAAAGGCGCCTTAAGTAAACAACCTAGGCGCCCCTGCTTTTTTTTGTTAAGTTTTTTGCATTCTGTTTGTCCGGATGTAATTGCGCCACTTAACTTGAACCCTAGGCCACGGCATATGGCGCCTATACGGACGGATGCAAACCCCCTCCCCACACCGTCCATCCTTCCCAGGCTATAGCGCCTTGACTCCAGCACCGTGTGAGCGCTAGGGGCCGTGAGCTGCATCGAGACACCAATATATTCTCATAACAAAGTCACTTCCACCTCATTAGTCCCGGTCTTGGCAGGCGCTATTTCCAGTACAGGAATGAAGTCCAAGGCACGGGGCGGCGGACGCGCTGCACAAACGTAAATCTTCCAACAGGGCTCTTTCATGTGCTATACATTTCTCGCATGCATTAAAAAGCTACCCAAAATCTATAGCAACCGTTCTGGGACTTTTTTTTATTAATGCATTCAACAGCTGAACAATGGCCCATGATTTGGCATTATTGCTTCGACACATGTGCCTTAAGGGGCTACAAAGGATGCCATATTTTTTGCATTGTTCGTGCCGGAAGCTGTGTCAAACCCGAGCCATTTTCATAAAAGTATGGAAATATGGAGCATTAGCTGAAAAGGAACAAAACACCTGCAAAACCGGGCATTTTTCTAGGTGAGGGCCTCGGTGTAAAGAAACGAGCTGACTTAGAGCTTCCTGCCTGGGAGCAGGTCTCCAGAGTGACGCAAATTGTGAGTGAGGGGTGAGTATGTGTGACCTGCTCCGCACAAGGTAACGTCAGGGCCACAGCAGAGCCCTGGACAGCTACAGCAGTAGGAGCAGGGAAGGTGATGGAGGGGGCGTGAGAGGATGGGAGTAGAATCCACAATCTGCTCTCATCACTGTGACTTGTGTATGCGTTCGAGATGGGTCATTGTCAGGGCGGAGAAGTCCCCTGCACGAGTCACCCCTTCAGAGCCCTTTGGACCAAGAATGAGCCCGTGGGATCCCTAGGCCCCATTATCTTCGCAAAAAATGCTATTGCCGTCATACCACGGAACGCCCTCCGTCCCTCAATTCCCTTATGAATGATATAACGGACGCTGGGTCGTGCCATGCCCCTTCCCAGCCTTGCTCTAGAGATGCGCAGTATGTGGTAAAGGCCCCTTCTTGGGCCCGCCTAGTCCTGGGTGCTAGGCTAGCTGCCACAAGGTCTGGTAGGTTGGGGCACCAAGCTGCCACAGACGCTCCGGAAAAGGTGTGGGACAGTCCGCTGCTTCCGGATGGTAGGACCTTAAAACCTGCATCCTAAAATGAGACAATGCGTCAAACGCGTGGTTGAGTAATCCCGGGACATGCCTAGCCCTAAACATCACATTTAATCTCATACATTGAAAGATGATTTCTTTAAGTAAGCGAAGCATCATGTTACACTTGGCAGACTGCTGTTTGATGCACTCCACCACCGCCATATTGTCTGACCAGAAAACCACAGAATGGTTGCGAAACTGGTGTAACCAGATGGTCACGGCCACTAAAATACAGAATAGTTCCAGAAATGAAATGTTACTTGTTACACCAGTGTCAACCCAGGACCCAGAATGGCTCCAAAACCCTCACTCCCTACAGCGTCTCTCATGAGGCCAAGTTCTGGACTTGACCTGGCCGGGATGGGCCTTACTACTGAGCCATTGAAATCACGCAGGAATGCCGTCCAAATCTGCATATCCTGCTTAACCTCGCTGGACAACCGAGTGTGGTGATGCTTCTCTTTCAGTCCTGACATTGCCTGTGCGATGGAACGTGAAAAGGGACGGGCCATAGGGATGATTCTCAATGCAAAGTTAAGCGTACCCACTGCCTTCTGCAGTTGATGCAAAGTTACCTTTTCTTGCTCAAACAGTCTGCTAATGCTAGTGTGAAACCTTCTACCTTACTCAATGGCAAGCGTGAGACACCTTCAACAGAATCCAATTCTATGCCCAGGAACTCAATATGTGTGGCCGGCCCAACTGTCTTTCCTTGTGCCAGGGGGACCCCAAAATCCCTCATGAGTGCGCAAAATGCTTCCTAAGCCCTGCCAACAACAAGAAATCATCTAAGTAGTGCAATACCCAGTGGTGCCCAGTCACCTGCATGAAAACCCACTCCAGAAAAGAGCTGAATTTCTCAAAATCTGAGCAAGAGACTGTTGTACCTTGACTCCCATGGTATGCTTGTCCTCTCTGTGGAATCTTGATGTGATGTCCCCTTACAGAATGTTGGGAGTCAAATAGCCACAGTTGGCTGGGCTGAGCAGCATGCTGGCTGCTCCTGGTGGGGTCTCGCTCTGATCTTCTTGTGATCTTACAACCACCTTGAATAAACCTCTCTGAACCATCACTACCTGTGTGGACTTGATCACTACAATTTTTGGCGACGATCTTCAAAAGAACCTGCATCTTTCACCTTTTCAAACTTCAAGCAACATTAATCTACTGTTCAATTCAAGTCAAGCTAAAAGAAACTGGCATCCTGACCCCGCCAGTGACCTCCCATCTGTCGCCCACAGCAGTCTGCCAGTTGTTCGTGTTCCTGTACATATGGGGAAGTGCTATTTCATGAGCTTCCCATCCAGTTAAGGGCGTCTCTCCCCATCATCTCTACGCGTCTCTGATGTGCCTTCTGTGAGGGTAAGCCTGCCAACGTCTTCGCTATGTGCTCTACCTTAAGTGAGGGTAAGCCTGCCAACGTCTTCGCTTTGTGCTGTGCCTTCAGTGAGGGTAAGCCTGCCAACGTCTTCGCTTTGTGCTGTGCCTTCAAGTGAGGGTAAGCCTGCCAACGTCTTCGCTTTGTGCTGTGCCTTCAGTGAGGGTAAGCCTGTCATTCACCATTGTCTGCACTCTGGGGAGGAAGAGTGCTGTTTGCTCACCTCTACCTTTGTTGTCTGTGCTTTCAGAGCGGGAAAGTATTTTTTGGACATCCTGCGTGTGTACTTTATCCCACTGCCAAGGACCCTGTTATCACTCGCTGTCAACTGGATTACCGTTTCTGATCGGCAGTCTCACCAGCAAAAATCCTTTCAGGCTCAACAGAGCTTCCCACAAGCTCGTCAGAGCGTTTTCCCTGCGCTGTGGGCACAATCACGGTTATCTAGGTAGTTTGCTGGACCTTTGTGCCTCTTGTTCTGAGGAAAGTTACATTCCTGGTTCGCCCTCCAATGTCCCCAAAATGACTGTCAGAGGAATTTATTGCGTTTGGGAAGGTATTTTGGTCATCTGGTCTGTTTTACATTTGTTACTACCGATAATCAGACTTCGCTTCATTCAGGTGAGCAGAGGCACTTTTTTTGGGGGGGTGAGGGGGGTTGTTTCTGGGGTTTGGCGCTGCGACATGGCAGTTTAACCAGTTAAACCGCTGCCATTTGTAAATCGCACTAGCACCTTCGCGCGCACACACTCAACAGGCGCAGCCTCTCCTTACCTGCCCTGTGTGCTCTCCCTGCCCTCGTGCCACCATTCCTGTCTTCAGCTGTGTCCAGTGGATCTTCTGTGACGTACACATCTTCTTCGATCCTGCTATTGCCACAGACGTTTGGGCGCACGCACTTGCTGCTAGCCATCCGGTATGCCGTCAGAGATGCGTGCCACCATTTTAGGTTTGGCGTATCTTCACGTTACCAACCACGTCTCACTTTGCCAATCACGCATCTGTCTGGCATGACGTTTTCAATAAAGTTATTTGAAGTCTGCAAGCCGACTGGAGCGCCGCCGTGGGAAGATGTTCTACATGTCGTCTCTTCTCTTGCTTCCTTTGTGTTCAAGTTGAAGTTTATTTCAAGTACTTTTGTTGCAATCTCCATGTTGTCGTCGGAAGTGCTAGAGCACAGTTGAGGTACTGTTATTACGATCTCCATTTTCTTGTCAGAAGCACATGAGCACAGTTGAGGACATCAACTGCTGTTTCCTTGTACATTGATCAGGGTGACAGAGACACTATGGTTTTCTCTAGTTTTTACATATGGAGTTGCCGAGTCCTAATGCCTACAGCTCATATTTCCTATGTGCAGTGTTTGATGCTACAGTGTCTGGTGTGCTTTACTAGTGCATACCTCATGAAAATGTGTTTTTCTAGCTTGTTTACTTCAAATGTTTTCAGCTTTCTATGTAGATATCTGGTTTACTATTTACGACTTGTGTTTTAATTGCTAGGCATGTTCCTGATGGTGCCATTTTAGCCTTGCTTACATTTTGTTCCCTCATGCAAGGGTGAGTAGTCGCTCACCAGTACTCGGGTGAGTAGTCGCTCACCGGCGTGGATGACTGGTCTGCCTTCAACACTATTGTCCATGGACCCTAGGTATATGCCAAGTTGGTAAACACTGTCAAGAGTCCATTACACCATTCTGTTTTTATACACTGTTTTGTTTTCCCTCCCACAGAGGATCTATGCAGTACTCTATGCTCCATTTTTAAATTGTTTATTGTTACAGTGCACAATATTTATAGTTCCTGCTGTACAGTGCACAAACTCACTTAGTCTTCACAATGTCGATATCGTACAGTGCACAATATTTTAGTTGTCCCTTCTTAAAGGGGATCTATGCAACGGTTTTAGTCCGTTCTGCATCCATGCAAGGGTTACAGCCCTGTTGCAAATGTGTCTTTCTCTATAACCTAGAGACTGCTTATGGGTTCTTACGCACTCATGTCTAGTTGCCAGGTTCACACCCATACACTTTTTCACATGCGCACAATTTGTTTAGCCTTTCTATGTGAGGGTGTCAGTCCCTTTGCATCTGTTACGCATCTCCATCCCAAGAGATTCGTCATGGGTTCTCATCCATGCATTCGGGTTTACATATTTAGCTTACGTTTTATACCCTTTTTGAGTGCATTTCATGCTTTCAATGCTAGGTATGTACTGTTTATATTAAATTTTCTTTTGTGAAATATGCACTGTTATCTTTGTGTTGCAAACTTGTCATATTGTAACGATAATGGTGTTTGGATGAGGAATCCCCTCTTACTTTTCCTCATCTTCCTTTTTTCTTTCTTCATTTCTGTTTTCCTTCTAAGATCTTCTTATCGTGTCTCTTGTGGATTCTGTGCTTTCCTCTGCTTTTCTGTTGTGTTTCCTTACTCTGCGTCCATCGCAGCCTGTAGCCCTGTGTTCTGTTAGTTTTCCATCTTCAGCCTCCTTTCATTCCTGTTCTGGCCAGTGGGTGTGCATTGGGGCAGTCTTTTGTGTTTCTTTTTCTCTTCTTCTCTGATGTCGTTATTTCTCTTCTTTTCTGTTGTGTATAGAAGGGAGGATGGTTTCTATGTTTTTGTTATCCTTTCTTCTCTGCTTCTCGATTTCGCTCATGTTGCTCTTCATTCGATGGTTTTACGGTTCTGTTCCCTTTGTGTCTCTTCTTTCTCAGTTCTTCTCTCTTCTTTTGTCATTGTTGTTTTTTTTACATTAAGAAGAAAGGGGGATATGTTGTACCTTGACTCCCATGGTATGCTTGTCCTCTCTGTGGAATCTTGATGTGATATCACCTTACAGAATGTTGGGAGTCAAATAGCCACAGTTGTCTGGGATGAGCAGCATGCTGGCTGCTCCTGGTGGGGTCTCGCTCTGATCTTCTTGTGATCTTACAACCACCTTGAATAAACCTCTCTGAACCATCACTACCTGTGTGGACTTGATCACTACAGAGACCAAGCACCCTATTGGCATGCACTTGTTCATGTAGAACTTCCCCTCTAGCTGGAACCCTAAAATATGGAAATCCGGGGGATGGACTGGTAGTAAACGGAAAGCAGATTCTATGTCTGACTTTCTCAGCAAAGTGCCTGGGCCAAACGACTGCAGCAGTACAATCACCTGATCCAATGATGCGTATCTCATGGTGCACAGGGTCCCATCAATAGCGTCATTCAGCGACTGACCTCTGGGTGCAGATAGGTTATGGATCAAGTGGAACTCCCCCGGGTCCTTTTTGGGAACCACACCCAGTGGTGAGCAGACAAAATCATCAACAGGTATTGAGTCAAAAGGACCAGCCAGCCTACCCAAACACAGTTCCTTCAACACTTTATCTCTTGCCACCGACATGTTCTCACTCACTGACTGCCGATTGCGGCAGTAAGATACCCCAGACTAGCCAGGAGCAGGAATCCTGAAACCATCCCTGAAACCTTCCAACAACATCAGGGCTGTGTTTGGGCAGCAGTATTTATTTAGCCAGGGAATCAAAACCGTTGAGTGTGCCTTAGTAAGTAATAAACCCTCATTCCTGTTTTTTACCTCCCTTGTCCTTTGATTTCTTGAAGCATTTGGATTCTGGGTGTGAGGATAAGCCACAGAAAGAGCAGGCATGCCTTAATTTACATGAACCATTGGGCCTAGTGCATGTCCTTTTGTTGAAGTCCCAACACACTCCCTTCTTGCCACCCTCTCCCCCGCTATGGGGTGCACCTGACCGAAAAGACTGTCCTTTTTGCACGTCCTGGCTTTGGCTTTTCATGTGCCTTAACCACATAATTACATCCATTTGATCCCATGTAAGTGCTGGGTCAGAGGCCTTTGCCCTTCTAAATTCCTTGTCATATTCTTTCTAACACATTCCCCCGTACTCGTCATGTGCACATGTGATCCTATTCTGATAGCACACAAATTCAGTGCCCAGCCCTGGAAACTTCTCTATAATTATCGCATGGAAGTTTGAAAATGCCTTTATCCAGTTAATTAAGATTTCATTAATATTTTTCATAGTGGGCCATTTGCCCCAATCTCTTGGGTGAGCCCATTCCCTCAACTTTTTTAGCCTCCTCCTTCTCATCCTTGTCAACTAGCAAAGAAAACATGTTCACATATTCCCCTTTCTAGAGTTGCTCTTTTACTTCCTGTGTGATGTGCCTCCCCAGATACTCTCTGGGGGCCCGATTCACAGAACTAATTTAAGACAAAATCCTAAACTTACTACCATTTTCGTATTCACAGAAGGCACTTCGCTATCTTTTTTTCCGCAGGATTTCTCCCGCTATCGCAGGTTATCACCTCAACTTGGTAACACTTGTACCCCACCTGCAGACGTGTCTCCTTGCGTCTTTGCGTGTTCAGTTCCTGCAGCTGTGACTGTTTTCGGGAGCTCTGGGCCATTCTTGTCGCTCTCTGCGCTCTTTTGCCGTGCCCGCTGGCAGGCCCTACCACTGCTGGTGTGCCCGTCTCAACCGTCTGTAGCACCACCTGCTTAGCCCTTTCCACTTGCGCCACCAAACTCTTGGCTCTCTTCACTGCGTCCCCTTCGGCTAACAGGGCCCCACTGCCCACAGAAGGAATTACTGTCCTTACTTACTTACTCATTTGGTATTCACAGAAGACACTTACTCACTTTGGTATTCACAGAAGTTAGGAGTCCTAACTTTAGGACTCCTAACTTTACTACTACTAAACTGAGAAAAATCCTAAATTTAAGGCTTTCGGTATTCACAGAAGGCATTTAGGAGTCCTAAAGTTAGGAGTCCTAACTTTACTACTACTAAATTGAGAAAAATCCTAATTTTAAGACTTTCGATATTCACAGAAGGCATTTAGGAGTCCTAAAGTTAGGAGTCCTAACTTCTGTGAATACCGAAATGAGTAAGTGCCTTCTGTGAATACCGAAATGAGTAAGTGCCTTCTGTGAATACCAAAATGAGTAAGTGCCTTCTGTGAATACCAAAATTGTAGTAAGTTTAGGATTTTGTCTTAAGTTAGTTCTGTGAATCGGGCCCTCTAGTGTCCGCACTTCCTTTATGAACAGATATTACTTTTTTGCACTGCTGTCTGTGCCAATGGCATACTGCGTGTTTCCACAAGTCATGTGCTTTCTCTCTGTACACATCAAGCAAATAGCATTAAGCCTGCTGGAGTCCTCGACATGAATTGAAAAAGGTATTTTGGCCATTTTGTAGCAAGTAGGCATTACACCTAGGTGGTGCAATAAGAGTGGCCACACAACCACCTTATATGGAAATGTTGACTATGTTGGCTCCTGAGCAAGCTGTGGAGGGGCCCAATGGTTGATAGGGTTTTTTGTAGCATGTTAGGCAATAAGTTGACCCTTGGACACAACCCCCTTCTCTTTCCACCCACCACTCAGAGAACTGCTTCCTGTTTCTTCTCGCCTACACTTTACCTTCTTTATGCGCTACCAACACAGGTGCCTCTTCCAGCGCCCTGTTTTCCTCTCTAGAGGTAGGACTGGGCCTTCGATTGAAAATGAAAAGGACTAGGATAGTTTGATTTGAAATAATAGAAAGAAAGGAGTAGGAAGCTCGCTCTCTATATAGTGTACTAAAATGAACTACACTGTGCAGGGAGTTCAGTGGGTCCCAGATTGGCACACAGAGGCAAAAGTAGATAATACTAACACTTTATTTGTGGTAGTGTGGGCAAGCAGTTAGGCTTATCAGAGGAAAGTGCTAAGCATTTGTTGTACTCACAGAGGGAATAAATGAGACACACTCAAAAATTAACCCAAGACAAATTGCAAAAATAACAATGCTATTTGTATTCATTCAAAGGTAAGTACTCTTTAAAATAGCAGGTTTGAAATAAACAGCTGTTTCATACTTTCAATCGTTATTAAAGCACTTTGCAGTGATGTTAAGCTATGGAGATAACATACACTGCATACAGTCACTTAACAACGACTTACGGGACCATTCCCCAGGACTTGAGGTGAATATGGGGCAAGGTCTAAGGCAGCACCAACAGGTCTCTTCGGAAGGCAATGAGACATCCAGGTGCAGAGGTCTGTTTTTCAGCTTTGGGAGATTTTGAGTGATTTTTGATATCTAAAATCTGAATTGAAAGTCTTCTTCGTAATGTTTAATCTATGCAGGAAAAACACAAGCAGCAGACAGGTACCTAGCAGCGACTTATAGGACCAATCTTCTAGACTTAAGGTGAGTATAGGGCAAGGTCCAAGGCAGCACCAACATTTCACTTCAGGAGGCCATGTGGCGTCCCGGTGCAGAGGTGCATTCACCTAACCCCTAAAACCCAGGTTACCGACCGCCAATGGCACAAACTGTCACCTGAGAAATGGGCCCTTTCTCTTGCAGATTCCATTCCCGAGCTCTCCTCTGACTCTAATACGGCCGACAAACAATTCAGTGATTGGATCACGTCGTCTCTTGACACTATACTTCCAAAAATCACCACCATTAAACAGCCTAAAAGGATATCCCCCGCTTCATGGTACACGCCAGAGCTTAAAGCCCTACGCCAAGAGTGTAAAAAAACCGAACGCTCATGGAGACGCGATAAATCAGGAACCAATAAAAACATCTACTCTATTTCTCTTCTAACTTATAAAACCGCTATTCGCAAAACCAAAAGCGTGTTTTTTCAGGAGAGAATAGAGAAAGCGGGATGCTCCGGGAAGGAAGCATACGCTATCCTTAAAGAGCTCTCAAAACCTCCAGAACAAGGACGAGGACCTCCTTCCGACCCCTAAGCCGACCAGGAGAAATGCCAACAATTGGCTAACTTCTTCCAGGACAAAATCCGACTAATCCTGGACTCAATTCCTCCCTCGAGCCCGAGGGGAGAAATTGCTCTCCCATGTTCGACATCTTCTACTGGTCTGTCCACGTGGGGCCAGGTCACAATAGACGAAGTACGGACGACGTTCAACTCCATGAAGAGCGGTTCCCCCAGAGATCCTGCTCCTCTTCGGATCCTTAAGGAGGTAGCCCCTTCTATCATTCCCTCCCTCACTCATCTGATTAATACCTCACTCCAACAGGGAGTTGTACCCCCGAGCTGGAAGAAGGCTGTGGTAAAAGCCTTACTGAAGAAACCTGCTCTTAACCCTGAGAACCTGGCGAACTACAGGCCCATTTCCTTACTCCCAGGAGTTAGTAAGATCGCGGAAAAACTTGTCAACAGGAAACTCTCGCAGTTCCTAGAGGCCAATAACAAACTTAAAAACTCCCAGACGGGCTTCCGACCAGGACAGGGCACGGACATCGCCCTCCTGGCGGCGGTAGAGGAAGCCAGAACGCTATTGGATGGGGGAGGATCAGTGGCAGTGATCCTCCTCGACCTTAGCGCAGCGTTCGATACCGTTGACCACCAACTCCTTATCGAAAGACTGGCAAGAGTTGGAGTGGAAGGTACAGCCTTATCCTGGCTTTCATCCTTCTTGACACAACGATCTTATCAGATCTGGGAGAAGAACGCCCGCTCCTCCGAAATGCCCCTCCAATGTGGTGTGCCTCAGGGCTCCTCCCTGAGCCCCACATTATTTAATATCTATATGTCCACATTGGAGGAGGTTATCACCCCTTTCGGAGTGAGTGTCGTCAGCTATGCTGACGACACACAATTAGTGGTGTCTCTGTCCCATCCCAAACAACAGAAAGCTGATCTCTTCAACTGCCTCACGCAGGTCCATCATTGGATGAATAGATCAGCCCTAAAGCTAAACGGGACAAAAACTGAGGTCCTTTTACTTGGCCCAAAAGGAACCTCACTCCCCCTGGACATGTGGCCAACCTGTCTAGGTCCTCCCCCAGACCCAAAGACTGAGGTGAAAAGTCTGGGTGTATGGATAGATTCTGAACTCTCATTCGCCCCGCAAGCAAAGAAGGTCGTAGGGACCTGCTTTGGTCTTCTAAAGTCCTTGAGGAAAGTCCTGCCCCTTCTTCCTCCTAAATCGCAAAAATCACTAGTCCAAGGTCTTATAATATCAAGACTAGACTATAGTAACGCGATTTATTTGGGCGCACCGGAAGCGACTCTGAATAAACTGCAGAGAATTCAGAACACGGCTGCCCGGATTATAACCAACACCCCGGCCAGATCATCGGCCAAACCCGCTCTCAAACTCCTTCATTGGCTCCCCATAAGGGAGAGAATCAAATTTAAAGCCTTGTGTCTTGTGCACAAAACTTTGCACAACCAAGGCCCCCCAGTCCTCTGCAATTTTATCACCCCTTACATAGCCACTAGATCCCTCCGTTCCAACGCAGAAAATCTCATCAGCACCCCAAGATTTAGGAAAGTCCGTTCAGGAGGAAGACGTTTCTCGGTACAAGCGGCCCGTCTCTGGAACTCTCTTCCTCGTGACCTACGTCTTGAACCTCAATATCTGCGTTTCAGGAAGTTGTTAAAGACACATCTGTTTCCCTAGTTCCTATGCCCTCCCCGTGAACTCAGCCTCGGTCCTCAGATTTTACTGTTTTAGGGTTCTGTAGCGCTGGGATACCTCCGGGTGACTATGCGCTTTATAAAAATAAATAATAATAATAATAATAATAATAATAATAATTGAGGATTGGTCCAGTCACAAAGGGGCAGTGTAAATTGTGATTATGATTGGTTATCCATGATTACCATATTTGATTTACTGGCAAGTCCCTAGTAAATTGCACTGTGTGTGCCCAGGGCCTGAATATCAAATGCTACTAGTGGGCCAGCAGCACTGATTGTGCCACCCACACAAGTGCAAAAAGAACAGATGATGGACGGAATGTTGAACAATGCAATGGTTTTTGTCAAAGGGAGCGGTTGAGGGGGGCTGCATAAAGAGGCTGCAGGAAGTCCACAGTGGGCAACTCCAAGGTGGGCTTTGTTTCTGCTGGGCTGGGGGACCACGCTGGCACTGTTGGCCCACTTCAACTTAGGCTTGGAGCAATGGGTGCAGTGGCGCCTTCTGGTGTCGAGGTTTTGGCATCCCAGAGGCCTTGCAGAGGTTCTTGGGTGCCTGCAGGATGCAGAGAAGCAGCCCCACTATTCCTCGGGAGACTTTTGGTTCTTTTTCAAAGACAGGCAATCCTTTCAGGCTTTCTGGAGTCACAGCTGCAGAATGAGTCAACTTTGGTGCAGTTCTCAATGAGGGATGCAGACAGGCCGGCATAGCTGGGGGGCAAGTCAGCTGCTTCTTCTCCTCTGCTTTCGCAGCTCTTCACTTCTTCTTCTTAGGTCAGCAGGAATCTAAAGTTTAGGGTCCAAGAGTGCCATCTAAATACTAATTTTAGGGACCTTACAGTGGGAGACAGGTAGAAGCTAATGGGCCACCTACTTTAGGGTGTCTTCACCCTCTATGTGACTATTTACTTTGGGGAGTGGGCACAACCCTGACTCTAATTGGCTAATTCCCTCTCAAATAAGCTGGAGGAAACTGAAAAGTGGGTTCCATATCACCAGTCCCACCTTAGGGGTGGAGCTGGCTGAATGTGGGCCCACCTCCTAATCTCACTAATGTTCTCGCCTGTCCTCCCACCAAATGTGGAGCAGGACAGGGGGGTTGGCATCCTTCACTATATGAAGATGCTTAGGATGCATTTCAAAGGCGGCATTGTCTCATGCCACTCCGGCATGGAAGAGGTGTGAACCACCTCAGCCCAGAGCAGGCATTGTTCCTGGCCTCTGAGATCGGAAACTTCTGGCGGTGGCAGGCTGGCTAAGACTAGTCAGAGACCACACCAGTGTTTGGTAGGTTTTAAGGGGACCCGCTAAGGTGTCCTCTGTGTGCATTTATTAATAAATCCAACACTGCCATCTGTGTGGATTTATTAAGGTGAGAAGTTTGATAACAAACATCTCTGGGTACAGTGAAGCCATCATGGTGCTGGGGAACTCGTATTGATGGGTGTCCAGCCCATGTACTCTCTATGGCTTCCCTCTGTGCTTACACTATCCAAGAATGGACCTAGATATTGTAGGGTCACATCTGCTCATGCAGATATGTCCACAGAAGGGATGTAGTGCGCCCTGCCTTAGGTCTGTATGGCCTGAAGTAGGGGTGACTTGCCTACACCTCATGTAGTGTCTGTGGGCATGGCAGACAGGGATGTGTGCCACGTTGAATCTTCAGTTTTCTCTGCACCAAGGCACGCAGCCTACAATGGTAGTTTGCATTGTCTTGGTGAGGGGTCCCTACGGTGGCACAATTTGCACTGCAGCTCTAGTGGACCCGCTTCAGTCCTAATGCCCAGGTACCAGGGGTACCATTTACTAGGAACTTATAGGGGGTGCTGAAGTTGTGCCAATTGTGGTACAGTTTTAGGGAAAGGACACTGGGAACCTGGTTTGCGGGGACCCAGTATACCTCAGTCAAAGTTGCATTAAACACCAAGCAAAAAGTGGAGGGGTGCTGCATTATGAACCCAGTTTTCTACAAAAAGCCATTTGAGTTGTCTTTTCTGATACCTGAGTGGGGTTGCTTGGTCTGACTGTAATCAGACACTTTTATATGTCAGTCTTTAGTTATCAGCCTAATAGACTGAAGTGTTTTATAATGGTACAAATTCACTTGAGAACTTCACAGAATTCCAACAAATCGTAAATGGTTAAACCAATAAAAGGCTCTGTTTCTAAAGCATTAAAAGGACTGTGAGCATGAGAGCAAAGAAGTCACTCCTTCCCCTGAAATGCCTAATGTTGTGTTAAGGGGTAAATACAAAACAGTGCATACCACCAGAGGTCTCTTGGCAATGAAGCCTTAGATGAAGAAGATAAGTGGAAGATCATGAGGAAAAGATAAGAGTTTAAGCTTTTTCCTGAAAAAGAAGTGGAGAGGTATCAGCCTCAGCTCAAGAGTGAGCTTATTTCACGTGATTGAAACATCGTGCTCCCAAAATATTATGGCAAAGATATTACGGACCAAAATATCTAGAAGGTAAGCGCATATAGGTGAGTACAGCTTGACTATTCTTAACTCAACATCTGCGTACCTTGATATAGTCACTGTAGGGGGCACTTAACTTTATCTGCTCTTTGGCAAAGTACTGTCTTAATTGCTAAGAGTTACTCGGCTCTATGATAGTAAGACTTGCATTGTTTCCTTTATGTGGCTTTATCCCATAGGAAAATCAAACATTTGACGGAACATTGTAGTCAGATAATGCTACATACGAACCATGCTACATAGATATGCATATCCAAATACAATGTAACCTGTCCTCAATCCTGACCAATAAGACTGTCCGGAACCTTCATGCCACCTGACACCAATAGCGAACTTTAGACACAAAGGAAAGACTGAGATCTGATTTTTTTTAGGTGGGTTTTGATGTTGACGTGGAAATTTAGGGAAAGAGCGTATAGAGGGTTTTAGCAATAAAAAGGTTTGTAAGACTCATGCTTCACCCATGGTTTATTACTAGGCGTACGCTAGACGATCAAGAGAGACCACTACCTTTGATAAGGTGGAGCCAATGACAGGGGAAAGCTCAACTCCTTATATTTTTCAAGACAAATTCAAGATGTCCAGAAATATCAGGTGTCAAGTTTACTAACACAGAGGCTGTAAATACATTTCTAGAACAGATCTTACATTAGAGACATTTCATATTGTAATTTTGATGGACATTGGTGTACAGTTGACATCCAATGAGATGGAAAATTATTCGAAAGAGAGATGGATTAATCATAGGAAATGCTTTGTACAATCCTGAAACGAACTGATTTCCGTGATTCACGTTACACAGTATTTAGCACTATATAAAACTGTTCAACAAATAATGGGCATTAGAACATTGGAATGTTGGCAGCTCCATTGAAAACAATGGAGTGCTCCGGGCTTATAATGGCTGGTATAAGCCCGGAGCGCCAACATTCCAATGTGTCTTTGTTCACAGCTCTGGCTGTGAACAAAGACTTCAGGGAGCCGGAGGGGATTTGAATCCCCTCGCGCTCCCTGAAGGCTCCGTTTTGTTAGAACATTCTGCCCTCTAGTGGCAGAATGTTCTAATAGCCTTATAGCCCTTCGTAGCAGGGCTATACCGGCTTTTAAAGTCCCGCTGCTGTTGTTAAAGTCCCTCGCCTTCGGCTCGGGCCTTTAACGCTGCAGCGGGCCTTTAACAGCCGGTATAGCCCGCTACGGCGGGCTATAAGGCTATATTAAAGTTTTTTCTAATGCACAATTTTGAGGGACAAAATATTTTGGAATACTAATTATTCAATGGTGATTCTAGTCATGACCAATGAATTATTAATACTGCACTTAAAACGACTTTGAACAGACATTTAAAAGTGTGTTTATTAAGGTAGTTTACAGGAGCAGCCCATTCAGGTAAGAGCAGTGGGGGAGGTGGGGGGGACTCGACAGACGATGATGAGGGGAAATTAAATAAGTGTTTAATTGTCCCTCGTCCTTGTCTGCTGAGGCCCCTCAACCCCGCCCCACTGCTGTTTCCTGCACAGGCCGCTCCTCGTAGTTTAGTTGTGCCACGTTTTTACAATGACACATTAGTTTAATATGGATGTGTGCTGTTCATTTCTCTTCTGCTCGTTCCCTCTCCTAGTCAATGTCCCCCTGGCTGTCTTTTCTCCCTACATTTGTCACAGAGCATAGGACTCTGTGGCGTAACTGGATATTTTCCTTAGAGAGCATGTATTGTGAATGAAACTTTTTTTGTGTAACAAATGTTGCAACCCCATGGATATGCCACGTGGGTGGTAGAATACACTGGTGTATGGGTCTTTGGGGCATATGTATGAAAGCAAAAATTAGTCGCAAACGCTGCGAATCGCAAAAAACAGCGTTTGCGACTGATTTTTCGCTATTTCATATGTATGACACACTTCCAAACTGAAAAATAAGAAATCGCTAAATTAGCGATTTCTTAGGCTGCGAAACAAGAAAACTGCGAATTTCCTAGCGAATACCTAATTTGCGATTCCTTAGCGTTGCGAATATCGCTAACAAGAAATCGCTAGCTAAGAAATCGCAAACACATGTATGAAAAAATCGCAAATTGCGATTTCACGAAATTCGCTAATTAAGAAATCGCTATTAACACCAATTGCTTGCAGGTGGTAAACTGGTGCAAGGTACAAAAACCAGCCCACAATGCAACAAACACACCCACAATGGCTGCAATGTACGTGATAGCCAGGAGGCTGCGTATTCGGGCCCTTGCACACAGGAGAATGAGACAGGAACGTATCTTCAGGCTGCGCATCACGCTGTTACAGAACACTGACGAGGAGATCTATGACAAGTACAGACTGCACCCACAGACCATAATGGACCTGATTGAGGAGCTGAAACCCCACTTGGAGCACCCTACTCGCAGGACACAAACAATTCCCACACATGTGCAGGTCCTGTGCTCCCTGCACCTCCTCGCGTCAGGGAGTTTTCAACGGGTCATAGCGGAGGTTGGTGGTGTGTCACAGAGTGCACTTTCGCGCTTCTTCCATGCCTTCCTAGATGCAATGCTACTGAGGCTCCCACATCACATTTACTTCCCCACCACCCAACAGGCATTACAACAAACAATACTGGACTTCTACCAGATTGCACGTTTCCCCCACGTCATCGGCTGCATTGACGGGACCCATGTGGCCATCACACCCCCAGCAGAAACTGAATATGTCTACAGGAATCGGAAATGCTACCATTCCCTCAACATACAGATTGTGTGCAACGCTAAGTATCACATCACCGACATCGTAGCCAAATACCCCGGCAGTACACATGACTCCTTCATCTTCCGACACAGCGGAATACACAGACGTCTGAGTGCTGGAGAGTTTGGGGAGGGGTACCTGCTCGGTAAATACATTGCACACATCAATACATCCACTACATCAGTTGAGGGGGGGGACATTGACTCACCTATTGTGTTTTTTACCATGCAGGTGACAGTGCCTATGCAGTGCGCGACTTCATCCTGACCCCATACCTGGATCCTGCAAATGCAAGTGAGAGGAGCTACAACAGGGCACACAGATCTACACGCTGTGTAATTGAGCGAACCTTCGGAATCCTGAAGAGCCGCTTCCGGTGCCTGCATAAGAGTGGAGGCGCACTGCAATACAGCCCTGAGACCTGCTGTAAAATCGTGTCAAGCTGTGCAATGCTACATAACATGGCAATGAGGAAAGGCACCACAATTGATGTGACCGATACAGACACTTCGGATGACGAGCGCCCTGCTCCCCCTGCCAGACCAGCACCAGGAGTTGGGGCAGCTGCTGGACGCCAGAGACGGACTGAGATCACACAAAACTACTTTTAGGTGAGTATGGAGGAAATGAGACGACAAAGCCTGATGATGTGTCAAGTGTTTAATCACACTTCACATGCAAGAAATAGTAATTGTCCCCAGCACATGTTGTACACACAGTGCAGAGAAGGCACAAGAAATAGGGCAAACAGCCTTTTGCGGGTTAATGCACCCGTGTTGCAGTCAGTGTCCCCGCAGATGATCACCTCCGTCGGTGACGTCCAGGGTGGTTGACCCCCATGGTGCGCCCTTGGCCTGCTACCTGTCTGCCACTGCGGCGTCTTTCACCTGGCAAGGTTGGAGTGATGCTGCTGCGACTCGATGTGTCCTCACTCTCAGCAGAGGCCATTAGTGCGCTGCCACCTGCATTGGCTGTCTGCAGCTGTTCCACAGCAGTGGTCACCTGCGCCAGCCCTCGCGCTATGTCCTGGCAGCAATGTGCCATGTCCACCTGCATGGTTACGCTTCTGCGTGTGAGTGCGCTGGTGGTAGTGCAGAGGCGGTTGACTGCCTTGGTATAATTGTGTAGCCGTGCATTGGCACGTCGTCCAGCCCTGTCATTGGCAGCTTGGGTGTCCCTCAAAGTGGCACAGAGCTCTCGTATTGCCGCTACCATGTTGCGATTGTCCTGATGTAGGCGGCCTAGCTGGCGATTCATTGACCGCATTGCCTTGCTTTGCAGGCGCTGTTCCTGCAACATGCACTGTTCCAAGCCGGAGAACACGGTGCCTTCTCCTTCTGTTGCAGTGCTGCTCCTGGGCCTTGACCTGGAAATGGCCTGTTCCCTTTGCCTTGGTGTTGGTGCGTCATGACGGGGCATGTCTGTCACACCCTGACTCCCCTCTCTCCTGTCGGTGTCATCGCCTGTTGCTGGGACTTCATCCTCAAATGGAGGCAGTGGGGGCACATGTGCGCGCTTCCTGCGCTGAATTGGCTGCTGCTCTGTCTCATCGCTGGAGTCCGCAGGGTCTGCAGGCTCCTCTCCCTCAGCGCTGTCTTCTTGTGGCATGGCGTGTGCTGTGGATGTAAAGGGGACTATATGAGTTTGTGTTACTGTCTGCATGTGGCACTCAATAAAGTTACAAATCTTTGACGGCTAATCTCTGACACATTTCTATTCAATGATCCCCAAAACACATATGTTGCATTTACTTGTGATGGTGTCATGGACACACAGTCAGACACAGTACTACGAGTACCATGATGCATTGCTGGGTGTGCTGTAAGACCTGGGCTGGATTGGCATGTTGGGAGTTAACTATGCGCATTTGGGGGAGTGTGCAAGGGATGGGGAGGAGTGCAGGGTGATTTGGCATGCATCTTACCTTGTCTGCTGGATGAGGGGTCGGAGCTGTCGATTGCAGCCACACCACCAACGCTCTCAGGCAGGAGGGTTGACTCCACAAGCTCCTCATGGGGGGTTGGCTGCTCTGCAGTGGATGGTCCTCCTCCAGTCTGACTGGCATCCTTGAGTCTGGCTGCCACCCTCTCCTTGGACCTCTGGCGCATATCATACCACCGCTTGCGCAGCTCCTCGATGGTGCGTGTGGTGACTCCAACAGCATTCACCTTGCTCTGTATTTCCAGCCAGATTTTCCTCTTCCTGGCCTCTGGGACTTTGAGTGCCTTCTTCCCAAACAGGAGCTCATGGCTGCAGACCATCTCCTCAATGAGGACCTCCTGCTCCTTTTCTGAAAACTTGTGTTTTCTCTTTCTTTTTTCTGCATCTTTGCCCTGCTGGTTTTGTTTGGGATCCATTGCTGGTTGCTGTCTCCAGGAAAGCCTCCTCACACTCCACAAGCAGCCTCTGGGTGTGGCTCAGGTGAGCAGGTGCAGGCAATCACTACAGTTTCCTGTTTGTGATGTCATCAGCCTGCACCAGGCTTGCAGATTCCCGTTTTTGCGATTTCTTATTTAGCGAATTTCGCTATTAAGAAATCGCAATACGGGATTCTGCGAATTATTTGCGATATTTAAGGAATCGCAAATGATTACCGATTTATTTTATACATCCCGTTTAGCGAATCTGATTTTGCGAATCGCAAATTCTCGCAATTTGAGATTCGCTAAAGGGGAGTTTGATACATATGCCCCTTTGTTCGATAAATGGTTCATATTATGGTGTGCACCTCTAGACAGCAGCAGTGCAGAAGCTGCAGGAACCTTTCTTAAATATGGGTTAGTATTATGTGCACTGTTGGGACAATCTTATTTCTGATTTGTCCAATATGTGTTATCGCTAGTCATACCAAGCTGAATTTGCAGTTTTGCTTATTACCTATTGATAAATTATGTATAAAAACCCTTGGTTCTGGGGGTGAGCAAGAGATTTTTCGGAACATATATCTGATAGGGATACTGTTTGTTCCTTTTATGATTTTTCTGTTCATTGGGAGTTAGTATAATTCTGATTTCTTGACTGTGCACTCTGTATCTGAGCCTTCATGACATAATTTATATTTTTCTATAACGCTTAAATTGAGATTTTGCAATAAATCCCTTTACATTTTTCATGATTTGGAACTCAGTTATTGTGTGGCCCCAATTGATTATTTATTACTCTACGAAAGAAATGTTGAGTCTGATGTTGAGGATAGTGTTCTTCAATGCAAGATCAGGGATTTCGAAACAGAATCTCTGAAGGTAACATTTTGAGAGTTTAAGATTTTGGGGTGCGGGGTTCTGCTCCCGCATGAGTTAATCGAAAGATTGAATAGGGCTATAAAGTAGAGTACTCAAGTGTGAAGAGACAAAAGTAAGAGCTGGAGTCACTTAATAGGATTGTGGTTTATAGGATGACTCCACCAGTGATGGAAGTGTTTGGAATTTGAACTGCATAATGAGGTGTTTGGAAACCTGAAGTGTTCTGGAAGAAGAATGTGTGACTCATAAGCAAAAAGATGTAAAGGCCATAGCTTTTGACAACTGTACAGAAAGCAGAATGTGGACTGCTCAAAGATTATACTATAGGGGGCAGATTTACAAGCCCCCTGCGGCACCACTACGTCACTTTTCGTGACGTACTGGCGGCGCAGGGGGCTCCTCCATATTTACAAGGAGAGGAAAAGCCACCCCGCGTGACTTTTCCTCTCCTCGCAAATATGGCCCCTTCACATGCAGCACTGTGCGTTGAAGGGGCGTTCCATGGGTTTTGCTGTGGGTGTTCCCACGCAACACCCATGGAACAAGACAAATCTCCAGATTTACGAGAAATTGTAAATCTGGTGATGTGTGTGAATGCAACGCCACCCTAGAGATGGCATAGGGAGACGCAACGAGGAGAAATGTTTCCATTTCTCCTCATTTTTATTTCCTCTTTCAATGTGTACTGCATTCTATAGCACGCATTGAAAGAGGAAAAAGCCTCTTGTGATTGTTTTTGTGCAGGAAGGTGTCCCTTCTTGCACAAAAACAATCTCCCCACGACGCAGGCATCCTTGAACCATGGTGCAAGGGTGCCTGCGCCGGCGCATGGCTGCAGTTTGTGCGTCAGCGCAGGGGAAACACAGAGATGCGACATATTCTTGTAAATATGTCGCATCTCTGTGCTTTCCAAACTAACACAGCATGGCACAGCAAAATGACTTGCTGCACCGTGCTGTGTTACTTTGTTGTAAATCTGTTCCTTGCTTTGCCAATGTTAAGTTAAAGCATCCTGTAAATTTATGCCTTTTTTGCCCTCTCATTGTTTAGACTTCCTTTGCATTCTGTTGTGATTAATTATATTTTCATGGTTTAGGAAGGGAGGTGTGTGACCTAGTGATGCTGTATGTAGAACGGTGCTCTTTGAATGTTTGGTTAGGTGTGGTCTAGATCTTTGTGGTATACACAATTGCTGCTGAGTAAGTGAATGCTGTATTTACCTTCTATAATTACATCAATATTGGGTTCAACTTTGTTAGACCTGCCATCCTTGGTATGGTTTCCACTGACTCTTTGCCTCTACATCCTGTATTTAAAAAAATGTGCTGTATTTAGTTTTGGGGGGATTAAATACTCTTGGCACTTTCCCACCGCTAATCAGTGCTAAAGTGCAAATGCTCCCTGTGTAAAGTGTGATTATGATTGGTTATCCATGATTGCCATTTTTGATTTACTGGCAAGTCCCTAGTAAAGTTTGGTGTGTGTGCCCAGGGCCTGAAAATCAAATACTACTAGTGGGCCTGCTGAACAATGCAAACATTCACCCCCAGTCAACAGATCTGGGTATAATCCATTGTATTTTTGATCACCACTGGACTATTCCCACGAGGAGTAGGGTCAAGACTGATTTGCATACGGCTGGGTCTTAGCTGGAACGGCAGGGTGTGCAAAAAGACAATGTATTCAGGCCCAGATCTCTGTACGGGGGTGAATATTTGACATTGTTCAGCATTCCGTCCATCAATTGTTTTTTTTGCATTTGCGACCCACACGAGTAGCCTTTCAAATGTGTTGCAGACCTGCCACTACAGTGTCTGCGTGTGCAGTTTTTAACTGCCATGTCGACCTGAGTATTGCACCCACATTTTCCGGGCGCTAGCCTTCCCTGTTTTCTTGTATGTAAGTCACCCCTCCGGTAGTCTCAACATGGGCAGGGTGCAGTGTAAGCGGAAGGTAGGACATGTACTGGTGTGTTTTATTTGTCCTGATAGTGAAATGCAGCCAGTTTAGTTTTTCACTATTGAAAGGACTAACTCAGTCATAGGCTATTATTGGAGTTGCCTTGTAACATTTTACAAGTTTAACTTTCAATTGGGAACTGCTAGAGATTTGGAGTTTGGCTCTCTGAACTCAGAATTTAATACCACACCTTTTATTAAAGGTGGTTTTTAAACTGTGTGTTTGAAAGATGCCACTTAAGAAAGTGGGCATTTTCTTGTTCAACCATCCTCTGTGCATCTGCCTGCTTGCTCACCATCTGATTTTAGATTGACAGGGGCTGTTTTTGCATTCACTGCAGACACTCACACAAAGGGAGCTTAGGTGTGCCCTGCATATGCTGATGGGCAATCCTGGGCTAGAGTGGTGGGACAGTTGTCATTAGCACCTGAATAGGCTGTGGCTGCTCTGCATAATGCTGTCTCCACCGTGAAACTGGATCAGGGAGGATAGAACTGGTGGAAGGGAGACTTTCTGAACAACGACTTCAAAGGGAAAAAGGGGTAAAAGTATTAGACCTAAAACCCCAGAAATTTAGATTGCTACTGAACTAAGAGGACCCTGCTGAGAAGAAGAGCTGAAGAGCTGCCAGGAAGTGTGCTGCCCCCTTTGCTGTGTGATGCTTTCCTGGGTGGACCTGCAGTTGCTGCTTCTGTCTGTGGGCACTGGAAAGACTGAACTTTTGCCCTGCTGTGGTATTCGGCTTAAGAAGATCTCAAAGGGCTTGATGTATAGCTTGTCTCTGTTAAGACGTCTCAGGGACAAAAAGACGTAATTTGCAGCTTCCTTGAACTCCACTACTGTGGTATACCACTGCCAACTGGAGCCCCCATTTCTAACAAACGTCACATCTTCTTGACCCCTGGGGTCTGGGAGAGCAAAGGAAGTGGAAGGGCAAGCCAGGGGAACAACTTCTACCCCTGTCTACTGCCAGAAGAGAGCAAATCAGGGTTGAGTCTGATTAGTGGCATAGCATGGGCTGGGCCACAGGTGCGGTTGCCCCAGGTGCAAAATTCTTAGGAGCGCAACATTTTTAAAGAAAAGCGGAAAGGACTCAGGAAGTGCTAACGATCCTCGGGTTAGGAGGCACAATATTTGCGTCATCCCGGGCTTTACCCTGGGAGCTGGCAACCCACCCTACGCCTCTTAGTCTGATATTTATGAGCCTGGGTAGGGGAAATCCATGTTCAGCCATTGATTTTTCAGTTTTTCTGAAATTCCAGAAGTAATAGGCATTAGCTTCTCATGTTCTTTTGTCATCAGAAGGTACGTGTTTTGGTCTGACCTATGTTCACCTGTGACAAATTGGCTGCTGCATGTAAAATGACACTCAAGGGAGCAGGCTCAGACCTGGGTTGACCACTTAGTATTAGGTTGCTGCAGTGGAGGTTTGAGAATGCTGACACCTGCGCTGAGATCCTCACGTCTGCAGAGGACTGGGGAGTTTCAGCTTTCTCATCATGTGTACTTTTGTGGATGCAGTTTCATAGGTTTGGCGCTAGGTGGCATCCTACTTAGGTTTTAGTTAATGACACAGCCTAGTGATGTAGCAAAGGAAGCCAGTGTTGGAGAGATGCTTAAATGTGTCAGTATTTCTAAGCATTAATGTACCTGACGGGGAGATTTGATGGAGTAGAGAAGGAGGAGTTGTGTTTTAGATGGGTTCAAATTCAGGAAGGAAATGTTCATTTGATGTATTAGCTTTTCTAGGAAGGTTTTAAAGTTTCCATGTCTTATTATTCAGTTGCACGGGGCCACATTTATAGCCAGGAATAGGAAATAACTATGCAGACTCTAGCCTCATTTACAAAGTTTTGGTGAAGGGCAGCGCTGAAAGCCTTCTTGCTCTGCTACCCTGCGTCTAAAGAAAAGGGCAGGATACAGCGCATTCCTATCCTCTTCCCCAGCACTAGTGCACAATTGGCTGCCAACCACTAATGCCAGCACCATTGTGAAAGGGTGACTGCATTTTGGGAATGATTGTTTTTGTGCAGGAAGGGACACCTTCCTGCGCAAAAACAATCAATAGAGGCTCCTCTCGCTATATGTGCTGCATTCAGCAGCACGCAGGGACGGAGGAAATTACCTCCGTCTATGTGTGCTTCTGAATGCAGCACATATAGAGAGAGGAGAAAATGAGGAGAAATAAAGTTATTTCTCCTTGCTGTGCCTTTCCTGGGACTCCCCTGGGGAAGCATAGGCTTTTGACGCATTCCCAGGTTTACAGAATGTTGTAAATCTGGGAATGTGTCAAATGCCATGGGTGTTATGCGGGAACACCCACCAATACACCCATGGCACACCTACCCATCGTTGCCGCACTCCATATCCACAAGGCTATGAAAAGCCACACAGGGTGGCTTTATGTGGCCTTGTAGATATGGCTAAGCCCTATGCATGACCTGAACGTCACTAAATGTGACATATCAGCAGCGCACAGGGCTTGTAAATAAGCCCCTTAGTTTCTGTGTATGAGAAAAAGGCATCATTTTAACAGTTCTTTCCTTTTTGAAACTTCCTTTTACCTTCCATTTACCACCTGCTCTTGGCCAAATGAATAAGCAGGTGGTAAATGGGAGCAGGGGGGCCTGTTTGGGTCAGGCTGGTTGCGGATTAATGTGGGGTCCCTGCAGGCATCCGTTTGGTTGGGGGAGCGGCTGCTTCCTGCTTGGCCAGGGCACAAAAGGCAAAGGCTAGTCAGGCATATGCAGGTGTTGTGGCATTTGTGCCTATTGCCCACGACCATACTTGATGCTCTGGGATGGAAGGGGAATGGTTGGGTGGTGGGCGCAGTGGTGGTGGTAGCAGAGGTAAGCTGGTGAGGGCAGCTCCCCCAGTGGTGCTTCAGGCGGCGTGCAGAGGCCAGGCTGCGCTCTTGTCTTTAACCCTTGCCATCTCCAAACAAAGGACACAAGCCAAACCAGAGTTTACCTGATGGAGAATTGTGTCTGATAAAAACATAAGTGGTGTTTCTGCACCCAGGGTCACCTGATGAGCTAAAACTGGACCTTTTCATTTTTCATCCAAGAATCCTGAATGCAAAAAGACAGGTCCACTTGGGATGGACCAGAGCACTTTTCTCCAAGCCCCCACCCCCTGCAAGGATACCACTGCAGGCCATTAATAATAAGGAGCCTGGGGCTGAAGGGGTGGAAGGGATAGCTTGATCTATTGATGACCAGGCATTGATGGGTATTATCGGCTTATGGTGATATGATATGTTAAACCACATAATACATACAGAGCTGATGGCTTTTCATAGCCCAATCTGTGATCGTGTAGTGAGAAACTACACGATGAATGTGTTGATGTTGCCTTCAGTGTCCATCCTTAGGAGATGGTGTCCAGTAGAATGTGAGGGTCAATAGTGCAGAGTACTCTGAGAGGATAAGGAACACCAGCAGGCCCTCCGAGAGGTGTGTTAGTCAAGGTAAACTGTATGTTTCACAATATGAACCTACTTATAGTGAGGGACACACCACAAAGCTTCTCTATTGCACTTTATCGAGGAATTTCATCCCAAAATCAAGATGCAAACAGCCACGAAGGCTTTGTCAATGCTCGCTAGGAAATGCCCAATTTTAGCTTTAAAGATTCAAGCATATGCTCAGCATAATTAATGCACACGATATCATTCAGATGGTTTGTATGTACACACTCTTCAGCGGTCTCCGGGTATGCACACTGTGTCATGCTGATGTTTTGCAAGCAGAGTACAGCTGAGGTGTGATTACCATGAGCAGTGGTGGTCTTTGATTGACAGGTATACCACAGAGGGGTCTCTCCAGGGCTTCCACTTATTACATTTATGTTGCTGCAGCCCAAGTGGACTTCTTTGCAACCACTGGGAGTTAATCAAAATGACTGCTAATCTTTTGTGAGTTTAGGTATTATTACTTTATTTAGCTCGCTGTTTGTGTTTGTTAACAATTGTTGTACAAATATAAACTCCAGTTGTGAATTCATAAAAGGATCTTTGCATATATGAAGGGTGATCACTGGGGTCAAAGGTTGGCCCTGTGATTTTTAATGATTTCATCAGTGGAGCTAGTCTACTGGGGTGGGATGACACTTTTGCCATAAGTGTGATTTATATGTGTTAGGATGAATTGATAAGAACTGTAGGGTTGCTATGCAATGTGTTAGTTAATATACAATTTATACTGCAGGTTAAAACGAATGTTTCTCTTTTTACCGCTAAACATAATACACAGGTTGTTCAATATAACTTCGGCATAAAAACATAAGATGGTCATCGGTTAATTGCCCACGTGCAATGTTTTGGTGGAAAAATAAAATACCAGTGCACTTGGTCTTTGCTTGCAGATATGTGAAGTTGGAGTGAAGCAGGCTGAGGTTTATCAAGGGGTGTAGGTGTGTGTGTGTGGGGGGATCTGTTTGCTCTAGTATTGATCGATCAGGTGGATAATAATGACATCACATGATTGCAGCTCATACAGACAAATGATAAAGGAACTTTTCAAGTGATCCAATTAATGTTTTTAACGGAAGTGTAACTAATTCAGTATTTAGAATTGTATTCTTTTTTTTAGGAATTTAAAGAGAATATAATTGATATCGAGGTGAAGGACTGCATCTGCTATTTGCATGGCCTTTACTTACAAAAAAATTGGAAACAAAATAAAATACAATATTTACAAAAATTGTGTGAAAATGTAGATACATTTAGCAAACCCTGGTATTACAGCACTTCGAATAAGGTACACTGTAGCAGTACGCACTATATGAAGCAATCAGTGATACTGGACACATCTGAACTCTGGCTAGAGATCACACAGCTGGTGAAGACAATGCTTGTCATTCCCAACCAGTTAATAGATGAGGGGTCGTCATATTTGTGGACTTCAAGCACTTCGAAATATTCTGCCCACTCTGTTGAGTATCGAAGCAAAAGCTTATGAAAAGGATCTGCAAAAGAGTTAAAACTGTTGGAGTCAAGCTTTGTCCCTCTAGGTGAATGGTGCTGTTTATACAATTGTACAAAACTAACGCACATTATGAAACCCTACAGTATGAAGCCCATTATCTGGGAGTAATTAAAGAGGAACCTGAATTTTAAAGAATGCTGCGGCAAAGGACATGAACTAACCCAAGACATGAATGATCCTCTCTTATTAACACCGAGAAACCAATTTCAGGTCGTGTTGAATATTTCATTTGCACAATGTCTTCTAATAAAAGTTCAGATTGTGTTTAAACTCAGACTTCATTTGCCACAGATTTGTTTTTAATTTTAGATTTTGTTGAGTGAAGAGTTCAATGAAAGAGTCCATGCTGAGTGAGGAAACCCGCATGCGCTCTTTGTATTTCTAATAGGTTTGCACCCCTCCACCTTTGACCACATTGCACCAAACCTTGCAACAATAATGCACAGGTGTCCAACTTTGATACTGCAAAATATGATGCATTACAGTGTGGATGGATTCCCGCTGGGAACTTTATTTTTTATAAAGCACAAATTCATGATGCAGAAGGGCAGACTAATTACTGGGACTGGACAGAAACACTCATCCAGGTGTCACCAAATTATTGGACAACTGCACCTTCCCATGATTTTCAAGTCTATCAGGGAGTCGATGCTGGAATGTGCATGCGGGTAACCGGGTGAAAAGAGGGAACATGTGCAAAAAAGAAGGGTGTGGTAATTCTGATTCTGCATGTCATTCCACATTCCAAAATAATCAGTACTTTTAGCATGGGGAGCACTGTGCAATGTGTGGCAAGCTCAGGGCGCATTCATTCCTGCAAGGGCAAAATGAGGACCTGAATGTCTCAAAGAGAAGTGCAATGAATTCATGTTTTACTTTATTTTTAGGTAATTGCCTATACTTTATGATTTATATCTTGAGAAAAAACTAGCTGGTGTGTGCGTGTTTTAAATGAATAAACATATTATGGAATTAAAAAATGAAAACGAAATCACTTACAAATGTGAGAAAGTTCAGAAAAAGAAGTAACTTGGGGGCATATCAACAACGAGGCGATAGAAAATTGTCGCCGCTTTTGCGGCCGCTTTCGGCCGAAAAGCGGCGATAATTTTATCGCCTAATTAGCAAGGTCACGCTAGCGCATGAAACCTTATTTTAGCGTACGAAATCTTAATGCCCAGCTTTGCATCTCTAATGAGATGCAAAGTGGGCGTTCCTGACCTGACATGACTGGAGAAATGTCGCTAAGCGACATTTCTCCTATCATCAAGCCCCACGCTATGAAGCATAGCGGCAGGAAAAGTAGAGAAAACCCCTGTTATAGCTACTTTCCTTACGCCTGCTACAGGACTGACTTAGCCATGATATCCTATGGAAGGTGGATATCATGGCTAAATTTGTGAGCCCCTATCAGCAAGCTAATGCCACATTTCGTGAGATTATCGTTGGATTTCCAGCGATAATCTCACGTTTGGCAGTTAGCGCTAGCATTTTTATCGCTTTTGAGATAAGCGTTGCTAATAGCACGCTATCTCAGCGATAAAAATCCACGCTAGCCGGCGATAATTATCCTAGCGCTAAATGCGCTTAGCGATAATTATCGCTGGTTGTTGTTGATATGCCCCTTGGATACTAAACGTTTTGAATAATCCACATGGCATCACCTACTCTATAGGAATAATGACTAATGTGATGTGATACCGAGCTGAAACTGCCTACAGAACACACAGCTGGGAAAGTGAATACTTTCTGCTCCTCAGAAGGTTCTAGACGGAGGAAGTTTACATTAATAGATTAAACGCCCTTTGAAATGCACTCCCCACTCTGCCAAGGGTTGAAGCCAGGGCTTGTGGAAACGCAAGAGGCGAAGAAATAAAAGGAGGGAAGCTCTCCCACTCCAGCTGAATGACACTGTTCATAAAAGAGGGCATTAAATGACTCCTCATATAGAACAAAGAGGATCACAACAAAACGAACGCATTAAAAAAAAAAAAAAAACCTACAGTATGACTCTAATTACCTCGTAGTAAATGCACGTGTCTGTAAATGAAGCGGAACTTAAAAGAATGTTATGGCAGAGTAAATGATTATTATTGAAGGCATGAATGCCTCACTTTTAATTCCGAGTTAATCATTTTAGATCAATTTTAGCAGTTCATGAGCACTATGTCTACCAATATCTATCCAAATTGTATTAAACGTGAAATGTCATCCGACTTTGATTTATTTTTCATGAAAGCTTTTTTTGTTTGGAATTTAATGCAATAATCTACGTTGTGGGTATATTAAAAACAGCATGGCATTTCGCAATGCATAAGTGCTGGCTTTCCATTCACTTTCGACTGTAAGTGCACCTTTCATCTCTAATTATAATACGGTCTTAGTCTCTTTGCTAAGCACTTGATTTAATTACAAATGAAACGTTTCTCTTGTGTTGCCAAATTGGACAATACTCATCTACAGATCAATAGCAAAGCACTTCTAGCTGTAACGTTTGTTAAAGTGGAATTTGTCCCTGTATGCTTAGAGAAGGAAGGTCCATTCACAGTTAAGGTTATCACAGCACAACACTCCATTCTAAGAGCTCTTTTCACGTTACCGATAACAGTGCCACCTCCAAGCCCATCATGTGGCCAGTCTGCACCAAAACTTTACAATAATCTTCAGGAATCTCACATTGGCACATCCAAATTTGTTGCAGTTGGGCAGGAGTGTAAAAGATAAGGTGGCTGAGGAAAAGAATTTAAATTCATTATCGCAATGGAATTTCCTATAGGTAACTTTCCCTACGTAAAACTCAACTTTGAGACTTTGATTCGGAGTTGTGGGTTAGTATGCAAATTGAGTGCAGGCACTTCTTGAGACTGATCTATGTATTCCAGGTTATAGGGTAGTCACGCACACCTGCAAGATTTCCCGATCCATATTTTGCAAAGAAACGTACATGAAACTTTACGATGCGTGTATTTACCCTGCATGACTTTACCCCTGCAGGCATTACAACTTGTAGACCTTTACAACACATTGTAATGTCAGGTAAGGCTTTACAACGCATGCCTTTACTGCACATTGCTGTTGTAAAATCTGATATTCATTAAAACCTTTGTTTTTTGGGTGAATTTCTATGGTTTTTCAATGATATTTCCTAACTATAACGTCCCTTTAACCTTTGATTTTTTTCAGTGAATATATATATCTCAGTTTACATCCCTGTAACCTTTCTTTTTTTCAGTAAATATATATCTATATTCACTGAAAAAAACAAATGTTACAGTCATATATTATAGTTGGGAAATACCTTAAAAAACGGTAGAAATTCACTAAAAACCAAAGGTTTCGGGGACATTATTGCTAGGTTTAGATTTTACACCTAAGGTAACTCTAACTGGCACCCCCGCCATGCACAGTTTTCTCATGAAAATCTTTACAGCAAATGTTGCAGTGATATTATCAATGATGGCATAGAAGATATCATAAGTGATGTAATTAGCAGGGCATGGTGTGGTTGCAAGTTGTAGCTACCTTAGAGCACAAGGAACCCCATCACCCAGCCCTGGCCAAATAACTATGGGGCAAGAGGCCACGCTCCCCCTCCCCAGGCCAATTTCAACCCTGGAAATCCTATTCCTTGGGGCCTCCCCAATAATGGGTGGGTGCCCTGGATCCCACCCAGGGCAACCACTTTACCATTGTTGGGTGTTGCCGGGTGAGCCCCAAAGACCCCACTGACCCAGCCGGCTCCAGAAGGAGCAGGTATTGCTCCCACCTGCAGTGGGCAGTTAAAAAGGCAGTTCCTGCAGGCAGGAGCAATTTTTTAATCTGACTCCTTGTCCGCTTTACAGTGGACCGGGAAGCAGATGAATAGATGGCTCCCAGTAGGTGGGAGCATTTTTCATGCTCCTGCCTGTAGGGAGAGGACTTTGTGTTTGCTCTCCCTAAGTGGGAGCTTTGCAATTGGTCCCGCCAAAAGAGAGCAAACACAGGTTTTCCTGCTGGCACCCGTGCGGGCAGTGAAACCACTATGTCCAATGGGTGGACACCACAGGACATAGCAGGAGCCAGCCCTGGCCGATGGGGTGCCCAAGATCATCACTGGCTCTGAGAGGTATGCTGTGTGCCCCCCCCCTCCCCTTTTCTGTGCTCAGCCCAGCCTCAGAGTACCTGGGGAGTGGTTCCACACGCCCCCTTTCGCCCCATTCCAATTTTGGCCGGGCCCTGGGGTCTCTGGGCTAAATATGGCCCAGGGAGGTGGGTTGCACAGTTCCCGCCCCCATTTTTCAATTTGGCCGGTACACAGGGGATGGAGTCTGTAAGTGTGCTGGCAGCCCCCTGCCCGTTTATATATGTGATGGGCTCTGGGGGATGGGACTCATTGGGTCATAATCAGCCTTGTGAGGGGACTACGTGCACCCCTCTTCCCCCCATAAATAAATTATCCCAGAACGTGGGCGTCTTGGTTTAAAAAAAAAAAAAAACTTTCCCAGAGATCAGTGAATCCTCGGTGAATTTGCTGGAAAAAAAAATATTTTTGTCTACCGGCGGGGTCCATGTGGGACCTTACTACCAGATCTAGGGGGGATCAGAGTATTCCTACACTGCCCCTTTGTGTTTTTTTGTGTTGTCTCTTGGGACTAAGCCGAGTCCGAATCCCAAGATGGCTGCCAACGCTTCCTGGTTGAAGTGTTGGAAGCCATTCTGATATCAAGAGATCTGTTGGATCTCTGATGGATTCACGTCCCCAGATATCTTTAAATCTTTTTTCTTAATACTACTGAATGGATTTACATCAAATTACGAAAGGGTTTTTTCTGGACCAAGAGCTATTTTCTGCTGAATTTTGGTGTGATTCTGTTCAGTGGTTCTGGCTGTGGTCATGTTCAAAATACCTAAGGGAAATTGCAAGGGGAATATGCATCCCCCCGGTACTTTTTCTCGGGCCTTGCTTGATGAATTACTCTGAAACTTTCTAAGCAGCAGCTGCAGTGAAAGCCAGCTAGTTTTGAAAATTTCATGAAGATTCGTCAAATGGTGCCAAAGTTACTAGCAAAACAAAAAATGCTTTTCCTATGGCAAGTAGGTATTCACTATAACTACCTAGTCATGACCGCCTCCAGGCAATATATATATATATTTATTTATTTTTTTTTTTTTCAAGAGAATGTCCGCTGAACGCCGCACGCCTGCACACAATGCCGGTGCCTGCCGTGATAGCAGTAACCACAAATTTGAAAGTAAATCAATCCGATAGGAATGAGGCGGCACACCGTCCTGATGTTTTGGGTGTTTTAATCGCTCACCAACAACAACGCGTTTCAGCCGTAAAACGGCCTTTGTCAAGAAACGCGTTGTTGTTGGTGAGCAATTAAAACACCCAAAACATCAGGACGGTGTGCCGCCTCATTCCTATCGGATTGATTTACTTTCATATATATATATATATAATTCACTTAAAAAACCATAGGTTTCACACATGTTATAGTTAGCTGGACATTTCACTCGTAAAAAAACCAATGAAATTCCCCCGTTATAGTTAGTGCAGGCAACTATAACTCACGCGACCGCAATCCTCTGCTGATGACGTCAGATATTACATCACAGATGACATATGTGTCTTTATGAAAAATAAATATTTGTAATATATGTATAGCTAAAGATTAATGGAAGAAGACATGGGTAAATAAGTGTCTAAATACACTGATGTAATATCTGACGTCATCAGCAGAGGATTGCGGTCGCGTGAGTTATAGTTGCCTGCACTAACTATAACGGGGGAATTTCATTTTTTTTTTATGAGTGAAATGTCCAGCTAACTATAACATGTGTGAAACCTATGGTTTTTTAAGTGAATTTGCAAGGTTTTTTAAATGCTAATTCGTAACTATAACGTGTGTGAAACCTATGGTTTTTTCAGTGAATATATAAACATATAAATATAATCTGCATATCTATATAAATATAAATTCATGCAAACATATACATATATGCATACATATGCATGGTATGTACATGAAAGTTTGAAAAACTCTAATACAAGCAAAGCTAAAAAGCCACCTAATTACAAACAGAATTGCTTTAACTTAAACGAGGGCGAGACCTATTGCATTTTCAATGCTTGTTTACTTTGGTTCCATCAAGAAGGCATTCAGATGTGACACTTTTGCCATAAATTCTGAATGGTAGCACTCTAGTTCCTCATTAGATCACTGTAGTAAAGCTACTGCTCACCAGGGAAGTCTGCTGCTGGTATTCAAAGTGCATGTTTCAGTCTGCATGTCAGAACTTTTTAATGAAATAGAAGAGGATTTGAGAAGTCAAAATGTGCCCTAAGTTTTCTTTCTGCAGCACTAGTCATAATTTCTATGGCAAAATGAACCCTCTCATTTTGTTCCTTTGCAAATTAAATGTTTTAAATGTTACCACTTTATTCCAATCAAGATGGCTGCAGGTGTGCAATACCTTTGTCATAAGTAAGACTGTTAGCGCTCTAGTTGTTCTTTAAAACACTCTGGGATTTCTGTCATTGGGCTATACTTGGGCTACATCTCGGTGATATTTGTGCTACATTTGGGCTCTTTTGTCTCTGGTGGCCATCTTGGGAGACTTGTTATGAAGTTTCCTAATTTCCTCATTTACTGCAGTCTCCTCAGTAGGCATACTGTCAGTTTTTTTACTTCAGATGTGTCACACATTTGCCATAAATTCAGAATGTTAGCACTCTAGTTGCTCATTAGATCACTGTAGTAAAGCTACTGCTCACCAGGGAAGTCTGCTGCTGGTATTGAAAGTGCATGTTTCAGTCTGCATGTCAGAATTCTTTAATGAAATAGAAGAGGATTTGAGAAGTCACTCAAAATGTGCCCTAATTTTTCTTTCTGCAGCACTAATCATACATTCTATGGCAAAATGAACCCTCTCATTTTGTTCCTTTTTAAATTAAATGTTTTAAATGTTACCACTTTATTCCAATCAAGATGGCTTCAGGTGTGCCATACCTTTGTCATAAGTAAGACTGTTAGCGCTCTAGTTGTTCTTTGGAACACTCTGGGAAGCTGCAGTAGAACACAAATGAATCAACTGACAGTCTCTGCCCTTGTTGGATGTACATGTTTTACTGAGAATGTCAGACTTCATTCTCACATGACTGAGAAAGATAATGTGAATTTACAGAAAATATGCTCTCAGTTTAGCTTATAGATCACCTTCCAAACCTCTGTGGGAAAAGCATGTGAAAATAGTTTTCTCTCAAACATGATTCATGATATCCCAGCAGAAGGCTTTTTCACATGGTAAAATCACCTTAGAACATACTACAATTCCTAAAATGAGTATGGTACCATCAACAAATGATTTATAATGTAACTAAAGTCTTAAAACCACCTATTAACTGCAATGCGTTTTAATGAGGTGCTATCATGTATATTGGTCCCAAGATGGCTGCCAACACTTCTTGGATGAAGTCCTGACAGCCAATCAGATCTCACAATGAGATGTGTGGTTAGGCTCCGCCCAGATATGTATATGATTTTACTTTTGATTTTCTCAGGAACTACTGAACGGATTTACACCATATATGTAAAAGGCACATGCCTGACCTGAGGACTACCTCTTTGCCAAATTTCAAGTAATTCTGTTCTGCCGTTCTGGCTATAGCTGTGTCTAAAGGTCCTATGGAAAAATGCATGGGGAAAACGCGTTTTGGGACCCCCTTTTTTCTCGGCCCCCGCTTGACGAATCACCCCGAGACTTTCAGGGTAGGAGCTGAACGGAGCGCCCCATTAGGTTTGAAAATTTCGCGAGGATTCGTCAACCGGCGCCAAAGTTATTCAAAATAGAATTTTGAGATTTCCTATGGAAACTAGGTTGTAACTATAACTATCTACTGGCGACCGCGCAAAAATTAAAAATAAATACATAACTTAGCAATTAAAAAACCGTACAAATTCACTGAAAAAACCATAGGTTTCACACACGTTATAGTTAGGAATTAGCATTTAAAAAACCTTGCAAATTCACTGAAAAAACCATAGGTTTCACACATGTTATAGTTAGCTGTACATTTCACTCGTAAAAAACCAATGAAATTCCACGTTATAGTTAGATCAGGTAACTATAACTTGCGCGACCGCAATCCACAATGTGTAATTTCAGATGTCATCATTGATGTCATGAGTGATGTCACTGACTATGTCATGAGTGATGTTCTATGTGACGTCATCAGCAGTTTATTGTGGGCGCGCAAGTTATAGTTACCTGATCTAACTATAACGTGGAATTTCATTGGTTTTTTACGAGTGAAATGTACAGCTAACTATAACATGTGTGAAACCTATGGTTTTTTCAGTGAATATATATATATATATATATATATATATATATATATATATATATATATATATATCCAGAACAAAGTTTTACACATTTAGGAGAACCACAAACTTAGGCAGGTATATTTTCGTTTTAATTGTAGAAGCTGCTTCGTAGTAGAAAGGAAACTTGCCAAAAGATTAGCAGCCTGACGCGTTTCATGCCTAACAGCATTTCATCAGAGGCAGTTCGTTATGATTCTCCATGCAGCAAAATGGCAGTACTTATCTCTCCAGCCACCCGCCTCAGTGGGCGTCGGCTCCCGCTGAGCCTGATGGTCTCTGTAGTGCCATAAATACAAACTCCAGTGAGCTGCTTGCACAAAGAAAATTAAAACGTTCAAAAACCCCAGTGGGTATGGAAAAGTGTCCTTTTCATACTTCGTGCATCTTATAACTCCCACATAACGACCTCCTGTCCGCTTTGCTGGTTGTCGGGTGACTCCAACGCGGTCCTCTACACTGTGGCAGGGCTTCTCCCACGCCCGGGACCAGCCGTTTTAAATCCAGAACAAAGTTGTACCCATTTAGGAGGGCCACACACTTAGGCAGGTATATTTTCGTTTTAATTGTAGAAGCTGCATCGTAGTAGAAAGGAAACTTGCCAAAAGATTAGCAGCCTGACGCGTTTCATGCCTAACAGCATATATATATAAATTTGCCTTCTCAGATTGCTCTCTTACCAAGAATGACCGAGCCCAAATCCGTAAGCGTGATAGAAGTAATTTATTAAGTTTGCCATAACTTAATAAATTACTTCTATCACGCTTACGGATTTGGGCTCGGTCATTCTTGGTAAGAGAGCAATCTGAGAAGGCAAGTTTATAATTGAGGTTCGCTACCTCGACCGACGCCCGCCGCCATTCAAGAGGCTGAGGAATCGCGAACATTGTTTGGGGATATATATATATATATATATATATATATATATATATATATCAAAACAAATTAGAGGCCCATTGTTCGCAGAAAACGGCATTTATTGAACGTCTTTGCACTGCAGATTCCTCCCAATTGCCTAACGTTTCGGCCTCGTCCGGCCTTGCTCACAGGCAGAAGGACAAACTTTACAAACTGCATATTGCACACCTGCGTGCTTTTAAGTTCTTGTGACTCACGTGACTAGTTCAGGAATACAAGTTCCAGAGTGCACCGCCAGTAAAGTTAGTGTAAGAACTGGAAGTCCTCATTACTTTATGCAAAAAATACCATCGTACCTGCATAGCGGTGCCACCCGTGTTGGAAAATACACATAAAGCCAGGTGAGTAGATATTATTTTCGCACAATGTTGCAAAATATTCAAATGGCGTAGAATAGAAACGAAGTCCAGCCAGCACGATCATAGACGAAAGTTCTTCATCCAGAATCCCTTCCAACGCGCTTTCCCTTTTCGCCACATTGGCGTCACCTCGGTAGGTAGGGTGCATGTGTGGGTCATGCTCCTCCATCAGTTCCAAAGCAAAAGTCTCTCGTTACTGGAGCCCCCGACCCTTCAGGGCGGCCTCTAAACAATGGGCACGGAGCAGCCCATCCACTCAACAGCAAAACAAATTAGAGGCCCATTGCTGGCAGAAAACGGCATTTATTGAACGTCTTTGCACTGCAGATTCCTCCCAATTGCCTAACGTTTCGGCCTCGTCCGGCCTTGCTCACAGGCAGAAGGACAAACTTTACAAACTGCATATTGCACACCTGCGTGCTTTTAAGTTCTTGTGACTCACGTGACTAGTTCAGGAATACAAGTTCCAGAGTGCACCGCCAGTAAAGTTAGTGTAAGAACTGGAAGTCCTCATTACTTTATGCAAAAAATACCATCGTACCTGCATAGCGGTGCCACCCGTGTTGGAAAATACACATAAAGCCAGGTGAGTAGATATCATTTTCGCACAATGTTGCAAAATATTCAAATGGCGTAGAATAAAAACGAAGTCCAGCCAGCACGATCATAGACGAAAGTTCATATATATATATATATGTGTATATATAGTAGTTATTATTAGGACCTACTTGCTGTAGATGGAGGGTTTTTTGGTTTGCTAATATCTTTGTCCCTGTATGATGAATCTCATAAAACCTTTGCGAAAGAACTTTCTCAACCTCGGCTCCTTCCTGGAATGTTTCGGGGTGATCCATCAAGCAGGGCTGAAAAAAGAGAGAGGTCTCAAAACATACAATCCCCATGCAGTTTCCATAGACTTCTTTAGGCAGGACTCCAGCAAAAACTGCTCAATGGAATTACACTAAATTTGGCAGGAAGCTAGATCTTGGTCCACAAATGTTGCTTTTTGTGATTTGGTATAAATCCATTCAGTAGTTTTTGAGAAATTAAGGCTAAAATATAATTGTACATTTTGACAGTTGGGCTCCCAAGATTCCAACGACACTCACGCGAGAGCACAACATGAAAAATGGAGTCCTTTGATTGGTCGAGAGGCCAGTTTTTCCCATGAGCCTTCACGCTCTCGCCTATGAGTCCCATGTGAGTGAGCACTCTGATTTGCGGGCTGTTGGAATGGTATAAATGAAATGTTGTTGTCATTACTGTTTACTGTGAAAAATTGGAGGTGTAGAAAGGAAGTAAAAAAGCTGTATAAGGGGGCAACAGAAAGGCATGCTGTCCCCCTAGATGCCGACAGGAGGTGTCTAAGGGATAACTACTGTGAAGAAAATAAATCTATATATTTTTTTAACTTTTGTTTGTTATATCGCGGGACTATTGTGTATTGTGAATAGTAAAAATCAGTAGATGAGTTCTCAATACACTCTATTAATAGGAATGCAAATTGTGGCCCTTGCTATTGAGAGGAAGTGTGTAAGGCATAAGTACTGTGATGAGTAGACGGTTAATTCTTTTTCTTTTTTGAATGTTATTATCTCGTGAGACTTTCACTGGATTGTGAAAAGTAGGAAGGAGTAGGCGATGTTTAATACACTCTGCTATGCATACTTGCTACTATAGGAAGGAGTTTTACGGGAGATGGTGTTAGCTCATTGGCTTGGAAACAGTTATAAATAGAGCTAAGGCTCACCCACACATCCTCCTACACACACCCGTCATCTGAGATAAATAACTGACAGTAAAGGCTTGTCCCTCGCCACACCCTGCTACACACACCCCTCATCTGAGAGAGAGGTCTGCAAGGAGAGTCCCTCCACAAACCCTACTATTCAAACCCATTACTACAAAGTAGAGTCTCAGCAGAGAGGAGAGTCCCTACACACACCCTACTATGCACACCCATCAATTGAGAGAGAGGTCTCAGCAGAGAGGCCAGTTCCTCTACACACCTCACTATGCACTCCCATCAGCTGGGAGAGATGTCTCAAAGGAGAGCCCAGTCCCGCCCCAAACCTTACTACACATACCCATCATTACAGAGTGAGGTCTTACCAGAGAGGCCAGTCCCTCCACACACCCTACTATACTTGCCTATCATCTGAGAGAGGGGTCTGAAAGGAGTGGCCAGTCCCTCCCCAAAACTGTGATTTGAGAGAGAGGTCTGAAAGGCCAGTGTATCCACACACCCTACTACACATACCTGTCATCTGAGACAGAGGTCTCAGTGGAGTGGCCAGTATCTCTCTGCACACCCTACTATGCACACCCTTCGTCTGATAGACCGGTCTGACAGGAGAGGCTACTCCATGTAGTCACTCTAATATGCACACCTGACACCTCAGAGACAGGTCTGAGAGGAAAGGGCAGCCCCTCTCCACTCACTGCTATGGATGCCCATCCTCTGAGACAGAGGTTTTCAAGGAGAGTTTACTCCATCCACACATGGTACCATGCACACCTTTCATAGAGGTCTGAAAGGAGAGGCAAGTCCCTCCCCACTCACTACTACACAAACCTGTTATCTGAGAGAGAGGTCTCAAAGGCCAGGCTAGGCCAGCCCCACCACACACCCTACTATGTACCTTTTATGCTAGAGAGGAGTGTCAGCTGAGAGACCAGTCCCAGAAAACACCCTATTATGTACAATTATCATTTGAGTGAGGGATTTGAAAGCAGAGGGTAGTCCCTCCTCATAATCCTGTATGCACACCTATTATTAAACAGAGGGTTCTCAGGGGAAAGACGAGTGCTACCCATATACTATTTTCCCAAAATTGTGTTGTGATCCTACGATATTCTTGCAAGACTTGAGTGCAAGCTTTAGGGAGTAAGGCTTGCTGCAGGAGGCTTGTGCAATCCCACAAGACACTCGCGAGACCCGTATGAAAAAGTCCTGAGTCTGCCATGAGGTGTTTTGCAATCCCACGATACTCTTGCGAAATTACTGGGCCTGTCATGAGGTGTTTTGCAATCCCACAAATGTTTTGTGAGATCGTATGTGCGAAGTAATTAAAAAGAGACAAATCTCAACCAATAGTTACCATTTTATTACATGATTGACGAAATGCTGTGATGTGATTGGCTGCAGAACCAGAGATAGCTAGGCTTGTCCTTGGTGCTTTGGAGGAGAAGGAAGTCTCTTTGAGTTGTGCTCAGCAGATGTGACTTAATTTGGAGCTGAAAGAGGCTGGTAAGACCAAGATAAAGGCAGCTGACCGCAGGTCACCGCACCTATCCCGTGTCCCCAAGCAATTACCAATACAGAGATTCAATCCTGTGTGTGCACAAAATGTCAGCACCTGCTGCCAAGATGCCACCCTAAAAAAAGAACATTTCAAATTTAAATCAAATAAAGGTGCGCCACAAATAATAACATAATAAAGAAATTTTAAGAAGGGATTCCAGAGTGTATTCAATTCTTCTTTTTTATTTTCTTATTCTTCTAAAAACCATCGACGAATTTACAGCAGAAACAGCCAACGCGTTTCATCCATAGCAATGGGCTTCTTCAAGGCTGTAAAGGCAATATCAGAATATGTTCGAAAGTAATGTCATTGTTAAAAGTGCAAACATCATTCATAGTCTCAAGCACATGTAGATACGAGTCAGCAAATCATTGACCCCAAAAAAACAGATGATGAGGAATTGTTATTGTCCATAGGCTTTCCTATAGTGTTATACAGTAAGATATTCGGACAGCCACATAATTCTGTTGTTGTATGTCAATGAAAGGGGTCCATCCACCCCGTTGTGGCACTCAAATTGGTGCCGTAGACCGCAAATGGACAGCCGTCTAGTACTCTCCATGTACCAAAGTGGAAAGACACTGGTGCCTTCATCTGCATCCAGAAAGAACTCCAAGTTCATGTATTTAATCATAAATTTTATAAACTTTGTTGTGAAGTGTCAGGAAGTGTACTAATGTTGGTAAACTTATTCTACACCATGTTTACAGAGTGAAAAGCTGTTTGGGGAGGTGTGAATGGGTTAAATTTAGCTTGTGAGAGGTACACATGTGAGCATGATTTGCAAACTGTGCTAGAAAAGGAATTGTTTCCACTGTATATACTTGTAAGTAAAGGAAGCAGTGTTTCATACATTACAAAACAAAGAATGTAATAATACAAGCTCTTTTCATTTTATAATCCTGATTGTACATATATTTTAGCCCTATCTTTAACATTATTCCTTTAATTGTATGATAAATTAAAACCTTTACAATATTTATAGAGAAAGCAAAGAATTTGCAATAAATAGTTTAAGCAATAAACAGATACATTAATGCAGCTGAAAGAGTATCTTGTATTATAATTAATATCACAAATATGCTTGTTAGACTATACAATGCATAAAAAGTGCCTTTAAAAAGGATGTCTAGAGGATTACTTATAAGGCTCTAAATAAAAGCCTGACATTAGCAGCAGGTGTTTAAAGTGATCAACAGTGACTAGGATAACCATAAAGTGCAGATATTCTAGAAAGGACCTAAGGTCCTAGCTGCGGGCATATGCAATGGCACGGAAACATAAAGTGCCTAGTGATAACTAAAATACAAATAGAATATGACTGCCTGGTCAAGTGCTAAAGATGAAGAGATTCAATATTAAAGAAACATAAAAAAGACCCTAAATAAAAAACATTGATGATGGCCGTAGAGCACATAAGAATTTCACAAGTTCAAAGAGAGGACACTGCTTGCCATCAGTGGCTTGCTGAGGTAAAGTTTGTCTTTCCAGAGTAAATCTAGTGAGTCTTTTAAAGTTCTTTGAGGAGTTCTTGTAGTAGGCTGGTAAACTTGCTAAATTTGGTCAGGTCACTTGGCTCTGTCATTGGGAAGATAAAATTCCTGACCTCATTGCAGGTTCTTATTCTGTGGGCAAAAAAAAACAGTTTTAACAGGGTGCACCTGATGTGCATCCGCACTGGGTAGCAACATAATAAATGGTTAAATGATTTAGTTTTATAACCACAGAACATAAGGTGGTTATTCAAATAATCATTGAAAGGAAGGGCCACTTTGGGTTTATTTCTTTGATCTGGAGGCCCATCAATCTTGCAGCCATGATTTGCTTAAAGCAAGCTTTTCCAATCGAACACTGAAGGTATGGTTGTGAACTCAGACAGGGTGGGTGCTTATTGACATAGGATGCATTCACTGCTTCTATAACCATTGGGAGCTACAGTTTAGCCAAATCACACAGCATTGACAATGATTTTGTCTGTTTTTTCAAGATGGTTTTGAGTGCTGTATGTGTGAGCAAATGTTTGTTCAGTTTGACTGCTCTATTTTGAGGGTACCAAGTGATTTTTAGATAGTTGGTCTGAGTCACAGATGTGAAGGTGAGCTAATTTTAAAGTGTTGGATGGGACCTTAATGTACCTTAAAGTAATATTTTAGGAAGGCACAATGTTAGCCCACATTTGGCCCTCCATGCCGAGTTCCAATCTGATCATACAGCCTCTTGTGTATTGGGGTAGCCTAAAGACCCTCATGTATGCTTTAAGTTGCAGTGTTTCTGCTATTTTAGTGAATTGTCCCAGAAAAAGCCTTGTGACCATGATTGAACTTAGGTAAGAGGGATGCCCTAAGTACCAGTCATATTGGGACGGCAGAAGGGCTTTCTAATGCATTGTTGAGCTGGCAGAGTCTGGTGAAAATAAGTTAGGCCTTTGCATTGAGGTGGTTCAAATTAATTTTAATTCCTACATTTGCAGACAGCCACACACCCACATGGTTGTACGATTTTGTCCCTCTAATTTTTAGAGGGCCCATGCTCCAGTAATTGGTTAATTTCTTGAACATCCACCCAAAGATTCTAACTGTTGTCTTTGACTCATTTGCCATCATTTTATTTACCTCATTGTACTAATGGAGGGCTTTTAGAGCTTTCTGGATCCCAATCCAGGAGTGATCCAGGATAACAATGCATTTTGTAATATTGTTACCTTGGAGTCTCCAATTTTTGGCGGGATTAGTTTAGTTTGTTTTAGAGTCAAAGACATATCCGTAGTATACAGGTTAAATTATAAGGGAGCGAGGATGCAGCCTTGCTTTAGTCTGTTGTCCACTGGGATTTTCCTTGTTATGACCGTCAGTGATAACTTGACCCTCACCCAGGTCAAGGTGTATAGTGATTTTATTGCCTGGAGCAAGTTATTCGGAAGGTCCTAGCCCTGTAGTTTCCTCCATTGGTTATTCCTGTCCACCGAGTCAAATGTGGTGGAATAGTCGACAAAACATGTATAGAGGGGAGAAGACTTTTGGCTTGTAGCTTGGTGTATTAGATAGGAAATGCAACTATATTGTCCGTGGTTGAGGTGTTCGCCCTAAAGCCAGTTTGGCAAAACTGAACATTTTCATTTGCTTCCAGCTGGCACTCCAGTTCTTTTAGGAGTACGGAGGTGTACGCCTTTTCTTTGATGTCAAGAAGGGCGATAAGGCGATAGTTGGCTGGATCATGCCTATCTCCCTTCTTGAGTATTGGGTGAACCCCTCCAACTCTCCAGTACCTGCCAAGTAACCGAGCATGTGTGATACAGTGGAAGGAGTATGGTGGACCACAGGTCGTTGTAATTCTTGGAGGCTTGGACTGGAATGCTGTGTATGCCAGAAGCTCCTGTTGCTCTGATTTTATGCAAAATTTTCAAAATAGCATTGGCCGTGATCATTGGCTCTTAGTTCAGGATGTCAGCTGAAACACGATTTGCTCGAGGAAAAGACACTTGTTATATTTGCTACATATAACTTGTTTACGTGTTGTGTCTACTGGGATTCATTAATTGCAATAATTCTTGGGCTTTCCTGACACATTTAATTTTTGATGTATCTCCATAAGTCAGCCTGACTACGTTTGCCCATTAAAGAATACATATGTAGCCATTCTTTTTAAATGTATTAACGTTTTGAGGACCCGACCAATTGCTTGTGTTGTTTTGTTAGGGCCTGCAGCTTTGACCGCAGTTTTGTTTTGTTTGGCAAGATATGTGTTTTTGGCATCGTTTCCAAAACCTGTGGAAGCGGTACATCCTTTCCAATCTAGGGCATTTTTTTAGAAGGTTTAGTTGGAGGCTTCAGAGGGGCGGGTGCGGGACCTAGGGTTAAATGATATGTTATGTAATATGTTATAGGGAATTTATAGAGTGCACGTACCCCATTAGGTCTCATGGCACTAAGATAATAATAATATATATGTGACTCCGCTGGCGAAACTGGCAAAGCACCATGGTTTTTCCCTTGTGTCATACGCCGATGACACACAAATCATAATTTCCATATCCTCTTCAGGAAATGTGCCCTCAGCCAGGTTTCACAACTGTCTGGCCCACATTATTCAATGGATGAACCTCAATTATCTCAAATTGAATACTCAGAAGACGGAGGTGATGGAGTTCGGCTCCGGTCCTCCCATCTGGAACCCTGACTGGTGGCCGGCAGAGGCAGGAGCCTGTCCACTCCCTGTGACCAAAGTGAGAAACCTGGGTGTGGTGTTTGACACCCAGCTCAGCTTTATGGGACAGATAAATTAGGTTACCTCTGCGTGCTACTTCACTTTAAGAATTGTGGGGAAGATCTACTGTTTTTCCCGATGGAGTTGAGAAAAACGGTGGTGATAGCACTCGTTCTGTCTCAAACTGATTATTGCAATGCTCTTTATCTTGGGGCGTATAAGAGACAATTGTACAAATTGCAATCCCAACAGAATGCAGCTGCCCGGACTCTACTGAACCTTCCTAAATATTGACATATATCTGGGGCCAAACTTCACTGGCTCCCTGTCAAGAAGCGAATTGAATTCAAGGTGCTTTGTTTGGTTCATAAAACCTTACATGGTGGAGGACCCACAGAATATCTCAAATTATTCCAATGGTACACTCCGGGTCGTTCCCTGAGGTCAGCAAACCAAGCACTAGCTAAGATCCCAAGAGTCAAGAAGACAAAATGGGGTGGCAGATGTCTCTCTTATTTAGTTCCCAAACTATGGAACCAGTTGCCACTTAATATCAGATCTCTATCGGTCCACACACACTTTCGAGCCTGTCTGAAAACTTAGCTCTCTCCTATTAAGTAACAACCTTTTCTTCCTGGGCTTACCTATATCTCTGATATCTTAGCGCCAAGAGTCCTCGGCAATCGAGTGCTTTATAAACTTTTACTTACTTTACTTACTTAGCTGCCAGTCAGAAATAATGAATCAAAGGCTTATCTGAAAAGCCAGGTTTTCAAAAGCTTCCTAATGCCCAAGTAATTGGAAGATGATCTAATGTCTGGAGGAAGAGTATTCCAAGTATAATGCGTCAATGCAGAGAAATTAGCCCCCCTTAGCCTATTTGTTTGACTTCTTGGGACTGTGAGTAGATTCTGAAGGGCGGATCAGAGATTGCAATTTGTGGTATAATGCTGGACGATAAAAAAGCATGGCTTTTGCTGTGAAGAGATTTGAAAGCAAGGCATGCTGTTTTAAAGGTAGTTCTCTGAACTACAGAAGATCATATAGGCTCCTCTATCCCTCCAGCCCTTTTGGTTGCCCACTACCATAAGGTATACGTGCTAGACAAAGAATTTCCCACTCACCAGGGTGACTCCGATAAACTGTACCCATTTGAGATCCGGTTTGAGTATGAGGAGGTCTATGAGGCCATTATGGGTAGCCCGTCCAACAAAGCACCTGAGCCAGATTGGATACCCATGGATATATACAAGGCTGAACCACACCTTTAGGCTTCAGTTCTGACTATCGTCCTTAATGCTGTGACTCAGCTAGGCCTACCGCTGACTTGGAAATCTGCTACCATAGTCCAAGTGTTCAAGAAGGGAAATAGGCAGGACCCTACCTGCTATAGACTATTCTCCCTGTTAAGTTCAGTGGTAAAGGTGATTGGGCGTATTGTCCTTCAGCGAGTGGAAGCTTGGGTCCAGGCAAACGATATTATCTGCCTTGTCCAATAGGGATTCAGGGAAGAGATGGGAACACTGGAACAATGCCTGAAACTTAACTTTATCATAGGGAAGTATGTTGTGGCGAAGCAGGGGTCCATTTTCCTTGCATTTATGGACCTTACTAGTGTCTTCGACTGGGTGAACAGGTCCAAGCTTTGGGATATTCTTGGGGAAATGGGACTGCTAGCTCAGTTGATCATTTTCTTAGAGCTCTAAACACAGACGTAAATGCCTGCAATAGATTCGGTACAGAGTGGGAGCCAACTAAATCTTTTAGCCTCCCACGGGGGGTCAGGCAGGGATGTGTGTTGGCTCCAATATTGTTTTTATTATATATTAATAGCCTGAACAACTACCTGAGCAAAAATGCGGTTGGTCTGCCTAGGGTAAAGTCGGTCAGCGTGCTCACCCTGGTATACGCCGACGACGCCGTATTGATGGCCTGAACGGCCAATGGGTAAAATTGCTGGTTGACAAGTTTTTTAAGTTCATGTACGATATTGACCTAGATACAAACATCTCAAAGACCCATTATATGGTCTGCTGGAGGAAGAAAGCTAGAACACAACCCACTGACATCAAAGGGCACAAAATTACTAGAGTTTCTACCTTTCCCTACCTGGGGGTATAATTTGACTAACAGAATTACTGGCTTTCTTGCATTTCCAGTCACTGTTCCAAGTTCACACAAGCTTGATGTGCCCTATTTAGATGGTCACTGTTGGTGGGTCACAAGCCCATCTTGCCGCTGCTGCAAATCTACAGAATGAAATATCTCCCAGTCCTGACTTACAGTGCATCCATTTTGGGGTACCGTAAGTGTAGGGTGATCCAGTTAGGAGAGAACCGATTCTGTCGAAAAATCTGGGGCTGGGCCCAAACAGTTCCTCGAATGCAACCCACGAGGAACTGGGTTTGAACTATGTGGAGAATCAGGTTAAACTGGCTCCACTGTTACTCTGGATATCTGTTTGGGTCGACTGGAGACTGTGGCTCAACAGGAGTGTGATTGAGGACTGCATGGAATGCACGTATGGCCATAAAATACAGTGGATTAATTATATAAAATCTGTTGCCCGTTCGCATGGATATTTTTAATCTGGCACACCTCCTTAAAAAGGGTGATCGTGGTCTTCTTAAGGAATTCATTTTAAATAAGTTTAAAGATGACAAGGGAGCCTGGGCATTGGAGAAAAACTGCTGCTGAAATCCGTTGTTGAAGTTGAACCATATCTCACAGCATTTAAACATCCCAGGATCATCTCATTGCTTACTAAATTTCGACTGGGTACTATTTGTACAATGATCTGTTTTCCTACGGGTCAATTTTTTTAACTTGCCCTTGTGATGACAGTTCACCCCAGACCTTGGTACACCTGGTTTTATTCTGTAAATACTATGAATTCTTGAACAAAAGTTGCTTGCTACCACTTTTAAAAGCGAGGGGTGTTACCCAGTTTCGCCCTGCCTTTTTACATTTACAGTTATTATCTGATCAGGTGGTAATGTTGGCGGTCACTGCTTATTTAAAGGGTGCCTTACACTGGAATAAAATATTGTGCGCTTAGTGTATAACTTTGTTTATGTTAGGCTAGACTGTTAAATCTACAAGGTTCTTAAATGCTCACACATTGTTTTTTCCAAAGAAATTGTACTGTGTCGTGCCTTAATAAAGCTTTTTAATGTTTTTAATGTGGCTTTTATGTACATGTTTTTATCTTTTAGGATTATTATATGTAATCAAATAAAGATTAATTAGCACACATTTTATTACACAGTAGTTGTTCATATAGTTTCTTAATATAGTTGCTGTTTTGTATTGTTGTTAAATGGTTTTGTTGTAATAAAACAAGTTTAAAGTTACATTTGATTTCTTTCTTTAACACTTATTATAAAATTTTATTTCATTATAGTATTGCAATAGTAACTAAAACTGGTAGTTCTCAACAAAGTAGATAGTCTACTTTATACTATACTATGCGCATTCATTACTATAAGAGAAAGTAGTCTCTACCCACAGCCTACTTTGCTCATGTGTTACTCTGGGGAGAGGTCTCAGCTAACAGGGAAGTGTGTTTCCATATCCTAAACTCTATAGTTGTATGCAAGACCGACTTCTCAGCATAGGAGTAATTTCATTTCCACATCTTACTTGCATATCTGTAATCTTATGGAAAGCTGTGACCAGAAAGGTAAGCGTCTTTTTACACCCTAATTTGCACACCCATCATCCAAGACACATCTCACAGGAGAGAGGCAAATTTCTCTCAATACTACTTCACAGACTTATCATGCAAGAGAGATGTGTCAGCAAACAGGGCTGTTCCTCCCCACAGCTCAAAATGCACACTATGCATACCTATCAGCATTGGAAGAGGTATGAGCAGAGAGATGCATTTGTCTCAACCCCTATTTTCCAGATACCACTGTGTGTCCCTGTTGATCTAGGGAGAGGTGGCAGCAGAGAGGTCACTGTTTGCGAACACCATGCTACACATTTATGTTGTTCTGGAAATAGATGTTAATGGAGAAGAGAATGTTTTCCTCTACACTACTGTATATGTTTGTCATCCTGGGGAGAGCTGTGAGTGGACAGTCAAATCCATTCCCACACCCTAATATATATATCGTTATTTTGCTGGCGAGAGGTCTCACTGGAAAGGCCAGTGCTTGGTATACTAACTTTGGAATAGTAAGGTCTCACATGTGAGGTGTGGACCTTCCCCACCCTACTACGCATACTGATGAGCCTGGGGAAAGGTGTGAGTGGGCAGGCAGTGTCTCTTTACATCCTACTCTAAACACTGGTTACCTTCATGGAAGGTGTAAGTGGAGAGGCCAGACTCTCCCAATACTCTACTGTACACAGCTGTGGCGAGGTCTCAGTGAGATTGCAGTGTCTCTTGACACCCTACTATGCACTGTTGTCATACTGTGAGGTTGTCTCATTGGGGAGTCTACTTTCTCCCCACACTCTACTAATGGGGATTATATGGCATAAGTGCTGCAATAAAGAAAAGTGTAAATTCTTCCTCTAAAAAGAGTTTATGATATTGCGAGACTCTTGCAGGATCATAAAAAAAGTCGTGGGGTATACAAAATCTTGATGCAAGGTGGTACTGGAGAGACTGTCTCGCCCCACTCTGTACTATACTCACTTGTAGCTATGGATAGAGGTGTTACTGAAGAACTCAGTCACCTCACACCCTAATATGCACACTGTGAAGTAGTAATTAGAGAGGCCACTTCCTACCCACATACCACTAGTGGGGAATAATAAAGCATGAGTACAATAATGAAGAAAAGTGTAAATTCTTCCTACAAAAACATTTACGATCTTGTGAGACTCTCGTGGGATTTTATTTAAAATAAATGTAGTGGAGTATGGAATATCTTTCTTATGAGAAAGATTACAGAACCAGCGCAGGGTGAAAGGACAGGAATGCACCGTATTTCATAAATACATTACTTTCCTGCACTTTCACATTGGCGTAGGGCAGCGCAGCAAGAATACTTGTGACGCTTCCCTATGCCAATTCCCCATAAATGAGGGCCATAGTATAGACATGGAAGAAATCTTAACATCAGATATTCACCCATATGCCTTGTATTACCATCAATCCATCTGATGATAATTCATGTAATGTATCAGATCAGATGTATCCAGCTTACTGATAAAGTGCATAGTGCAATAACTGAAAAATATTATATTGACATAAATTATAAAGAACATAGAAAAAATCCTAATATTTCACAATATCAAGAAAACTGAGGTTGAAGTTATGTTATACTGAAAATAGATTAATTTCTCAGTGACAGCATTAATGTTTTAAACTAAAATACACAGACATTCTGCAGTTATAGTATAGTGTAGTAGCACTAACTATATTTTGCCCCCGTCATGCACTGCTTATGATTTCATATATGACATCATTCATGACATGTTCTATGACATTATTTATGACATCACTGGTGACATCTCAAATTACATGATTCGGAGAATTATTAAGAGGGCGTGTAACACCGAAATGTATTTGGAAAATATGGTTTAGTAGTGATTATATGTTTGCGATGTTTATATTATGCTGTTTTATTTATTTCACCTAGAATAGTTTTTTTTTTTTTTCGACATTGTGCATTTGCACAAATATACATGATATTTGTTGTTTACATTCAATGTGAGCCCCACCTTATGTGACTCATATGCTTGGCGCACTATGCGCTAAATATGTGGCATTGGTATTTTGATGAGTTATGTCATGCTATGAGATGTTGCGTACTTTGTGCTATATTCATATTATCCATTGCCAGTTGTGTGCCTGTATTTCTTTTGCATACTGTTTGAAACTTGATAATGTGAAATATTAGGATTTTTTCTATGTTCTTTATAGTTTATGTCAATGTAATATTTTTCAGTTATTGCACTATGCACTTTATCAGTCAGCTGGATACATCTGATCTGATACATTACATGAATTATCATCAGATGGATTGATGGTAGTACAAGGCATATGGGTGAATATCTGATGTTAAGATTTCTTCCATGTCTATGCTATGGCCCTCATTTATGGGGAATTGGCATAGGGAAGCGTCGCAAGTATTCTTGCTGCGCTGCCCTACGCCAATGTGAAAGGGCAGCAAAGCAATGTATTTATGAAATACGGTGCATTTCTGTCCTTTCACCCTGCGCTGGTGCACAATTTGGTGCCTAATGCCAATGTAGGCACCCTTGGTGCAAGGGTGTCTCTGTTGCATGCAGGATTGTTTTTTGTGCAGGAAAGGGCACCCCCAAGAGGCGTTTTTCTGATTCTATGTGTGCTGCAGCAACATAGATGGAAAAAGGAAAAAATGAGGAAAAATAAAAATGTTCTCTTCGTTATACCCGCTCTGGGGAGGCATAAGGTTTTAGCGCTGCCCCAGATTTACATGATTAAGTTAATTGGGGGAAGCATCAAAATTCATGGGTGCTGTGTATGAAAAAAAACACTGCAACGCCCATCAAATGCCTCGCTGGTGCAGAGAAGGGAAACGCAGAGACTTGTGCTGCTTTGTCTTACTCCATATCTACGAGGCCATGTAAAGTGGCTTTGCGTGCCCTCAAAGATATGATTGAAAGGCTTGCGCTGCCGAAGGGTAAAAAAAAAGCGAAACTCCGTTGGCCTAAGCCTCTCATAAATGAGCCCCTATGTTTGTAATGTCTAAGGGTGGTGGGGCTCGCTACAATGAGAAAGACTCAATCAAGTCGAAACACATTTTATGCCTTCTTGCTGCTGCAAATAATGCAACCTTACAGTGTGTCCTGGAGTGCCCTTCTTTCTTTGGTTTTCGAAGTTTGTGGCAATATTGAGCAACCACAATGGAGCACCCGCAAGCATGGTGGAGCTTTATATATTATTTACGAAAAAAACGAAGATTAATGTAACGTTAGAGTTAGGTAAATTTATCAGTGACAACATTAACGTTTTGAACTAAACAAATCCCATAAATTCACCAGTTAACTTGCACCCCCTCCATGTGCTGCTTATGACCGCTCATAATACATAACTCATTACATGTTCTGTGACATCATTATAACATCACTGATAACATCCCAAGTGGTGAGGCCCCCTCTCCTTATTAAATACGGCCTCGGGGTGGGCTCGCTGGGACTTATACTTAATGAATGCGGCCTGGCTGCACCACCGCATTTTTTGGTGATTTTTGGCCCCAGGAGGGGCCAAGAGCATCATGGTATCCCTTCTCTGCCCCCTAATATTATTTATCTTTTCTTACTACAGTTCAGGGGGACTAATTCCCCTAATCTGGTAATGGCTACCAGCAAACTTTTTCTCATGTTGTTGACAGCCAATCAGAGCGCTCAATCCTGCGGGAGTCTTGCTCCCATGGGAGCGAGATGGTCCAAGGGAAATTACAGCTTTCAGGGCCAATCAGAAAGCTCCATTTTTAAATTGGCACTCCTACAAGAGTCTCTCAAGCATCTTGGAGACCAAGTTGTCAAGATAAACAATTATTTTTTACCCTTAAGTTCTCAAAAATCTACTGAACGGGTTTGCACCAAATCACAAACAAGATCTAACTTCCTACCAAATTTGGTGTGATTCTGTTCATCAGTTTTTGCGGTAGCTGTCTTAAAAAAGTCTACGAAAAATACATGGAGGAATTTGCATTTTGGGACACTTAATCTGGTTAGAAAAGTATCACCTTTTTCAATAGTTTTGTGAAGGTTCATCAACGGTGCCAAAGTTCTTAGCAACATAAAAATGCCTTTCCTATGGAATAGCTGACCTAACCATAACTACCCATGGCAACTGCCATTGGGTAATGTATTCCATATACATATTTTCTTTTGGGGGGTGGCTGTCCCAACTCCCATTTTACTCCTTTTCCCAACCCACACTTTTTTAACCACTAACCTCCCTGTACCTCTACCTTCCGCTGATACACTGAACCATAACAATCCCTTACTTCTCTTTGCCTCTACCCACTCCTGAACCCTAAAAGCACACCTTACCCCCAGTTTATCTCTCCCTACCCTGAACCCTAAGCAACCCTTACCCCTCTACCTCTGCCCTCCCCTTAACCCTAAAAAGACTTATCTCTCTTTACCTCCACCTGCTATGACTCCAAAAAACCCTTACTACCTTTTACCTCTACTCACCAGTGAACCTTAAAAATCCCTTACATCACTTTACCTCCATCCAGCCATAATCCATCCTTGCCTTCATTACCCTTAGCCATCCCTTAACCATTACCAATCTACTAACCCTTAAATTCCTTTTTTAAATAACATAATTGTTTTGAAGAAAAAAAATGTGCCTGCCTGGTACTTACCTGTGTCGTCCTGTTGCGCAAAGACCACAGGGTAAAGAGTAATTTCTTTAAGTTCAGAATGAGGCCTGAATGTTTCAAAGAGAAGTGCAATGAATTAAATGTTTATAATAGTATTTCTAGTAATTTACCTATAATTTAGGAATTTAAAAATTGACGTATATGTAGGAGGCTTTAGCAATATTTAAATGAACAGGGGCCAGATGTACGACCATTTGGAATTGCGACTCGCAAACTGCAAAAAATGTGCTAGTCGCCATTCCAAATGTACTACAGTGTCAGAGACACTGTTAGCGATTCCCAATGGGGTCGCAAAATGCGAGGCTCATCAATATTCATGAGGCACTCGCATTTTGCGACCCCATTGAGAATGGCTGGCCATCCCAGGGATGGTGGCCTGCTGGGGTCAGCAGACCACCATGTCTGGGACTGCATTTAAATAAAGCAGCTTTTTTTCCAAATGCAGCCCGTTTTCCTTCAGCTCGTTTTCCTTTAAGGAAAACGGGATGCATTTTTTTTAAAAAAATGAAACGTTTTCGTTTAATTTTTTAAGGGCAGGCAGTGGTCCCTCGGACCACTGCCTGCTCTTAAAAATATGTTTGCATTCATTTGCAAAGCGGAAGGGGTCCGTTCTCATTTGCGACTGCATTGCCACCTACTTGAAGTAGGTGGTAAATTGCAACTGTTTTGCGAGCGCAATTGCGGTCACAAAACAGTCATAGATAGGGTTTAGAGACGCAATTAGGAAGGGACGCCTTTGAAACGCCCCTTCCTAATTGTGAGTTGCAAACGCTATTTAGCAAGTAGCAAATAAATTGCGACTCGCTAAATAGCGTTTGTACATGGCCCTGTAGGGTTTTTGCATCCGCAAACGGGTCGCATACCCATTTGCGCATGCAAAAACGGGTCGTACATATGGCCTCTGATCTCAATATAAAACAAAAAATGTTAACAAAAAATCACCTACAGAGGATTATGAGAAAGTTTAGAAAGTTAGTAACTTCTGATATTAAATTTCAAATAAGAAATATTATGGCATCAAGCACTGTGTGGGAGTTGAAAACGTGTTATTATTACTGTGAGCTGAAAACTGACTTCTAAAAGCACAACGAGGCAAGTTAAAGCTTTACGTTTTCAAGGGATTTTGTAGATGAAAGAAGATTACATTAATAGATTAAAAGCACTCTAAAACATTCAACCCACTTTGCTAAGTACCGAAGCAGGAGCTTCTGAAAATGAGGTGGGAAAAAAAAAAACTAAATGAGTGAAGATCTTTCACTTCAGGCTATCGGTGCTGTTTATAAACCTGCACACTGAATGACTCATCTGAAGAACGATCAATGATGATCATCAAAAAACAAATTGATCAGGGGAGGCTGAATGGTGTGAGGGTCAAACATGTACTCGATAAGAGGATCCTTACCCTCCTTTACTTTGTGCTTGCTTTCCATGGATCTCTAATGCTTTTCCCTATCAGTCTCATCATCATCGATATCCCCCCTATCAGGTGAACGAGTGATCTCAACGTCACCACTGGTTGACGACTCATCACAGGCAACCAATCAGTGACCTCCTTTTTGGCATTTGTAGCCGCCCCTTCCAACTCCCTCTGAGTTGCCCTCTGTTTTCCTTTTGTTTTCTTTGTGTTGGTGTTTTCTTTTCTGGGTCACCTTACGATCTTCATTCGACCCACACGCCTTCACAGGCACCTCCTCTATGGATTAAGCTCCTCATCATCATTCATATTCTAATTAAATTTCCCTTCTACAAAAATCCAATTCCTTCCTCAAATGACTAGATAAAAAAGAAACAGCCATATTGACACATTCTTGTACCTTGTCAACCAAAGTCTGCTCATTTAGGGGTAACTCCTTCCATAATACTTTTTATCACTGCAAATTCCAACCCTAAATGTTCTGACTCAAAACTGACACTGCTCCAATATGACTCTTAAATACACTCTTTCGAAACCTCAATATGTAGCATTTACCGCCTGCAGCCCCTTTAGTCAACAACGCAGTGAAACTAACTATAAAAACAATCTTTTTTCTGCCCAAAATATAGGTGACCAAATTTCCACACTACTGCCTCTACCTTGTACAAATCAAAATGGCCGCCCACATCAAGAGACGCCAACGCCATCCCCAATAGGTCAAACATCTTCCAGGTTATTCCTCACAAAGATGCTCGTGCCACCCGAGCACGATCCACAAAAACGTTGTAATTGTGAGGAACATTCATACATCAAACCGCACACGTGCATGCTGTTTTAAAACCAAATGGGAAGCTGCATGATCAACGACGTAATTTACATTCCATCTTTATTTTACAACACCCCTAAACACCAAGGGCCTCATTCTCAAGAACTTGATGCATCGCTGCGTTAAAGCAGCAATGCATCAGTTTTCTTGCACCTGCGGGAGAAACTCTTGTGCCACCATGGATGCGCCGTATTTACAATACGGTGCACCATAACGTAGAGTTTTTTGGCGCATTGCTGGAGTTGGCATGAAAACCGACGCAACTCCAGCAATGCGTAAAAATTAAGGGGCAGATTTATGACGACTGGCGCATCCCTGCATATCAGCAGGGATGCGCCAGTTATTATGCGCCACAGCTGCGCCACCATAGATGCGCCGCATGTATAATGCGGCGCACCATGGGGTAAAAACGGCACAGATGCGTGACGCATCTGTGCCGAAAAGTGGCGCATTGCTGGAGTTGCGTCGCAAGCGCGACGCAGCTCCAGCAATGATCTGGGGGGCCCTATCTGTACAATGCTGCGTCAATCCTTACGCCTGCTTCAAGCAGGCGCAGGGTTTTGACGCAGCATGGGCCTAAAAGTGACTGAGTGAAATCTTGTAGATTTCACTCAGCCACTTTTAGGAGGCGTTCCTGCGCCGGAACGCCCCCACCTGCCCTGGAACGCCTACATGTGGTGCAGGGCTTTACAACGTGACGCATCTGGGAGATGCGTCACGTTTGTAAATACCCCGCACCATGGCGCAGGATTTGCGCCGCTGCTGCGTCACAAAAGTGACGCAACGGCGGCGTAAATGAGGCGCAAGTGCAACATAAATCTGCCCCTAAAGGCGAACTGACGTATCGACTACTGAATGAGGACCAATGTGTTGGAGCATAAAAAGGTGACAAATTCACTTTGCACTCAAACATATTGGTCCTGGATGTGAAGCATACAAGTGGGCATAGTGCCCACTAGTATGTGTGACATCAGCAAGTAATGTCACAAGTTGTGACATTACGTGCATATACTTACCTTGGAGGGCCTTCTTAACTCGTGACTTGATTGCAATATGCAATCAAGTCTCTGCAGCTGGTGCGGTTCCTTGGGCACAGCCAATGCACCATGCCTACGCTTGGGGTTGGCAGAATGGCAGACATAGGGATTGTGAGGCATTAGCAGCGCAGCTAAAGGCTGCGGAGAAAAAAAAAATGTGTAAATACCATTGCGGCATTTTCAAGGTAGGCGTTTCCGATGGAACGCCTACCCTGCATAAATTAAAATGTAAGGTGGCGCAGGCGATTTTCATGCAGGTGAAAACCGACGCAGCCTGTAAAAAAGTGACGCATCTGCATCCAAGTAAATATGGAGCAGATGCAGCGCAGCCGTTGCGTCAAGAAAGGTGATGCAATGGCGTCGCAAGGAGGCTTCAAGGGGCTTGTAAATCTGCCCCCAAATGCTTCCAGAGTTGGAATCCTTCACTCCCTCTTAAGCTGCAAGCTAATGCGATTTGCAGAAACGTGCAGTCACTAACCGCCACTCCGCTGGTATTGAACCGGGCTTCACTACAGGCTTTCAGATGCTCGGATGCAGTCTCCTATAACACAGGAACATAGAGCCCCGTTGCAAAATTAAACACTCAGCCCTTCCTAGCTGCCTCAAAATACGAGTGCGGTCATTTATATGTTTTGGTTATAAACCTCATTCAAATGAATTTAATTTATGCCCATCTAAAAAGTGAAAGGCCCAATTTCCCTATATGAGTTTACTCCAAGGCTGGCTACCAGCAATGAGTTCCTGACCAACATCCACTCGAAGATGGCTGCCTGGTTGTGGGTTATATAGTGGATTAGAATGTTTTAAAGATTCCTATGCTAAGTTCCAAGTGTAGTGTTTTAGTTGCTGCTGTTAGTGGCAATGAAGAGAATATGCATAATATTGGCCTCTGTGCCTTGCCACAAAATCAATGAGGATCAGCAAAAAACAAATGCATTTTTGAACAAACACAATATGAAACCCCTGACCTAGTAGCCGCAAATGCATGTGATTGTTAATAAACCAGAACTTAAATGAATGTTTTGGAAAACGAGCATGATATATTCTGAGATAGCAAATCCTTACTCTTAACACTGAGAAAATAAATTTACATCATGTTATACAGCCACTAGAAATAAAAATTGTGTTAAAATTAGAAGCTTATCTTTTTTTCAACTTCTTTTTTATTAGGAATTGTATGTAAGATTATATATTAAATGAGTGAGGGTTAAAACATCACATTAGACTCTATTTACAAAGGAGTATTTGGTCATAAACAAATTTACAACCGAATTTGCCCATTGTGCAAATTCCAGTAATTTGCAGGCGTAATTACATGTGCAGAGATCTCTGCCATAAGTTCAAGGAATGGGAAAATGAATATTCCATAGAAGGTTAGCCATGGAAATTTATGAACACCCACAAAAAATCTCGCCTTATCCTTTCAATGTTGGAAACGGTATAAAATTTACTCCAGCCAAGGAGTGGAGAAAATCTCAAACCATGGTAAGAAGGGATTAGATCCTCCCTAGATTTGGTGGGGCAACGGGGAGGGCTTTCTACACTTGTAATAACATTGTTACGCCTGTTTCTGTGCTTGGAGAGGGAGACAAATGATCCGTGGAAGGGTCCTTGAGTATGGAATGCCACAATAATCTATATTTGATATCTCTGCTAGGGGGGACAGTGGGTCCTTTGCTATAAATTCTATAATCTTCAATCTGGTTATTTAGCGCGTTGGCCAACATTTTCGGTCAGAAATCTTCAAGGCATTTGTTTGACAACTAACCCACCATTTCTGTCTTTGTAGGATTCATTTCTAAACCATACATCAATGGCTAATGGCCACAATAAAAACACAGTCTGTCTTCAATAGAGCATTAAAAGATAGTCAGGAAAAGCTGCCTATCATCCGGATAATTTAGAGAGGATACAACACAAGAGATGATCGAGAATGTAGATGTTTGAAAAACAATGGACTAGAGTAGGACTCTGAGAATCCCCTTAGCAATTTAGCTCATAGTAACACCAGTAATGGGGCAATGCATTTTCATAAAAAAGCTCACTGGTAAGGAACCGGAAATGAGAGATAGCTCCGGCTGAGTCTTGTGTCATTGTCTGCCATAATTCTGTTGCTGAAATTCCCATGCTACAATTGGTCTACTGCTTGGAGACATGGGCTCTTATGAAGATACAAAGAGATGGTGATGAATCAAAGTGGTCCAGGATCGGTGGTAGATTCAGAGATGCTTACAGGTAGGATCAGGATAAACTGCACTGGGGGGAAAGTGAATGTCACAAACAAATAGAAACCCACAAAATGACCCATAAGAAACTGGCAGTCAGGCTGGATCTTCTATGACAAAGATTTCATGTGCTCAATGCCTCCAAAAGAAACATAGACCATGAATTCCAATTACGAACATGAAATCTCACAGGCCACAATGTGATATAGATTTAGTTAATTGTGAAAGTGACAACAAAACTCTGGCAAACAAATAAAGAAAACTCTGGCAAAGCAATTTGACAGGCGTGATGTCAAACAAAGAATCTCATTGGGATCCTGCATGACAATAGCTAAATGACATCATCGCCTAATAGCAAGCCCTCCTTAAGAGTACTAACCTTTTGTGACTGCACACAAAGAGAAGAGTGAAAAAGAATCAATGGACTAATAGGAATGATTGACTGGAGGAAAATAGTGATTTACTCTCTCTTCTCAAAGAATGCAGACAGGACAAAGAGCAAATAGTCATAATGAATAAATAAACTGGGACAGTGAAAATGACAGAAGACCTTGATTGTATATGCAACCCCAAAGAAAGTCGAATAGAGGAAGTTGAGAGGAATGTCTTTGGCACAACACAATGAAACCATTAATTATTGTTATTATTTTACGTGATTTGTAAAGCGCATGGATACCTAAAAAACGGTTTACCAGCACCCGCTTAGTCACTTAACCAGAGTCACCGAAATATTACCAATAGACCAATGGTCATTGAAATGAGAGTTGTGAGAACATTCAGGTTTTAAGCAGTTTATGAAAGGCTGAGAGTGATGTGCAGGCAGCATCTGTGGCAAGGCGTTCCATGGCTTAGGTCATTAAGAGCTACTCCATCAGGAGCTTAGGGACCAAGGCGACAGGAGTGTTTTTGACTAAAAGACAGGAGTGAGAAGACGATTAGGAAAACTGAATATGAGAAGAAGAGAACATAATCGATAATTACTAGAAAGATGTGATGCTCTAGATACGGGACAAACATTGAATCTGAGAGATGGTCCATAGCAGAAATAGAGGGGGAGGCAGGTGTATAAGAGTCAGGAGATTTACAGGATTGAAGAATTTGAGCCTCAGAAAGGCCAAAGTTGGAGAATGATCATATTATCTTCTCCAACTCTAACTTCGTGAGCAACACCATCCAGCAGAAAGAAGTGTTCATGAGCATAGGCATTCTCTGAAAGTGGTGTGTACCTCCCCAAAAGAACATGCTCTGGTAGGCTACAATACAGCAGTCAAATCCCCTGGCTCACTGCAGACGTGCACTGGCCGAGAAGGCAATAAGTAGGACCTGCTCTTCCATCAAGAGAATTAAGACTTAAAGAGTTTTTCAATCAATTAGCAGCATGCCACAGGCTTAAAAGGATTCAAAAGGGCAATGTTCAAAAGCCACTCAGAGAATTTCCTCTCTGGAATCCAGCGTGGAAGTACGACAGCCATTTTACTGGAACACAGCTTTGTTGATCACACCAGAACATCGGATGCTACAAGAAGCACTTGAGGAATCCTTTGCACAAAAGACCTACTCAGAGGTTCAAAGAGGATGTACACTTAAATCAGAAGCCACTACCAGCCACATCTCATACATGGAAAACAAATCCAAACTTTGCTCACTCATGAGCCAGGAAAATGACCGAAACCTCAAGCAATCACAAAGATAAGAAGAACACAAAAAGCAAGAAAGCGTGCATGCATCAAATGAATGATAGACCATCAGATCCCAGGTGGAGAATGAGCAGATCTATTTACGAGTATTACCTGTAGCGCTGGAGGGTGAATTCTGCCCAATTCCAGCGCCATATAGAGTATCTCACAAATTCCTATTAGCTGCATAAAATTGACCGCCCAATCAGAGCCCTCAAGGAAACTAAGGACAATATTGCAAAACCCAAATATCATTAAAACGGCATGCAGCAAATAGGGATGACCGGAGCAGTGGCCTGCCATGATCACCCAGTTTGTTAACCATGTATGGAATCAAACCTTTCATTGCTTGCAACCATTGCTTGTCAGTTACCTGTGCGGTAATGTCCTGTTGGGTAAAGACTGCAATGAAAAGAGCAATTCCTTTGGGGACAAAAGGAGGCGTGAATGTTTTAAAGAGCAGTGCAATGAATTAAACCTTAATAATGGTATTTCTAGTAATTTACCTATAATTTAGGAATTGCTAATTGACATAAAGGTGGAGGATTTAGTGTTATTTAAATGACCAAATCTCTATATAAAACTACTTTTATTTTTAATGTTATCAAAAATTCACCTACAAAGGAGTACGAGGAGGGGGCATGATCACGCAAGGTGGCCAACAAGGCGCGTTGGAAGAGAGCTACTCTGCACCCTGCCATTATCCTGGTCAGCCCTCCAATGTTGACGGCTGGTGGTGGCATATATATGGCCCTGAAAGAGGCCATGCTGCTGGAGCACACAGCACTGTTTCTGAGTAGCCGCTGGGGTCCCCTGACCCGCTGCCTCCAGGTGACCGCGAGGCAGCAAGGTCACGAGGAGCGGGCCGGTTGCTAGTGTGAGGCCCCGAATCCCATTCGCAACATTGGCACGCAGATGGAGGAACCGAAGACAGTGGGCTGACCGTGGCAGTGCCCATGTAGCGGGCTGCCGGGACTGGATATGAGTGGCCCACAAGGAGGCAAGTTGTGGCCTGGGCCCCCTGCTGGGTTACAGCCGGGAAGTGCTTGTCCCTCCTCAAGTAGAGCGTCCACCAGCCACCATGACAACGGGCTGTGGAACATGGCTCGGCCAACCACGAGGAGCAGAGGAACTACACGGAAGTGTTGCTCCACTGTTCTGTGGAGCCAGCCTTGGAAGAAATAGGTAAGGCTGGGAATCAAAAGCCGCCATAAACAAACCCTAAACGGCAGTGTTGGAGTGCTGTGTGGACCTGAACTTTCACTGGGGGATCACAGTAGAACGTCTTCCTCCCCATTGTGGACCGGCCAATGGTAGAAGATGAGCCCCGGGCATGTGGACTATGGAGGCCTCTGCTGTAGCTGGGCCTAGACAGTACATGGGCTGGTGCCTGTATGTGGGGACTGCTGCAGAGGCAGGGGACTCTCCAAGTCCCACTAGTATTGACATCTAGCAAACTGATCCTGTGTCTCTCCCCCTCTCTTGTGAGGACAAGCACTCCGGCACCTGCTGCTGGGGCTGCGGGGTAGAGCCCACTATGTGGATTGCTGACCGGGGGGCCCAAGAAACACAAAGGTGGATTGTGCCCGAGGTCTACCATTGATCACTGCTGATGTTAGCACAGGAACCATCCCTGAACAGGACGTAGTCTCTGCCTGTCCCTGAGTAGGTGGCACATGCTATTTCCTTTACAATAGCCCTGACCAGCTGGTGACTGGCGCACTCAGAAAGGGCTGCTGAGCTGGTGCTGGCTAAAGTTGAGCAGAGACCCGGACTGGGTGGGCTTGCCTTCATGTGACATTATCTATCACAGAGTCCAAAGCATCCCTGCAGCTGCAGATCGATACAGTCTCGGAGGAACTGGGCCTGCTGCAAGCAGAACACTGCAAACTGACTGACTGAGTCAAAGACGTGGAGATCCTGGTCGGGGAGTTTGAGCCGGCACACCAGTCCCTGAAGCTACAGGAGAAAGACCTCAACGACCAGGTGAAAATCCTGGTGAGTACGGCAGAGGATGCGAAGGGCCATAACCGCCTCAATAATGTGCAAATTGTTGGACTGCCAGAAGGAGCCGAAGGGCTGGACAAGGTTATCTACTTGGAAACATTTATGAGAGTAGGTGGCTCCCTAGGGGCTTTCCCTCTTCTTTGACCTTGACCATGCACACAGAGTGCTGACCTGATCCCCTGTCTCTGGCCGCCCTCCACACAGACTGCTACGCTACTGAGACTGTGATACTCTCCTTTAGAAGGCTTGTGAGAATGGCCTTTTCTGGGTAGACAACACAGGAGTGACTGTTTTTCCCAATTTCACAGCGGCAGTACAAGCAAAGAGGGAGTCATTCCTAAAGGTCAAAAGGGAGCTGTGGGAGGTTGGCCTCCGTTATCCAATACTGTTTCCCGCCCGACTGTGGGCCATACTGGACGGGGTAACACAAATGTTCTTGAACTGTACCGAAGCCTGGGAGCGGCTGGGCATGTATCAAACGAAAGGAGGGAGCAGCAGGGTGCTGGAGAGGAAGCCCCTCCTCAGACATGTTTGAGGAGATGATGACGAGTCTGGGGCCATGTGCGCTCTGTACAGAGTCGCATGAGAGCCCAGGTTGATCAAGACAAAGCATTGGCCCTGGTCATGGCACTGGGTTTTTCACGTGAACTCCACACAGACTCAGATACCTGAACTCCATTGGACAAAAACTCTGCAGTCTCTCTACTAGAGGACACTATGGTAGACCATTAGCACATTCCTGTGGTGACTCCGCAGACGATGGATGACTTACTCTGCCTTTCTCATTTTGGGCTGTTAAGGGGAGTAACAGATTGTATGGTGGTAGCCTGTCAGGCTGCGGGGGGCCCTGCAATTTGTGGATGTGTGATGCTCCTGGTTGAATGTGGAGAGGGTCATTCTCCTCCTTGGGTGGTGGTTTGCGCTATACCAGTGTTTTTGCTATGTTGATGGTTTGGATGTACCATTGAGTGTGACTGGCTGCGGAGGTTGTGGGGACGGTGCCTGACTGGCATAAATTGGGCTGAGCAAGATGATGGCACTCAGATGGATGTGTGGGATGCTCCCCTGGTTTTCTTCCCCACTCAACGATAGCAGGAGTGATAACCGCTGCCTAGTTATTGGGGTGCAGTATTGGAGAGACTGTGGAAAATTGATGTCTGTGTGACATATAAAACCCCATGCACACATTCCTGTATCCACGGATAGTCGGTAATGTCATGTGTTAAACAGTTTACTTTCCGTCATGCCTATGTTTGAGCAGCTGGCTGTTGCCAGGCCGCTCTGGGGTTGGGGAATTTGGGGCTTTTATGTTTACTTTATGGGTTCCGGAGCTAGTGTGGGAGTCTTCCCGGCAAAGGGGATGGGTGAGGGGGAAATGGGCGGCACTTGCTGGGGGTCCTCAACCTCCCACCCTGCATTGCACTATATCACATAGCTAGGACCTTGACACGCACAGAGCTGAAATTGACCTGCAACATTAGGGGCATGAGGACGATAGCCTGAGGACATCGCATCCATGCATTCCTTCCACCTAGAGCCGTATACATAGCTCTAGTACAGGAGACACACCGTATCACGGTGGAGCTTCAGAGGCATTGGTGGGGGCAGGTCTATGCCACGGGATTATCTGCAGATCAGTGTCTGAGACTGAGGGATGCGAGTGAACCTGAGAATGCATGAAGACGGAGATGTGAGACTGAGAAGGAAATGGCATAGAGGCAGTGGCTCCCGGGACCTCGGCACAAAATGACCCTGAGATGACATGTTGGTTGGAGCCCTGCATGGCTGGCTTGGTACGCGGGAGGGGCATGTGGGGTTCCCGCCATTTATTTCCTCCCTCCCGACTGCTTAGTCTCCTCTTGCTTGGATCTCGGGGTGATGCCCCATCATGGAACCCATGGTTTATTTACTTGTTGCATTTTTACTTGTGTTGATGATGTAAGTAATGCTAACCTCACCGCACCTGGGGTTGCTTCCCCCTGAGATTACATGTAAAGTATTGCTGATAGAGCGTAGAGGTAGGAATTTAGGGGCATATCAACAAGGGCTTTATCTCTGCTTTTTTGGCTTTAAAAGCCAAAAAAGCAGAGATAAAACTAACACCCTATCAACAACAGGGTGCTAACATGCAAATGCGCATGTTAGCACCCTTTTACTCTACGCTTCCCCTTGCATCTCTAATGAGATGCAAAGGGGGCGTTCCAGAGTAAAATAATAGGAGAAATGTCGCTAAGCGACATTTCTCCTATTATCAAGAATATCGCTAACCCTGTTAGAGACAAAAAAAGCAGCGCTAACCGCGGTTAACGCTGCTTTTTTACGCCTGGTATTTTTCTGACTTAGCCATGATATCCTATGGAAGGAGGATATCATGGCTAAGTTTGTCTATCCCTCTCAACAAGCTAACGTGAGATTATCGCTGGGTTTCCAGCGATAATCTCACGTTAGCCACTTAGCGTGAGGATTTTTATCGCTATTGAGATAAGCGTTGCTAATAGCACGCTATCTCAGCTATAAAAATCAACGCTAGCCGGCGATAATTATCCTAGCGCTAAGTGCGCTTAGCGATAATTATCGCCGGTTGTTGTTGATATGCCCCTATAATCTTTGAAATGTCGGATCGCAAAGGGTGCCTATGTACGTACCATGGACAAATGTGACCCCTTCTTCCCGGGGCTAACCCCCTCTTGGGTGGCATGATGCCAAAAGTTACATTTATATGCTGTATTGCTTATGTGATGTCTTTACAAATTCGAATAAACACATTTTCAACACACACAAAAATACAAAGGAGTATGAGAAAGTTTGGAAAAAGTTAGTACCTCCTGATATTACATTTCGAATAAGAAATATTGTGGCATCAAGCACTGTGTGGAAAAACTTACAATACTATGAGCTGCAAATTGACTTCTAAAAGTACAACGAGACAAGTTAATCTTTATGTTTCCATGGATTTTGTAGATAAAAGAAGATTACTTTAATAGATTAAAAGCACTTTAAAACATTCAACCCACTTTGCTAAGTGGGTTGAATGTTGAAAGCCTGTCAATTACCGCTTAAACCATAAAATTAGCAAAAAGGGAGACTGACAAAAGAGCTCAATATATTACAGACTTCCCATACTTACAGGAAATCTTTAGCAAATACCCATTGTCAAAGACTGCTAACTTTGAAGGATGCCAAAATCCAGAAGAGGAAACCCAACCCAAACAACAGCTGGATCTTGAAGATTAGCCCATCTTATACAGAGTGACATGTTGATGGCGGTACCTCCAGAGGAGGCACACCTCACAGCTGAAGTAAACGTCAACAACAGGGGATGAGAAACAGTACAATGTGCCAAAGCCGCGCTAACAGGTTGGGTGAAATCACTGTACAAGTGATTGGAGGTCTCAGCGGCAAAATGTGATGACTACACTGGAGAACTATTATAAGTCCCCAAATCTAGAAGAAGAATATGAGTTATTAGCCGTTAGGTACACAAATACAAGATTGAAGAATGAAATTCATTCTCAAATAATGATGGATGTTCACCTGGTTCACAGAAAACTTGCTCCTGGTTCTTCATGAGTTGTTCACATGTCTGAAAGACATAGTAGAACAGTAATTATAAGCACAGAGGGATTGCCAAGTAGCAATGTACCCATGTATAATATGATTCATTTTGGGGCACGCATCTCACATGAGTAAGGAAGCCAAGGGTGCCCTTCATTGTTGCAGTGATGGACCACATGCCAAGGTACAACAATCTCATAATGAGCTAGGTTCATCATTGACACAAAAGCCTGCAAACAATTTCTCAGAAAATGCTGCTAATGGAAGATTTTAGACCATGGGGGGAGGCCATGAGAGTTACAGAGAGGCATATCGCATGGAAGGCATTAGAGTAGGGTATCCACCGAATGACTCCCCATACACAGGAGGTGGAAGATTAGATATTAACTCACAACTGTGAATTGTCTGATGAAGTCAAACAATCAGAGCTGGTTGGACCATTTGCTGAATTTATCATAAGGGTCTCGACTCCAGGGCAAACAAAACCTGAAAGCGGAATAGAAACGGTAGCCCTTCTAGATGCTCTCAGCCCTAATATTACCGCAATCATGAGCCTAGTTAAATCCCTCTTAATGTAAAGCAGCTGAGCGGCCCAGCATAGAACTCACCAACTTGAAAGGGAGAGCTGAAATTTGGAGTAGCAATGGTGGGGGTCCTGCAACAAGACCACCTAACCCTGCTGCAGAGCCCCCAGAAGAGGATCTTGCAGAGTAGTCAAGAGGGAAAAGGATGGTTTTATGTCAATTAATTCAAATGGACAAAGCAGCCGATTAGTCATTTCAGAAATGCAATTTTTTCCATGAAATAATTTGGTCTGAAGTCTTGAAATTCTAAAAAGTAAGCATTCACATTTGGAATTGAGATGATGATGATTATTAGTATCATGATTGTGTTATGGTATGTAAATTTGTCGAGCGCAGCTAATTCACCCGTGCTGGGACCAGGTGCTGAGTTGGGCAAGCTTGAGGGGGAGGAGGAGATCATGCCTGTTTTGCCTGGAAGAGCCATGTCTTGAGGTTCCTTCGGAAGTTCATGAGGGAGGGGGAGGTTCTGAGGTGTTTCAGAAGGTTGTTCCAGGTCTTGGCTGCGAGGTTTGAGAAGGACTATCCTCCGCTTCTGGTCTTCTTGATGCAAGCGAGGTGTGCTCTTGCCTGGTACGCAGACTGAAGGTCTCTGGTGGGTTGGTATAAGTTTAGGGGGTGGTTGAGGTAAGCTGGACCAGTGTTTTGGAGAGATTTGCAGGCGTGGGTGAGTAGCTTGAACTTGCATCTTTCCTGGACTGTGAGCCAGTGGAGATTGTTGAGGTGTGGAGAGATGTGGTTATTTCCCCCCTCCATGAAGGTGTCCCTCCTATTGGTCGGTAGCTTCCATTACACCTATGTAGCACTACCCAACCTCAATTGAGGTAAGTCACAACCATGCCTATCACGGCACAAGCGAACGTTGAAAGCTCTTCACTACATTTCATAACCTTACAAGCTATATGTCCTTATCTTACATGTTGCACTTAAGAATTTTTGATTTTAATTATATTGTCTGTTACATTGTAGACAGTGAGGAAAGGAGACTCACCAGATAAGCTAACAGGCATACTTCACCTTGATACTCGAATATGTGCACCTTTGCACTTTTAAATAAACTACACTGTATGTGTATGCTACACCCTATTTCATTTTGTTTAAATCATGTTGGTGGTACTTTTTCACCTTGTGTCTCCTTTCTCCAGGTGGAATCACTGATCGGCACCCGCCTTGGGTCACCGGTTAACACAACTGGCCATCCTTGTTAGAAAGGAGAGCCCAAGCCCCCGATAGGGGGCACAAATAGCTTCTTCCTAGGTCCTGAAAAAGGTCCGCCCGACTTTGGGGCCACTAAAGCACGAAACATGTCGACCATACCATACTAGGTATGGTCTAGTAGCTCTCCTGTAGCTATCCTGGTACCTGAAGACCACATGATAGCTCCTCTGTTTTTACTCTAGTCCTGGTCACCTTCCAAAACCATAATTTTGATTTCCTTAGGCGAGCAGAGTCTAGTTTCGTTATTAACCACTCACAACCCTTTCTTTCTCTCATTTGCATTCATCTATACGGCATCTCCAGATCAAAAGATTTCCGATAAAGAATCCTCCAGTCCCGTCAGGCATTGCAGCTCCGGCCAGACGAGGAGCGCCCAGTGATGAAGCATGACACTCTAACAGGTATGTGAGGGCACCAAGATCTGAATTTCAGATCTCCCAGCGACCGATACGATAGCCATTGTAGCAAACTGCTTGTATCCACTTGGCTCAGGAGGAACTACCCCCTTTCTGATGACTATTTTGCCGGACGTTCAGGATGAGTCTTGCGGTGGTGTTCTGGGTAGTTTGGAGTCACATAGGACATGGGCTGGGATTCTGATGTAGAGGGATTTTCCGTGATCAAGTCTACTTGTGATAAGAGCCTGGTGACCAATCGTGACCAATCGTCTAGTGTTCAGAGGGATCCACTTGAAAGTCTTGCATAGCATTCACAGGATGTGGAAGCATGCTGAGGTGATGGCGTTGATCTGTCTGCTCATGGAAAGGTTGGTGTCCAGGATGATCCTGAGATTCTTGGCATGGATCGCATGCGTGGGTGGAAACCCAAGTTTAGAGGGCCACCAAGAAGCGTCTCAGGGGGAGTGGTTGTTGTCGAAGATTAGGACCTCGGTTTTGTCTCTATTGAGCTGGAGGCAGTTGTTTTTCATCCAAGCAGTGATGTTTCTCATGCAGGTGGTGAAGTCTGCTTTGGCGGTGTTGGTTGAGTTGGTAAGGCAGAGGATGAGCTGTGTCTTGTTGGCGTAGGGTACTATGCTCATGCCGTGGGCACTGATGAGGCCCACGAGGGGCGTCATGTAGATGTTGAAGAGTGTTAGGCTGAGCAATGATCCTCGAGGGACTCCGTAGATGAGTTTCTTGGGTTATGAGATGTAGGGGAAGTCCAACTTGTTATGTTCCGTCCATGTGGAAGGAGGATGCCCACTTGAGGGCCGTCTGCAGATCAAGTGCTGCAGCTTTTGTGGGAGACCGCATTGAATGCTGCAAGAGGTCAAGGAGGATCAGTGCTGCCATTTCTCTTTGGTCGAAGATGCTTTTGATGTCATCATTCGTCGCAATGACTTCTGTCTCTTTGATGATGATGATGATAGTTATTGTTTGGAAGGTTTTAGAATGTTGAAGGAAATCCTAAAAATCATGCTTTTGATGCATGACACTTGTGATGCAGGACTGCCTCAAGGGAATGTTTCCATTGCAGAGACGAGGGGATGCCCAAGCTCATCGCCCAACGACTTTATGTTCAAAGTCATTTGTTCGTGGCACAAGGTCTGTGAATATAGAGTAGAGAATCCCAAATTGAAGTTGCCAAACTAGTATTCGATTTTTACGACATCAGTCTGTTCTTGCATATTCCTTACACTTCTCCATATATTTTACTAGCACAATTCAAAATAATGAAGCCTAGCTTAGAGTGAACATCGCTTCATAAGAATGACTGAACTTTATAGAGTGCTGAAAGCAAGTGCCTTCTGTTGATCATGAGATTAGACATAGTAGAGGGAGTAGAAGAAGGAGGAAGAGGAGAACTATGGGATAAGTTTGGCAATGCTTGAGCAAAGTGATGACATTCTCAGACAGCTTAGTAGCTGCAGGAAGGTCATATATGATCTCTTCCAGGAGCGAGATGCCCTCCTGGTATATACCTAGTGGAGCAATCCCAACCGCACTACCGATACAGGTGTCTCTCAAATTATGATTTATGTGGTTGCTGACTACTTGATTCCACTCATCACAGTTTGCTGTTTTAATGCAACACTGTCATGGCAATAGGTATGCCTAGAAGTGGTCCTGGATCACTGTGTCAAAGGATCCAAAATGCATCCCACTGATGAGGCTCAAAAAGGCTGAAACCTGTCTGGGTTCGAGTGTACATATTCACAGAGGAAGGGGCCGGGCAGTTCCAGGTGGACATTCGCCATTGGTGAGAGAGGAGGGCTGATTTGCATATGGTTGCTCTCCCTCTTCAGCAGCATGATGGGAAAAAACACAATACACTGGAATGTGACCAAGTTATTGTCAGTGTGTGAGACTTTAAAAGACTTTAAAAAGCATCTTGTTGATCAAATGTTGTTCTTTTAATATTACTCCTCTATAAGAACATGGGACAAAGGAAGAACATATTTCAGTGATCTATCCTAAATATCAACACTTAATTAGGTCCAACATGAACATATGTCAGTGGCATCAGTGTATGCATTCTGACCCATTAACAGGTGGGCGTGCTCTCCATGCCACTGGAGTCAAGCTATCCTGGCTGATGAGGGCTGAAAGCCCGAAACCGGTCCTAGGATGCTTGTTTCCAGTCTAGGGAGCTCCAAACTGGAATCGCATGATGAGCAAAAAAACTATGGATTTAGGCCCAGATCTCTGTACTGGGGTGAATGTATGACATTTTTCTACATTCTGTCTATCAATTGTTATTTTTGCATTTGTCACCCCGAGTGGGACGGGTATGCCCAGACGTGGGTCCCGTGCACTCCATGCCACTGGAGTCAAGCTATCCTGGCTGATGAGGGCTCAAAGCCCGAAACCGGTCCTAGGATGCTTGTTACCAGTCTAGGGACCTCCAAACTGGAATGGCATGGTGAGCAAAAAAACAATGGATTTAGGCCCAGATCTCTGTACTGGGTTGAATGTATGACATTGTTCTGCATTATGTCCATCAATTGTTCTTTTTGCATTTGTCACCCTGAGTGGGACGGGTATGCCCAGACGTGGGTCCTGTGCTCTCCATGCCACTGGAGTCAAGCTATCCTGGCTGATGAGGGCTGAAAGCCCGAAACCGGTCCTAGGATGCTTGTTTCCAGTCTAGGGAGGTCCAAACTGGAATGGCATGGTGAGCAAAAAAACTATGAATTTAGGCCCAGATCTCTGTACTGGGGTGAATGTATGACATTGTTCTGCATTCTGTCTGTTGGACCTGCGATGGGCAAGCCCAGCACAAAGGGAGGTAGCTTGGCTCGAGTGACAAGGCGGTAGAAGGCTGTTGTGTTAAGCCGGCTATGACCAAATAATAACTCCCTGCACACCACATAAAAAGAAGGACACCACACCACTGTTATAGAAAAATGCGTTTCGTTTATGTAAAAGTTCTCTGGGTTGGAAGAAGTTTAATTAGTTAATCACATTCACCTTTCTTACATGGGTTTGATTAGCTGTGTACTGGTTGCGTAGGAATAAATGGTTGGACTCTAATAAATAAATATACTGGATAAATATCAGGATTCAATACATTTGGAATAAATATCAGCAATGACTGGAATAAATATCAGCAAAACATCACCGTTGCATAGCAAGTTAGATACCGATCGTTTCACATAAATATCTCAGGGTCATACTGGTATCGCTGCCACCAATTAATCACTTTCAGAGTAAACACATTTAGATGCAGAATGCGCGCTCTTACAGTTTTTGAAGTGTTCACGGGTTCGGGCTCTCTGGGCACAAGATACTCGTGATAATCCTTTAGTTGCACTTAAGCATATTGCGCGTGTATCTGGAAGATAAAGACATACAATGACTACGGCAATTACACTCCGCGGCCAGCCGGTTTAATACTACTGCGGCCGGAGGAGTCTGTGCGCTTCTGTCAACGCAGGCGGGGTCTCCGAAGGCGGCTTCAGTTCACGAGTCCTCCGACCGTTGAACGGGCTGCCGGAGGGGTCAAACTACCTGCGCGCACAGTTCAAAATTGGAGCCGCACCTCAGTCCCGGAACAATGCGGCAACTTCAGGGGAAGAGACGGTCCCACATCACTTTAGCTGCGCCGGTAAGCGCTCCAGTAAGTATGGCCCTTCTCCCAAGGGCGAAGGGGGGTTCCAGGTGCTCCGCGATCCTCCCTCCAATCTCACTCACGGGGGGGCTCCCGCCCACAACAACAGTCCCCAAGTCACTCGGGCAGGGCAGAGACGGTACTCTCGCCCAAATGAAGGCCAGCCTTTCCCCGCCCCAGCGCAGCACCTCACCTTCTGTCCACGATCAGCGCTTCGACGGCGGTGGGTTCGGAGACGTCCGAACGCCCGCCAGGAGGCACTTAAGTTGAAGGGCCCTGTCAAGGGTCGCAGTCGCGAACTCACCACTGGGGGAGGCGGGGAGGCTCTAACTATGGCCAAAGTCTCTGAGGGGCAATTGGGCACTCGCTGGCCAGGCGCTGAAGGCGAGAGGTCACTGCTCGCGCTTCTGACTGGAACGCCAGTCAGGGTCCACGCCAACAACCTCGGCTGTACTTCTGCCTGCGCTATCAGCTGCCTCAGGGGGGGGAACAGGGCAGGTGTCAATCTGGTGTCAAGTCCTCTTCTATGTTTCTTCTCTTCTCCACTTTTTCTCATCATGGCCGCCAGGGACTGGGCCTTTTATAGCCAGTGCCCTGGGGTGCCAGCACGAGCCAGAAGGTTCTAGAACCTTCCCTGGCTGTGTCAATGACATGGCCCTTCCAAGGTGTCTTTTTGGTCATTAGGAGCCACCATACTGGGCTTCCTAAGGCAGCCATTTTGTGTACTTGTAACTTCTGAGGGGATTCCTGTCAGGTTTGCAGGTTACACAAAGTGCGCCAAAACCTCCAAAGGTCAGAGGTCAGAAGGACTCCAATGGGAGTCACTCTCATAGGGGACAATGGTGTCCACCATTTTAGGGTTGACAACCTCAGTGTGTAATGCCACCGGTTCCGTCAGGCGCCTTGTACATAGGTGCCAGGAACTTGGTGAGCAACTGAGCGTCAAGGAGCATCTCCCCATGGGACAACACACAAAAAGGTCCTGGTAGACAAATAAAAAGCGACAAATTTTAGGAGGCACGGGGGAACAAAATAAATCATGGTGTGAGGGGACTCTCAGAAGCAGACAGGTCTAACACGCGTCCCCCCCAGCTGAAAGTGGGGAGAGCTACCCAACCCCTTGGGAGTCCTCAACACTAAGGCGGAAATACCTGGAGAGACCGTCTGCATTGGCGTGGTCAGCTCCGGGCCGATGTTCCACCCGAAAGTCCATTCCCTGTAGGGAGATAGACCACCTCAACAGTTTTGGGTTTTCCCCCTTCATCTGCATGAGCCAACGAAGGGGTCGGTGGTCTGTCTGAACCAGGAAGTGCGAACCAAACAGGTATGGTCGCAGCTTCTTCAGTGCCCAGACCACCGCAAAGGCTTCCCGCTCAATGGTACTCCATCTCTGTTCCCGGGGAAGTAGTCTCCGTGACAGGAAGATCACGGGCTGATCCAGACCCTCTTCATTGAGTTGCGATAGCACCGCCCCAATGCCAATGTCGGATGCGTCTGTCTGGACAATGAATTCCTTCGAGAAGTCTGGAGCCTTCAGCTTCGTCCCTGTTTTCCCACTGGCTTGGCATGACACACACGACCGACAATATGCGTCGGACGCCACCCTCATTCGAGGCCAATAAAAGTGGGGGACAAGCCTGGCAAAGGTCTTGTCCTGACCCAAGTGTCCTGCCAAGGGAATCTCATGAGCCAACTCTAACAGGAAGGTTCGGTAACACTGTGGGACTACCAGGGCCCGTGACAATCCGTGCACTGGTGCCCTGGGTTCACTGTAGAGGAGGCCATCCTCCCAGTAAATACAATAGTTCCCAGACTCGTTACCCGCTGCTTGGGCTTCAGCCTGTTGCCTCAGACCCTTGAGGGTGGGACATTCCCTTTGTCCCCTGCTCAGTTCCTCCCTGGACGGACCTCCCTCCACTCGCCAATCAGCGGGGATAGGTAAGTTCTCCAACGGAACCATGTCCTCCTCCGTGGACTCCGGGTCCACCTCCGTAGGTGGCCTATCCGTCTCACAGGGCACGGACGTCGAGGCAGGCTCCTCCTGTCCTCGGCATGCTCCCTCATCAGCAGCTACGGGGTGGGCCATTGTTCCAGACTCCGACCCCTGCGACTTCTCCTCCCGAGCAGTCACCGACCTGGTACTCACACAGGCCCAATCAGGTGTACCCAGCATCTCCGAATGAGTCCGGTATTCCACCTCCTTCCAAGCATTGTGCTCCATATCATTGCCCAGCAAACAATCGACTGGCACGGCGGGGCTTACGGCGACTCGAAGTGGACCTGCAACCCCTCCCCACTCAAAGGGAACCTCGGCCACAGGATAGTGGCCCATTCTGCCATCAGCCAGTGCGGCTGGATGAAGTACGCCCGGAACCACCTGCTCCGAGGACACCAGATGACTCCTTACCATAGTCATACTGGCTCCTGTATCTCTCAGAGCTTCCCCTCTATGGCCATTGATGGTGACCCACTGCCCATACTTGGTAGTATTCGAGGGCACCTGGATCTTTGGAACCATCTCCCGATCACCCAGGGACACTAAGGTGACTTCCGCCCACTCCCTTCCCTCACTTAAGGGCATCTCCTCCCCGAGCGCTACACTAGCGACTCCCGGGGCCTTTCCTCCAGCGGGAGGGGGTGGTCTCTTTGGGCATTTCGGGTCTCCTTTGTAATGTCCAATACCACCGCACTCAAAGCAATGGACAACCCTTGGCTGCTGACTCTGGCCAGGGTTAGGGTTCTTCTGCGGGTTAGCCTTAGAGTTGGAAAAGGTGTTTTTCCCCTTAAAGTTATTTTGGGGGCCTTTGGAGAACTCCTGTTTCTTGTTATCTCCCCCCTCTTTCCTTAGGGGAGCGCCCTGTCCGGACTTCTGAGAATCTCCTCCAGTCCCCTTCGTGGACACTCGGGTACTTGCCCAAATGTCCGCCTCCTCAGCAAGCTTACGGGGGCAAGTAAGTTTGCTGTCTACCAGGTGTTGCCTCAGCTCGGGAAGGCATTTCTCGAGTAGATGCTCCTTGAGGATTAAGTCATACAACCCTTGATAGTCCTCCACCTCACTACCTTGGACCCACCCTTCCAGGGCTTTCTTGGCAAAATCCAGGAAGTCAACCCAATTTTGTGAGCTCAGCTTGTGGCTACCCCTAAACCTTTGCTGGTATTTCTCCGGGGTCAACCCAAACTTCCTAATGAGCGCCACCTTCATGGCGGGGTAGTCTACCTGTTCCTCCCGGTCTAGGGCCAATAGGACATCCCTTCCTGTCGGAGGCATGTACCGGTATAATCCACCACCCCAGTGCTTCTCATGGATCCCATGGGCTCTTAAGGAGACCTCATAGGCAGCCAGCCACTTGGCTATGTCGTCCCCAGCGGAATAACTGGCGACTACGTCCTTTGGTAAATGGGGCCTGGGCTCCCTGGCAATTTCCTTGGACTCGACATCCCCCGGAGTATTGTTAATGGTCTTGAGGTCGAGTTCTCGTAACTTGAACTCATGTTCCATCCTCCTCCCTTCCATCTCCAGCTTGGCCAACTCCCACCTTAACTGTCTTTCCTCTCTCCTGTCGGCTAACTCGGTTTCTGATAACCCTCTTGATGACACACTACTGCCCTCCCGTGAGGCTTCCTTGGGGCTGATAGACATCGCACCCACCCCCAGGGGACATTCTGTAATCATCTCCATGACAGTTTCCCTGTCTGATTCCTCCTCCTCTACCATTCCCTCCGTGTGTGCTTCAACCCAGGCTCGCAGACTAGTACGGAGCTCCTCTCTCTTGGCTCCTCGCCTAACGAACACTCCCCTTTCCTGACAGAACTCCCTGAGCTGTGCCACAGTATAGTTCTCCAGCTCTGACATTTTGAATTCCATTTTTGTCAGTTGAAAGTGTGGACCACCAACCCGAAGTAGGTTATGAAGATAGGAACTTTCTCTGAGGATCACCTCCACCCACCTCCAGGAAAGAATTAAAAAAAAACAAAATCACAGAATTAGAAGGCCGCTGGGAGAATACTCCGGGTGTGTACCTGTGATGCACACTGAATTATTATGAGGTTCACAACAGCACGGCTCGTAATCCCAACCGCTGCCACCAATTTTATGTTGGACCTGCGATGGGCAAGCCCAGCACAAAGGGGGGTAGCTTGGCTCGAGTGACAAGGCGGTAGAAGGCTGTTGTGTTAAGCCGGCTATGACCAAATAATAACTCCCTGCACACCACATAAAAAGAAGGACACCACACCACTGTTATAGAAAAATACGTTTCGTTTATGTAAAAGTTCTCTGGGTTGGAAGAAGTTCAATTAGTTAATCACATTCACCTTTCTTACATGGATTTGATTAGCTGTGTACTGGTTGCGTAGGAATAAATGGTTGGACTCTAATAAATAAATATACTGGATAAATATCAGGATTCAATACATTTGGAATAAATATCAGCAATGACTGGAATAAATATCAGCAAAACATCACAGTTGCATAGCAAGTTAGATACCGATCGTTTCACATAAATATCTCAGGGTCATACTGGTATCGCTGCCACCAATTAATCACTTTCAGGGTAAACACATTTAGATGCGGAATGTGCGCTCTTACAGTTTTTGAAGTGTCCACGGGTTCGGGCTCTCTGGGCACAAGATACTCGTGATAATCCTTTAGTTGCACTTAAGCATATTGCGCGTGTATCTGGAAGATAAAGACATACAATGACTACGGCAATTACACTCCGCGGCCAGCCGGTTTAATACTACTGCGGCCGGAGGAGTCTGTGCGCTTCTGTCAACGCAGGTGGGGTCTCCGAAGGCGGCTTCAGTTCACGAGTCCTCAGACCGTTGAACGGGCTGCCGGAGGGGTCAAACTACCTGCGCGCACAGTTCAAAATTGGAGCCGCACCTCAGTCCCGGAACAATGCGGCAACTTCAGGGGAAGAGACGGTCCCACCTCACTTTAGTTGCGCCGGTAAGCGCTCCAGTCAGTATGGCCCTTCTCCCAAGGGCGAAGGGGGGTTCCAGGGGCTCCGCGATCCTCCCTCCGATCTCACTCACGGGGGGGCTCCCGCCCACAACAACAGTCCCCAAGTCACTCGGGCATGGCAGAGACGGTACTCTCGCCCAAATGAAGGCCAGCCTTTCCCCGCCCCAGTGCAGCACCTCACCTTCTGTCCACGATGAGCGCTTCGACGGCGGTGGGTTCGGAGACGTCCGAACGCCCGCCAGGAGGCACTTAAGTTGAAGGGGCCCTGTCAAGGGTCGCAGTCGCGAACTCACCACTGGGGGAGGCGGGGAGGCTCTAACTATGGCCAAAGTCTCTGAGGGGCAATTGGGCACTCGCTGGCCAGGCGCTGAAGGCGAGAGGTCACTGCTCGCGCTTCTGACTGGAACGCCAGTCAGGGTCCATGCCAACAACCTCGGCTGTACTTCTGCCTGCGCTATCAGCTGCCTCAGGGGGGGGGACAGGGCAGGTGTCAATCTGGTGTCAAGTCCTCTTCTATGTTTCTTCTCTTCTCCACTTTTTCTCATCATGGCCGCCAGGGACTGGGCCTTTTATAGCCAGTGCCCTAGGGTGCCAGCACGAGCCAGAAGGTTCTAGAACCTTCCCTGGCTGTGTCAATGACATGGCCCTTCCAAGGTGTCTTTTTGGTCATTAGGAGCCACCATACTGGGCTTCCTAAGGCAGCCATTTTGTGTACTTGTAACTTCTGAGGGGATTCCTGTCAGGTTTGCAGGTTACACAAAGTGCGCCAAAACCTCCAAAGGGTCAGAGGTCAGAAGGACTCCAATGGGAGTCACTCTCATAGGGGACAATGGTGTCCACCATTTTAGGGTTGACAACCTCAGTGTGTAATGCCACCGGTTCCGTCAGGCGCCTTGTACATAGGTGCCAGGAACTTGGTGAGCAACTGAGCGTCAAGGAGCATCTCCCCATGGGACAACACACAAAAAGGTCCTGGTAGACAAATAAAAAGCGACAAATTTTAGGAGGCACGGGGGAACAAAATAAATCATGGTGTGAGGGGACTCTCAGAAGCAGACAGGTCTAACACTGTCCATCAATTGTTCTTTTGCATTTGTCACCCCGAGTGGGACGGGTATGTCCAGACCTGGGTCTCGTACTCTCCATGCCACTGGAGTCAAGCTATCCTGGCTGATGAGGGCTGAAAGCCCGAAACCGGTCCTAGGATTCTTGTTTCCAGTCTTGGGAGGAACTGGCCTGGCAGTTCGGGTTGGACTGTTCCCATTGGGCGCAGGGTCAAGACTGATTTGCATATGGCTGGGTCCAAACTGGAATGGCATGGTGAGCAAAAAAACGATGGATTTAGGCCCAGATCTCTGTACTGGGGTGAATGTGTGACATTTTTCTGCATTCTGTCCATCAATTGTTCTTTTTGCATCTTCTTTTTCCATTAACAGGTGGGGGCATACTGTTCCACACCGACTACGGCAGATTCACAGTGGAGTCTGTATGTAGCCACGGGGAGCATGCGCTCAAATAAGCAAGTGCCCTCACTCATTCGAAGGTGGCATACTTCATCATTGAAAATGCTCCTTATTGGGGTGGCCCTGCCACTGGGCACTTTATCGGAGATCTTCTAATCGCCAGTAGTTGACTGGGGGTGTAAGTGTTTTTCCAGTCAATGGGTAAGAACACTGGAGAAATGCTAGCAACAATAGACTACTTGTCGGGCTATTAATTTCATATGGTTCTGCGTCCATGCCTAGTTTAAAAACAGAGTGAGAGACCATGAGACGTAATGATCCTAGTCTTTTTAATTCTGACCCTTTTCCTCAGCCCCCATAGCAGCTCAACACCATGTCTGTTGAGAGGCATGTAATATAGCCTTATAGCCCGCTGTAGCGGGCTATACCGGCTATTAAAGGCCCGCTGCATCGTTAAAGGTCCGAGCCGAAGACGAGGGACTTTAACAAAGCAGCGGGACTTTAATAGCCGGTATAGCCCTGCTATGAAGGGCTATAAGGCTATTAGAACATTCTGCCACTAGAGGGCAGAATGTTCTAACAAATAAAACAAAGTCTTCAGGGAGCGCGAGGGGATTCAAATCCCCTCAGGCTCCCTGAAGCCTTTGTTCACAGCCAGAGCTGTGAACAAAGACACATTGGAATGTTGGAGCTCCGGGATTATACCAGCCATTATAAGCCCGAAGCACTCCATTGTTTTCAATGGAGCTTCCAACATTCGAATGTTCTAATTGACATTCTTAAATGAAGATTCAAGTGCTTTCAAAAAGCAAGGGGGGGGGGAACGGCATTGAAGTATACCCAAGTCTCCCGCAGCACTTGGATGTCCAGTGTCTGACATGTCACTTCACATTGGGAAGGGACTCCATGCACAATATGCTAATGTCCTCACTTGGGCATTAAGAAGACAGATGAAGCACAGAAAATGTCTTGAGGAATAGAGTGTGTTACTGCTGCTTCTGTGGTGGGCATCACGCCAAGGTCAGAGCACCTGCACATTAATGTGAGCGTCCAGAATAAATATAGATTGTTTAACTGGACCAGTACTGAGTGATGGCGAACTATGAGCGAACTGAATATGCATTAAAGGTGTCAGGTGAGATGGGCTCAGACAGGAGTGAGGCAGGTCTGAGAACAAAGAGCATCTCTAACAAGGATGTTCATGTGAGCCTCAGACTATGAGTGTGTGCAGCAAGCAAGGCTGACCCTCTGTAGTGACTCAGGACTGGGCCTTCTTACCATAAATTGGTAACAACAAATGACTTTCCAAACTACAGCATCATCTGTGGATATATGAGTCAAGCGCTGTGAGGCTAAATCATGCCATGCTGTGCCATCTAACCTTAAATGTATCCCATTATCTTGCAGCATAGGGAGATGCTAGGACGCATGAATATCCAGTCGCGAGCTAGAAAAGAGATAACTTAAATCTGCTATTACAAAATGAAAAACCATATACTCCTGCCTGCTCTTGCTTCAGGCAGATATATTTGAAACACCTGCCTGACTGCTGGCTAATGGCTGGTGGCTGATGGGTGATGGCTGCTGGCTGCTGACTGCTGGCTGATGGGTGATGGCTGCTGGCTGCTGACTGCTGGCTGCTGGCTGATGGCTGATGGCTGCTGGCTGATGGGTGACTGGTCAGTGCTGACAATGGACACATTACTCTTGGTTATTTTCCTACCCCTCTTAAAAGCAGAAGGTTGCTATAGCAGTATATGAGGACATAAGTAGGCCTGGGCTAAAATTCTGTTCCGCTCGCGGAAATTGCGATAATTTGACATTTTCACGTTCCGCGGAGAGCGCGAAAATGTCAAAATTTCCGCAATCCGCATTTTACCGGAAATTTTTTGCTTGCTCGAGCTGTAAAATAATACATTCTCGCGTGCGCGCGATCGCCTTACCTGAATCCCCGCGTTCGCCAACAAGTTTTCCCGATCCGGTCGCGTTCTTCACGAGATGTTGGATTGTTGGTAGCCATTTGCGCTGTCTCGCGACAGTTCGCACCTGCAGTAACGTCATTCGTCGCGCGATCACGTCTTTCTTCTCGCGATCATGCACCGCGAGACAAGTGAAAACAAGATGGCCGCGCCCGTGAGCAACCGCATGGGTAAGTTGGCGAGACGTGATCACGCAGAAAATACCGCGAACGGGCAGGAAAAAACTTCCGCATCTTCGCGATATTTCCGCGTGTTTGCGGAGATTTTGAAAATGTTCGCGATAATTTGCGAAAGTGAATTTCGCAAATTCCGCCCACCCCTAGACATAAGTGCCTTTGCTAAATTGAGCTCTCAGCTGGACAGGGATTGAGTATGCATGGCTTTCTTTTATCAGTGGACCTGTCTGCCACCTTCAGTAAGTCATGTGTTCATGCATTGGTAATCTTCATTCTACATGTGCTGCAAGGATCTTACCTATCAGCATCCTTGGGAGCTGCTCTGGTTCCAGTTGTGTTCTCTGTCCTCCCAAGGATGCTCAGTGCTCGCACATCTGTGGGATGCAGAGGCAGCATGAACGCCTGCAGGACTGTGCAAGGACTGGTGGCAGCCCTTCCATCTGCACCGGAGCCTGTTGACCACCTGCACACCTGCTGCAAGGTGTATGATTGCGGGTGTGGTCCTTCTCATCCACAGTGGCAAGCAGATACAGCGTGGGCTGCCACTAGGTCTGATGGCCTAACGGGCAGTCCATAGGGGAGTGAAAGTTCAATCACTGCCCTGCGGACCCCCTGCTGTCTGCTATTTATAGGAAGCGCCCTAGCAAAGGAGCCACAGTCACGCAGAAAGGGGAAGAGAAAAGCGAGAAACTGGGAATAGAGGGGGAGAAGGTTAAATAGAAACAAAAACATGGAGGTGATAAAATGAATAGGGGAAGATACAAAAATGGAAGCCAGGAATCCACCGTGGTGTCGGTCAGCCTCAGTACATTGGTACCGCTATATTTTTGTGGATTATTTCATGATTCCCGATCAAATCTGGAAGAAAGCAAATTTGCTTTTTGGGCAAATTACTTAAACGTGTGCGTAAAACGCAGCATCTAACCCATTTTTTTATAAAAAAAACTTTCTCCTCAGCACCATCAGCCCCTTCATGAAAACCTGTCCGGATGGTCGGATTTGCTTGCTTTTCTCACTTGTGCATAAGAGGTATAGTGAAAGTGGGGGTACTCTAATTTGCTGGATCTCCCCTTGCACAAGCCCCCGTGTTGGGTGAAGGTTGAATGCACTTGTATGAGGTCCGGAACTGTTAATCTGGGACCCGGTACCACACTCTTTTCCATGTGAATTGATGCAGCAATCCACGCTTCACATGCGTGACTTTGGGATGGGGGGGCCTTGATGTGTAGCACGTCTTAATACTGCCAGTGACATGACTTGCATCCTTGGTGTGTCACACACTCCTTATGTGTGGAGCTTCCTCAGGAACATGGCATGTCTGCTGATAATAATGCTACCTTGTTAGTATGTGGTGGGTATTGGGCATTCATTGTCACTGGCAATGGTAGATGATGAGTCATTCAGATGACGAGCATTGGTATGGGGCCCGGCTACAATGGTCTGTGATGCATCCTTCAGATGGCGTACATGGGTATGGAGTATGGCTATAATGGTCAGTGGTGCATCTTTCAGATGGCATTCATGGGTATGGAGTATGGCTACAATGGTCTGTGATGCATCATTCAGATGGCATGCATGGGTATGAAGTATGACTACAATGGTCTGTGGTGCATCTTTCAGATGGCGTGCATGGTTATGGAGTATGGCTGCAATGGTCTGTAATGGATCCTTCAGGTGGCATGCATGGGTATGGAGTATGGCTGCAATGGTCTGTGATGCATCCTTCATATGGCATGCATGGGTATGGAGTATGGCTACAATGGTCTTAAATGCATCCTTCAGATGGCGTGCATGGGTATGGAGTATGACTACAATGGTCTGTGATGCATCCTTCAGATGGCATACATGGGGATGGAGTATGGCTACAATGGTCTGTGATGCATCCTTCAGATGGCGTACATGGGTATAGAGTATGACTGCAATGGTCTTCTAATGCATCCTTCAGATGGCGTGCATGGGTATGGAGTATGACTACATTGGTCTTCTAATGCATCCTTCAGATGGCGTACATGGGTATGGAGTATGGCTACAATGGTCTGTGATGCATCCTTCAGATGGCGTACATGGGTATAGAGTATGACTGCAATGGTCTGTGATGCATCCTTCAGATGGCGTACATGGTTATGGAGTATGACTACAATGGTCTGTGATGCATCCTTCAGATGGCATACATGGGTATGGAGTATGACTGCAATGGTCTTTGATGCATCTTTCAGATGGCGTACATGGGTATGGAGTATGACTACAATGGTCTGTGATGCATCCTTCAGATGGCGTACATGGGTATGGAGTATGACTACAATGGTCTGTGATGCATCCTTCAGATGGCGTACATGGGTATGGAGTATGACAACAATGGTCTTCTAATGCATCCTTCAGATGGCGTACATGGGTATGGAGTATGACTACAATGGTCTTCTAATGCATCCTTCAGATGGCGTACATGGGTATGGAGTATGACTACAATGGTCTGTGATGCATCCTTCAGATGGCGTACATGGGTATGGAGTATGACTACAATGGTTTTGATGCATCTTTCAGATGGCATGCATGAGTATGGGTATGGGGTATGACTACAATGGTTTGTGATGCATCCTTCAGATGGCGTACATGGGTATGGAGTATGACTACAATGGTTTTGATGCATCCTTCAGATGCCGTACATGGGTATGGAGTATGACTACAATGGTCTGTGATGCATCCTTCAGATGCCGTACATGGGTATGGAGTATGACTACAATGGTCTGTGATGCATCCTTCAGATGGCGTACATGGGTATGGAGTATGACTACAATGGTTTTGATGCATCTTTCAGATGGCATGCATGAGTATGGGTATGGGGTATGACTACAATGGTTTGTGATGCATCCTTCAGATGGCGTACATGGGTATGGAGTATGACTACAATGGTCTGTGATACATCCTTCAGATGGCGTACATTGGTATGGAGTATGACTACAATGGTCTGTGATGCATCCTTCAGATGGCGTACATGGGTATGGAGTATGACTGCAATGGTCTGTGATGCATCCGTCAGATGGGGTGCATGGGTTTTCAGAATGGCTACAATGGTCTGAGATGCATCTTTCAGATGGCGTGCGTGGGTATAGAGTATGGCTGCAATGTTCTGTGATGCATCTTTCAGATGGCGTACATGGGTATGGAGCGTGGCTACAATGGTCTGTGATGCATCCGTCAGATGGGGTGCATGGGTTTTCAGAATGGCTACAATGGTCTGAGATGCATCCTTCAGATGGCGTGCATGGGTATGGAGTGTGGCTACAAGCGACAGGCTGCTGTTTTTTGGGTGGAACAATGATATGTTCTCATGATGGTTGCCCATGACACTGACACGGTGTTACTACACGTGCCAGCTGTCAGCAACATGTTCATTTCATTCAAGCCCTCTGAGCTGGATTGTTCACAGTGGGAATTCTCTTCTGGGTCTATCATGATGTTGTCCTCACGCTGTGCTGCACGCCCGAACACTTGAGCTGGAGATGGGTTCATGCCAGTCAATCAGTCAGTCACTGTGGTGCCACTAGGGGGTGCTGTAATGCACTGATGGCCCTCTCGCAGTCAGAGAGGCCAGAGCTGGGCTGTAGAGATTAGCTGGACACCATCTTCTGAATAGGTTTTACTAGACTCTTAAGCTGAATACAGATTAAGAAGAGGCAACTCAAGCCCCTGATTCACAGAAGTGCAGTGCAACCCTGGGCAAACTGCAAGGCACAGATTAGAGCTATATGGTTTTTTTTGCCCAGTCTTTCATTATCCTAATATTGCAAAAAGGGTTCATTTTGATAGAATTCAATACTTGTTATTAAAGAGAACCCCTAGCAATGATGTTACATTTTAAATTCTGAATTTGTGCTTTACCAGACCAAGGACTCAAACTATACTGCCTACCAGTATGGATGACATGTGACTCCTACACTTCGTAGTCCTCTGTCTTATGTAACATATCCTATGCACTGATTTACACACGTTTGATTGTCTCTGTGCAATGTGTGTGTGATGTAAAGTGCTCTGACACCTGACACTGGTATGTGTGGCGCTATAAAACTAAATGAATCTCAGAGAGAGAGGTAACGGAGACTTGAGGGATGCTGTTAAATGGTGGTAGTGAGGGAATCCATGGCAGAGGTGGTCATTGGGGGGGGCACCACTAAATATTGTAGCCCCGGGTGCCACCAGCACTTAAGCCGCCTCACACCCCCACCTGCACTAGTGGAGATGGAATTGCTTTATCTCCTATTGGAAATATTAGTCTCTATCATCAGAACCATTCTGACCCCTCCCTGATCCCAGACCCCACAATGAGAATTTGGTTTACCCCAAACAAAGCAGAGATGCGTTGGGGGAGGTCTGGGAAGAGGTACAGTGCCATGATTGGACCCTGAGAACAAATATATTCAGAGGCAGATTCGTGTCAAGGTGGTCCAACAGGGCGCTCGAGCAAAGGCGACCTTCCAAACAAGTGGAACATGATGAGAAAACCTTCGAGTGTAAGTGAGAGGAAACACAATTAAATACAGTAAAAACAAGGCAGAAATACAGCAATTAAAAAGCACACTGGGTTCAAAGGGATAATGACGCACATAGGGCCAAATGAAAGCGAACATACTATTTAAATATGAAAAGCAGGGATTGGAGCAAAAATCACAGAAGAGCAAGAACAATACAACACTGAAATAACCTCCTGTGAACATATCCAATTAAAAGCACAAACTAAACAAGTACAAATGCGAATTTAAGCAGCATCTCCCATCTCCTAACTAACAATAAGGGACAATTTAATTAGTTTGAAATCTGAGCTGAGAAGCAGAAAATGACCTGTGAACCTCTTGGTAAACATATTCAAATGCCAGCACTGAGCTTATATAATGAAAGTGCTTGTGAAGAGGAGGGGGAGGACATAGGGTCTTGCCTTGTGTTGTCCACCATATTAAAAAGTTTGGAAAATCCGTTTCTGAACTGTTAAAAGTCTCCACAATGTTTTTTTCATTACTATCTTTTTAAATTGACGTCTTCAAACAGCTTAGATGTATGGAGCGGTACACCCTTTCATCAAAAGCAGTCCAACAGAGAAGAAGGACATAAACTAGCTACCAAAACATGCAAGGTTTGAAACAGACCTGACCAGAAGACTGCCTGGCTGACTCAACGACAGCATTGCGCAAGTGAGTACAATATAGGGGCATATCAACAACAACCGGCGATAATTATCGCTAAGCGCACTTAGCGCTAGGATAATTATCGCCGGCTAGCGTTGATTTTTATCGCTGAGTTAGCGTGCTATTAGCAACGCTTATCTCAATAGCGAAATCCTCACGCTAAGTGGCTAACGTGAGATTATCGCTGGAAACCCAGCGATAATCTCACGTTAGCTTGTTGATAGGGACAGACAAACTTAGCCATGATATCATGGCTAAGTCAGAAAAATACCAGACGTAAAAAATCAGCGTTAACCACGGTTAGCGCTGCTTTTTTTGTCTCTACCAGGGTTAGCGATATTCTTGATAATAGGAGAAATCTCGCTTAGCGACATTTCTACTATTATTTTACTCTGGAACGCCCCCTTTGCATCTCATTAGAGATGCAAGGGGAAGCGTAGAGTAAAAGGGTGCTAACATGCAAATTTGCATGTTAGCACCCTGTTGTTGATAGGGTGCTAGTTTTATCTCTGCTTTTTTGGCTTTTAAAGCCAAAAAAGCAGAGATAAAGCCCTTGTTGATATGCCCCATAGTTTTAAGTTAGCAATGAGTTACTGCCAGTCCATGAAAACAATGCGCACACCCATCAGACAGTAGGAAGACTGTAGTAAACTAGTTCTTCTCCCAACATGGCCACTACACTTTCCTCTATGTTTCCACTTACTAAGCCTCCCAGAATGCCTGTGTACATTCTATGTTGTACTTGGAGGTTCCTCACTTGTCGGTTGGGGTCTGGTCAGCTGGCGAGGTGTGTTACTCTGCTGTAACTTAATAAACCTAACTTGTAACTACTAAGAAGTGTCCTGCTGTCTACCTGAACCTATTTACAACAAAGACCTGATCATATCTTATTTGGACTTCACCACTCTCTTCCAGACAATTAATAAACAGAGAGCTGTATCTTTAGTTCGAAAAACTCTAAATAAATGTAAATCTGCCATTACTCATATCATAAGATATGGGAAATATTGGATGAGACCAGAGGAGATTTTATAAAAGGCTAAACAATTGGTTATTATTAACACTTTAAAGTTTCACTATGCAATTAGTTGACTTACCCAAACATATCTCCCCCACAACTGGAGAACAAACATATCCCACTGTTGACTTATAAGCACAATTTGGTACCAGAAAGAGTTATGTATCATAGGGAATCCATATCAAATAATAACAATAATAATAAAATATACTGCATCATCATACAAATCAGAAAAACAGATAATTTATTGGCTGACAATTAATCAGAAGGGGATAAAGGGTCTGCATATTTGGCCTGTGAGGTTTTATACAGGTGATTAAGTTTGCAAAAAAGTTTTGCAGAAAAACTATTTTGAAACATTTTTGTGAGAAAATTTAGTTTTTAACTGTTTTTCCAGGAATGTTCTCCCAAAACTTAGTTATTAATAAATATTGTCTCATAATTTTTTTAATGAAGGAACCTTTATAAAGGTTTTAAAGTTTTAATGAAATCTTCCTGAAGTTTGCTAAAAAATATCTTAGCGAGTTCCAAACAGTGTTGAATGGTCTGGCCAGGAAGTTCAAACTGACTTAACACTATTTTCGTTACAGAGACCAAAATTAGTGAGCTATTTTGCAGTGGCATCTGTTCAGGTAGGGTAAAAAGGAGTGGTAAAGTATGTTGTTTTGTACAGTGAAGGCTCTTTAGCTCACTGTAGTCAATGCAGTCTTACTTTACCATCAGGTTAAGGCACAAAATATATAGGTATCCTAGTCAGAGAGTGTTAGACCTGGCTTTTTCAGAGGGATTACCGCCAGACCTTTTGCTTTTTGGCCTCCTGTTTTCGTTGATTTTAAGGCTCTGGGCACTTTACCACTGTTAATCAGTGCTAAAGTGCATATGCTTTCTGTGTAAATAGTTATTATGGATTGGTGTTTCCATGATTGGCTAATTTAATTTACTACTAAGTCTCTAGTACAGTGCACAGTGTGTGCCCAGGACCTGTAAATCAAATGCTACTAGTGGGGCTGCAGCGCTGATTGTGCCACCCACATGAGTAGCCTGTAATTGTATCTCAGACCTGCCACTGCAGTGTCTGTGGGCAGTTTATTTCTGCCATGTCGACTTGGAAAGTGCAACCACTTGCCAGACCCTAACCTTCCCATTTAGGGACCCTAAGGTCAGCCGCGGTCGGTAGTGGGAGTAGCTGCCGGGCGGTGACGTGGGGAGGGAGAGGGACAGGGCGGGGGGTAGTAAACTATGGATTACGGAGGTTTACTGGTAAGTAAACATATAAATTATTTTTTTTAAATTCGTTGCGCGCACTGCATCCCCAAATGCGATGCAGTACAAGCAACGAAATTCATTTTATTGATTTACATGTTTACTTACCTGTAAACCTCCGTAATCCATAGTTTACTACCCCACACCCTGCCCCTCCCCCTCCCCACGGCACCACCCAGCAGCTACTCCCACTACCGACCGCGGCTGCCTAAGGTAGGCCCAATGTACCCCTGTGGACAGGGTGCAGTGTATGTGAAAGGTAAGACATGTCCTGGTGTGTGACATGTCCTGATAGTAAACTACAGGGTAATTCGTTTTTCACTATTAAAAGGCTATCTGTCCCATAGGATAGAATGGAAGTTTATTTATAACATCTTATAAGTATATCTTCTCAGTGGGACAAGATAGAAAGTGGAGTTTAGTATGCCTGAACTCAGAATATAAAAATGCATCTTTTAGTAAAGATGACTTTCGTATTGTGTGTTTGAAAATACCACTTTTAGAAAGTGGGTATTTTCTTGCTTTGCCATCCTGTGTGCCTCTGCTGCTTTGGTGATTGACTGTCTGGCTTTGGAGTGACAGGAGCTGGGGATGTGCATTCACTGTAGACAGCGCTGGGGAGGTGTGTCCTGCCTTTCCTGGATGATTCAGGGCTGGACTGAATAGACCTGGGCTCCATTTAGACTAGGGGGAGGAGATCTCCTTGCATCTGAATGGCCTGGTCTGCCTTACACAATGCTGTCTCCACCTCCTTTTGGGAATCTGGGACAGAGAGAACAGACCTGGTTTTGACTGAGCACAGAGCCTCTTTGCCACAAGAGAACAAAGATAAATGCTGTATAAATATTGGGGCCTGACCTCAGAACTTTAGAATACTTCTGGACTCAAGAGGAACCTCTGCCTAGGAAACGAGCTGGAAAAACTGAAGGAGAAGTACAGCCCCTTTGCTGTGTGCTGTTTGGGGTTGGCATTCCATGGCTGTTTCTGCCAAGGAGAGGACAAAAACTTTGCTGGGTGCTTTGTATCCTGCTTGAAGAAGATCTCCAAGGGCTTGAAGTAGAGCTTGCCTCCTGTTCTGAAGTCTCAGAGATACAAAAACCTCACCACCAGCTCCCCTGAACATCCTTGTTGAGAGTTATGACCTTTCAAGAGATGCATGTTGTTGAGTTGGGCTTCTGGAGGTTGTTCCTGCCGTTGGGAGCTGGAAAAGAGACGCAACTACGAGAAGTGCGACACATTCGCACCTGTTTCTGACACATCGCTGCAGTGTGGGAAAAATTACCACTCATCGCCATTGTGCTGCTGAAGAAACCTACGTAGCGCCTGCCCGCGGCTGGAGAAATCGATGCACACCGAAAAGCGTGCACCGATCTACAAAGTCTGAGATCACTGCACCGATTCCGATGCTGGGCCTACTGTGCGGCTGCAAGAACCACCGCTGGAGAGTCCAATGCAGCGCCGTTGTCACCGCATTGAGAGCCGACGCATCCCCGATCCCCACGCAACGCACCGGGGTGCCAAATCTACAAGGACACCGGGGCTGCAGTAAGGAACCAACGCATCTCCTCACTTACTTTGCAGTAAGGAACCAACGCATCACCTCCCCTGGAGTAAGGAACCGACGCATCACCTTTCCGGGGCATAAGGAACCGACGCATCACCTTCTCTGCGATGTTTTTTGTTTATGATTGTGACTCATCCAAGGTACTTTGTGTTGAAAGTGTTGCAACTATCATTTGCTATGGACAGAATAGTTTTTACCTTCTAAGCACATTTTGATTACTGGATCGTAGATTTTTGTCCTTTTGGTCGTGTTTGGTTTAGATAAAGATTACTTATGTTTCTAAACTGGTGTGGTTTCACTGCATTACTGTATGTGTGCACAAATGCTTTACACACTGCCTCTGAGATAAGCCTGTCTGCTCGTGCCAACCTACTAAGAGGGTGAGCAGGGGTTATTTTAGAAGCGTATCCCTGTGCCTGAATGTGTAATGTAAATACGGTGCTATGTAAAGCGCTCCAATACCTTCGGGTCGAGTTTGCGCTATATAAATATGCAACAGAAAACAAAAAAAGGAGGAAGGGTCCCTACTTGGACAACGGTGCAAACCTTTGCCAACTAGAGACCCTCATCGCTAAAAGAGAGGTAGAACGTCAAACAAAACCCTAAGCTCCGTTTACTTCTATAGGCTTCTTAAGTTTAGTCCTTCTCTTCATCTGAGAGCATATTTATGAACATGAGGTGTTTTTGCTCCAGGCATCAAACTGATTGCACATTCATATGGTCGATTTGGGAGTGTGTTGTGTGCTCATTTTTCGCAGAATACATTCAGAAAGTAATAGTACTCTACTGCTGGTGTGGAAGACTCTGGAATCTCAGCAGCGAACACTGCACAAACTCAAAATAGAAAACATGTCTCTTGGCAATGAACAGAAGAGAAACAAATGATTTTCCTGGTTCAGTCCATCGCAAGGTTATATTTACAAAGCCAAGAAATTCCCAAAATAATTGTAAAATTAGGACCATCGATCACTACAAAGATTATTTTTTCCAAGTGTCGAGTGAATAACACCATACCTAGCTGCATTGTTTCTTTCGCCACATCACCGGACAGTAAGGGCTTTGCATTCACTACTTTTACAGGTTCAACTGTTTCGCTAGAAACAAATGCAATAGATGTCTTTTGGCAGCCAAAGAGTCTTGATATAAACTAAGGCTGAGCCTGAGAGGAGACTGGTAATCTAAGAGCATCATTTCAACAAACAATGGGCTCATTTTCAGTAGGTTTTAGAGTGATTGAACTCAGCCGGTGCATTCCTGTCCTTTCTTCCCGCGCTGGTGCCATTTCGGCAGCAAAGCACCAACGTAGGCAACCTTGCACCATAGTGCAAGGGTGCCTCAGTTGCATGTAGGGTTGTATTTGTGCAGGAAGGAGCATGGTCCTGCATGAAAACAATTCTAGGAGTCATTTTCCTCTTAGAGAGAGGAAAGAGGAAAAACGAGGTGAAATAAACATATTTCTCCTCGTTATGCCTCACCTTGGGAGGTGCAGTATTTGGTGCTTCCCCAGGTTTGCATGATTTTGTAAATCTGGGGCAGTGTCAAAATCCATGGATGTTGCATGGGAAAACCCACCGCAACGCCCATGGCACCCCTCCCGGGCGCAGGGTAAGGTGGCGCAGAGATTTGCACTGCATTGTCTTGTTCAAGATTTCTGAAGCCACTCAGCCAGTAACTGAAGTCTACTGCAGTGTGCAGTTCCTTAGACAAGGGCAAATGACTAATAGAATGTTAAGTCAGTATAATATGCTTCAATAGGAGCAGGTGCCCTGACACACCCTGGAAGGTGTCATGCTTCATTGTCTAGGCATGCTCCACTTTGGGCCGGCACTGCATTGCTCTACAGGCACCTGCGAAGGGGCTCTTTCCCGAGATCTATAGATTTTGCTGTTGGATGAAGATGGCATGTGGAGTGCGAGGCGTGTGTAGTGGGGTAAAAGTAACTTAAAATAGGTCTAGTGAAGCTAGGTTTGAATAACTTTACTAGCACAGCTCACTACCTTAATTAAAACATATGGTGGTGCTCATACGGGATACAATGGTCCTAAGGAGCAGTCATGATTAGTAAATGTGAGGTCAAAATGTTTCGTGCCTAGCATAGCCCACAAAGGGTATGTTGACAATTTATCAGGACCAGAAAAAAGCAACCTACACTACTGTGTAACTGATTCACTCAAGTGTTTTGGGAATTCTAGTAATCAGTCACAACATGTAACACAAAGTATGATTCTACCTTGTTAATCGAACTGACCCATTTTTGGGTCAACACAGGGTAACGGAAATCAAACAGAGCAAACCGCTCATTCGCGTGTCGTCCGCAGTGTTGTGTGCAACTCTGCACCTACCCCGGCTCTGTGTTCTGTGACCAACACAGGGTGGCTTTGCATGGCTTTATAAATCGCATTGTGAACCCTGTGTCATACGTGTACCACTTTATGTGGTGCAAAAGTGACTCAGGGCTTTCATAAATAAGCCCCAGGGTGTTTTGACCCAGAACGTTGAGGCCTTTGGTATTTTTCCCTTACTGAGTCCACCATGTGTTAAAAGACAAACCCATGCATCAGGTGGACCACCGTAAATAAGGCAGACATCTTGATGCATACAAGGCAGTATCCAGGTGGTGTCACCGTTGGTTGGGTGGAGGCTTCACTGGCAGGTGATTAATGATTCCCCTTTCTAAATGAGATGGGGGGATCACAAGCTTGGTGTGGTAGGATAGCCACTGATATACAGTGGTTCATTTATCAAGCTAAGCTCTAAATTACCTCCAAGGTCTTGGCTGGGTGGTGAAAGCTTTATTTCCCTGCTTGTTTTTTGCCTTCTGCAGTGTTAAAGCATTCACATTCCATTATCATTACTTGGGTTTGTTATAGGGGTGGCTTTCCTTTAAGTTTGTTTTGTTGTTCACTAGCTCTGGTCTTTGCTTGGGGTTTCTGATGGTTCATCTAGACTTCTGTGACCCTGCATGGCTGTCGATCCTTGGGACTTGGAGTCTGGGCAGGCTTCTCAGGTTGGTGAGTCTTTTCTTGAGGGTTATCCGTCCCATCCCATTTCTAGCTGTGCACTCCCCCTGAGCTTGGGGCTTCGTTTTGCCTTGTGCATCCATTCTGTTGCGTGTGCTTCTGTTGGGGCTTTGTGCACCAACATACTTTTTCCCTTTTTGGTAAAGGATGATAGCCCTTTGTTCCCTGGGGTCCTCGCTTCTGGTTCCCTTGTGTTTGTTCACCCTGTTAAACTTGTTTTCTGGGGTTCTGCATGTGATGGTTTTGGTTTCCATCTAATCTGGGTAGCCTTGCTATCCTTACACTCACCAATGCATTATTTTACCCATCCCCCTTTCGCTCACCGACACATCCTGTCCGATCACATCATTTCACCCACCTATTCCTTCACCCATCCTTCCACCCATCCACATATCCTTTCACCCATTCATCCTTTCACCCATCATTTCACACACCCACACATAATTTCATTCATCCAGTCACCCATCTTTTCACCCACCCTACACTGTTTCACCCATCAAATAAATCACCCATCTCTTCAACCACTCATGCATCCTTACACTCACCCATGCATCCTTTCATTCCTCCTATCATCCATCCACTCTTTCACCAACCCACACATCCTTTCACCCATCCACCTTTTCACCAGTCCTGTGGCCCATCATAACACCCATATATCCTTTCAGCCATCCACCTTTTCATCCAGTCTTTCACCCCTTTTTCACCGACCCACATGTTCATTCACTCATCCACCCTTTCACACTTTCACCTGTACTTTCCCCACTCCTGCATCCTTTGAACATTGTCCCATTCACCCATCCTTTCACCCACCCATGCATCCTTTCACCCACTCAGGCATCCTTTTACCCATCTACCCTTTCACTCACTCATGCAGCCTTTCACCCAACCATGCATCCCTTCACCCAACCACTCATTCATCCCTCACCTTTCGGCCATCCTTTCGACCCACATATCCTTCCACCCTTTCACTCATCCTTATACCCACCCATGCATTCTTTTACCCATCCACCCTTTCACTCACCGACCCATCCTGTCACCCATCCACACTTTCATCCATTCTTCAACCCACCCATGCATCCATCCACCCATCCACCCTTTCACCCATCCTTACACACACCCATGCATCCTTCCACCGTTCCACCCTTTCACCCATCCCTCCACCCACCCATGCATCCTTCCACCCATCCACACTTTCACCCATCTGTCCTTTTAACTTGTAATCCTTCTTACCCTTTCCATCAACCCATCTTTTATTAGGGTTAAGTATGAGATTTGGTCTGAGTTGCAGACAGATGAGGCCCATAAAGACCCCCCATAGCTGTTAAAGCGGGGGTTCATGGCATCTGTACATACATGGCAACATTTTAGAATGTAGAAGTGAGTTTCTAAAAGAAAATCAGGAAATTAATTTTCCCTATTAACTTCCATTGAAACAGAGACAATTTTAGGTGGGAGACAATAGAGCCATTTTTGGCTTCAAACATTGGGACTGAATCGGGGCTGGTGGCATGTATGATTACATTTTCATTATTTCTCTCTCTTTCAGTCTCTTGCTCTCTCTCTCCCCTCATTATCTCTTTTTTCTCTCTTTTTCTTCCCATGTCTATATGTTCTCCCCTCCAACTTCCCCTCTCTCTTTTTCTCCTCTCGTTATCTTCTTCTCCCTTTCTCTTATTAGTTCTTCTCTCTTTTCTTTTCCTGGGGTCAGTTCACCAAAGCATTTATCAGTACAGGAAGTAGCATGCCAGGAGTACTCTTTTATGTACCTCTATGCCTGTGTGAATGGGTCCCAAAACGCCAAATTCCCTAAAGGTAAAATAACAAAGAAAACAGTCCTTTCTATTTGTGCTAATTATAAGTTAATATTCCCTAAATATTATCGTTTTACATATTTTGGGGCCCAATAGCAAAGTCATAAAAGAGTAGGTAAAAGAGTACTGCAGAAGTACAACTTTAGGCACTCCAAAATGCCTTTGTGATTAGGCGCTCCATGTCTCTCTCTGACCCTCCTCCTCTATCTTTACCTGTCTCTCTCGCCATCATTTCTCTCTCTCTCTCTCTCTCTCCCTCTCCCGCTCTCTCCTTCCCCTTATATGTAGCTCTCCCTTTCTCCCACCGTTTTTATTTCTCTGTCTTTCTCTCTCTCTCCCTCCCCCTCTCCCCCTTCCTATCCCCCTCACGTTCTCCCTTCTCACGCTCCATCTATCTCTCCTTCCCCTGCCCCCTCTCTCTCCCTCTCCCTCTCTCAATCTCCTTTCCCTTATATGTATACCCTTCGCCCACCGTTTGTATCTTCCTCTCTCCGCTTCTCCTCTTCACCTTCCTACCCCATTTTCCTCTCCCTCTCTCCTTCCCCTTATATGTATCTCTCCCTTTCTCCCACCGTTTTTATCCCTCTTTTTCTTTCTCTCTCTCCCTCCCCCTCTCACCCTTCCTCTCCCCCTCACGTTCTCCCTTCTCCCCTTCGCCCACCATTTGTATCTCCCTCTCTCACCTCTCCGCTTCTCCTCTTCACCTTCCTACCCCATCTTCCTCTCCCTCTCTCCTCCTCTTATATGTATCTCCCCCTTCTCCATCACCCTCTCCCCCCTCCCCCTCTCCTCTTCACCTTCCTACCCCCATCTCCCTCTCCAGCTCCCTCTCTCTCTCCCTCTTCCCCTCTCTCTCTCCTTCCCCTAATATGTATCTTTCCCTTTCTCCCACCGTTTTTATCGCTCTCTCACTCACCCTCCACCTCCTCTCCCCCTCTGCCTCTTCCTCTCTCTCCCTCTCTCCTTCCCCTTATATGTATCTCTCCCCTTCACCCACCCTTCCCACACCCTCATGGCTCCCTGACAGGGCCCATCATGTGTAAACTGATGCAAACCATGCAATGAGGCGCGCGTGAGCCTTAAAACGCAGGGCTCAGCAGGCCGGAGGCTGCGCCTACAGGGCGCCCGAGGCCCTCACCAGCAGCACATATTTTATCTGCTGCTCCCAGCAGCTTGGAGGCCAGGCGCTGGGAAGCAGTGTTATTATTTATAATGAGGGTGTGAGGAGGCAGGCACCGGAGCTGCGCACACGAGCACACCACGGAAAGTGCTTTAACAGGACCACTTCACAAGATGGGCAGCGCCTGCCTGGATGCTGAGACAAGTGCAGGGCGCTTTGAAGAGACGTGGAGTAAACACATCCTCGCGCCACTGCACTCTCGAGCACAAAGGAAACCACATGGTTAAAAGCACTCCATGTGACTGTAGCAGACATGCTAATTATCATGCGTCAATGAAAGATGCTGTGTGCTGAACGTCACTGGGCGGCTGTATCTGTGAATGATGCCTTTAAATGCCTCAGAGCCTGATGTAGAGATGTGCGGTTTCTGGACCTGACATCTTTGGCGTGGTCTTTCCCAACGTTTAGCCTTCAATCCTCCTGACTCTGCAGCTTTACCACTGATAACAAGTGATAAAACCCTTGTGCTCTCTCCTCTAACTATGGTAAAATTCTCTTACACCCACTTGACCCATTTAATACAGTTAAAAGTTCCTAGTAAAGTGGCACTACATGCACCAAGGGCCTGTAAATTAAATGCTACTAGTGGGCCTGCAGCACTCATTGCGATCCTCACTGAAGTAGTCCTTTCAAAATAATTTAAAAAAAATCTTTTATCAGGCCTGAACCTTCCTTTTTAATACATATGTCACCCCTAGGGTAGGCCCTAAACAGCCCACAGAGCAGGATGTGGTGCGTTTAAAACGTTGGACATGTGTTTTTTTGGTTTTTTTGTGGGCGGAGTTTTATATAGCGCAAATTTGACCTGAAGGTATTGGGTATCAGAGCACTTTACATGAGTATCAGTTGTGTTACATAAGGACACATTCATTTTTGTTAGGCATAGGGAGATTAAGTGATTTGCCCAGAATCACGGGATGTTGAGCGTCTTTGCCGTGACTCGAACCCTGTTCTCTAGATTTGAGGTCGGCTGCCCTAGCCTTTAGGCTACATTTTCCTGGTAGTGAAGATGTGCTTACATGGATGGACTGGCCGTAGCGGGCATCTGGGGTTTTCCCGGAAGACTGGAAGGGTGGGGCTGTTTTTACAGCATTGGGGTCTGTTTGTTTGTTACTGGGGGCGTGTTTTGCAGTTGTGCTGCAATCTCGGCCCCCAGTAACTAATGGAGCAGTGCATAACACTTGCACCCCCTCGCGCCCCCAACCGGGAGCTAATTCTTCAAAATTGCCAGGGCTGCTTTGGGTTCCCAGTCCGGCCCTGCGTGCTTAGATTCGTTTTTCACAACTGCAAGGCCTGTCCCTCCCATGTGATAAGACCGGGTTACCGTATTACATTTAATATGTGATCATTTTCAATTGGGAGCAGGTAGGAATTTGAGTTTTGTCTCTATAGAATTGAAATTTAATGCCCTCTTTAATGTTTAATGCCCTCTTTAATATTACAGTTGGATTTTAAGTAACAATTCTGAAAATGGCACTTTTAGACATGTTGGCATTTTCTTGTCCTAACCATTTGGTGCCTGCAGTCTGTATCCTGGGTCATATAACTAGGTTTAGCTGGCAGTCGGCCTTTGTGTATTACTCCAAGACAGTGAGACAGAGGGGGGATGGGTGGTGTCAGGATGGGCCATCTCTGTCAGTATGAGGAGGAGGAGATGCCACCCCTTACACTTGCAGATCATAAATACTCTGCCTCTGCACACTCACAAAGGGTTTCATGCCCGTCTTGTGTGCCCCCCAACAAGCTGAGGCTAACACAGTGAGGCATGAAGTTCCAGACACCTCTGCAGGAGGAGTACTCTAAGAGTTTCTCCCACATCAAAGTTGGCACCTGGTGTAAATATTGGACCCTTAGAGCCAACGCCTCAGATCACTTCTGGATCAGTGAACCCTGCTACGAGGAAGTATTGCCCAGCTGTGAAGTCTGCCGCTGCCCTGCTTGCTGACCAAGGGCTAGATTACTGCCCAAGGCCTGCTGTTGCTGAATCAGTACTATTCTTCTGCTGTGAGCTTCCCTGCTGAACCCAGCCTACCTCTGTGGATCCAGACCTCCAGGAAATCTCCGAGGTCAATTGGCTGACCTCCCGTTCAAGCCACAGGAACATAAAAGGCTTCTTTGACATCAATGCACGTCCCATCATCTAGAAGCAGGGTGATGCACCACAATTTTGCGCAAGTACTTGCACTTTGTGCTGGCTTTCTTGACCACAATTCGGGACTGTGCACTGCTGCCCTTCGTCGGCAGTCATCAACTCCCCCACTAAGCGACGCATCTCATATGCCGGATCTTGTATCACAGATCTTCATCCCCGGCCGATGCAGCTCAACACAAGGACTTTGCATCTTGATGCCCTGGGCACATGGCACTTTTCAGTGGACTGAACTTAGTCTTGTGTCCGGCCTGCACTCCATCCCAGTCGGCCTGAACTTGTGACTTTGACTTGGTCTACTGTGTCCAGATAACTGCGTGGTTGGCGCGTTTTGCTGTGTTTCACTTGATTTTCACAAAAGCTTTAACATTGTGTATCTTCTGTTCTACTGATAAGATTTGTGTTGCTTTGGTGTTAAATAATTTACAAAATGTTGCTCTATTTTTCTAAATTGGTGTGACATTTTTCTTTTGTTGTGTTTTCACTTTGTTATTATTTGTGTGCTGAACAAATACTTTGCACATTGCCTCTAATTGAAGCCTAATTGCTTTTAAAGCAAGTTACCAAAGGGTTGTGAACAGGTTCGTTTGGGGTTTGCTTACATTTCACCTTGACTAGAATTGTAGTTGCTGCTTGAGTAGGGTTATACCCCCCATCTCATGACCCTCCCTTTGCCCATCCACAAGTAGAAGAGCTCCCATTGACCTTTATGTTTTTAATGTTTCACTGTTGCCCGCAGTCCATGCTTGTTGTCTGTTCCACTTGCATGGGAGCTGAGGCAGTGGATTCGGCTGCTTCAAAGAATCCCATGCCTTCTTAGATTGCTGATGAGGATGGGGACTCCGAACCTTAGCGACGGGCAGGGTTCTCCATGTCCAGAGTGTGTGCCGTGCACTACAGGGTTGCAACGTTTATACCTGAGAAAAATACTCCCCATTTCTTCCCTTTAAGAGATTCTGAAAGTGCCTCGAGCTGGTGCCGGAATATACATCTGTATATAATTCTCCCCTATTCGTTGAAAGATCCTTCAGAAATAGTTTAAACTCAAAAGAGCTTTTGAGGTGATATTTTTCAGGCATTGCTGTTAGAATTTTAAGTCTCATAGTTGAAAGAAATACAGGCGTTGTTCTATTTTCCAAATTCTTTTCCTGGCCTTAAAATAAAAATGCAGGTCACGCTGGTAAAATACTGGCAAACCTACCAATTGGTGATGAAAGATGAGACAGGTGGTGTCCCTGAAAGGCTGACTGGGCTGGGTCAAAGTCAATCACATGTTGGAGAATATTTTTTTATTTTATTTTTAAAGTTTTATATAGCGCTAGCTTGGCCTGTAGGTATCAGAGCGCTTTACATACATACATGTAAAGAAAAACAGACGGAAATTGCATTACATAGTAGGCAGGCAGTAAGGAAGCAAAACCAGGGATAAAAAAATACAGCATGGAACATAAGGTGGTTGACTCAATATCTTAATTATATTGTTGCACGGCATGTGACTGAATCCCTCCCAGCCCTAGCCCCCTTTCATAGTTACCTTTATTTTATTCAATACTCCCTATTTCTTCGTGTACATTAAAGCAATTCTCTTTTGCCTTTTTTTCTGAAAAACTCTGCTTGTTCTACCGCCCCAGGTCTTTTAGGTGCACCGTGCACTTTTTTATAAGTAGTCACTGGAAATGATGTTGCTTGAATCCTTCCTAAACTTTTAATCTATGTTGCTGGCCCAGTATGCATTAAATTCAACATTCATCACGTTTCCCTAAAATTTCATCTAGGAACTTGTCTCACCAATAACTAACAATCATAGTTTGTTGTGGTCAATGTTTCTTGCCCACACAGTGTTAGAAAGATACATCTGCAGGCTTCCCTGCTGGTCAGTATGATGCAAAGCTCATGGTGCTCGAAGAAGATGACCGAGGAAGATGGGATTTTAGAGATGGCGTGAACGGTGATTCATCTCCCCAAGCAAGTTATGGGTGGAACCACCATGAAGATGGCTGCAATTGTGGAGACTGGCTATAACCAGTAGCGGTCCGTGGAGGGAGTTCGGTGGGGCAGTGAGGTGGGGCGGGGGAGGGGCAGCGTGGGGAAATGTAAACACCAGAATATGGATGAACGGAGGTAAGTACACATTTAAATAAATAAAACGAATTTCGTTGCGCGCGCAATTTCGTTCCACGGACCGCTACTGGCTATAACTTGTCTTTATTGGTTGCAGAAGAGAGACGCAGGCAAAAAGTCTCGACCTACAAGGTCTGAGGAAGGGATTTGCTCAACAGGGTGCACAAGTTGTACTGCTGTATCCAACAAGACTCAAATAATCCAAGGGTGCAAATGTTTGTGAAAGGCAACTCTGTCCCAGCATTTTGGGGGACTACAAAAGATGGAATGTTCAAGCAGGGGGTGAGGCAGGTTTGAGTGTCCGAGGGGGAAGGAAAATGGCTCAGCTGCTCAGTCCTGACCCTCTCACCACTTGTGAAATTAAGTGAAGCTGTATAAGTACCTGTACCTATATCCATATATCCACAATGTCACTTGCTGCTGCGCGGTTTCTCCCACCAGCAGTGCCGACGCTTCATCTGGGGGTGCACGTCCCGGCTTCTCATCCACAGCAAATCCCCCTGGGAGAAGAAATAACGATAAATCCTCTGAAGCGATCAGGATTGCCAATTCATTCAATGGTGAGGCAATGACAGCTGACAAGTATGATTTCCATAATTATATGGTAAATGCAGCAGCCACGGAAATGCTAGAATTCACTGATGAGAAACATTGCCCACTGCATTCTTAACTATTTATTCAAGAAAGATAAACAAATGCTAAACATTTTATTTTCAATGACTGCCCGTCGTGAGCTGCACTTTGAAGAAAGCAACCTTTTCAAGCTAACTGCACCAAAATAAATATAATAATGTAAAATAAAAATGAGATAACTGGTACCATGTGTAATATGGTCCGATATTGCTATTGAGGGGTTCTGGTAATATATACAAACTACATGAACTATGTCCCTGTGGGTTATGATGTCACCAGAGCCCCTCCATTGCAATACTGGACCACAGTACAGAGTGTAATTTGCTATTTAATAAAACCTACCTGGACCACTGTGATGCCTCCCAGGGCACACTTGCTCACACTTCTCCCTTGAGAGGCTCAATGGTGTAGCAAGGGTGTCATGGCCCCTCATGCAAGTACATGTGACCTCTATCCACTGGTTGGATAGTAAATGTCAGTCATTGTTTAGGCACAGTGGGGTTCGGAAACCCCTGGGTCTTGTTAACACTGCACCTGCTTCATTACCGATAGCCACGCCCCTGGAGAAGCTTCCTTCACTTCTCCACCCACTGAGGATCGCCGGCACTGCAACCAATGCTTCCTTCCCGTGACATTAGGAAAAGGCACAGTCCAGTGCGGTGCAGTCTCAGACTGTCCTCTCACCGGAGGCCAAATCTAGCACAGTGATGGCCAACATGGCACCATTTCAGGCATCATATTTTTGCGTTTGCTATGTTTGCCCTAAGTGGCCAAGGGTATGCCCAGACATGGGTGCCTTGCTCACTGCGCAACTGTATTCAAGCTAGCCTGGCTGATGAGGAGTAATACCCCGAAACCGGTCCCAGGATGCTTGTTTCCGGTCCAGGAAGGACCAGGCCTGGCAGTTCGGGCTGGACTGTTCCCATGAGGAGCAGGGTCAAGACTGATTTGCAATTTTCATATGGCTGGGTCCAAACAGTGGTGGCATAGTGATCAAAAGAACGATGGATTAAGCCCAGATCTGTGACTGGGGATGAGTTGTTGAAAAGATTCAACACTGCCTCCATTTGCTTGTTCTATTTGTTATATTCACCCTACGTGGCCAAGAGTATTCCTACACGTGGGTCCCTTGCTCGCTGTGCCACAGGATTCAAGCTAGCCTGGCTGATGAGGGATAATACCCCGAAACCGGTCCCAGGATATTTGTTTCCAGTCTAGGAAAGACCTGGCCTGGCAGTTCTGGCACGACTGCTCCCATGAGGAACATGGTCAAGACTGATTTGCATATGGCTGGGTTTGAACTGGGGTGGCATAGTAAGCAAAATAACAATGGACTAAGCCCAGATCTGTGACTGGGAATGCGTGGTTGAAAAGTTTCAGCACTCCATCCATAATCTTATTGTGTTTGCTATGTTCACCCTAAGTGGCCAAGGGTATGGACTGGTTGGATAGTAAATGTCAGTCAATGTTTAGGCACAGTGGGTTTCTAAAGCCCCTGGTTCTTGTTAACACTGCACCTGCTTCACTACCAATAGCCACGCCCCTGGCGAAGCTTCCTTCTCTTCTCCACCCACTGAGGATCTCCTGCACTGCCACCGAAGCTTCCTTCAGGTGACGTTAGCAAGGTGTGCAGTCCAGTGCAGTGCAGTCTCAGACTGCCCTCTCACCTGAGGCCAAATCCAGCAGAGTGATGTCTAGCATGGCACAGTTTCAGGCATCATCTTGTTGTGTTTGCTATGTTCGCTCGAAGTGGCCATGGGTATGCCCAGACATGGGTCCCTTGCTCACTGCTCCACTGAATTCAAGCTATCCTGGCTGATGAGGGGTAATACCCTGAAACCGGTCCCAGGATGCTTGTTTCCCGTCTAGGAAGGACCTGGCCTGGCAGAACGGGCTGGACTGTTCCTATGAGGCACAGGGTCAAGACTGATTCGCAATTTTAATATGGCTGGGTCCAAAAAGCAGTGGCATAGTGAGCAAAAGAACGATGGATTAAGCCCAGATCTATGACTGGGGGTGAGTGGTTGAAAGGCTTCAGCACTCCGTCCATCATCTTGTTGTGTTTGCTATGTTTGCACTAAGTGGACAAGCGTATGCCAGGACGTGGGTCCCTTGTTCGCTGTGCCAGTGGATTAAAGCTAGCCTGGCTGATGAGGGGTAATTCTCAGAAACCAGTCCCAGGATGTTTGTTTCTGGTCCAGAGAGGACCAAGCATGGCAGTTTGGCTTGGAGTGTTTCCATGAGGAACAGCGTCAAGACTGATTTGCATATAGCTGGGACCAAACTGGGATGCCACCGGATTCAAGCAAGCCTGGCTGATGAGGGGTAATACCCCAAAACCCATCCCAGGATGTTTGTTTCCAGTCCAGGGAGGACCTGGCTTGGCAGTTTGGCTGGACTGTTCCCATGAGGAACATGGTCAAGACTGATTTCCATATGGCTGGGTCGAATCTGGGGTGGCATAGTGAGCAAAAGAACAATGGATTAAGACCAAATCTGTGACTGGTAGTGAGTGGTGGAAAAGTTTCAGCACACTGACCATCTTCATTTTGTGTTTGCTATGTTTGCCCTAAGTGGCCAAGGGTATGCCCAGACATGGTTCCCTTGCTCACTGTGCCACTGGATTCAAGTTAGCCTGGTTGATGTGGGGTAATACCCCAAAACCCGTCCCAGGATGTTTGTTTCCAGTCCAGGGAGGACCTTGCTTGGCAGTTTGGCTGGACTGTTCCCATGAGGAACATAGTCAAGACTGATTTCCATATGGCTGGGTCGAATCTGGGGTGGCATAGTGAGCAAAAGAATAATGGATTAAGCCCAAATCTGTGACTGGTAGTGAGTGGTGGAAAAGTTTCAGCACACTGACCATCTTCTTTTTGTGTTTGCTATGTTTGCCGTAAGTGGCCAAGGGTATGCACAGACATGGTTCCCTTGCTCGCTGTGCCACTGGATTCAAGTTAGCCTGGTTGATTTATTTTTTCCCAATCAGATTTTATTAGGTTTTCAAGACAACACTGATACACATATACATTAGTCTTGTCATAACCATTACATATTACACCATATTGCTACTCTCTGGCCTGCTTGGTTTAACAAAACAATACCTCCTTTCCCCTTGAGTTGCACTTAAGTGGGTGTATTCTAATCTCTAGGTGTTGTTGGGTTCCCGCGAGATGAAACTTTTAGTTACAGTATGAAGTGGTGTCTATTGTCGCTGCTCCAGTTGTTCATTCCTCTCTCCTTCCGGTTCTGGCGTCGCCGGCTGTGGGAACTCGCCCCACTGCCATCTCGTCCACTCATTGACAGTTCACTCACTAGATTTACCCACGCCCTGGCCCTATCTATCTTACCTATCCCTCGGATAGCTTCCCTGAGGAGCAGTCTACTTTCCGTTCCTGCCCATTTTTCTCATTTTTTTTTCCAGGAGACAATCCGCGGCCCCCCCGGTGCTTTCCAATTTCTGGCTATCTCTCTTTTGGCCAGAATGTAGGCTAAGTCCTGAAACTTCCCCGTCACCCTGTTTTTGGCTGTATGTGGAAACAACCCTGAGAGGAAGTGTTCTGCTGTGTACGGTAGCTCTTTGTCAGTTAGATCACCCACCACTTGTCTTATCTCCTCCCACAAAAATTGCAGTGTGGGGCAGCTACAAAACATATGAATTATGTGTGCCTCCCTCTCCCCACATAGCGGGCATGCGGCTGTCTCCGTCCCAAAGTACCTCCTAAAGAGGGATGGAGTGAGGTACACTCTATGCAGTATATAGAAATTGATTAATTTAAATCGTGCATTTGGAGACACTTTCAAGGTTTGTTCTAGGATCTTATCCCACTCCACCTCTGGAATCTGTTTTCCAATATCCTCTTCCCACTGTAATCGCAGGCGCCCTAGTGGCTGCTGCATGTCTTGCCAGATTGCCTTGTAGAGACTGTCTTGATCCTCCCCGCTGATAGCGCAACATATCTACATCCTGCTCTTGCTCTCGGTTCCACTCCAGAGTGCGTTCTTATTTAAAATAAATAAATAAATGTATATGCCTTATACAATCACAAATACTGTTGCAGGGTTAGCCACGAATGTCAGAGAACGTTCGTACAATGCTGCATATGTGGTTACCCTATTACTGCTTAGATTTTGACAGTGAAGGAGATGTAAGGAGGAAAGAACAGAAAAGTTAGAAATAAAAGAAAAAGGGGTATAGAACAGGCAAATAGAGAGGTACATTCTCTTGGCTGTACATTAGTGCCAGTTATAGAAACTGCATTATGTCTTACAGCAAATCGGGGTTCTTGAGTCCGTCTGCGAGCCCACCCAGGCTCTGCGTTGTGCTGCATATTTGGTCCGTGGGTCGGTACAATAGATGTGAGGGCCAGTTGATTATGGAGGTTCGTAAGGGTCTAGGAACGTGTCCAGAGCTTCCCACAACCCCCTCGAGGAGGCTTTCCAGGGCGAATAACGCAGCACCATGCGGTCCGCTCCTCTGAGGTGTGTGACCCAGTTGATCCATCCTTTATAGCTAGTTTTGCTTGTGTCTTTCCAGTTGGTTAGTACTAGTTTAACCGCAGCTGTTAGTAATAGGTCCATTAGGTCTTTATCTCTCTCAAAGGAAAGATTTGTTCGCATAAACGCCGTGGTGAGGGAGGAGAACTCCCTCGTTAGTTTGAAGTTAAACACATTGTTGATGAAATCAAATACCATTCCCCAGAACACCTTGAGTGCTGGGCATTGAAAGATAAGGTGCGCTAGGTCCCCCTTTTCTTTGTTGCAGTTCCAGCAGAGGGAGTCCTCCCTGAGACCTAGAGTGTGTAGTTGGGCTTGGGTCCAGAAAGCTTTATGTAGTAGTCAGAATTTAGTTTGTGCTAGGACTGGGGTGATCTTATTTCACGTTGCAGAGGCCCACAGAGTTTTCCACTCCTGTTCATTTAGTGGGGTGTTGGACTGTTTATCCCAGTATGCCATTGTTTTGGCATTAAGTTTGTTGGCATTTGGGCGTAGTAGCTTGTATATTTGCGAGACTTGGTGTCCTAGTTTATTGATGTTTGCTACATATCGGAAGATCGAGGGTTTTGTGCTAGTTAGATTCCTCTTTGTTAAGGCTGTTCTTATCTTTAGGAATCTGTATAGGTCTATGTCTTTTACGTGGTGGCTTGATTTTAGGTCGGAGAAGGTAATGGGGTATTCACCATCCTCGAGTTGGTGCAGGTAGCATATATCTTTTTCTATCCATGTGTCAAGGGTAAGACTTTTCCCCTTGTACTTAAGCTTGCTATTCGCCCACAGTGATTCTGACTTAGACCCTTTGATGCCAACTTCCATCTTCTTGTCGACTTGCTTTCTGATCCTTCTGGTAAGGGCCCCATGTTTCAGGAAAGTACCTGCTGGGAGGTCGTATGGTGCCTGTAACAACTCAAATGGGAGTACTGTAGAGTCTTGGTATAAGTCCCCCATCACTTTCAGTCCTGCTTCCACCCAGTCCTCTAACCCCATCCAGTTCTCTCCCTGCGGCAGAAAACTTAGTGCTGTAATGGGCAGGTCCGGTGAGTAGAGAATTTTGGCTCTTACCCATCTCAGGTATCGCACCCAGCAACGCACCACCACTTTAGTTTCCATTGTGTCCTCTGTCATGTTCCATCGCACCCGCAACAGGATTCTCACCAGGTCTGCGACGTCCGGTGCATTCGGATACTGTTCCCTCTCTGGGTTGCACTCCGCCGCCAGCCATTGGATCAGCCAATACAGCTGGGCAGCTATATAATACCCCTCAAAGTCTGGGGTCATTTGTCCACCCACCGCCATGGGGCGCTGTAGAGAATTCAGCGCTACTCGTCTGCATCCCACTCCCCAGATAAATGAAGTGCTCTGTGAGTCAAGGTCTTTAAATATTGCTCTTGGGATTCCTCACCGGAAGAGCCACAAAATAATACAACAGTCGCGGGAGCACTACCATCTTTAAGACCGCCACTCGTCCAGCTACCGATAGTGGCAGTCTTCCCCAAAAGTCCATTACAGTCTCTACTGAGCGTATCGCTCTGCCCACATTACCCTCTAGCACCTCAGCTGGGCCATGATATATTTTGACTCCGAGGTATGGCAGGCAGTTGGGCTCCCACTTCAGATCCTCTAGGTCAGGTGGCGGACGGGCATTGGACGCCATAGGATACAAGCTGGATTTCCTCCAGTTAACTTTAAGGCCAGATATAGTACCAAATCTAGCTAGCATGCCCCGTGCTCCTCTCAATTCACCCACTGTGTCACTGAGAAATAGTAAGAGGTCATCTGCATATGGCTATAAAATGCTGCACCGCTCCCGTTCCCAGACCGGCATAGGATTGCCCACTCCATGCCCTGCACGCCAGTGGCCCCATGGCCAACGCAAACAGGAGCGGGAGAGGGGGCCTCCTTGCCTCGTACCTCTCTCCACTTGCTGCCTGGGCGAAATTGTCCCCCCAGTGCACACCCGAGCCATAGGAGATGCATATATTAGTCGCACCCATGTCAGAAAGCCCGCTCCCAGTCCCATCTTGTCAAGGACCTCATATAGCTAGGAAGTTAGTCAGGTTGATGAGGGGTAATACCTCGAAACCAGTCCTGAGATGCTTGTTTCCGGTCCAGGGAGGACCTGGCCTGGCAGTTTGGGCTGGATTGTTCTCATGAGGAACATGGTCAAGACTGATTTGCAAATGGCTAGGTCTAAACTGAGGTGGCGAAGTTAGCAAAAGAACTATGGATTAAGCCCAGATCTATTACTTGGGAAGAGTGGTTGGAAGGTTTCATCACACCGTCCATTATCTTATTGTGTTTGCGATGTTCACCCTCAGGGGCCAACGGTATTCCCAGATGTCGGTTTCTTGCTCGCTGTGCCAAAGGATTCAAGATAGCCTGGCTGATGAAGGGTAATACCCAGAAACTGGTCCCAGGATGCTTGTTTACAGTCCCAAAAGGACCTGGCCTGGCAATACAGGCTGGACTATTCCCATTGAGGCACATGGTCAAGACTGATTTGACTAAGGCTGGGTCCAAACTTGGGTTTCATAGGGAGTAAAAGAACAATGGATTTCGCCCAGATCTGTGACTGAGGTGAGGGGTTGAAAGGCTTCAGCATTCCATCCATCATCTTGTTGTGCTTGCTGTGTTTGCCATAAGTGGCCAAGGGAATGCTCAGGTGAAGGTCCCTTGCTCGCTGGGCCACCGGATTCAAGCTAGCCTGGCTGATGAAGGGTAATTCCCTGAAACCGGTACCAGGATGCTTGTTTCCGGTCCAGGGAGGACCTGGCCTGACAGTTCAGGCTGGACTGCTCCCATGAGGCACATGGTCAAGACTGATTTGCATATGGCTGGGTCCAAACTGGGGTGTCATAGTGAGCAAAATAATGATGGATTAAGTCTAGATCTGTGACTGGGTGTGAGTGTTTGAAAGGTTTCAACACTCCGTGCATCATCTTGTTTTGCTTGCTATGTTCACTCTAAGTGGCCATGGGTATGCGCAGACGTGGTTCCCTTGCTCGCTGTGCCACTGGATTCAAGCTAGACTGACTGATAAGGGTCAATACTCCGATACCGTGCCAGGATGCTTGTTCCTGGTCCAGAGAGGACCTGACCTGGCAGATCACAAAAGTGACGCAACTGTGGTGCAAAAGTGTCACATTGGCGTTGTAAATCTGCCCCCATATTTTTCAATGAAGTCAATGTAGCAGAACTGGCCTTTTCAACACGTTACTTTGCAGATGGACTCTTTTGGTACATTATCAGAGGGTTTGCCATTGAAAGCACATTTGCAAGGGCATGATTTTACCTGTAGGACACTTGTCCCCCTAACAAGCTGAGGGTCATAGGACCACCGTACTCCTTGATTGCCCCTCTCCATAATTATCATTAGTATAATTGTGTTTAAAGTTCTCATCCATCCCACTAATAAAAGAATACCTGGGCGGATGAGTCATTTTTAACATTAACCAAAGGTCACTATAAAAAAGACGAGTATATATACAAAGAGCTCCCTGGAATTCCGTTGAGCTCATCCTGGTTTTTAGCAGCCAGGAGGATTCCGATGATGAAGCATGCCGCTACCAGAGTGAGTGAGGGTTGGATATAAAAAGAAAAGCGTTTTCCTCCCCTGAATATCAAGACACCAAACAACTGTTATTCGGTTCTGTGGGTTTCTTTTGCATTGGCAGATGGGTACTTTATTGGTTTGAAGGACACTTGTCCTCGTCATTATTAAGAACAATCGTGGCCACTAATTAGCAAAAAGGATACCAAGGCTGATCATCTATGCCAACATCTCAGGATCAGAACAAATACCTATGGCTCTGTGATGCACTGATGTGAGCTGTTCTATATTAATTCTGCCCTTTTCTGTGCGTTGTGTGGTTACTGATTAGTAGTTGTTTTTCCCTTTGGCCGCGCTTGCGCGTGGGTGTTCTATTGCCAGTGTTAGTTGACATTTACTGCAAAATGCAAAAACATTTTCTACATGAGTGCATTGTTTCTCATGGGTGACTCAACGCTCAGGAGGGTAAGCGACTTTAATTCACTTTCAAGTACAAAATGTAGAAAATAACAAGAATACAATAAGAAAGCCTTGCAAACTTTAGGATTCAATCGTAAAAGTCCAGATCGATTTGAACACAAATCACAATAGAGCTTTCAGTTCAAGCGCCTGTGATGGGAAGTAGAACAGCCATGCACTTCGCAAATGCAGAAAGTCTCACCTTGCCTGACCCTCCCCTCAAAAGCCAGGCACCCATAAATATGCACCATTCTTGGGTTTAGAGAAGTTTGGCTAAGCAGATACACATTCTTATATCTTTCATAAGTTGTATGACAGAGGTACGCATGGCTAAACCACATGTGCCTCTAATAGGCGGCCCCAACAATGAATGCGTCTGAACAACGCATTCCTTTATCACGCATGCCTCTACCATGCAATTTCATGGTAAAGGCATGACTGGTAAAGGGATGTGTAGCAAAGATCATACCCCAACCCCCCGCCCTGAGTCTTAAAAACGACCCCACCACCCAGAACCCTAAAAACTACCCCGGCACTCTGAGCCATATACACTACCCTGACCTCCCCGAGCCTAAGCACTATCCCGACCCCTGAACACTACCCAACACCCCTAAGCCCTAAAAACTACCCCGACGTCCCTCCTGAGCCCTAACACTACCATGACCCCCCCATGAGCCTTAAACACTACCCCAACCCCCATGAGCCCTAAATACTACCTGACACCCTTGAGTCCTAAACACTACCCGACCCCCCCCCGAGCTCTAAACACTACCCTGACCCCCGTACACCCTAAACACGATCGCAACCCTTCCTGAGCCCTAAACCCTACCCCAACCCTTCCTGAGCCCTAAACACTTCCCCTGGAAGCCCTAAACACTACCCTGAGCCTTAAAAATAACCAACCACGGATCCTAAACACTACCCTGATCCCCCCCGAGCCCTAAAAATTAAACCGACCCGCGAGCTACCCAGACCCCTCCGAGCTCTAAAATCGAGCCCCCCCCCAAAACCCAGCCCCACTTAACTCATTACTTCCTCTCCCGATCCTTCCTATTCCTGGGCCCGCACATCCCAGCATCTAGACCACTCACCGCCTTAACCAAGCATATGCGTGGTTAAGGTATATGCGTGGTTAAGGCATGTGTGGTTGAGAATGCAAATAAGGCATACAACATCAGTTGGATTTTGTTATGTGGGTGAAACAGAGACCAGTGTCAGTATTATGAATACTGTGCACTGTCCTACTCTGAGCTGTGGCTCCTGGTGCAGACTGACATAGTGTGCTGTATCCCAGCAAATGTGCTGTTCCCACAAACCGGACCAGTATAAGCCATGTCCATTCAGTGACTGGGTGTGAGTGGTTGAAAGGTTTCAAAACTCCGTGCATCATCTTGTTTTGCTGGCTATGTTCACCCTAAGTGGCCATGGGTATGCGCAGACGTAGTTCCCTTGCTCGCTGTGCCCCTGGATTCAAGCTAGACTGACTGATGAGGATTAATAATCCGATACGGTGCCAGGATGCTTGTTCCTGGTCCAGAGAGGACCTGACCTGGCAGATCACAAAAGTGACTCAACTGCGGTGCAAAAGTGTCACATTGGGGTTGTAAATCTGCCCCCATATTTTTCAATGAAGTCAATGTAACAGAAATGGCCTTTCCAGCACATTACTTTGCAGATGGACACTTTTGGTACATTATCAGAGGGTTTGCCATTGAATGCACATTTGCAAGGGCATGATTTTACATGTAGGACACTTGTCCCCCTAACAAGCTGAGGGTCATAGGACCACCGTACTCCTTGATTGCCCCTCTCCATAATTATCATTAGTATAATTGTGTTTAAAGTTCCCATCCAGCCCGCTAATAAAAGAATACCTGGGCGGATGAGTCATTTTTAACATTAACCAAAGGTCACTATAAAAAAAAGAGTATATATACAAAGAGCGCCCTGGAATTCCGCCGAGCTCATCCTGGTTTTTAGCAGCCAGGAGGATGCAGATGTTGTGGGTTTCTTTTGCATTGGCAGATGGGTATTTTATTGGTTTGAAGGACACTTGTCCTCGTCATTATTAAGAACAATCGTGGCCACTAATTAGCCAAAATGCAGCCACGTCCATTCAACATGAGAGTGCTAAGGGTGTGGAATGTCTCCCTAGGTGCATTTTGGAGCACACTGTCATTTACAGAGGGCACATTTTTCATTGAAATGGCAACAACATTTGCACACCGGTCCTAGGATGCTTGATTCCGGTCCAGGGAGGACCTGGCTTGTCAGTTCGGGCTGGACTGTTCCCATGAGGCACCGGGTCAAGACAGATTTGCATATAGCCAGGTCTAAACTGGGGTGGCATGGTGAGCAAAAAATGATGGATTTAACCCAGATCTCTTGACTGGGGGTGAATGTTTTGATTTGTTCTGCATTCCATCCATCAGTTGTGTGTTTTTAACAATATTTGCACAGACATGCAGTTTTACTGATAAAACGATGTGGTGCATAAATGACAATGTGTGGACATTGGGTTTCAGCGAATATTTATCATTTGCGCACCAGCAAGTAAAGTAGCTTGATTTGTTTTGATCCTCTGAAAAGGTTTGTTTCTATCCAACTTCAAAGTTCAAAGTTGCTTAAGAAACTTTTCCATTTGTGCTTTCCCAACTGATGCTATATAAGAAATATATGTACAGCTCCTTTAGTTTTGTGCTTGAAGAAAGATAACACCCTACTATCTTTCCTTTCACACTCAGCAAGATTGTCACGTTTCACATTACAAACTCCTCATATCATGCATTCAGAGAAAGAAAAGTAAACACCAAGGGGCATATTTACAATGCCCCTGCGGCAATTTTATGCAGACTGAACATCACTTTTGTGACGCTCCGGGGGCGCACTGTGCCATGAGTGGCTTTTCATGGCCTTGTAAATATGGCCCCCTTGTACGCATTACTCTGCGTGAAAGGGGTGTTCCATGGGTGTTGCTGTGGGTGTTTTACAAGATTTTGTAAACCTAGGAATTTTGTGTGATTCTAACGCCTGCCCAGAGGAGGCATCAAAGTGGCGCAAAGATAAAAAAATAAATTTATTTCTCCTCGTTTTCTGCTCACATAGAAAGAGGAAAAAACCATCAATGATTGTTTTTGTTCAGGAAGATGTTCCTTCCTGCACAAAAACAATCCTCCCTGCAATGCAGGCACCCTGGCACCATGGTGCCAGGGTGCCTGCATTGGTGCTCGGCAGCCAATTGTGCACTAACGCAGAGGAAAGCACAAGGATGCGTCACATTGCAGTAAATACAACGCATCCCGGACTTGCCTAATGATGCACCTCGGTACAGCAAAGAAGTCTTGCGCCGCCACGCCATTTTCTAGTAAACATGCCCCTAATTTCCATGTTGAAGAATAAGCAAACATTTGTCAGAAGACAAGTGCCTTGCACAGTACTGTCAGGGTGAAAGCTGCACACACAAAGTCAACATTACCATGTGGTAAAGTACCATGCAATTATGAGTTAATGCCCCAGATTGGGGAATAACTGTGCAGACCTGGTTTTACCAGGCAGAATTCCAAATGGCTTTTCCTGTTCCTGCTTTGAGCAGGTAGTAACTGTGAGCTGGGAACTAGTGCTGGGAGGGACGAAGGGAGGGGAGTTTGGAGGGTAAAAGAGGGAAGAAGAAACAGTCACCTTAGACTGAAAAAATGCTCAGGCGTAGATGGGTAAAAAGACGGGGCCATATGTAGGTGGCATACAATTTACCGATTCTTAAATACCGAATTTTACCGATTCGGTATTTAAGAATCGGTAAATTGTATGTAGGTAATAATTCGGTAAATGTTACCGATTCGGAGAAATTCGGTAATTACCGAATCGGTATTTACCGATTCGGTAATGAGGCATACCTTCCCATTGATTCCTATGGGCCTGGAGGCCCATAGGAATCAATGGGAAGGTATGCCTCATTACCGAATCGATAAATACCGATTCGGTAATGGGGAGAGCACATTCAAGGGTGGCAGGGTGTCACATTGACACCCTGTTGCACCCCTGATTCCTGCATGTGTGCACATGTGGCGGACATACATGCCCTAAGGGCATGTATATCTGCCACATGGCACTCTTATTTCAGCAAAATATTGCTTTTTGCAATGTATTCGGTATTTATCACCAACCTATATTTGGTGGTAAATACCGAATTCTAATTCCTACACAACACTCATTAGAGTATTTCCTACATCTCATTTCAGGATTCGGTATTTACCGAATCGGTAATTTTACCGATTCAGTAAATTACCGAATCCTGAAATATGCCCCGTACATAGCAAATGCCTAAATACCGGTCGGTAACGGGATATTTACCGAAAATCGGCCGTAACCGACCGGTATTTGGCTTCCTACATATGGCCCTTGGTCTATGTCACACCAGTGCTTAATTTGAGCCAGTGGTTTTCCGTTCTGGGCACCAACATTTAATTGTCAACACTGGCGCTTATGACATTCTTCCACAAGGTGGCACTGTCCGTTTAATTCACAGATTAACACAACGGTGCATATTAATTCAATATACATTAAAAATGGCTAATACCTGCCGCCTATGCCATTCTTATACCTTTAGAGGCCTGGGATAGTCTGAATTGTCACTCTTGTAGGAGTGTGATGTTCTGTAGTTGTGTTAGTACTGTCATTGGCAGCACTGTCAGAGGTCATGGGTGGTGCAAATTGCAGTGGGCACCTGATGAGGGCTCTGAACTTATGTGTTTTTTTTACTAATTAAGCACTGTGTCACATAAATCCTCAATTGATTTTTTCGCCCTAGAATTCCCATCTGGTAAACCTCGGTCCAGTGTTGCCGCGCCCTTGGGAACCAGGTCCTGGAACACCAGGCCGGTCCTGATCTGGAGGGGCAGTGTCCCCCCCAGGGACCCCTGACTCTAAGGAGGGCTCTAGTGGGTACCAATAGCTTCTATCACATCAGATCCATCGGTGCATGCCCTGCATCTTCTGTACATAGAGTGAAATGAAGGATTTTCTACCGGGATCTGGTGTTGCTTAAATGCGTGTGTCATGTGTTGCTGGTTAGTTGTGTCTGCTTATTAGTAAGCTGCTTCAGAGTGGAGCAGGTTTCATCTATTGCTTTTGATTGTAATGGCTGTGCCCCTGCATGGAGGGCACGGGGGTGACATGTTCCATCGCACCTCCTCGACACCCAGGGTGATTTCTTGTTATTGTGTGAACTTCCACCTCGCCTGGCCACACTCTGTTTTGATTTCTCTTATCGGCTCCAGAGTTGTGTTTTTGTACTTGGCAGCCGTTCAGAGGCTGTGCTTCGGCCTCCACCACAGGCCCCTAATGCTTTTCTAACCCGAACCAGTTGTAGCGCCAATGAAGAGGCGGCGTGTCAGAGGGAGCTTAGTTTACGTGAAGGGTGGCAGATGGATAGCGGTGCAAACTGAGGGCCCCGTCCATCATCAGACCACAGTCTGGGCCACGAGGGAAGGTGGCCGCTCTCCATCACTCTCCATCACTCTGCCAACCCCCCCCCCCCCCCCATCACTCTGTGAACTCCTCCCCTTTCTGTCACTCACCTTCCCTTCCATGCTTGTTATCCCCTGCAAGCTTTCCATGTTTTCTGTCCACCTCGGAGGGGAAGGGGAGGAGGACGGGGGCAAAGGGTGTGAAATGGGAGTCGTTTGTGGGACTTTGGGACAAATAGGGCCACGGGGACCCTGGTGTAGTGCCTGGGGGCGCTTGCTTCTGATTCTAGCGGTTTAGATTCTCAGGGTAGCGAGGACGAGCGGTCAAATGCTTCTAAGGGAGATAGTGTGGAGCCCAGAGACTCACATCTCAGTCTTATCTCAGTCAAAGATTGGGCACTGGTGTGAGTTCACTAAGCAATGAGCACATGACGTCATGCGCAGGACTGTTCAGTCACTTCTTCAGCCAAAGAGTTGGCACTGGCACAGGTGAACTTTCTAAGGCAGGTGTCTCTTTGTGTGTTCAAGTAACAGTCAGTCTTTCGGTCTCATGCCCCTTGTTACCTGCTCAGCTGAGACATATCTTGCTGCAGCTCTGGATGGAGTGGGCATGGGGATTGCACCTAGAGTGACCGCGGGTGGCAGCCGCCCTCCTCTCTGGGATGTACAGAGCAGCCAGCCTGGTTGGCGGATGCTTGACTTCAACGGATGTGGCCTCTGGGTCCTGGGGCACATCTTTTTCTGCAGAGGTGACTCTAACTTGTTATACCACACATCAGGCCACCCCCTTTTCCACACTGCTAGGGTACAGAATGGCATGCTGATGCTTCTTCACGCAGTTTGACACATACACTGCGATGGGGCAATGGGTGACCTCAGACGACTAGGTTGAACAGCGGCTTTGGCCTGATGCCATCTTCATCTGGATGCCCCACTTGCTAGGAACAGGGCGGAGCTTGTCCTCTTGGACAGTCTCTCCTACTGCAGGGCCAAGCTGTCCGTCTCCTTTCCTCTCTGAGCAAGCATGCCGGCTGCAGGGCACTTGGCGGACCACTGCTTTCCAAGCAAGTTACACAGACATCAGCTTATGTACACTCACACCTTAGAGAATGGCTGTCATGTAGACCTCAGCCCTGCTCACACAGCAGCTCTTCGAGTTTCTGCCGAGCACACCCTTCTGTGAACAAGAAGAGCTTGGAACTGTGGCAAAGTGGAATGGCTCGTGTTAAACCTGACATCCGTGGTTTCCCCCTAACCTTTGGCCTTCAGACCTCCTGTTTTTGAGGACTTCAGTTTTTCTGACCTTAGGACTCTGCACACTTTACCACTGCTAACCAGTGCTAAGGTGCTTGTGCTCTTCCTTTAAAATATAGTAACATTGGCTCATAGCCAATTAGCAAATTTAAATTACTTATACGTCCCTAGTAAAGTGACATTACATGTGCCCAGGGCCTGTAAACAAAATGCTACTAGTGGGCCTGCAGCGCTGGGTGTGTCACCCTCTTAAGTAGCACTACAAACCTGTCTCAGGCCTGTCACTGCAGAGTCTCTGTGTGCAGTATTAAACTGCTATTTCCACCTGGCAAAATAAACCTTTTGCCAGGCCCAAACCTTCCTTTTGAAAACATATGTCACCACTAGGGTGGGCCCTAGACAGCCCTGAGGGCAGGCCGCACTTTTAAAAGTGGAACATGTACTTTTAATTTTTACATGTCCTTGTTGTGAAAAAACTCTTAAATTTATTTTTCACCACTGCAAGACCTATCTCGCCCATAGGATAATATTGGAGTTGCCTTATTATATTTTATAATTGTAATTTCTAACTGGGAAGAGATGTCCAGTTAATGTTTGGTGTCTCTGGAATCACAATTTAAAATCCAAACTTATGGCGGCGTCGGATTCTAAGTTGCAATGCAGAAAATGCCACTTTTAGAAAGCCAAACTATAAACAACAAGAGGTGGCTGTGAATTTCATACATACATTTACTTCAACATAGAAGACATTTTATTAAATAAACTTTGCCTCAGATTCATTGTATACATTTAGTTCATACCTATTCAAAACTTAGACATAGATACAAGAAAGAAAGAGAAAACCACAGTCACATCACAAATATGAAAATTTGTCTAAAATAATGGTGCTCACTGTGAAACCAATGATATGCTCAAACTTAAACATTATATTTAGAAAAACATGCAAACAAATCTGTTCACCAATACTATAGTAAAAAGAAACAGGGTGAAAGATTCACAACATTCGCTCTTGGAATACTGTGAGGAGCCCAGAAAACTCTAATGTGGGCCTCAAAGTTATATAGTTCTTTACTCTAACTTAATTAGAGTCTTGAAGAAGCAGTACGAGTCACTTTCACCGAGTCTGAAGCCGTTGAAACAAGGAACCCAGCCATGAAACAATGGAAAAAGATTTCCTTCGACCTGGATGCTGCCAAAATGATGCCTTAACAGTTGAAGACAAATCAGAAGCCCTCAAGAGTTTTTCTTGCCCTGCGCCAACAACAAGAGAGTTGGTAAGGGCACAACTCCCCCCCCCCCCACCTCCATTATGAATCACTTTTGGAAAGTTGACATTTTCCTGTCCTAGCCATTTGGTGCATGCAGTCTGTCTCTGGGTCACATGATTAGGTGTGGGTGACTGCTGGGCTTTGTGTGTTCCTCCTAGACAGCCACACATAATGGGAGCCTTAGATGTGACTGAATGGGCCAAACACTGGCAGGATGAGAGGAGGAGCTGGGCACATTCCCACTTACACTTCAATAGGATGTGTCCTGCAGAGGGCTGCATATCCCCTGTAGTTAGTCTGGAGCCAGGACGGGAAGACAGGGAATCTGTGCACTTCAAAGGCATGCCTCTAAAAGCTTTTCCCCACTTCAAAGGCACAACTGTAAATAAAAGAAAAGAAGGACCTCAGACACCAACTCTTAAGTACTCATCTGCACCTGTGGATACTCTGCTGTGCTGCTACAAGGACTGCCACTCTGCTTGACATCTGCTCTGAAAGAACTGCTGCCCTGCTGTGCTGACCTGTTGCCTCCGCCCCCATGTATGGGAAGGAAAAACTGGACATGCAACATGACTCAAAGGGCTATACTGCTGGCCTCCTGATCTGAGCCTCAGGGACATAAAAGGCACCCAACAGCTCCTGTACCCATCTTCAGCTACTTCCTGAGCCCCCAAGTGGTGCCGCTAAAGTCCTGGACCCTTGATGTGGCTCTCAAGCTTTTGGGTTTTTCACACCAGAACCGTGCTGCTCACTCAGAAAATTAGTGCGAGCAGGCCCCAGCCCATCTCCTTGCACAGCAGCATCTACAGCCCACGGGGGACTCCAGCTCACCCGTCCATGAAGCATGGTCCCCTCTTTGAACCCCATTGACCCCAACCTGTGATGCTCTCTTTGCTTGAATGGGACTCGGCACAAACTTGAGAAGATTAAACTTCAGAAGGACTAATCTCGGACTGTATCCAGTCCGCGCTCCAGTTGTATGTGATTTCATCTTCATGGGATATCATTAGCGAGAAACCATTTCATCTAAACTGTTTAATGGAAATTTTCTGAATGAATAGCATTTACCCTTTTTTAGAAACCAGTTCATAGAATGTCTTTTTGGTCAAAATTGGCTTTTGCATGCTTAATTGTAAATACTGTGGATGCATGTCTTACTTTCAGAAGGGGACATTATTTCATACTTATATATTTTACATTGTCAAACAATTACTTTGGATGCATATAATTTGCTGACCCATTACCACATGTGAACACATCCATCGCTGACCCGTCACAACTCCTAAACACCATCTATCCTTGCCCCCTAAAACCCATCACAACACCTACACTGCACTCGCCCTTGAAGCCTAAAAGCCCTTTGTATCCCAAATATCCTCTATCCTTGAGCCATAAAATCACTCACTATCCCTAACTCCACCCATTCCTGAACCCTTAAAACCCCTTTCGATGCTTAAATTCCATTAATCACAAACCTCACCCACACCCAAACTACACCCATTCCTAAACACTAAAAAACCCTCGCCACCATTAAACACCAGCCATACATGAGCCATAAGAACTCATCACCCTAAACTGCTCATCCATGAACTCCAAAAACCCCTTTTTTACATTGAAACTCCATCCATCCCTGAATCTTTAAAACCCCTCTCTGCCCTAAACTAAACCCCATCCTGAACCCTAAAACCTCTTCACCAAAACAGCCGCTGCCATAATTGAACCTAAAAAAATGCTCACCAGCCCTAAACTCACCCCACCCATGAACCTTAAAAGCCCTCAACACCTTACACTTCACCCATCCCTGAAACCTAAAAACACCTAACACACTTACACACCACTCATCCATGAACCTTGAAAACACCACACCACCCCTACACCCCCCGTTCCTGATCTCTAAAAAACACTTTCTATGCCCAAACTAAAAAATGCCACAGTAGTCCTAAACTCTACCCAAGTTTAATCTAATTTTGTTTTTTTCCTTAAAATTATATTTCCTTTAAAGTGTTTCCTTTAATTCTTTACTTATTGTATTTCCAATGTGTTTTTTCAGTTTTTTCCCATTAGTTCACACACATCACCGTTCTCCATCATGGTTGGCCTGAACTTTTGACTTTGAGCAGGTCCAGCTTGACCAGATAACTGTGGTTGCCACTTTATTCTTTTAGGCTAGATTGCAGATTATTCTTTAAAAATGCATAACTCCGGTTCTACTGATTGGAGTTTTCTCATTTTGGTCTTGTTTCAATTATTACACTAAGCTCTATTTTTCTAACTTTGTGTGGGATCTTTTGTGTGATGTTTTCACAATTCAACTGACTGAAGTGTTACCCAAATATTTTACACATTACTTCTAGGTTAAGCCTGGCTGCTCTTTGCCAAGCCACCAGGGTATTGAGCACATGTTAATTTGAGGTTTTCTTGTGCCTTACCTGAGTAGTATTGTGGTTGCTGCTTGACCAGAATCACACCCCAGTCAACCAGAAACCCAATTTCTAACACTTTGGATCTCACCCACTCATCTCTGCCATGCTAAGTCAGTGTCAATCCTCAATGGAGCCCACTTGTTCCAGCAATCATGCTCTCCCTACTCAGATAGTCTTGCTACAACATATGTGCCACATATCCACCATGCATACGTGCTCTGTGCATGCACACAAAATGCCTGATCTGGGTGATAGAGCTAAGCAGAGCTTTGCCCAAGTGCGGCGTAGACCACATCCCTCTCTTTAGACAGAAAAATGGTCTTCTTAGGACTATTTACTCACAAAAATCATCAGGCTACCACCACTGCTTCATCCCAGCATCCCAGGACATGAGCAGTAGCCCCATTTCCATAGAAGATGGCAGACTTGGTATGCCTCTTCATGTCACGTAAAAGGTTATGGGCCTCGACTTTGTCAGTGACAGGCCAAGGTGTCACAGTACATGCAAGATGGGTATGCTAGGTGGACCAACAAAAATATTCAGACAGTTGGATCACAACAGTGGAGTTATATGTTCATTTACCAATTAGGGTACATTGTCACCCCCACATTCACAATGTCCTCCTCGTAGATCCTTTCACATTAGCAATCATACTCTCTCCATCCATGCCCTTGGCAGGTGGTGAGTGACCCTTTGTAAAATTGTGTGAGGCTTGGGGACCTCTTTAATACATCTATACAAGTCTCTGGGACAAAGAGAGCCCAACTTTCATCCCCACATTTGTGTTTTTTCTTATCACCATAAAGTTGTAATAGTTAAAAAAGGTAAGTGTACTTCTCCCTAAAGCTGTCTTTATTCTAACATGGGTATGTTACTCTGAGAGGTTCAGATCATCTATTTCTCTAGTAGAAACTCTGTTCTCTGTTTAGAATGACTCAATACGACCGTCTATCTAGTCAAAAATAAATGTTCCTTCTTCATGACACTACTCATTATCGTTACCTTCTCCATTTTGTCCCAGGTTTTGTGGTCAAACTCAACCCCAATTCCCTGAAAGACATATATTGTGTAAAATAAATAGTATGCTCCTTTTTCTTGGTTGATTCACCAGCACTGAGACCCAGGGCTTTTTAGCTTTAGTGCACTTTAGATGGGTTGTGTGCACAATTGTCCCACGTGGTTTGCCTCATTGGGCCTTTAGGATGTTGTTTTACGCCTGACGCTTTGCCCCCTGATGGACGGGACTTAGGGCCATATTATCAAGAATGGTGATAACATTATCCCCGCTTTAGCGGCAGGAAACTGCCGCTAAAGCGGCGATAAGGGGCTTGATAATTCCAATTCCAATAGAAGCCCAGGTTTTTGTGTGAAGGACATCAAACCTGGGCTTCTATTGGAATTCACAAGGGCATATTATCAAGCCCCTTATCGCCGCGTTAGCGGCAGTTTCATGCCGTTAAACCGGCGGTAATGTTATCGACGTTCTTGATAATATGGCCCTTAGAGCTCCATCCCCAGAGGCAGTCATATGTCAGTGGCCATTTCTCTTAACCAGACACTTGTGTTTCTGAACATGAACCGAAAGTTATTAAAAAAACAACATGGACTATGTATAATACTCCCTTAGCCTTTCTGCACGGTCACTAATGAGCAGTAAATTGTGAATGTGATCTCTGTTCCTGTTTGTTTAGGCATGCAGCAGGTCAGACATAATACATTAATAGCAAAATAGAATGGTGTCACTTGTGCGAGTCAAACCAAATTCAGAGCTGTGCCCAGCCGTTATTACATAACTGTCAGAACTTTGGATCAGCCCTAGGTCAGCTGCATTTAGGATCACAATGAAGTAGTCCACATGGGCACACTTTGGGCTAGTGCAATGGGCTACCAGCTTCAGACTCCATTTATGGACACTTTGGGCAAGTGCGACAAGCTTGTCAGCAATCACGTTCAGTGGTGCAGTTCACTTTGGCACGCTGTTGGTAAGTGCTGTGGGTTAAGTGCTTCACAGTCCGTTTGAGCACACTCCGGGCAATTAATAAATGCTTGTCAACAATATGATCACACACATTTCAGACAAGTGCCACAGACTAGGCAACAGTTGGATCCATAAGTGACAGGTGCTGATCCTGGAGCATGCCAGTGTTGCTTTCATGAATGTCCGGAGGATGGACTCTCATGTCCGCTGTCAACCACTTCATGTCCACTCTGACAGTCAGCTCCTTTTTCAGGGTTGGTTCACTCCTTCCCTCTTCTCCCAAGCAAGGTACTTCCAGGCTACTTCAGGACAGCTCTTCCTTCTGGTCAAACTCCAGATGATCTACCCTAGTGGTTGGGGAACTGTATGTCAGGCAAACACCAGCCCTGGTTGCTCAGCAGTCCTATGGGTACTATCAGAGCACCCCTTCCTTGGTCAGAGAGAACTTGGAACAGGAACAATAAGTGGGCCAAAAGCTCCCACTTTTATGCAGGTAGAGCAGACAGGGAATACGCATTCTCTGTCTGCACCTGCGAAACCAGTTTGGGCTAGTCCTCCTTTCATGTGGCCTTCTCTTGATGTCTACCACCCTGTGTGGAGTGATGTTCTACACAGCATGGTCATTTCCAGGCAGGAGAATGCCAACAGAGTCATTCTGCAACTGCCAATCAAGAGGTGCCAGCATTCTGCACCAGCAATCAACAGCCACAATGACAGTGATAAGGAAGAGGGACAGAATACTATTTGTACTAAAGGACACTTTACACTCTAAATAACAGCGACTGAAGTCCTGTGCTTACCAAATGGCAGTGCTCACGAAAACGAATCAGCAGCCCTCTGCAACAAAAGGACCTATTTCCAAGGGCAGCATTGTCTCCTCTTCTCCCACTTCAGTATCTCGGCCCCCTTCCTCCCATCTCAGGAGTATCTGCACTACACGTCCACTGTCTAGGAAAGCAACCTTCCCTTCATCTTGTGCATATGAACGGGCCAGGGGCTTACAAAATGGAGCCTGCAGGCCTCCTCATCTGTCGGTCACTTACAACACCCCTTCTGTGTATGTGTTGCATATATCACACACACACGTGATGGAGCGGGTAAAACAACATTTTGTTTACCCCCCATTCTGCATGTTTATACTAATTAGGATAATCTATTAATTATAATAAGTATTAATGTGTTGGTTTGCTATCTAATCAACCCTACTAATGTATGAATTACACGCGGGATTTGCATTTGCATGGCTAAAATAACTTATAAACTAATATACGTACGCATATTAAATCTAGAAAAATAGAATATTACGTGGTATATGTTGCTTTTGTGATGTAATTGTAAGTTGCACCAGATGACATCACTGGGTGAGTATAAAGGCTTTGAATGTCGCTAATATGCTAGATAATTACACACACATACGGGAATTAGTGAGGGTTAAACATTTTATTCGTTATTTCCATGTTTTAATTACTTTCTGTGTTTGTTTTGCTTAAGTTGACCAATTTGGCCCACGTTAAAATGGCCGACCGATGGACTCGATGATACAGCTACCATTCCACGAGGTTTCCGACTAACTGGGCATGCCCTAGGCTCCTGAACAAGTGGCCCCAAGATGACCCGCTCAGTTTGTTCTACTGACAAGGTCGTGACTGGACTACTGCCAAGACCTTTAACAATAGACAATCTTGTAAAACCGGATGGATCATGTCTGACAAGTGTGACATCATGGACTATGAGAAACCGCAACGGACGATCTTAACCATCCATCAGATGTGCCTAAAACTGACTTTTGCTACATTTTGTCATTAATTTCATTATAAAAGACGATAGAATAGTGAGTTGTGGTCGATCTTTTCCTGTTTCCTGACGTTATGCTGACGGAGAGGACAGTGACACTGCAGGACAGCTGTTTCCCAAATCTTTGACAGATTAGATTGCCGCCCATTTCGCCTGATGAACTAAGGACACTTATACAGATGGGCATTGATTAATGAGGACACGTTTATGGTCCATATCAATCCTTGGGACTGTAGCGTGTTGCGTGACGAATCGATTGACTTAAGAGGACGACTAAGAGCCAGATTAGGTAACTATGATGTTCTGTGGATTGATTAAAATTCTTACTAAAGAAATTTGCATTTATTAGATAAAAAAGATTATTGATTAACAAACAAATGTGTTGGGTAATTTATTATTGTCTGAATATAAATGAGAAGGATTAGAATCACTTTTCCAAATACAACTAATTTGATCCATCGCCAAAGTGGAAGGGATATCTAGAGATTCAGAATTAAGATGTGTTGGATTAAGGATATTCAGTATGTATATGTAAATAGAATTTTATTAGACTAAAGATATTCTTTTCACGCCAGCGTTTGGAAATCTATCCCTCCAGTAAGAGCAGATCAAATGTGTTTATTGGTGTTATGGCCCCCACCAATGAATGTCGTAAGTATGATATCTGATCTGTGACGAAAGGTGGATAGGAAACTCCACGCTGGATCACACGCACACACACACACATATAGACACAAGCATATTACCATAGCATTAGGAATTAGGATAGACAGTAGCAGCAGAACTTTACATGAGGAAGCCAGTAGATTCTCTCTCCCATGACGCAGGCAAAAGAAAAGTCTGGTCACGACTACTGCTTCACAAACCCATGGTATGCTGCCACCACCGCTCTACATGCTAACTGATGTCAGGGATGTTAGTCAGCTGCCGCAAAAGAGAGCTCCCTTGTTGCGCCTTTCCAGGTCCAGGATAGGTCCAGGACCTCACTTATATCAAGGGGCAGATCTAGGCCCAAGCACATGCTAGATTACAGAGAGGCTGGGCAACCAACTCCAAAACCGGGATACTCGTAGTTGGGCACTCAGGGCAGGAGATAAGACTTTACACCATGCTTATGGATGATGTGTGTTTAACATCATGAACGTTACAGCACAGAAACTAGAACACTAGACTTTGCAAAACTGTATTTTTCCTGTATTTGGTCAAACTAGGCCTGAACTAAGCATTAACTGCATTTTGGTTTCTGCATCAGCCATAATGTTTGTTTTCATTTCTCCTCTCAACTCAAGTAATCAAAATGTGCACTGTTGAAATTTTCTGTATTAACATGCTGTTCTAGAATTACGTAGACCATTCAAGGCTCCTACTGTTGGCCTGTATTCATTTTTTGAGACTTCCATTGTTTGTGTTACTATATTTGCACTGCCACATCCGATGTATTTAGTTTAAAATAGCGAACATTAATATTCAGTTAGGAGATCGTGCTAGGATGGTGACAATAGATGACGTTGTAAAATTCTGTATTGTGATTCGTTCAGCTTTGCTCGCCTTATCCGAACTGGGCGATTTTCTTTGACCTCTATTGTAAATTTCTGTATAAAAATGATGCATCTTGAAGGCGAGCAGATCTTCTGAGTCTCTACTCTAGAGAGAGAGAGAACTCTGTTTATTTAGACCATGGTCTTTAAACGCAAGTAAGATCTCATAAACAATAAAACCATACACAAAGAGATCACATGAACAGATAAAACCACCTGGTTCCTTAGAACTAGTTTAGCTTAATACTTTGTTAAGAGGGGACCGGTAACCACCTTCTTCCCTGGTAGCATCAACAATTACAATATTAAATACACAATTAAATAATTAAAATAGCACTAAAAGTTATTAGTCTGCGGTATCGTTGATACTCTCATTAAAAAGGGGATTCAGTATCCACGTCCTTTCTCATTAGCAGCAGTTGATTAAAACCGTTCGATCTATAACTGTTCTTTAAGCTTTGATGCTTATATACTCAGAATAAGGGATTTTAAGAATAGATAAAATTTCTACCCTTGCTTAAGTTTATCCCATACAAAATGATATATGCCTTTCATGTAGCTTCCTAATGCAATAGCAATGTCAGGACTTATCATTTCTGTCAGTAACACAATAGCTTGGGCTCGTGACCTTATTCCATATTTTAAAAATACTGGACGTAAAAACAATTTTCTCAATTCTAAAACTGCAAGGCAATCTAGCAATATATGCTGGATATCAGATTTGGTCCCAAAGCCGCATTTGCATGTTCCATCTGGGTGTAACATTTCTGATTTTATTTTTCCCTCCATTAACCATGGTTAATGCCAATTCGTATCCTTAGGATTTCGCACCTAAACCCATGGTTTGGCAGAGTTTGTAGGTATGGATACCATGCAGCATTTACCCAGGAGTTCATTATACATTGGACCGATTTTTTCTTCCTCAGGTACACCAAGTCATTATTCCTTGACTGCTCCATGCCTTGGTACCTGAGAGACGTCTTTGTAAATTCTACATCCAGGGGGTGCTGTATAGAGCTCACATTTAAACATTTAAACCTGGATTTTCCATCTCGCTTCCTTTGCCCATTTTAAGCTACAATGCCGGATCTCTTCGCTACACCAGTGTGAGATTTTCTGCACTCCCCCTGGGTTCTGGCGTTTCCAGAATCTTACCAAAGACATTTGGACCTGGCTGTTCCATGCAATTGTTCCTAACTCCATCCTAATTGCCTGGATCATTGCAGAGCTTGGTAGGGAACAATAGCATTTTAGGGCCTTACACTCCTCCCGGTCCCACCCTCCTTTACCACTTAGAAGGAGGACTTCTGCCCCATACAGTCCTTGGGGTGGGATCACAGCTTCGTAAGCTTTTAACATAGGTTTATGCGACATATCCCCATAGACCTTATTACATTTTTTCAGCCCGCAGATGGATGAAAAAGCTTTTGTTTTTTGGGCTTCTAGGTGAGTACACCATTTTAGGGAGCTGTCGAACCAAAGGCCCAGGTATTTATATTATTTTACTATTTCCAATTTTGTTTGTCCTAAATACCAGCTAAATTTTTTATCTCTCTTACCAAAGCATACAATCTTCGTTTTATCCATATTTACAACTAAGAACTTTGTCTCATAGTATTCTTCAAAAGCATTTAATTTCCTTTGGAGCCCAAGTTCCGTTTGATCAATTATCACAAGATCATCGGCATATAAAAGACTCGCTACTTTCCTTCCGCTCATTCTGGGGCTTGCGCTTCTTTCTACTTCCAGCGCTGCAAGTAGGTCGGCTAGGAATATTGCAAAGAGCATGGGGGCCAGGACACAGCCCTGTCTTAGCCCATTTCCTATGGCTATTTTCTGTGTCAGTGAACCTTGTGTGTCCTTTATTACTTGGGCCCAGTTCCCTCTATGTAGTTCCTTTAGGATGGTCAATAGGCTTTACGTTATATCATATTTTTTCAGGCACTCCCATAAGCTCTTACGATTCACTAGGTCGAAGGCTGCCCGGAAATCAATGAAACAACAGTACATTTTCCCCTTTTGTTCTATTGACTTCCAGGCAAGTGCCCAGAGGCCGAAACAGTGGTCTATAGTGGAATGACCTTCTTTGAATCCCCCCTGTTCAACCGGGACTACTGAGTTCTGGTCCGTCCAATCTTTTAGGTTACCTAATACTATTTTTTCGAAAATCTTTTCCCCAATATCTATTAGATTAATTTATCTATAGTTTTTTGGGGCTTGCATATCGCCTTTCTTGTGTATGGGCCTTATTATTGCACCCTTCCAATTGTTAGGGAACTTCCCAGTTTCTAAAATAACTTGGAACATCTTAGCAAAACATTCTGCCCACCAGTCCAACTGAGTTTTAATTATCAGGTCAGGGAGGTTGCCTGGACCGGCTGCCCTTGTTAGATTCAAACGTTTTATCGTATTTTTCACTTCAGAGGCCGAAAAGTAAAACTGCTACCAGACCGCTCAAATCCGGTTGCAAACCCTCTTCCGGGTCTCTGCCTGGGCTATATAATTCCAGAAAATATTCCTCCCAAGCTGCTTCTTCTACCGCACAGCTCATTGTGGCCGCTGGGCGATCCACTGCTGATTGAATTAGTTTCCAGAACTGGCGTATATTCTTTGTTTCTATTACCTCAAGCAGCTTTGTCCAACTGTCTTCTTTATACTCTCTTTTTGCCCTCCTAATTAACATATTATATTCTCTTTTTAATTTCATGAGGGTATCAGCCTTACCCTGATCATACTTTAAGCTTAGGCTAGGTACTGTTCTCCTCAATTCTCTCTTCTTTTTCAAACAAATCTTTGTAAACCACCTTCCTTGTCTCTCCGGCTTTCTTTGATTCCTTTTATCATTTATTTTGTCTTTCCTCAGACCATCGCTGAGGCTTTGGACCACTTCTTCAATTTTATCCACATATCAATCCAAGCTCTGGCCGCTTAATGTGCCCAGATCTAAGTTCTGCTGCAATTTTACTAGCCGGGCTACATACTCTTCTGTTAGTCTTGTGGTGATCCGCCCGGGGTATCCCACCTGTTGTTCAATAACTTTATTACAGGGGTTAAAATGTACATCTGGGAGCTCTAGTTCTAAGAGGTTATGGTCACTCCCTTCTCTATTAGTAATCCTAAAATCTTGAATTAGTTGGAAGCACCAGGGTGTCCTAAATACATAATCTATTGGGCAATTTTGCAAATCTAATTTAAATGTTTTCTTTGCTGGACAGTCTAAGGTTGATCTTCCGTTTAGACAAAAGAGGCTTTTAGTCCCCAAATAATTTCCCAGCTGAATATTGGATGTAGATACACAGTCTGGGAAAGTTGCCTATTTTATATCATATGCCTCCAGCAATTCTTGGAACCAACAATCTACTTTCTTTGGGTCCAGTTTATGATTAAAGTCGCCCTTTAGTATGATCAGATCCATACCATATTTTTCACAAATTGTGTCCATATCATCTTTAAAATTCCCCATTTCGACAACATATTCGTCTCTGGTACCCCATTGAATATATACATTTAACAGCACCATTGCATTCTTTTTATCAGAGGTAGTTAAAGTTACCCTACATGCAAGTAGCCATTTACATTTTACAATTATTTCAATCACCTGTTTCACTATTTTGGCTGATAACAATGTCATTATTCCCCCCGCTGGGCGCCCAAATCTCTGCTTCTTTGCTAAGCGATTAAACTGGCGGAAGCCGACGAATGTCGGGCTCTTGCCGCATATCCAAGTCTCCTGGGTTCAGATGATCTCGGTGTTTTTTCCTAATTCCCTTATATTTTCTTGTTTGGATTGATCTCCGAGACCATTTATGTTCCAGGAAGCTATTCTTTTTTTTTTTAAATCTGTTTATTATTTTAAGATACAGTACATCTCGCCGTCATCTGTGAGCAGCGTACAGACAAACAAAACATTGTAACAACATTACAGTTCCGGGCGAAATCACAGAACACAAAGTGCACTTCTGAAATACAGCGAGCGTCCTGCGGCGGACACGCAGTACTGACAGTCTTGTAGCAACCACCTCAGCAATGTACCTGAGCACAGAAAGAAAAAAAACATTCAATCAGCCTCATTCAGCGTCGCCTCAGCAAGAAAGCGTCTAAGCGGCTCCCAGATATCCTTTGGTTTGGAGGAGGCGGGAGCCCTTCGGCATACAATTCTAAGTTTTCCCTACAGTATACCATGTCCGACAGCCATCCACTCACTTTTGGTTTAGCTGCACTGTCCCATGTAAACAGAGTGCGACACTTGGCCAGCAGAAGAGCAACCCTCACAAACCTGCCCACCAAACCCCTCAACTGAGGCACGGAGGTCAGCAGACACACCGCGGGTTCACACGGAAGCTCAGCTCCCGTCATTTTGTGAATGTGATGTAGCACCTCTCTCCAGTACTCAGACACTGGCACACAGCCCCACGCAAGATGTAGAAAGTCCGCAGCCTCCTGCCCACACCGTCTGCAATGATCCGACACCCTTAACCCCATTTTGTACAGCTTGGACGGGGTATAGTATATTTGATGCAAATACTTGAAGTGGATTATACGCAAGTTGCCATTAGGGGTGAGGCGGCCCGTCAGCTGACAAATCCGCTCCCAGTCCTCATCCGATACCTGGGGGACAAGTACAGCATTCCACTTTGCTAAACTACCATCGGGGCCACTAACCGTTTCCTCCTGCACCGCCCTGTATAATTTTGTGATTAGTTTCTTCCTGGACGGGGTCACCAGCATCAGCTGCAGGGCCTTAAGTGCGGGGGGTTCAGCAGGGAAACAGGGGTAGTGATCTTTCATGGCCCGCTTGAGACGGTGACAGGTATACACAAACAAGGGTGTGGGGTTCTGTATGTATGCCAAATCCCTCTGCTCTAGATAGCGGCCCCGTGCGTATAGGTCCTGCATATGTGTTATACCAGCTTCTTTAAGCGATGTGAGAGGGCCCACCTCCTGTGCGACCGACAAGGCCGCGTGGTGCACCAATGGCAATGCTGGTGCATACAGCGGCAGTCTCTGCGTTCTACGGCCAATCGCCTGCCAGGCCCCAATAGTCATGTCCAATGTGTTAATTTCAGTGCGCGGCGTGTGTCGGACAGTATGCGTTAGTATACCTCTAAGTGGGGTGGGATGGGCGTCCCCATCTTCCACCGCCACATGTGGGACAAAGCTATGCGGTCTATACCAAAAGTACGCATATTGCGCCTGTGCGCATAGATAGTACACATAAAAGTCTGGCGCCGCGAAGCCTCCCCTATCATACGATAGAGTCAACGTTTTCCAGCTAATCCTAGGGTGTCTTCCCCCCCAAATTAATCGCAGTGGCTGGGTACGCAGTGTTTTAAAAAATTGTTGGGTCAGCCTAACCGGTATATTGCAATATAAATATAGAGAGCGCGGAAGGACAACCATTTTTATCACAGCGATGCGATCCGCCAGGGACAAGGGGAGGCGCAGCCATCCGTCCACCTGTTGTACTAGTGCGTCATATGCCCTACCATAATTTTCCCGGATCACCACCTCAGGATCACGGTGGACCCACACCCCGAGATATTTCACTGGTTCCGTCGTCCAAATCAAGGGGTACTCCATGTGGGGCTGCGATGTGATCATGGTAAGTGGTATGACAACCGATTTGTCCCAATTGATCGCAAGCCCGGAGTACAAACCAAATTTAATGTATTCCCGGAGTACCGGAGATAAGTGTGTCTGGGGATCTCTAATGAACAAAACCATATCATCTGCATACATCGATATACCCACCGGCCGGAGATTAAAATTTAGGGCGGATGCCCTATGACATTGCCGAATCTTGCAAGCCAGCGGCTCGAGGGCCAGGGCGAATAGGAGAGGGGACAGAGGGCACCCCTGTCTAGTACCCCGACCAACCCGAAATGGCCCTGATGTGTGGTTACCCACTCGCACTACAGCCGATATGTCAGTGTATAAGAGCTGAATCCACCGTATCGTGACCTCTGGGAAACCAGTCTTACGTAATATGTAAAACATATACTGCCATTCTACGGAATCGAAGGCTTTAGCCGCATCCAGCATGACAGCGGCCGCCGGCAATTCGGGATTAAGGATGTGAAACATGGAGAAAATAGTCCGCAAGTTATGGGATGTGGACCTTTCCGGTATAAACCCGGATTGATCTGGGAGCACCAGACAGGTCATCAGCGGTTGCACTTTTGTGGATAGAATCTTAGCTAGTATTTTTGCGTCCAGATTGATCAGTGAAAGGGGACGATAGGAGTCGCAACTGGATGATGGTTTATCCTTTTTAAGGAGGGTGATAATCATGGCTTGTCGCAAAGACGGGGGCAGGATGCCAGCCTCATGCGCCTCAGCATACATTTCCAAAATATGCGGGGCAAGTAGATCAATGTACGCTTTGTAGAATTCGGCCGACAGGCCATCAGGCCCAGGGGCCTTATTGTTGGGAAGAGAAATAATGGCGTCGCGGACATCGTTCACATCTATAGGCAGGGATAAGTATTCCCTATGGGAGTCGGAGAGCCACGCACATGCTATGTCCGATAAGTAGTCTGTCAAGCCCGCCCCGTCCACCTCACCATGTGTGGTATAGAGTGTCTCGTAACAGTCCTTAAATTGAACTACTATAGCCTGTGGCATGAAGTGCTCTGTCCCGGCGGCATCCACTATTTTGTCAATCTGCTGATGGTTTGCCCGAAAGTGCAACTTAGCGGCCAAATTCCTGCCGGGTCGTCCTCCCTCCCCATACGCCCTAGCTACGTGCCGCTTCCCCCTGTATTTTATTTCTGTGTCGGCCAGCTTTTCATATTCCGTGAGCAGTGTTTGAATGCGTGCAAGCACCGCAGTAGACGGAGCTGCGTAATATTCCCGCTCCAACCCCTCAAGAGCAGTCTCAGTTTTAGCGAGCTGCCCCCTAATATCTCTCAGAATACCGGCGGTGGTACTAATGCAGACCCCCCGAATCGTTACCTTGAACGCCTCCCAAAGAGCCGCCTGGCTAGTCACCGAGCCTGTGTTTTCAGTGAAATAGTTCACGATGGCCTCCCTAATGGTGTCTGTGTATAGAGGATCCCGCAGCGCTTCCGCTCGAAAGCGCCACATGAAGGGGCGGTGTGGGTTAGTAGGGATTCGCAAATGTAAATATACAGGGCTGTGATCCGATAGTGTGCGCGGCAGATTGTTGACGCCGATCACCCATCTATTTGTCTCCTCACTCAACAGCCTGTAGTCCAGACTGGACCAGCTGTTGTGGGCCGGTGTGATGTGCGTACCCATGCAGGCCTGCTCATTCCTCAACCGCCAGACATCCACCAGTCCCATCTCCGCCATCGCTTCACGGACACACTGAGCCACTTTAAGCGTGCGGGCTCCCGCCGGGTTAGACTTGTCAACCTGTGGATTGAGATGTGTGTTGAGGTCACCCCCCAGAGCACCACAGCCTCCGGCCAGGAGCGCACGCTAGCAATCATCTGCGTAAAGGGGAGTGGATCATCCACTACTGGACCATACATATTCAGGATCGTAACATAAGTCATACCCAGCTTACCCTGCACCGCCGCCCAGCGCCCTTCTGAATCAGTAGCGGTGTGTGTTGGTAGGAATGGGATACCCTTTTTGACCAGTATAACCACTCCCCGCGCATAAGCTGAGTATGAGGAAGCGAGCCGAAACCCCGCCCACCCATGAGCCATCGCAGCCTCAGTATGTTTAGTGAGATGCGTCTCCTGGAGCAATGCAATCTGTATGTTATGCCTGTCTAAGTAGTGTAACACATGACGTATTTTTTTGGGGGTATTAAGCCCGCGGACATTCCAAGTCAAGCATCGGCAGTCGTCACCCATTTTCTGTATGCGCCAGCACAGCTCCAAAGCCGACCGCCACCCTCCGCCCCGCATCACAACACGCATCTCGCTTCATTCTCCCAGCAGGCACTCCGAGTAACGTCCCCAATCGCATCCGGAACTGTATTGAACACCCACCCCCCACCCACTTCAGCAACCCAACCTTGCCAAAGACAGACCCCAATACCGTGCACATTAACACATAAACAAAACCAAAAACAAACCCCTGATGTAGCAATACCAAAGAAAGGTGGGGAGCACCCATCGGGGGAACGTGGTGGCCGCAAATACCTCCCAGGCTTTTGGGGAGGGGCCGCCATACTGTGGCTAGGGCTCTCCGTGGATATCCCACCACTTGAGGCGCCTCGCAGTCACCCATTGCGCAACTCAAGCTCCCTAGGTACAGCGGTGAAGCGTCACCATGAAGGAAACCGCCAGGGAGACCCAGCCGCCCCCCCCGTACCATAGCAATCAAGTGGCGGAGACAGCGTGCGCACGATATCTAGACGGGCCCTGAACTAGTTGCGAGCACATGCCCCAGCTGTAATACCCCAAAGTGAGCACCAATAAGTTGCGTTGGAAACAGTACAAGTGTAGTACAATTACATCTCAAGTATCATCATATATAAACCAGCAAGCATCCTACGCAGGTCAACCACCCAGCAATCTGGTAGATCAGGCCCAGTGCGGACCCAGTAATTGTCTATCATAGAGAGAGAGCTACAGTCAGTCATCAATCTCGGAGGTGGGAGTGGAGGGCAGCCGCCCCCTCCTCAGCGATTTGGCATGGTCCATGGCTGCTTTCGGGCTAGTGAATATCTTAGCGGCGTCGTCATTGCCAATCCGAAGACGCGCTGGGTATAACATTGCATAGGGGACCCGTTCCTTCATGAGTAGCTTTTTAACGCCTAGAAATTCTTTGCGTGCAGCTTGAACCGTGGCAGTAAAGTCTGGGAAAAAGGAGAGGACATTCCCTTGATAGGTGATCGTGCTTTTCTGACGAGAGATACGGAGTAGTGCGTCCCGATCTCTGAAGTTCAACAGTCTAGCTATAATGGGGCGCGGTGGAGCACCCGGCGGCAGGCGCGCATTTAAAGACCTGTGGGCGCGCTCAACAGCAAACATGGTGGAGAGATTCGCAGGCTCGCAGATATCTCGTATCATTGTTTCGATGTAGTCCTCCAGCCGGCCCACATTGGTGGATTCTGGCAGGCCTAAAATCCGTACGTTATTGCGCCGAGAGCGCGCCTCAATATCCTCGTTCTTGGCCTGTATCACTGCCAGCAGCCGTGCCATGTCCGCAGTCTTATCGGAGACCTGCTTGAGACCATCTTCGTTGTCCGATATACACTGTTCTGCCTCGCCCAGTCGCACCCCCTGCTTGTCCAGTCTGGCGGAAATGGAGTCCATGCGACCACTAAGAGCCTCTATCTTGCCGTCGATAGATTGCAGGCTGGCCTGAATCGCCGCCAGTGTCGTTTCCAATGGCGTGGGGGCCAGTGCAGCAGACTCCAGCTCCGAGTCCGGTGTCACCGGCTGCGAGGGTTTCCCCCCTTTGCGCGGCTCAAACGTGAGCCGCGGTTGAATTTTATACGATTTGCCCATGGTCGCGACCAGCCCGGATTGAGTGCAGCAATGGGGCGGGCGGGGCCGGCAACGCACCCCCAGATCAGCGGGGAGCAGAGCACCAGACAGCGGCAGGATTCAGCCAGGGCAGGGGGGGGAATGGCTCAAGGGCAGTCCCGCTCAGTGCACACCAGTCAGTGCCAGCCGGCCTGCGCGCCTCCAACACCCCCGGTCGACATCATAGGCCTCACCCGTGAATCTGGCTTTGTGCACTCCACAAAAGTCCGGCTTAGCCTCACAGGTCGCGGTACACCAGTCCCCCCTGCAGCGTGTAGGGCCAGTAACCCTGCAGGGTGCCAGGTCCACTGTAGAACAGCACTGGGCGGCTCACGTAGGACGCAGTGGGGTATCTCGCCGTCCGGCCGGCAGCCCGTGTGCACCTCGCCCCCTCCACTCGCAGCCCCCACGTCTGCCTCTCCTCTCCTCGGTCTCCACGCATTTAGTTGCTCCAGCCGGCACGCCCGCACAACAGCGCAAGCAGGGCACGGAGGGGGGGAGCTCGCCGCCAGCCACAGGGCCTACTCACCCGTCCGAAGCCGGCAGCTCGCGTGCGTCCCGCACCGCCCGCACCACCTCCGCGCACGCCAGGCCACCACTGGTCTCTGCCGCTGCGGCGGTAGGGGAGCCCCAGAGCAAACGCCGGCCGCCGCCGCTACCACTCTCCGCCGTCGGCGCACACAGTACCAGCTTCAGGTATGGAGCGCAGGGGCCCCCAGCCCGTCGCCGATCGTCACCGCCTCGACCCTCCGCTCACTGCAGCCGGCTCCCAAGATGGCAGCCTCGACCAGCGCGGTTCTCCGATCGCAGCACCAGTCCACGAATCCGCCTCCCGACAGAAGTCTCCGCCAGCACAATGTCCGGAGCTTCAGTCTTCCGGCCGGGCGTTCGGTGATGGGCACCCAGAGAGCAGGATACTGTAGGATGTTTACGGCGGCCGGCGGAGCAGCACTACAGTGCGGCCATCTTGCCGCGCGCCAAGCCACGCCCCCAGGAAGGTATTCTTATGCCATGTGGCATGCCCTTTACCTATTCGACGTCATCTAGGTATCCTTCCTCCCCACGGCCCTCAATATACCTGTTTGAGGGGCCTTCGTAGCATGATCCCTTGCTCCAGTTTCCCCACCAATTTTCCACATCTGAGTTATTTGCTACCATTTTTAGGTTTCCCAAGTCAACTCCTTCATCTTCTTCCATGTCAATTTTCCTTACCTGTCTCTTTCTTAATCCTGCATGGTACCTTAAAAAATTCTTACCCTGACGCCCTTTCCCTTCTACTTCTATTTGCACTTCCTCTTCGGATAGTAGCCGTATTCCTTCTTTCTGTACCTCACTCACCACTTTTTCAATCATAATTTTTACCGGGTCCGGGTACATCAATACTCTGGTCACATCCTTTCCTTCTATATTTTGCCTAAATCCCACTTGTCTTAAATCATTTGAGATTATACCTTTCAAATATGGGCACTTGGCGAACACTTGCAGAAGTTGTGACCTGTTTAGTGGCAACCTCTTCCTTAACTTCTTACCCCCTTTACCTATTGGTATTGGTTCAAAGTGTAACCACTTACCCTCCTTCCTTGCACCTTTTAATGCCTGCTGTTGTATCATATATACCTTATTTATCTTATTTTTTTGCCTTCTAATTCCTACCACCGGAGTATTCCCAGTTTGAAGGCTTCCTCCGTAGCCATAACCCAGGACACTACCGGGATTTTTAGGCTGAGTTGGGGTTTTATTCCTAACTTGTTTCTCCTGCGTACTTGGGTTACTATCTAATTGCGCCCTTATGTTTTGTTTCTTTGGGATTTTCTTCTTCATTATACTCCTGATGGGGTTGAGTGCCTTTATTTCTTGCACCCTACCCTCACCTCTCACCTCGACCGCCCTTGACCTTTTCACTATCTTGTTGCTTCCCTTTTTTAATGGTTTCCTTCCTACTCGCCCTCCTCTGTTTGCTGGCATAAATCTGGAGACTGCGCCTCTTTTTATTACTCTCATTGGCCATTTTGAAATATAAACATTCGGTTTTTCTTTAGACAAGTCAGCTGGTTCGAGGTGTTCCTCTACCATTGGCTGTGGATCGATATCTGGGACAGGTCTTACCATAGAAGGCATTTGACATCTAATCCCCTGTAGCTCACCCTCTATCTTAGCTAGGTACTTTTTTTGTACTTTTAAAATGTCATTGTTTGTCAGCGTGACTTTTAAAAGACCTTGTAGAGTTCTCTGTAATATTAACATAAGGTTCAGCATCAACGAAGCGGGTGTAGCAGAAAGTTCCAAACTTAATTCAGAGTTTAGATTCATTTCCACGCTTTGTTCTATCACTGTTTTTTTCGAGTTCTCAAGCGGGCTTTGCTTTTCTTTTATTCTTTGCCTTAGCTCTCTACCAGGTGCATCCTCTTCCTCTATCCTTGAGTCCTCCTTTGAATTCAGGGAATCCCGGTGTCCTGTCTCTGGTTCATAAATAAAAAGACCTTGCGGTGAAGAGGACAACCGTGGTGACGATAATATGAGTTGTAGAGACTGATTGACCAGAATTACTGATTCAATTGTGTGATCCTCAAGAGGTAGGGAGATGTTCCCAATCCCGTTCCCACTTTTACTCACACTCTCATTCAGCGGTGCAGCCTCTATTATTTCTATGTCGGGGGCCTTTGCTGGTGAGAAAACCTTTTTTAAATGTTTTCCCACAAATTCTTTTAGCGAATTTGAGGCGGTACCACCCTGTTTGTTGCTTACGGCCATGCATCTCTTTGCTCTTTTCTTTGCCTTTTTCTCTGGGCTCGGCTCAGGGATCTCTCAACTTCCTTCTGAGGCACTCGGGTTAACTAGGGTCACTCTTGAACTCAGTTTATGCTCCAGGTTGTTTTTGAGTTTCTTGGGGGCCATCCCTAATGCTTGGTTTAGTTTAAGGTTTCACAGTCTCTATAATCTCCAAATTAGATTCTTGCGCTTTTAGGGTACAATCCTTAAACCCTTTAAAAGGCCCAGTAACCTTTAACCTGTCCTTTAGTGCCAGTGTCCAGAGGCGCTGCCTCTGACGCTCACGCTGTTGCTGTCACTGACGTGAGACGTGGTGCGTACGGCAGGGCTACTGCAACGGGGGAGCGGAGTTTCGGAATTTGGCACAACAGAGTAATTCCTCGCTTTCAGTCACAAATCACTAGAGGCAGGAGTCTCTTTTGCCTGCCAGGCCCTTCTCCACTCCTATGCAAACTCCTATACAACCCCCACGCAAACAGTGTAAATGTTTGAGCCAACACCCTACACACCGTGCGCCACCCCCCACGCACTGGTCCTCGATGCTTCTGGTACCTTGTGCTCCTGGTACCTTGTGCCTTGTTATTGGTCTCAATGGACCTCTGTCCCCCCTGCTGGCTCTAGCGCTGCTCCCTGCTGATTTCCTTACTTTCCTGCCGAATCCTCGCTGTTCTGCTCGCGGCTCCTCACTCTGCCTGCGCCGCTGCCTCACAGTCAGGCCGGATCCGGCAGGCTCGAGCGCTAGGTTGGGTGCCGGGGTAGTGCACCGGAGTTGAGCAACAGAATCGGGCGCCGGCAGCCTCTCGCCTCTGTTAGCTCCTTTGGCTCTGCTTCCGGTTTCCGCTTCCGGTTCCGGTTTCCGTTACGCTGCGCGATTTCGTTTGTCCGTAATTCGCTGTCAACAGAGCAAGACTGAAAAAATATGACTGGAAAAATCCAGAGCCTGAACTCTTGCAGGGTTGCCTCATACTGTTTTCCTCTGAATCCTGACTTCATGTCATGCTCTCTGCTGCATTTGACTGAGCCTTATGCTAATTTCTTATTATGATATGCCTGCATTGAGAAGAATCTTATTTTTGTCTTTTGTAGTGCCTTTTTGATATTTTAATAACCCTTCAAGGTTTTCTAATTTTCTACTTGCCCCTAGAGCGCTTATTTTCTTGAAACATTTATAATTTCAGTTTTGCTTGGCTGGAGTTTAGAGACACAAGGGGATATTTACAAGAAAATGTCGGAATGCTGTGTTAAGCCAAAATTGGTAATGCCACTCTCTGACATTTTTAAAATGCAGGGATGCAACGTATTTACCAAAATACAGCACACCCATGCGTTCCCCTAGCGCTGGTGATATAAAGCTGCCTAGCGCCAGCGCAGGCACCCTTGCGCCGCGTGGTGCAAGGGTGCCTGCGCTGCAAGGGCATTTGTTTATGTGCAGGAAGACACACATTTCTGCACATAAACAGTCTTTACAGATGATTTGCAGTTTCTATGCGTGCAGCACAATGCAGCACACATAGAAAGAGCAAAATAAGAGGAGAAGAAAATAATTTCACCTCGTATCGCCATCCTTAGACCAGGTTTTACCTGGCCTTAGGTTTTGGTGCTGCCCCAGCCATGTAAATCTGGGGCAGCATCAAAAAGCAATGGGTGTTGCAGTGGAATGCCCACAGCAGCACCCATTGTATGCCCCTTTGCCACAGCGGACTGCTGCATTAAGGAGCATATTTACAAGTTGGCGTTAAGCCATGTTCAGTGGCTCAGCATCACCTTGTAAATATGGGGTAGAGAGCAACTCCACCGGAGCATCAGAAAAAGTGACGCTCCGGTGGTGTTAGTGGCTTGTAAATATGCCCCACAGTGCCTTAGAGATGCCTGAGGTTCAACACCATGCACAATCCAGCGTAGGTGGTTAATCTTGATGAGATAGTGTCAACACTAGGCACATTCCAATCCCAAAAGAGACTATTTACACTGGTCATCCAATATATTTTTCATCCACTCCCTTGCTATTACAATCTGACCCACTGTGGTCTTTGCAAAAAATGTGTTGTTTATTTGCACACTCCATCCAAAGGTATCAAAGAGTTACACAACTAAGAGGAGAGCGATAATGACCATCAATTAAATTAAACCAACAGTGATTGGATGGAAGTACCTAAACTTATAATAACTTACTCTCTCGGAAGATCACAACCTGGGAGGAATACATGTTGTGACGATGGAGAGTAGACTTAAGGTGAGAAGAGGCTCAAGGGATAACCTAGATTCTGAAAGCGGCTCAGAACCATACAAACTGTGGGAAAGAGCTACAAATGGGCAAAATATAGCCTTAATTACTGTTGTGTCTTCCAAGTGCCGCCCCTTTGACCCAGGTCACTACATCTCCAGCTTTGTTCCAAGAAAAACGAGAGAAGAGGGCGAGAGAGAGAGAGAAAGAGAGAGAGAGAGAGAGAGAGAGAGAGGGAGAGAGAGATATGTGTGAAATGGAGGAGAAAGGAGAAAGAGAGAGAGAAAAAGAGATGGAGAGATATTTCGTTATCCCCATCATTACATTTCTTCAATCAGTCTTTTTTGGCCTTTTGCTCACTCTTCTTAGACAAGTTCCTTCCTTTTCCTTCTGTGATCCCTCTTCTTCTCCCTCACCGTGGTCTGGTCTTCTTCCCTTGTTGTCCGTAGCTTCATGTCTTTCATGTATGTCACTGTTCACTGCTGCAGTGTTCTTTCCGTCTTCATCCATGGTCTTCAGTCCCTTGAACTGAGAACTGTTCCTTGTTATTCAGTAGGGGCCCGCCGCTGCTGTTATCATTGGCCCCTTTGACATTTGTCACCGTTAGTGGTTCCTTTGAGAATGGACTGTCTGATTTTTTCAGTTGCCGCTGACGCACCACCACTGAGTCTCCTTGCTTAAGGTGCGACGGAGTGGTATGTCGCCTGGCGTCGGCGTAAGCTTTCATCTTCTTCTTGGCCTCCTGGTCTCTGACAGCAATGCTGCTGTGCTCTAGTGGCACCATTGCTTCTAGCTGTGGCAGCCTTGTCCTGCTTGTCGTTCCCAGCACTAATTTAGCAGGACATCGTCCCGTGTAGCTGTGGGGGGTGTTTTGAAAGTCTCCTAGTACTTGACAGATTGCTTGTCCTATTGATATCTGCACCAGCTTTGCTCTTTGGACAGCCTTCTTTATGTTCCCCATGAACCTCTCCACCATGCCATTCGCTTGTGGCCACAGAGGCGTTATCTTCCTGTGATGAATGCCTAGGTAGTTCATGAATTTTTTTAACTCCTCCCCTGAGAATGGAGGACCGTTGTCTGTTTTTAATGTCTGTGGGGAGCCCCAGGCTGCAAAAATGTCATCCAGTATTGGAAGTGTTGCGCTCGCTGATGTTGATGATGTTTGTCGCACTACTGGAAATCGTGAAAATTCGTCAATGATCACGAGCAAGTAGTTGCCCGTGTCCAGAGGCACATAGAAGTCTGCTGTCAACGTTGTCCACACTGCTCCTGGAGGTTCCGACATTTGTAACGGTTCAGGCTTTGCTGGCTGTCCTGTTGTTTGGCAGATGTGGCAATTTAGGATAGTGTCCTCCACGATTCTGTCTAGGCCAGGGAACCATACTTTCTCCTGTAGCAATTTCTTTGTTGCGACCATGCCTCTGTGTGATTCATGTGCCACTTTTACAGTCTGTCGACGTAGTGCACTTGGAATTACTATCCTTTTTCCTCTCATTATTATTCCGTTTTCAGTCTCAGATTGTTCTTCATGTATCCTTTTGAATGCTTACATTTCCTCCATGTTGACATCTTCTCCCATGGTGCTGTTGTTGTTGAAGTGTCTTTATCTCTGCTGTCTTGTCACCACTTTAACCGCTTGGATTGTGGCATCCCTCGCTGTTTCTTGTTCTAGTTCTGCTGTTGTTATTGGTGCTGGAGTGTTCTGTCTTAGCACAAAATTCAGGTACTATACTGCCATTGATGCATTCTCAGGTGCCTGCGGTAAGGGGTGCCGTGATATGCAGTCAGCCGGGTTGTGTTCTTTTACCGGCTTGTGCACTATCTTGAAATCATAATCCATCAGTCTTATACCCCATCGCTCAATGCGAGGCGGTATCTTTGCATTTGGATTGCCATATATTGTCACCAGGGCCTGATGGTCAGTTACGATGGTGAATGGTTTCCCGTGGATGAACATGTGGTAGTGTTCACACACCCATATCACTGCTAGGCTTTCCTTTTCTGGCTGGGACTATGCCCTTTCGATATCAGACAGACTTTTGCTTGCATATGCGACAATTTTTCTTGGAGAGTCCCTACCTGGCAGATGTTGTGCTAAAATTGCTCCTAGTCCAACCGGGCTGGCGCCCACCGTCAGCTCCGTGCATAGCAATGGATCAAAATAGGCAAGATAATCAACAGCTATTACAGCATGTCTGATGGCCTCAAATGCCCGATTGCTTTCTTGTGTCCAGATAAATTTCTGACCCTGCTTCGTTTTATGTAGCGAGCACAGAAGCTGGCAAGCCCAAGAAATGACCTCACTTCTGCGACGTCCGTTGGAGGACTCGCCTTTTCCAATGTCTCCACCTTGTTGGAGTCCGGCCTCATTCCTTTCTTGGAGAAGATGGGTACGAAGAATACCAGTTCATTTCTCCCCAGTTCGCACTTGCCTTCATTTAGTGTTAGTCCTGCTTGTTCCAGATGCAGGCATACTTCACGCAAAGTTCTGTCATGTTCTTAATCTGGCTTACCAAACACCAGGATGTCGTCACTTTAGTTCAAGCTGTTCTTTACCGGACTTATTACCTGCCTGATGGTCTCCTGAAATATCTCCGCTGCCGATGAAATGACAAAACTCAGTCGTTTGTAGCGAAAAGGCCCATGTGTGTGGAGAAAGTGGTAAGGTTCCTTGATTGTGGATCAAGCTCCAGTTGATGGTACCCTTTGCACAGGTCCAGCTTTGAAAATCGGCACGTGCCAGTGAGACAGCTGATCATGTCATTGAGGTGTGGCCCAGGGTGTCTTTCCATCCCAATCACTGCATTTGGTACCCTCAAGTCCACACATATGCGAATCTTGGAGGTGTTCTTTTTTGGAACTGCCTCTATTGGAGATACCCATGGGGTCGGCCCGTCTGCGGGCTCTATTAAGTCCTGGCCCAGCAGGCTTTGTATTTCCTCTTCTACCTGTGGTTGCAGGTGTATGGGCACTCGTCAGTGATGCTGAGCCACAGGTTTGATCGCCTCGTTGATATGCAGTGTGATGTGTTTTCCTTTTAGTTTGACTAGGCCTTGTAGTATGGCCGGATAGTCTCGCAAAATGTTCCGTTTCTCTGACATGTGGTACGTCATTGCTAGGAGACCCATCACCTGCACCATGACGTTGCTTAGCAGACATGGTGCTGGAATGTCTCCCCGTAGCACATGTATTTCCTCTTTGCTTGACCTGTCCTTGTACGTCAGTGTCTCTGTGAATTTCCCCATGTTGACCACTGGTTTCTTCGAGTCCCAGGTGAATACATCAACAGTGGACGGTGATAATGGCAGTCTTACTTTCATCTTCTCATACTCTGACATGCACATTATGTTGCATGTGGCCCCACTAACTAGCACGAAGCACGTATTGTGTCTTCCTACTTCGATGTCCACGGTTGCTGTTTTATTGATCTGATGTTTCTCTATAAGATGAATGTGCTCTGGCCCTTGGTCTTCTGTAGGGGCATCGGACATCAGATATACCACGTTCTCTAGCATGGCTGTTCCTTCCAATTCAGTTGAGGAGCTGTGATTTGCCGTTTCCATGTGCCTGGCATACCTGCTCGTCATTGTCCGTGGTCTTGCTGCTCTTCCTCGCTCACTTTTAAACTGTGCACTCATGTAGGCGCTTGCAAAATGATTGTCTCTGTTGCATTTCCTGCATTTCTGGCCCATTGGTGGGCACGCGCCGACATGTGGAAACTTGAGCCCGCATCGATAACATGTTCTTTCTTGCGTCTTTCTTGGCAGTGCGCGGTATTTTCTTTCTTCTTGTAGTTTCCAGTCATGTGGTTTGCTTGGTCCACTCTTCTTTTTTTTCCCAGTTCTATCTGTCTTGCATGTGTTGTTGCTCTGGCTGCCGCTCAGGCCATGGTCAGTATTTTATCTAGCGATGTTGGTTCTTTCAAAATTCGAGCGTGGAACTCCACAGACTGACAGCCTTCAATGATGCGCAGTCGTATCGCCTGTTCATTGTCAAACTTATCGAATTCGCAATGTGTGACCAGTTTTCGCAGTCTTGTTGCGAAGTCGTCGAAGGACTCCTCTGCTCATTGACACGCGGTGTTGAATGTGTACCTTTCGAAATCTATGTTTCTTTGCAAGTCAAATTTATCTGTGAGGCACTTTATCAGTCCCTTGGATGTTGCTGTTTGATCTTGGGGAAATGTTATTAGCAGGTCCTCCACTTCATCCCCTACCAAATTTAAAAATAGATCTGTGTGCTTGGCTTCTGCGATATCTGTGGCGCGCATGTATCGTTCGAACTGTCGAATCCATCTTTCCCACCTGATACCTATCTGTGGTTCTGATAAGCTGAATGGTAGTGGCCTGAGAAATATCGCCTGTGCGCTATTTTTGTCACTTGTGGGGTCAGTCATTTTTTTTTTACGTGCAGGTCTTCTTCTTAATGCGGTGCTTAATTCCCTCTTTTTTTATTTTTTTATTTCTTTGTGTATCTCCTTTGATTCCTTTCTTTTCACCCTTTGGTGTTGTTATTTCCTTTTAATTCCCCTTTTTTCTTCCTTTCTGGGCATTTGTGTGTTTGCCTGTCCCCAAAATGGCCTTTTTTCCTTTCTGGCTCCTTATTGGCTCTCTTGCCTGATCCTAAGATGGCTGCCGAGATTTTGGTGGGCGAGATTTGGTATTCTTTGTATGGCCTGACCTTAAGATTGCCGCCTGGTCTACCTCAGCCTCTCATTGGCTGCTCTGCCTGACTCCAAGATGGCCACCGAGCTCTCACACGATTTCGGCCTGAAATCTGCACGCGGGAAGCTCAAGGCTCTCTTGGCAGTCGGCTTCTTTTGTGGTCTGGTGCTTTTCTTGCCTCCCCTTCACCTCACCTCACTTGATGCATCCGGGGTGGGATCCCGATGTCGCTGCAGGCGCTAGCACGCGGACCAGGGTGGGCTCCTGGCTCCTCTTTTCTCGCGATCAGGGTGGGCTCCCGATTTCACATCTTCCTCTTTTGGGGGGCACGGACCAGGGTAGGCACCTGGTTTCGTCTTCTTGGAGCCAGATGAGCTCCCGACGGAGCAGTTTTCGTTCCGATGGTCAGCGGACCAGGGTGGGCTCCTGGCTCCGTTTGGATGTCGTAGAGGGGCGCTCGCTTCTGATGTCGATTCCTGATCCCACCTGATCGTCGCCACTTGTCGTATCTTCCAAGTACTGCACTCATAAAAAGGCAAGTGAACCTGTATTTCTTCATTTCCTTTTGTTGCAGCTCTGTGTCCACATGCACGTCTGTCCCCTGTGCCCTCGTGTCCAGAATGCCCTCCCCACCCCCTGACCGTAAGTGGTGTCCGGTTCCTGTCCCCTTCCCCCCAGTTGGGTACAGGGCCCTAGTGCCCCTTTGACCCAGGTCACTACAATTACCTTTGAGCAGAAGCAACAGGGACAGAGTGCCTTGACAGGCAAATAAATGGTAAAGAAGGTTTTAGTGACAATGTTTATTTGCAGAGTCACTGACATCCACTGGGTGCGCTACTTAGCGCCGGCACTTAATTATCAGGGCCGGGGCTACACGCATTGAGTGCATGTAATTGATTTGATAGTAATTAGTGGCACAGAGTGAGTGCTGCTCTACCGTAAGTGCTGCTGTTACTGTTACAGAGTGTTACGTAATGTGTATGCTTGTTGTTGATGTTGAACTGAGTGACTCCGATTCTGTTCTTCACGTCTTCAAGACAGTTCTCAACTTCTCAATTTAAATGTTGTTGATGCAGTGGGCGGCACTGGTGGCGCAGCGGCCGCGGCTTAGTGTTGCCAGCCCAGTGGGCTGGACACTGAGTTGGGCAGGGCTGGATTTTAGTCTTCTGAGGGAGTTGGGGCTGTGCGCGGCAGCAGGCAGCGTGCGCAGATTTTTCCAGATTGCGCGCACATTTGCTGCTTTGCCACACCCTATCATACCTGCACTGCACGGCCGAACCTCACCACCGGCACCTAGTCATCGTGTTTGTGGTTCTCAACTGCCAACGCCGTTTAAAGTCAGTCACTCTGAGACTGAGTCTCTGAGAGCGCGACCTGGACGACATTGGCGTTGAGGTGAGCCTTGAGGAGTAACCATTTACAACAGCTTGAACAGCACCAGGTGAGGCAGGGCCTGGTGGTAGGCCTAATCATCCGTTAAAATAATAAAGTAGCGTATAAGCCGCCATGGGATGCCACCATGATCACGAATATGCCGCCCGTGGGTGGTGGTGGCGGTGGCGTGGCGGCGTGACCGATGCCAATTGCCAAACCAACCAACGCTGCTTTTTGTTTTGGTGCCACTGTGCACTGTGCGTGCCTCCCTCCACCCTCAGTTTGGAATCCATCATCAGACAAAACTCACAGACTGAGAGGACAGTGAAGAGCAAATGAAGCTGTCACCAGGGTCCAGTGACAGTCACCATTATACTGCGTGCATTCTTTGAACGCGACGACCTTGGTGGGGCTTGGTCTTACTTGTGACTGGGCCCAGTACCAAAGGTAAGCAGAGAGGGTTAACCCAGCACTTGAGTGGAAGTGAGTTGACGTTGACATGACCCAACTCTCTATTCTCAGACAATCCGAGGAAAGAATGAGAAGCATCGCAATGAACCCAGAGCCTCCAATGCTTAACACTGAGCGCTTTCTCATTCTGTACGTGCCAATATTCTCAGAGTCATAGGATACCAAGTATTTATTCATGAATCTGTGCAATGTAGCACCTCTCACCCTCTGCAGTGATTGCCGGATTACTTGTTCTGTCCATGAATGAGACACCAGTGCTTTCATTCATAAATCCATGTTCCAGGTTCAACAAGGGCACACTCTGCCATCACTGCTTCAGGGCCACCAAGGGCACACAACTTCTTTATTACTACTGATGGCGTCATCATACAATGTGTGTCCAGCACCCCCAAGTCCTCGCCTTTGTTTTTGCACCATTATGTATTTGCAAAAGCCTCTACTCCCGAGCCATGCTTTTTTCTCTATTAAATTATTTACAAATCTGTCAACTTTGCTTTACTCCATGTAACACAGATCTCTCACCCAATCTCTCCTCACTCTTCCATGTAAGACACATCCCTCACCCAAGTTCTGTTTCAGTCTTCCTTGTAGCACAGATCCCTCAGCAAGATGTTTACACTGTGGGGGCCTCAGTTTATTCTTGTTTTTAACCCCTTCAGTGCCCGCCCCTTTCCCCGCCCAGTGCCGGCCGTTGCATTAGCGGGCGGGGTCTATGACGAGCTGGACTCGTCATGGGCACAGCGCCACCGCGGCCCATGACGAGTCCAGCTCGTCATGGGCACTGAAGGGGTTAAAGCACCTGCTGCTGAGTTCCTGGCCTTTTCCTGGCCTCCAGTAATATTCAGGCATCAATTAAAATGTCACGATAACTCTGGTGAATTATAGTCTTCCTGGAGAGAAACAGTAGTTTTGTCTAGGGGAAGTTTTGACTGCTTGTAAGGTAGTACAGAGGGTTAATGTGCCTGCTGCAAAGAACGTTTACCATGAAGATCAAAAAGTGCATTCAATGTGAAATAGGTCAGTGTATTACTTCCTCTGTCAGAGAGATCCTATTGTTACTTGCAGTTTGTAAGTTAAAATCCTAACATAGAACAGCAAGCTATTAACTGTCATCAAAGAGCTGCATGCAAACTGCAAGTTATATATTAGAGCCATATGTTTTTTTGCCCAATCTTTCATTATCCTAATCTTGTAAAAAGGGTTCATTTGGGTAGAAATCAATTCTTATTGGAGAGAGCCCCTAACAATGCTGTTATGTTTTATATTCTGAATTTGCGTTTTCCAGACTTAGAACTCTTAAACTATATTGCCTACAATCATGGATGACATGTGACTCCTATACCCTGAAGTCCTGTCTGATGTAACATTCCCTATGTACTGATTCACACACGTATGATTGTATCTGTGCAATGTGTGTGATGCAAAGTGCACTGACGCCTTACACTGGTATACTGAGTGACTGACTCATTCAAGTGTATTGCATGATTTTATTCAGTTTATCTGTTTAGAGTGTTTTCACATCATTTTGGTTTATTTTGCCACATAAGATATGTCAAAGTTGTATCTTTGAACTCATAGACTGTTAAAAATGGCATACCCTACCCCAGTATTGTCCTTTCCCCAAATCAGCACATAGAACACTGAAATTGTCCCTTTTCGATGCATTAGTGATTTTAGCTAATTTATTCCAAAATTGTCTTTAAATGCACTTTTAATTTAATCTTTTTCAAAATGTTCACAGGGCAGGGGAACCTCCTGTCAAAACCTCACAATGATGAAGGCTCCCTTGCTGAAATTCAGATCAGGTATATATTACATCTGACTTTTAGCAGTGCCAGTTGAAGATGTGGGTGGAGCTCATGTAAGTGGGTGGAGCCAGTGGAGGATGAGGGTGGAGCCAGAGAAAAGTAGCTGTGGCCTCCGACAAACATTTGAGCACCCGCACTTCATATTTTACAAATTAAGAACTGACTGGGTGGATATTTTGAGAGGGTGGCAGCACAGGCCAGTCACTCACCTTAAAGCGAGCCGGGACCTACCGACGAGCACATGGATTGTTAGGAAGTTCGGGGGTTGGACTGGCCTATCGGGCCATTAAGCAGTGCGAGAAGGGCTGGTCTGATAGGTCAGTTTGTGGGTCTTGTTTTTGTCAGCTTGTGAGCCTGTTTCAGGGCCAGGTAAGCTGATCTCTGCGATACTACCACAAAAATTGCCTGCAGCAAGCACAAACATATACAGTCGCCCACGCCTAGCAAGTCATCCATACAGCAAGTCCTTTAAAGATCAAAAGATCAGAACTGCTGCAATTTGCATATATGGCCCCCTCTCCCAGCTGGCTGATTAGCTCAGTAGAGTCCTTTATATCTTGATGTGGTGCCGGGGTCGATTTTCTGTCCTAGCCCGACCATGAAAGGGTGCCAATGACATACATTTGGTAAGCCATGTTGTATCGGTGAACATAGTATGTAAGGCAAACTCGTCATGCAGTACAAACTGTTCAATTTTAACATCACAGGAAGAGGACAGGGGCAAGGTTTCTACGGTGTCAGCAGCTGCACTGCCAGTATTTTTGCTGACATCACCTTATTAAGCATCAGATCGTATTGCACATTGCAGATGCAGGATACCACTATTTCGGTGGTATTTGCCCCAAAGAACCAGACCACTCCAGTGGTCCCGAAATGATTCTATTCTGTTGTGTTTTTTCAGAATAAACAAAACATCTGTTATTCTGCTCAAGATGCCCTTCTGAACGTGCGCTTTACAAATACATATGTTATGTTATGTTGTTATGTTATGTTATCTTATGTTAAGGTATGTTATGCTATGTTATTTTATCTTAGGGTATGTGTAATGTTATGTTATGGCCAGCTCACTCTGCGTCACTCAGACATGAAAGCACTCTTACAGAGGCACGCAGTAGAGTCATGTCATTTTCAATGGGTCAGGCACCAGAACAGCATTCCATTTTTTGCCGTGTTTCATAGCGCAGACTTGACCTGAGGGTTTTAGGGCGCTTTACATGACAACCTGAGTACATTAGACATTTACAAAAATATCACCATATCCGAGTAACAAACAATAAACACCCAATAGGACGATATATTTGTAAACAATTTTGACAGCACAATATTTATATCACACAATGTGACGACCAACCGTGCCATGTATGTATTTTAGATTCGTATGTTCGTGGTTTTAGTAGCAATGGCTGCTGTACGTTGCCGTGGCAGTATTTCCACTGTTTCTTTAAAGTGACATGCCATTAAGTCAATAAGCAACAGAACTGTGGGCAATTCATTCCTGACGCCTTCTGTCCTCTCTCTGCCCGCCTCACATGATTTCATTTAACCTGCAGCCTCGAGGCGCTAAGCCCCGGTTGCTGAGGGGACTCCGGCCCAGCGGATGCGGTGCTGCTCGAGCGTGACAGACCCGACCGCAGGCGGGGCTGTGGGAGACGCCGCCCGCTACCGCAAAGCCCGGAGTAATGCTTTATGCAGGAGCTAAGACCCGGCTAACTCCCTGAGACAGGCGCGGGCTGGGAAAAGAACTGGGAGCTGTCAAGCCTTCAAAGCGCTAGCATGAGGATTTAGTGGCTTGGAGAAAGAGAAATGAATCTGCCAACCAGGAGAGAGCATTTCCACCATGAATTAAGATGTGCTTTCAAACATAAATGATCCGGGTAAAATGGAGACCACGGGGGACCAGGCAGGGAACAGACAGAAGGATTTTCACAGGCACAATCTCCATTTCCTTGGGTGTTATTTTAATGCATGTTTTTCTAAAAGCTTTGAAAGGTTTAAAGGAATGACATGTGCTAGGCTGGGAACATACAGCCGACGCCTGAAATGTTTCTGTGGTCTGGAGTGGCGGCCATCTTGTTCCTGGAAGCGGTCCTTTCTTTATTTCCGTGGTCTGGGCAGACTCAGCGATAACTCAAGAGTGACGGGCTTCTGTTTCCCAAGGGATACGTCTGCTAAGGGCTGGGATGACACTCAGGTGTAGCCAAGGCTAGCTACTGATTCTCCTGGCTTGTTCTGTGGTGCCCCTGGCACTTCACTTGATGCCCTAGTGATTTTGGGTCAAGGAGGCACCGCAAGCTACAGAAATGTAAGCAGTTTTGCAGATGCACTTTTTCCATTATGTATTTGCCATTGCTTTCCTATTTTGGGGCACATCAGCAGCAAATAGGAAGCTTTTTGGGGCCTTAGAGTGCAGTAAGTGGTGAAGCCCGTGATGTCATTAGGTTCAAAGGATGCAAAATGTCATCTCCTACTGCCAGCATTTTGGTGACTGGATGTCCATGGGGGTAGTTATGTGTATTGCTGGTCACTGTCATTTGTGTTACTCATTGCAGTCATTTTGAATGTCTTGGCAGCCGCTGTAATTTAAGTATATTGTACCATTGAAGAAAATATCAAAAGAAGTGATGTACAAACTGTTAAAGACAACCGAAGTGTGAGTCACAGGGGTGTGAGACCAATCGTTCCAAGAGTGCGGCTCGGAGACCTACCCTTGTACCTCACTTACGGATAACCAGGCACATCCTTAGTTGAGGACGCGCAGAGCCCACCGCAATACACGCCGGTTGCTGCCTGCTGATGGACTTGGTCTTGTAGAACTGTAAAGAAAAAAGAACAAAAAGTCAACAATTGGATCCTCAAAACATCTTTATGAAGAGGGCAAAACAATCTCTAAGAACTATGGAGTGCTTATGGCACCAAAAGCAGTCCCAGGAGAACTTAGACCACTACACTTCAGTCATAAAAGTTAATAAAACACCTTTGAAGCTAAATATTGATTCCACAAACGTGAGAAATAAAGGGCTAAAATTGATTCCAGGAACTATTTATTATCCTTAGAAAACCATGCTCCATGGACCATCATCGACGTTCAGAGCACCATTGAAAGCTGCGGGGAACGGTCCCTCTCCCTTGATGACAAAATAAAAAAGGTGGAAGAAGTTCTCGTCCCCATCAGATGTCGCCTAACAGTAAAGGCTCCCCCTGCACACAGACAGAGGCTGGGGTGGAGGTACAGGGGCCAATACCGAAGCGGACCAAAGGTAGCGAGGGCCAGCAGGGAACAGAGACTGATGGAGCCCGCGCTCACCAGCACAGCATTGTGTGTGTAGCAAGAACAACAGAAGGCAGCAGTGGAGAAGAGATGGGTTGCAGGTTATTCAAGGAAACTAACCTTTTCTGCAGACACTTTGTCCACTGACATGTTCCATCAAAATGTCAAATGCATCCTGATAATATCCCGCAAGCTGAAAACATGCTCCGGTCCTTTTATTCCAGGATAACATAGTTCCCTTGTTACCCTTCTATGAGGAGACAACGGTGTACGCTCTGTTTTTTCCTCTTTCTTGTTGGCCCACTGCTTGTTCGAGTAAACCACCAACATCTCTCCCCTCTTTACCCTCCTTCGGCCTCACCACTTCCTTCCCAAGTCACTCCGGCTTTCGCAATCATCTCTACTTTTGTCTCTTGCCTTGCATGTACTTTATGCACCTACCTCCACCGTCTGCCTACTACCTCTATCCCTGAGTGTACTCTATGCTATAGTCCATTGACCCCTGCCACTACCATAATACCGCCTACCGTACCAATACCCTACCCCTCCATCCCTACTAGTACCCTAAATCTTCTGTCCCCATACCATCATACCTCTACACCTGCCTTAGTACCTCTATGACTCAGTGTACTCTGTACTCTAGTACATAATCCCTAGGTATACGATAATACCTCATACCCTACCAATACTCTGATAACTCCATCTCTACAGTTCCTTAGAGCTTCTATCACCATAGCATCATACCTCTACACCTGCCTCAGTAACTATTTCCCTGAGTGCACTCTATTCTCTAGTACATTCATTGACCCCCTACCTCTACCATAATACATCCTACCCTTCCAAGACCCTAACACCTCCATCCCTGCCAGTACCTTAAAGCTTCTATTTCTATACCATCATACCCCTTAGTACCTCTATCACAGAGTGTACTCTATAGTCTAGTACATACTTCCTAGGTATCCTGTAATACCTCATACCCCACCAATACTCTGACATCTCCACCTGTAGAGTACCTTACCATCATACCTCTGCAGCTATCTTAGTACCTCTGTCCCTGAGTATACTCTATACTCTAGTACATTCATGCTTACCACTACGATAATACCTCTTACCCTACCAATACCCTATCGACGCCATCCCTACCAGTACTACCCTAACGCTTCTATCCCCATACCATCATACCTCTTAAGACCTCTATCCATGAGTGTACTCTATACGCTAGTGCACAATTCCTAGGTATACCATAATACCTCATGCCCCACCAATACTCTGACATCACCATCTGTACAGTACCTTAAAGCTTCTATTCCCATACCCTCATACCTCCACACCTGCCTTAGTCCCTCTATCCCTGAGTGGACTCTATGCTCTAATACATGAATCCCTAAGTTGACCATAATACCTCACGCCCTACAATAGTCTGATATCTCCATCTGTACAGTACCTTAAAGCTTCTATTCCCATAACCTCATACCTCCACACCTGCCTTAGTCCCTCTATCCCTGAGTGGACTCTATGCTCTAATACATGAATCCCTAAGTTGACCATAATACCTCACGCCCTACAATAGTCTGATATCTCCATCTGTACAGTACCTTAAAGCTTCTATTCCCATACCCTCATACCTCCACCCCTGCCTTAGTCCCTCTATCCCTGAGTGGACTCTATGCTCTAGTACATGAGACTATATACCTCATACCCTACCAATACTCTATCGACTCCATCCCTACCAGTACTACCCTAACGCTTCTATTCCCATACCATCAGACCTGTACCCCGGCCTGTACTTTGACACTTCTAACACACCTGTGCAGTTGTACATCCAACCAGTTTTTAATGCCTTAGAGGAATTATTAGATATATCCTTACTAACTGGGGGCTTCTTATACCTGACTTTGCAGAACGTCACGCCCACTTCCCAGTGAAGTTTCCCAGCTGCACCAACCTCCTGGGTGTATTCATTATGTGCAGTGCTTAATTTGTAAAGAAGGAGCTGCCGGGGCCCTTGTGTGGGGTCCACCTCCACTTGCACCGCCCATTGCCGCTGTCAGAGCTGCCAATTACAGCATCAACACAGCTGCTAAGCGTCGCACTCTTACCAGTGGGACAATTCTGACAATTCCGGGCCACCAAATCTTTTAGAGCGGCTTATAGCTTCTTCATTCCACGTAAAGCCCCGCTTGCGGGTTTGGACATGAACAGCCCACCTGGAAATAGTCAGTGGTGATGAAATGCGCTTTAGAGTAATCATTTCACACCTTAAAACCAGGCGATTGTAATGTTGAATCCCAGCTTCCAAGCTTCCCGATTCGTGTGATTCTAAGCAAATCGTTGTGTCTCTGTGCGCCACGTTTTCCTTATCTGCCAAAATCCAGGAGCTAGCCGCTATAAGGTGGCTCAACTCACAGCGGGCACTACTATTTATGAACAGCTGCACGCGCCGTGGGTTCCGGAGTGTCGTGCTACGCGCTATAAAGCGCTTCAATGTCTCATCAGTGGTAGTAAGCACTATATAAATCCAAATACAACCCAAGACGTTCAGTAGGGGCGTGACCAGCGCGTATTGTGGACTGTTTCAGTCCTCTTAGCTCTCTAATCAATAAAAAAAAATTGGACTAGAGTTCATTGTAGGAGTCCCACGTGAGATTCAAATGCTGGTGTGCATTAAAATACCACTTTATCTGGGAATGCGGCACTTTTGACAGGTATGGGACACGGGGTGATGGCGCCTCCGCGGAGGGAATGCGCCCTTCAGCCTCCCGGGGTCGCCGCGCGCCCTCCATGGCTATTCATTTCCCGTGCCCTCCCGCCACGCACTTCCCTCTGGCTCCACTGGTAAGCGATGGCTGCGTCCTCCCAGACCCCTGTGCGCACCCTGGGACGGGGAGGGAAGGCGGGGGTAGGGGAGAGGTAAGTTTAGAGGCTGCCCAAGGAAAACAAACAAACCATGTACGTAAAACGAGAAGAGGGAAATAGAAAGCAGGTTAGCGAAATTAGATTTAGCCACTTTAAGAACTCACGGGGCCGGAAGTGCCAGGGGCAGTGCCCCCGCCATGAAAGAGAGCTGAATTTAATACCGCGCTTCCCAGGGTGGGTCAGCCTGGACTGCGGGGGGATGCTCGTCTGGCAGGGAGAGGGTTAACAGCAGCATGTTTGGACTGTTTCTCCAAAAGAGACTGTGGGCCTAAACCCACCAGAGTTCTATACTCTGTGTCTAATTATCACATAAACCACACTGGGAGAGAAATCAAACTAGCAAAAGGCCACTCAGTGGCCCAAAGTGGCCATAAACTAGGCTGGTACTGGCCAATACTGGGCTTCTGGGCTCTGGGCTGCAGAGTTCTGTACTCTGTGTCTAATTATCACATAAACCACACTGGGAGAGAACTCAAACTAGCAGAAGGCCACTCAGTGGCCCAAAGTGGCCATAAACTAGGCTGGTACTGGCCAATACTGGGCTTCTGGGCTCTGGGCTACAGAGTTGTGTACTCTGTATCTAATTGTCACATAAACAACACTGGGAGAGAACTCAAACTAGCAGAAGGCCACTCAGTGGCCCAAAGTGGCCATAAACTAGGCTGGTACTGGCCAATACTGGGCTTCTGGGCTACAGAGTTCTGTACTCTGTGTCTAATTATGACAGAAAATACACATTATGGGCGAGAACTCAAGACTAGCAGAAGGCCTCACAGTGACCCCAAGTGCTATTCACAAACTTGGCTGGTACTGGCCAATACTGGGCTGGTTCTTATCAAAGGTGAGGTGATGCCCCGGCCTTTAACTTACTCCAGGGTTTACAATCTAGGTCAGGATTCCCAGCGGTGCAATGGATTTAGGAGGTGGGTCTAGGCATGTTGGCGTATAACATCGCCTTGTTGATGTTTGGTTATTTTCTCTCTTTTTCTATGGTTGAACGACAGCTTTTATGGATGCTATCTCCTCTGTCGGGTGGGCAAGGAATTCATGCCACTTAATTTGTTTTTCCAAGTGCCCGGGGGATGTGATCCTGTCTTGTATCACCGATGGCTTTTGAGAGCTTGTTCCTCTGTCCTTTTGTGTTCAGTGGGGCTTGGTGACAGATTCAGGTGGTGGTCAGTGGTTCGTTCAGGTGGCGTCTCCGGAAGATGTCGATAGAATTGGTTCAGGTGCCAGTCTGAAGGCATGCTCAGGTGATGGTTTCTGTGAGGCAAAGTTCACCTGGTTGGTCTGGGTGTCGGTTGAGCTGGCTCTAATGGAGGGCCTAGTAGCCTGGGTGTAGGTTCAGCATGTGGATTGGTGGTATTGAAAGGGCACATTCCAGTGGTAGTCTCCGTGGTCCTCTGATGCCCAGGTGGTGGTCTAGGGGAAGGGTTGTCTGGTCTAGGCAGATTCAAGTGGTGGTCTAGGGAGGTTCTGAGTGACGGGGGAGCAGCTCCTGGTGTGGTGTCCAGGGACAGTTCTCACGGTGTCATGGGAGAAAGTTACAATGGTGGTTTGGGGGTGGCTATATGTCAGGTCGATAAAGAAACACAGGGGTGACCAGTGTTTAATTTGAGCCGCTAGCTGCAGCTGTAGCCCACTGGCACACATTTTTTGGGACCGGCACGTATTTCTCCTCATTAGACTTTCACCCAGAGAAAGAGAGAGAAGAACACATAAGAGGGAACGAAGGAGGAGGAGAAAGGCAGAAAAAACCGTGACAAAGAAAGCAGAGACGGAAACGCCTGAAAGAGGTAGAAACCTGACAGGGTGAGATAAAGGGGTACAAAATGTCTGGTGGTGGATGAGAGATTCAAAGGTGGCATCAAGACTGTGCAGCCCAGGCACTCAATGGTGCCGACCACTGGCTTCTGAGCAAAACTTTAGGCATCAGCACTTCTTCTTTTACAAATTAAGCACTGGGGTAACCGTGGATTCAGATCTATAATTGGTACACAAGTCAACCAAGTCACAAAATGCATGTTGTACACTGTGGCGCACATTCACAAACTTTGAATACCAACAAAATCTAAAATCTATATTTGCATCCTTAATCTCCGGCCTGGATTATGTCAACAGCCTGTACATTGGTACCTGCAGTTTAATTATTCACAAAATAAAACTAATCCGAAACACTGATGCAAGACTCCTCCTTTGCCTCCACCGCAGAGAACGTATGACGTCAGTCCTGCAGTCACTACACCGGTGACCTGTAGCTAAATCAGCAAATTTCAAGGCAATGTGCATCATCCACAGCATCTCCCAACGAAAAGGACCACTATACCCGAAAATAAAATGGAAGCAAAACAAATATAATGGGAACCCGCTGTGGGCTTCCACCCATCGTCATTTGAATAGGCATGCAAAAACTGAAGAGATCTGCCACGCACTGCTGGGCTTCCATTGATGCTTCTTTATTCAAGCCCAGGTTCCAACTAACTACACACTGGGACCACTTCTTTGCTTCTCACAAAGATATCCAAATAAGGAATGATTGTAACAGATTCCATCTCAGCAGATCTCATGGTCATCTCTGTATCCTGCCTGTGCCTCCTCAGGACCATAAACCTACCCAAAGATCTCAGAATGAACAACCCTGTGCAGTAAGCATCTTAGTGGGTTGTGCTCCTTCTTCACCCATCACTCTGCTAGGCGCTGCATCCCATAACACAATGACCACACACCTCCAAGGTCACCACACACGATATGGAAACACTTGACACATAAGATAACAACAAGGACAAGTCACTTCCATGCACACACCCTACACAAAATATTGTGCTACCCATGTGGGGGTAGCACAAGCTTCTACAAGCACTTCAGCACCCTACACAGGGGTGGCCAATGAAATATAAATGTGACAATACAATATAATACAATTCAACTAGAGGTCACGCAGTGCTGGCATGGAGGGACTGGAGGACAGATTCCGCGCCTGAGAATTATTCTTATGCAGAAACAGAGCTCCAGGTGGCCCATGGTTGCAGCCATCTGTGACACAGGGAACAGACTGGACTCTGTGCACCGAGGGTCTGATTCATGCAACAATTTCAAACCACAAGCATATCTTCATAGCTGAAACAGCTGAACTTAGCTGTCCCAGGGTCCAAAAAAGAAGAGTGGGCAAAAATTCATTTACTTCCACTCACCTGTACTCTGGAAGTGCCCAAAATTATGCAGGAGTAAATTCGAGTTAGAGGATGGGGTGTGGGCATGGTTAGCCTTGTTTGCTTGTGAGCATTTCCAAACTCTTCTCTGACCTTTCCCCACCCTGACTATGGTCAGAGATATCCAACTGTCAGGGGCTGGAGGAAATCCCTTCCAGGGTAGGGAGGCAAACGGCCACCACCAAACCTGGTGGTGGGGGTGGAAGTAAGCGAAGAGGTTCCCTCACCGAGCAAAAGGCTTTCAATATACATTTAAATAAAAAGAAAAAATGTGCAATAGCACAACTGGACTACTTTTGCTCAATGCAGAATTTGATTGTGTATACAATCATTCAGTGGGGAAATGACCTCACCAAAGGAGGTCATGACCTTCCCAACAAGGCACATTGATAAGTGGGATAGGTTCAGCCTTCCAGACGTACCCTGGTAAGCGTTTGTGAATTCTAAAAAAGTTTAAGTGAGACAGAAATTCTCCAAAATAACTTTTATATTGTATTTGTGAATTGGGCCAACTCTGTGTCTTCAGAGCAGTGGAGCGGGTTATGGGAATGAAAGGAACATTTATTCCCCTGATACCTGGGCAGTGGAAGCAGCATCATGGGCCATTTGACTCCGAATGATGTTACTCCGTTGACATTTTGTCTCTTCCCTCTTTAACATACTGCTCTCTGCAGCGTGGGGATAAAAATAGGGGAAGGAGTGGAAAATACAGAAAGTTAGCAGGTTTCCGAAAGCTTTGCTTCCTTGCTTTTTCCCTGCTGGCTGCATTACTTCCTGTGATATTTTCTCTCATTGTTTCTAGAGTCTCTGGATTCGGTGTTCTAGACCCCTGGGCACCAAGGACTCAGTCAATGTGCCAAGGGTGTTTTAGGTAACAAATATTCTTCTGAAAAATGAAAGGGATAGTAAGTAAATGGAACACCAAACTTATTTCATAAATTAATAAGTCATTCAAGGATTAATAAAAAAAGAATATGCATAAGGTTTACAGGACAAGACACAGTTAGCTGTTACTGTCACTGGCTATCCCTAAATGTTGTAGTAGCTCTAACCACCCACCTTCCAACCCCTCACTTAAGGGACAATTATCCATTTATTTTGCTCAAGTTCTGCCCAGGTGCCATCCATAGCTCATAGAAACCACTAGCATCAAACTCCATTTCTTTCACTTAAGGGGCAGAGATGTCTATTGTAGAAGATCTACTCGAGCGGCAGAATGAAGCAGTGTCGTCTTGCACTGTGCGAGATGCCATTTTTGATTTAACAGCGCGGGACAAACGCACTGCACTAAAAATCAGTCCGAACAGCACGAGGTAACCCACTCCACCACTGACGGAACTCCGCGTTGCTTGGCCGAGTTTTTTTGTCACTTCGCGGAGTTCCGCTATGCTGAACTCCGCTAACTCTGCCCAGGCTTACATGCAACCTGCACTGCATACAAACTTTGTATGCTCTCATGCTATGGATGAAACTAAGCTATGTGAGTTTGTGTACATATGTAAATAAATTAATAAAGACCATTTGTACTAGTATTTACAACTACCCAACTCAGTGGAATCCACTTTATCAACATTAGAAGGAGGAAAGATTGAGCAATAACTTTCAAGGAATCAAATGTATGTGGTGCATGGTGCACAGAGTTCAACCAGGAATGAAACTAGTTACTAATAGTAAATTAACGGGTGCAGTAGCATACATGTTCATTTGCTGTACAGAGAACGCGTGCTTGTGACCTGCAGCTTACACATCATTCTCTGGAGTAGCAGGAACACTATGACCCTGATTACGAATCAGGTGTATAAGAATTACCGCATGGAATTCTGCTCTGCCTGATCACTGCTTGCCCGGCTTAAGAATGCTGACCTAATTTAATCAGCTGGTAAATCTGGTTATTAAAATTACATGAGATTTTAGCTGCAACAGCAACCAAGTTTCGGGTCTCCCCCCCCCCCACCCCCATCGTGAACAAAGTTTTGCCTTGGCAATGGGAGCATACAATGCTTCCAGTCCTGCCAAGCTATTCTTTCCTTTCCTTCCACTACTCCACCAGCCCCCTCACTCCCCCAGCCCACCGGGAAGCCACTGCTCTCATTTACCACCTACTCAGTGCAGGTGCTAAATGTGAGTGCTAAACCACTCAGAATAGGGAATATTTTGCAGAATTCAACATGATCATTTTGTGTCCGCACAGTTATTCTATGTCTCTAAGGGCCTAACTCATAATAGGCACAATTCCAAGCAGAGATAATAGCCAAGAACAGTAAATTCAGCGACCAGAAATCTCCGCATAGAATTTCGCATAACTAGTTATTACGGCCAAACTGTCTAAAGCAGCTTTTCTTAACCGTTTGACTTGAGCTGTTCCCACTAAGGGATTATTGGAAGCCAGGAACTCCAACCTAAGCAATTTCTATGATTTCAAACTCAAAACAATGAACAAAAACACAGAAACAAGTGTTCATCAAATGCACACATTATGAAAAATTTTATTTAATTCAAAAACATAGGAAAACATTAAAATTGTAATTGTAATTGGGTGTTTTGAGCATTTTAAAAGGTAGTTTTAATTCTAAATGACCACATAATTATTGAACTCTGCATATCATTTTTTCTTTTTTTGCTGTAAACGCACACTCTCTGTTTTACAGAATAAAGCAAAGGCAGCGGACCAAAAACAAACTGCACCTGACCTGTTGTACTAACCAGTATGTTTGATCATGCATAAATACAAATGTGTGCACATACTACAAGCACCTTCTGCCTGGATGCACAAACAAAAGAATGGTTACAAATTGCAATAAGAAACGTAGAGATGCACCACAACAATAATTAACAGTCAGAATTATGATTCTTGCCTTTATTTTCTTAATTTTCCAATTTCTTTTTATAATAAAGTTTCGGGTATAAGTAGAGATGACAGCCAACGCGTTTCATCCATTATATGGACTTCTTCAGGGCTGCAATTTAATAAATATATACTACACATGAAACCCCAAAATTCCAGAAACAAAAAGGAAGAATACACCAGTGGCAGGCGCAGTCTTTAAACATGGCAATTAACAAACAAGCATTGGCATAGCCAATAGGTCTCGCCTTTGGGACCTTATAAGTGTTTAGCCATGCAACAGTTGCATAACTAAATACTTATAAGGTCCCAAAAGCGAGACCTATTGGCTATGCCAAGCGGCCTTGCGGCCGCGAAAGTGATCGCGATCAAACATGAAAGCGGCCGTGCGGCGGCGAAAGTGAAAGTACTCGCGTCGCGCGCGGCCGTGCACATGCACTGTAGGTCTAGGCTGGCCTGGTAGCACTTTTTGAAGCCCTCTCAATAAGTCTCGCCAGATCAGCGCATGCGCTGGGTCAGGCGAGACCTAAAAACTGAAGGTGGGGCACATGAAACACAAGAAAGAAAGGGGGGGGTGGTTAAAACATATAGATGCATAGTGTGTCAGCAGATACCAGACAGTTGCTACAAGCAGTACAAATATGAAATAAGCAGTACATATGGCTGCTGTGTTTATAAGACAAGTTGTGTTATGTCTTGACCATACTCTCATGTAGAAAACGCAAAGTTAAGATACACTGTAATCGAAAACAAATATAAAACACAAACCACCAAATGTGGGAAAACACGTATTCTATATCGGAATAGGACACGAAAAACAGGTAACGCAAGCCAAATGTAAACTAAATATCATATAAGATGTCCTATGCCATACTTGCTGAATATTGTAAAAAAATTCCCAAGCAATACATGATAGGGTAGTCATGACCCGCTATGTATTAGCGTAGTCGTGGGATAGTGTCAAGATTGGAGAAAGTGAGAAGAAAGGAAAAGATGAAAAAATGAAAAGAAGAAAATAGGAATAAAACATAATTAAGAAGATCGATAAAAAGAGAGTCGGATCAAAAGGCAGGAAGGTATTACCTCATCTAGAGTATAAAACAACAAAAACGAATAGACGAACGTTGGTGGATATTCAGGGCTGATTTAGGGTTTTCTGTAGTATGTGATGCGATGTTAGTAAAAAACATACATTTCTGTATTTTAAGCGTAGGACTCCTTGCCTATTTTAATCTCAAGTCTTAGCAAAAACGAATTCTCTTTTTTTGCAACTGGACGACAGAGAGAGTGAATTTGTGTAACACTCAGTAAAGAGTTTGTCAGCTGCAATGTGTGGCTTTTTCTACATCAGTTTAGTGGCATGCATATGCAAAGCTGGTACCTGTTCTGCACATGTGTTTATTTATTTGAATGTACATTCCTAGCCAGCCTACAATTACTTGGACTCGGTTTCCAATGTTGGATCCTTAATGGAGTCCATTTGGTACTGGTTTCGGACCCGTGACCCACCCCTTTACGCACAGCATTTCAGAACGAAAAGAAATGAATAGACGCCATTTTGTTGCGATACTATGAACAAATGAACTTATACTTCCCTATACTAAACCACCACTAATCCTGAACGTGCTAGTAGCCGAAAAGCGCTTCAACAACTCATCAGGGCATTTGAACGCTATATAAAGTTGTGATGTCATTGGGTGTACTCAGCAGCTCACGTCGTCCAGACACGCGCCAAATGCCACTTTGCTTGCTATGCACATGAACTACGGATGAAATCGCATCTCGTTAAACCTCTCGTGCTGATAAAAGGCTGAGTAACTCCGCATCTTTGGATCGCGGCCACCACCTCGAAAAACGTGTTTTACACCAAGACGTCCTAACTCCAGTTTCACACACGGTTCAAATGTCGTACAATTTGGTTAAAAGTTGCTAAAGAGGTTTGAAAAACCTTGCATTTTCAATTCTGTACAAAAAATGCGAAATAACCTTAGTCGTACCGGAGGCATCATCTATAATCTATAAATGAAATGAGTTGTTTTGTATGTTACATGACGGAATACCACACTTGTGTCACGGATTGGTGTAAAGTGCTCCCACTCACATGATGGTTTATCACTAGAACAAGCTGAACTAAACCCAATCAAGAACCAGAGGCTGTTTTTTCTAAATGCCACATAATACAGTATTTTAATTACGGATTATCCTTTTAAAGATATTCTGATGTATATTATGATTAATGGTGGAACAGCACCAGTTTAGTACAGATTACATCGCATGCACTGTTCCGAAATCACCTTTTGCTTCCAAAGTTGGCAGGTTTCACCAAAATCCACCAATTTTCTGCGGTCAGAAGTGAATAAAGAAAATAAAACACGTTGAAAATCATCCTTGAGTTCTCTTCTTTCAGTAACACGTGAAAGGTTAGAGCTAAACCATTAGTTTCACATTTTACCATATTAGGCGTGCACCCAGAAGCCATGTGACCAGTGTGCCCTTCAGGAAAAGTAAACACTGAGCCGGCATTTCTAGGCAAAGACCACAGGCCATATTATCAAGAGCACTCGATAAATATCGCAAATCACGCTTAGTGCATTTTTCATTATCGCCCTCTATCGCTGAATTACATCTCTGAGTTAGCGGAGTATTAGCAATGCATTGCTAACAGGCGAAGTACAATCCAGCGATAGTCTGCGATAATGATCATTAGCGTGTGAACTCCAGCGATGATTTCACAGCGCTAATGAAAAGCTTGGTAATAGGGAAGTGTGTCCTTAACCATACAATCAACCTCCCATAAGCAATACTGCTAAGTCAGGTTTTATTCAAGCGTTAGAATCATGCGATAATGGGGGCTTAGCGCGCCTTTTGTCATCGCTTCGCTGTTCAGGGGCAGCGTTGTTAATATCGCGATGTTGGTTTTGCGACCATTTCACATGCTGTCCTAGGAGGGAACGCCTACTTTGCATCTCATTAGCGATATCCATCGCTGTCATGAGATGCGTTGCAGATTCGGCCGCTTACATGCGCTAATGCATGTTAGCGACGCCTTGCTAATATTGAGATAATAAAATCGCAGCTTTTTCGGCGCTATGTGCCGAAAATGCGGCGATATATCTCTTGATTATATGCCCCCAAGTTTTAATCTGGGTCTGGATTTCCAATTCAAGGATGCACAGAGTGCTGCTCTGCGATCATCCGAAAAAAAAAAAACGGCGCAGCGAGGACAGCGCTGTGAGGATAGCACAGCAGCGCAAAGAGCACTTCGTTTACTCACCTGCATCCAGAGCATTTTAAAGCGTTGTACATTCAACTTTGATGGTGACCAGGATCATGGTCTAGAACAAGAGGTTGGCAAAAAGAAAAAAACAAGCATTTACGCGAGACCTATTGCATTGCATCACGGACAACGGAGGGGGGAGCACGGACAACGGGAGTGCCGGCTGGGGGGAGTGGGGGAGGGGAGAGAAAGGGGCGAAAAGGCACGAGCAAAGTAGTGCTCAAAGTCTAAATAACAGGTACCGTACTGTGTAACACTCAAAGTAAAGGGGCCAGCAGCCATGGGAGGGTACAAATGACGACATGGCCATAATAAGGAGGGACAATGACACGAGCCAATTGAAAACATGGGTGGAGAGTGGGCGGAGCTTCCACTGCATACTCCATTACTGCATGCCTCGCAGAGCGAGCAGCGCATACGCGCTGCCGCTATAGGCTCGACCTAAAAAAAGGACCAGTCTGTCCTAAAGCCACCTGCAACATGAGCAAAAAATACAAATGACGACAAGTTCGAGAAATACCAGACTAGAGTGGCTCTAATGGTTTGCAATGTGTATAAGGACCGAACAGTGACGAAAAAGAAAACATGAGATTAAAACATGCATCAAAGCTCACCCTCAGGGGGTGAGCTTAGGTAAAACGCTTGCGATGCGCAAAAATAAAAAAGAGAAAAACACCCACAGCAAGGTTAATGAAGTGAGAAGAAATTTTTTTAATATCTCCTGTGTGAGCAAGCCAAAGTGACAGACTCGGGTGTGCACAATGAGGACCAGAGGCCCCCATCCAGGATACCAGGGGTTAGGAGAATTAATGAATATCATGCCAAGAAATGAGCACTCGTATCGAACACTTCAAATTGCAACCCTAGCAAGGTTGATACAGCATGTAATACTCCTAGGTTCCTCGATTCCCAATAGGTGACCCAAAAACAAGAGAGTACAGAAATTACCCAGAGTAAATCGATAACTGAGCAGGTATACATAAGGGAAACGTAATTTCAAAGAGTAAATAGATAACTAAAAACCGCAAGAGGTCCTCTTTTCAATACCGAATGTGCACAAACACGGGCAGAGGTACACTGGTGTCCAAAACTTCCCAGTAAGTAGCAGCAGGCAACATAAATAAATAAAGGGCAGTGAGGAACAAAGCAACACAGTGCAGACACAAGCAGTGAGACATTGACGCTTGTGGTGTCTCGCCATGTAGCACAGGCAATTATGGACAAAAATAAAGCAGCTGACTGCTTACTTCAATTGGTGCTTAACCCGCCAAAATCGGTCTACTGCATAAGGGGGCTGAAAGGTAAGTCTGAGGGGTCCCACTCAAAGGAGCAGGTCACAGGCGCCCCAGGACCACAGGAGCACAGCTGGTTCATCGGTACCCAGGCGGGGCGGTCTGGTTGAGGAGTAGATAGGTCAGTATGTCAAGATGTCCTTGCTGTCAGGAGCAGGCAGCTTGAAGAGGTGATTTTGGGACAGCTGGGACACTCACAAAGTGTTATGTTATTTTAACTTAATATTGTGCACGAATCATCCCAAGGGGATATCTCGGCGCTCTCGAAGTGGGTCTCAGGGATCTCGATGTCCCTTGATGAGTACTTGCTTCCTAGACAGTTGGAATCCAGACTGGACTCTTCGTCTCGGTAAATGCTGCAGAGGGTCCAGTACCCTGAGTATTGGTGCAGCATGGCTCCGGCAGGTCCTGGTATCTCTAAACTTGGTGGGGAAAGATCTGACCCTCCGGAGCTGGTGTACCACTTTTGGTTTGGGTGCTGCGCTGAAGTCGCTAGAGAGCAGCAAGTCGGTAAAACTGGATTCTGCGTTTCAATACCTGTGAGCGGCAGGGGAGCGGTACCTCCACTCCAAGGGAGTATTTTGGTGTATTGTAAAAGGCTGGAAGGGCTCCGGGGTTCCTGGAGGCCTCACAGTGGCAGGACGAGACAGCACACCACGATTGCTGAGTCCTTAAGGCAGCAGGCATGGTTTAGCACCAATTTTCTGTAGCAATGAGCTACATACCTTTATGGTGCCTACACCCTCTAGGCGACCACTTCCTGTGGGAAGGGGCACTACCCTGACCTTAATTATATTTTATTGTATGATAATTGCATTTATATAGCACTTACTACCCCTGACAAGGTGTCAAAGTGATTTGAAATGCTTGATACCAACCATCTTAGGATACAGTGAAGACACCATGGAGCTAGGAAACACGCAATGACAAGTATCCTGCCCATGTACTCTCTATGGCTTCCCTGTGCACTTACAATATCCAAGAATGGACTTAGATATTATAGGGTCATTCTGATCATGCAGATATGTCCACACATGGGATATAGTGCACCCTGCCTAAGGGCTGTAAGGCCTGCAGCATCTGGGAGCATGGTATACAGGGGTGTGTGCCATGTCGACTCTTCAGTTTTCTCTGTACCGAGACACACAGCCTGCAGTGGCAGTGTGTACGCTCTTGGTGAGAGCTCTGTAGGGTGACACATCTTGTGCTGCAACCCCAGTGGACCCTCTTCAGTCCCAATGCTCTAGGTACCAGGGATGGCCTTTACCAGGGACTTATAGGAGTTGCTGAAGTTGTGCCAGTAGTGGTACAGTTTTAGGGAAAGAACAGTGGTACTGGGGACCTGGTTAGCAGTGGCCCCGTACACCTCAGTCAGAGTTGCATCAGAAACCAGGCAAAAAGGAGAGGGGTACTGCAACAAGAACCCAGTTTCTCATGCAGAGTGATTACATTTTTTGAAATGTTTTTGTGTGTATATACTTCCTTAGTCTTCTAAATTCTTTAAACATTTTAAAACAGTCATGGACCCCCTGAGTAGGAGTGACAGACCCCTGGGGTCCACGGGCTATATGTTAAGAACCATTTGTCTAAACTACTTTTATAATGATGCCAGCATGTAATCAAAAACACACACTGTAATCTTTTTAACTACTGGATTAACCACATGAGATTTCTTACCAGTACTTCATCCAAAGACTTGCTGGGGACACATAGCCTCTATAATAGGTGCCTTAAACCCCAAGGTGTCTTACAATGTGGTTTGTTTGTGACAAAGTAAGCCAGAACAGCTTTGTAATCATTAATTCAATTTATTTGGGGCTAAACTTCAAAAAACCAATGCATATGAACTGTAACCATATGCTGACTGTTCCTCATGGCTCTGCCCCTCAGAGTCCATCCTCTTTTTGACACACCAAAATGTGTGGGCTCATGGGGTAAATATATACAATTTCTAGTACGACTGTCTTAAAATACAGTTTGCGACACAGCAAATAAAGACATGACAGATATAGATCAAATCAGAAAAGGCTGAATTTGCCTGCAATGCGCCTACATTGTGGCGACCACTTTCTTCAAATACAAAGACATTCATCAAACAGCTTCACTGACCACAGACAGAAACAAACTGCCTGTTACAGCTTAGAGGGCTGCAGAACATGGGTTCCCACAGTACATCTGGTACAATAACATGGTTTGCCAAAGAAAGGCTCATTGTCTTGGCTGGTGGAGCAGTGTAATTTGTTGCTCCATGCATTTATGCAAATGATACTCAATGTGTTTAACAATATTACTCTGTGTACAATTATTATTAATCAAATGTAGGAGGTGGTTGTATTTACTTTAGAGAGCCACACATGGATTGCGAAAATGCAATCAACACATTCACTCATGCTAACTAACTGCACTTGTTTGGAAGCCATCTTTTCTAACGTTGGCCTAACTTCTAACCAGGCCCGAGTTGCATGCATTTTACGTTTATAAAAGCTTTGCAAGTACCATGTTATTCTCTCCTCTGCAGGTGCCTTATAGATGAGTGCCTGTTAGTAAGAATATAAGCATTGTTTATTGTAGAGAACTGTGCGATTTAGCTTGCCTAATTACATTTAGATTGTGGATAAGTAGCAAGTAGGGATGGGAGAGATCCTCCTGTATGAGGCAGACCGAACCAGTGATACATCCAGGCCCGCACAGATGTGTGTTTCTTTATCCAGCGCTGGGAAATAAGGGAGTCTACTGCCCCCCAGAGAAATCTTCACCTGATTGGAGCATCCAGAGAGAGTTGGTGGGATGGAACTTCCAGAACTTTCTACAGAACACTAATTATGTGATTCCTAGAACAGTAAGCAGACCCTGTCCTGACTTCACTCATAGAAGATCTCTTCTTGCCTCTGCTGCTTTCCCCCGCCTGAGCTTCATACTTGTGCACTTATACTTCTCCCCGAACCTTAAAGTTGGTTCATTTGATGCTGACACCTTCCTCGTAGAAATCCCCTTGCCACTTTCAATGCTTATATAGTTTAGGAAAGTTCCTTTATGGAAACTGCATGGTTGATATTTTGCCTGATATAAGTAGTTATAATTTGCATCTCCCCACTCATCATATACAAATTCAGATTGCACGATCATTTAAATATGTATGTTCTTACTATATATTTTCTACAATTTTGATAATTGGTTTAACTTATAATCTTGACTAAACTTGTTGATAAAACTCTTCCTCTATGACGAATCTGTGGAACCACCTTGGTTTCACTGTACTTGAAATGTTTTGCTGATGTTAGCTCCTTTCATGTGCTTTACGTTGACAATTGAAGGTGCATAAAAACAGTGGAGAGTCCTGTTTGATAACTTCACTAAGCGAATAAGATATAAGGATCTCTGCTTCATCAGTGATATGAAGTCCTTTTTCTGCAACAGTAGGTCTTAGAGAAATTGTTCACCATTCCCCACATTTGGCTCACAGAGGACCATCCAGTGGGTGGCACCGAAGGCCTGAGAAGAAAAGAAAGATCTAGTCTTCCTCTTGGTCTAGTATCAGTTGGATACAGCAACCCTGGAAGTCAGACGTTTTTTACCATGGAAGTCAAAGGCGTTTTACAGTCAACAATGGGGTTCTTGGCACATTTATAGAAGTCATCACATGCTATCAAGTCACACGACTGACATTCCCTTCATCATGGACTCAGTACGTGCATCCAGCATCCAGTGTGTATGGATGAATGCAATAAATCTTGCAGAGGAAAAAGCTTGCTAAGCACAGGCCCTGCTTCTGGGGTGATCTAGCCATCCATGGACCTCTCATAATTAAGACCGTTTCTTCAGTAGGTTTCAGCCATGCTTGCAGCCGTGGTCATCTAGACCACAAGTCCAAGTGGTTTCTCAAGCTGATTACCTCCTCAATAGGAACTCCATGGTGGCCAGTCTCAGCTGAGCCTTATCCTCTTGTCCTCGAATAACCGGGGCATCCCTAGTCACAGTAGGTCAGATACTTTTCATACAGCACAGAGCCGAAGAATTCAACTGCCAAATGGTCCATCAGGGTCTATGCCGACTTCAGGAGCCTGGTAAGACCTCACTCTCAGTTGTCCTGAAAAGCTCTCTTAGAAGTTCAACATTTTTAGATGTTCAGGATCAGGAGGACTGGAGACACAGAAACGTTTCATCTCGTTTCTACAACTGACATAAAGGCAGGGTGTAATTAACTTGCCTTACTCAGAGTCCCATCCTATGTCTCCACTGTCTATTTGAATTGTCTTGCTCCCTGCTTCTCTCTCTACTAGAAGTAGAGGGGAAGTGATTCCACAATACTGACTTTTAAATAACGACTGACAACAAGATCGACTGAAGAATATCGACTTGCACAGTATTGTAAAGATGTAGTAAATCTACACACACACCCTTTTTAGGTTTATCTTAACGATACTGTCCAAGTCATTATCTTGAAGTCTACATTGGGGAAGGGAAATATTTTTGTATTAAATATTTTGACACACAGCCGTGGAGGGCAGGCAGGGTGGAGCTGGTCGGAGCCTATTGACTGCGGATATCCCGGACCATCTGTAAAGCGTTCATGAGGCTATCAGTGACTGCTGCCTGCAGGGGGCCTCATTCACAGTCACTGACCCTCATGTGAGGAATCACCCTTTGGTGTCAGTGTGTATGTATCACACAAGCAGGCACATGTACATCATTCACTCAGGTAGAAGTAGAAGACCCCAATTATGGGGGACTGACCATCTTTTAGTGATGCAGCTGCAGAGGGAGGCTGAGGTGGTACATCCTAAAAAATATGTCTTCTTGGCTTGGTGATTGGGTCTGGGGTGCTGAGTCGGGTCTGCTCTGTGTCTGTTGGTTTTTTCCTGATCTGATGCAAGGACACCTTTCACATCTAAAAGTGTATTTTCTTCCTCATTTTACTAAAAGAAGAGTTTTGAACTTGTTCATACTGTGGAGCGGGCCTTTAAGGATATATAGTGACCGAATGAAAACAAATTGTACATCGCGCACATAGAAGTCTTGGGAAGCCGTGTCAATCAAAGTGCTTCCAAGTCATACTACTGTCAGTGTCATATGGCGTTATGGTCACATGACATTTTTGGATGTTACTAGTTCCAAAAAGCAAACTGTTCCCTCCTCTTTGGGGAAGGCCCTCTTGCAGTTGCACATTCCTTCTCCACTCGCATGTTGGTGGGCTTTCGCAAACTCTCGCGGCGAATCGTGGTTGATACGCTCACTCCACACTCCTTGCACAGGGTTTACTACTGCACAATTATGAAGATGTGACTTACAACTGTGCAGTTGTAAATGCTGGTATCCCTTGCTTGATATTTGGCAGGCGTAACTTTTCAGCCGTGAATGAGGTTTTCTGAATTGGGTCTGCAATGACAATATGGAGGAGAGTAGGGTAGACACCAGTGGCCCTATTTTCTGTTTTTGGGGCGTGTGTGTTACGTGGGACAGCAGGACTAAAAGAACCCAAGAAGCCCCCTGTAAGGCTTGTGCTTCATACTTCATAGACAGACTGGGAGCTAATAGCAGCCCTGCAAACTATATTAATCATGTTCCCTAAATGCAAGCTCAGCAACAGATGGTGACACCCTCCAGAAATGTCTGGGATATCCCTCCAACAAAACCTGAAAGAAATTTGGGGATTAACAACAATTCACTTTGCACAAATTTCCAACGTATTCATTGGATAAACATTTATGAGGCCAAGTAAAAAACACAGGAAGCTGCACCCACATATTTCTGACCTCCTGTGGCTGCGGTACCCCGTGGCCATCTTACGCATTCACCCTGCCGTCCATCACTTTTTTTGTTAGTTGGAAAATTTGAGATCTACACATCTCCGAATCTCAACACTATGATAAACCCCTTAGATAGGGAGGCCTCTTCCCTGGGTGTAGTTACATAGGTGTGTGCCTTACAATGAGATTGCTGCCATCCAATGCCTGTCTTTCCATTGCATGGTAAGGAAAGGGTATGTATCATTCCTGATGTTGGCTGGAGATAGACGTTGGATGCACAACTCTCCACAAAGTCACTGTTTTAGTGAGAAACATCACAATTGTGGAGGCAGTCCCTAGTGGCCTGAAGCATGTAGCGCCACTCTGAACGACAAGCAACAGTGCGAATCAAGAACACTTCATAATGGGTTCACGGTGGCACACGTGACTGCGCAAGTAGGCATGCTCTTTCTTATGTGCTATTTGGCCGACAGGATGGCTCAGTGAGTTGAACATTTGCCATTGAAAGATGCTGTGATCTTGCTGTCATGGATTTGAACCTTGGCAAAGTCTACTAGGCATTCCATCCTTCTGAGGTTGGTAAAATGAGTACCATTAAATCGTATGAAGGTATTATATGTTTACAGTGCTTATTAAAGAGTGAAGTGCGGTACGAAGCACAATATAAAAAGGAGACTCAACTAAATGACTAACTAGTAGGATTCCTTTTAGGAGCAGGGTGCAGCCTCAACTCTGCCTTTTAAAGCCTGCATCCCCCTCTCTGCGGCTGGCCGAAGTGTGAATGGAAACAGTATGTTCAAACTTAGACCCTCTCTCACCTGCCTTCAGGTGCCTTGTCTCGGATGCTGATGCAGCAGTGAAGAAGGAGCCATCATTCACAGGGTCTGACTGCCAGTAATCTGATCTGCTCGTACACCCAGAGCCAGGCCTATGGAACAATGCAGCATTTTTGCTCTAGATTATAACAAGTTCTTTCATGCACAGGAGGCAGCATAGCGCTGCTTTCAGCCCTCTGCGAGCAGCAGCATACAGGTGTGTGTCTGTGCACAAGCAGATTTATAGGCTGTTTCTGTGGTTTTTGGCTAAGGGCTTGTGTTTTACAGCATTTCCCATCACAAATGAAGAAGGAATGTGAAGTGAGGTGGGCGTGGGGTGCACCTTCTTTCTATTAATCTTGCCGTGTACATGTTCACAGCTCCCCCAGCTCACCCTTCTCCATGGCATGCACTGTAGATGTGTGATCTAAGGCAGATGTGCTGAGGTACAGTTGGTGCAAGACTATCCTCAGAGATGCTGAAGTGCATTGGCATCAGGACGGGCACCTTTATGCCTCTCATAGCTCTGGGCATCTGACTACCACGCAGACCGGTCCTCAGAATATGTTCATTGAACCCCAATGACCTAGCTTTTTGGCACTCATTGGACAGGGGTGTTCTCCCACAAGATGAGTTACCATGCAGCAGGCGCTGGCTGCACCCCTGTTTCCTCCATGTCTGCTCCCCCATTCAGTGTAACTTCCAGTGGATGAGTGAAAGAATGACGGATTTTACTGAAGGTTGTCATGGACACAGGCCTCTCATTGGCTTGGTTCCAGATGAATCATGGTGCCTCTTGCTAACACTGGTCTCAGACACCAGTAGGACATCAGAGACAAGGAAGGCTACAACATGGTAAGAAAGTAAACAGAATTCTAATAGTGTGTTTACTTTGTTCAGTTCCCGCACCTTACCTCGCCAGGACCCTCCTCAATGTACAGGTGACTGCGAGGGGCTAGTGTGGGACTAAGAGTGAACCCTAAAACATCTTCGGGTGGAAGGTTGCATCATTTCACCTCCTGTACTCCTAACATTCTGGTGAATCGAAGGCCATGCTAGTCTGTCTCTAATTGTCGTGTATAATAAATAGGGCTCCCGGTTTTATGGCATTTATGGTTTTTTAACATTTCCATCTGTATTTACCCATATTTACTTTTTGGCCATTTTATTGGCATTTATCCATATTTATAGTGTAGTTTGCGAACAAATGGATTCATAAATGGTACATTTCCACATTTATTTAACTGATAAACATGCACTCATACTTTGATGTCTGTCCTGTTTTAGCACATTCAGCAGCCAAACATAGCAAAAGAATACAACCATAGGTACACAGTAGCGATTTAATACACATATATTTTAACATATGCCTATATTTAAAGATATCTGAACTTTTTTTTAACTCCCCATGCTGTCTAGCTGGTTATCAGTCGTCTTGGAATTCACAGCAGACATCATGGAAAGTCACTCATTAGAAGCTCAATTTTCAGTATTTTTCAGCTTTTAAAACTAAATACAGACAGGAAACCCCTATCTTTTCTGTCTGTATTTATCGGTATAATCAGTAAAAACGGAAAACTGGGAGCCTTAATAATAAAACATATGATACATCAAAAACATATCAAAAGATATTGAAAAAAAATAAAGGTCTCTCACACTGTTATGTAACTTTGTTTTTGGAATCCGAACTTATGTTTTACAAATAAATATAGTGAAGAGGAAGAAATGGAATCCCAGCTCCTTCCACCTCAGTAACCTCATTTAGTATTAGGAGTGTAGAAAAACTTCTGAGAATATTTATTTATTTATTTATTTATTTTTCACATTTATAAAGCGCACTGTTACCCAGAGGTGTCCTGGCGCTGATTGACAGTGAGTGTATGAAACAAGTGATTAGTGTGAAAAGAGCCACGTCTTTAAGGCCCTCCTGAAGGATAAGAGGTCCGGCAGTTGTCTAAGGTGCAGTGGCAGAGAATTCCATGCCTTAGCTGCACCTAGGGAGAAACTCCTCCCACCCCAGCGAGCTTTCCTGACTCTGGGGATGACTACCAGACCCTGCTCTGCTGACCTCAGCAGTCTTTTAGGTCTGTGCCATTGAAAAAGTTGAGAAATGCAGTGGGGTCCCAGGCCATGCAGGGCCTTGAATGCTATGCAAAGAGATTTGAAGATAATTCTCTTGCGAACTGGAAGCCAGTGTAGTTTTACCAGATCCTGTGACACTGAGGCAAATTTAGGTGTGCCTGTGATCAGTCGGGCTGCCGCATTCTGCAAAGTTTGGAGTTTGTTGAGAAGCCCCTGTTGGGCATTCAACAATAAGCTGTTGCAGTAGTCTAGTCGCGACATCACTAGACCTATGACCACCGTCTTCTTGTATTCGTCAGCAAGAAAAGGCAAAACTTTCCGAATAGTTTTTAGGACGAAGTGAGTAGCTGAGGAGAGTGCATTGATTTGAGGTCTGAAGGACAACAAATCGTCCATCAGAACACCCCGATTTTTAACCTTCCAGACCGGAGCTGGGGGGGTGCCCATTTCCTCCGGCCACCAGCACGGGGACCAGAAGTTATCTCTGGACCCAAAAAGCAACACCTCGGTTTTAGCTGAATTAAGTTTAAGGCAGTTTTGCGCCATCCAATTACTGACTTCCCGCATACAGCCTCTGAACCTTTCCGCGGTGCTGTCTGTTTCCCCCGGTAGTACTGAAACTACTATCTGAGTGTCATCCGCGTATGATGTTAACTTGAAGCCAAAAGATCTGATGACCGGTGCCAGGGTGGAGACGTATACATTAAAAAGGGTAGGGCTCAAAGAGGACCCCTGAGGGACTCCGCAGGGAAGCACGAAAGGGGTAGATTCATAGTCCCCCAGCGCCACCTTTTGAGTCCTGCTGGACAAAAAGGCATTCAAGATTTTGAGCGCATATCCTTGAATGCCACTAGCCCTGAGCCGGTCCACAAGTATCTTGTGGTGGACCGTATCAAAGGCTGCGGACAGGTCCAGCAGGATCAGAGCGGCTCTACCTCCTGCATCCATCACTGTTCTTACGTCCTCTGCTGATTTGATCAGTGCAGATATGAACGCTACTGGAAGACATTATTTTCTGGCTCTGAGAGGACGCAGATTAGGACGCATGCACACTCCTGATTGTTTTACATACATGAGATGAAGTGAGTAATAGAAATGCCAATGCAAGGAGAATGGTCAAAAGAGTATTAAAATAAAGACAAAAGTCATCAACCCATTTCAGTGATCGAGAATTGGTTCACCAATGATCCCTAGATATCTGGATTAATATGTGCCCCTGCCAGTTCCAAAAGCCCACTAGCCCTACTACATAGGGGCGAGGGGGCACTGCCGGTGGTGACAGTGGGCTCCCTGGCAGCTCCCTGCTGCTGACCCTGCAAGGAGGGCAGGTGGGCAGTGAAGGACGCTGCTCCAGCACTGAGGGGGTGTTTAGTGGCTGCCACAAGCTCCTCTACACAGTGCTCCACCGCATAGCAACGTGCTCCTCGCGACAGTCCGGTGCTACACCACCTGATTGGGCTGTGGCTTGGGTGTAAGGTGTAGGTTTGGGGGTGCAGCCCACTGCCTCGGTGATAGTGGGGTAGGCCTTCCGCTCCTTGTATATTACACCGCCCGCTGTTAGGAAGACTGACCATATTCCTGAATTTATTTTATGATACTCTTAACCAGTAAAACGAAGAAACCCAAGCGCCACGGGCTTGTTTTATGTTCTATGTTACATTATCCCCTACCTCTACATCACTAACCACTACAACCGCTCCCCGCACGGCATAATGGGGCATAGGACTGTTTCATATGGAGATAAACAGGAACCCACTTTTTTGTATTTAATCTCTTTTATCTTACCCTGCGTTATTATTACACAAAACTTGCACTTCACTAACTTATCTGAAAGGATGCTATGCCCTATGGTGTTGTGCAGGGTTCTCCAATATGGATCCTGGAGGGCGGGATCCATGCCAGTTTTTTAAAATAACTACATTTATCTAAATGGGGAAATGCTAAAAATCTGGCATGGATCAGGCCCTCCAGGATCGACATTGGAGAACCCTGGTGTGGTGGATGCGATGCAGTGAACGCAATGGAATGGGGTCCTCCATTTTACGACTCCTGAAGTTCTTATCACCAATATAATGAAAACATCAACTGTTTTGTGCATCAGTAGCTGTCCCTAGAACAGTCACATCTCCATTCTTGTTCTTTGAAGTGCCTTATCCTGAGGACTGTCCAAGATCCTGGTCAGCGTGCTCCAGACACTGCAAGACTCCCCCCAGCTCCTGAGAAGGATCCACACTGCCCCCACCCCCCACAGCCCTTACTCACTGACGTTCAGTCTGCACAACAAGTGCAAATAACAGAACCTTGGCACACAAAGGCCCCTGGTCACCTGCCCTGGCTCTGTCTGACAATGGAGCTCTTCGGCTAAGAGTTTCCTAGAGACGCCAACAATTAAAATCCATAATATTGGATTCAAGTTAGCTCACTGAGCTTTAACTTAGCATTACCATCTCCAGTGATTTGAAGTCATGTGTTTGAAACCAGACAAAGCCAACCCAGACTTCCAGACATCTGTGGTTGGTATGTAATACTAACGATGCCTGTTATTTACAGTGCTTGGAAGCTGCAGAAGTGTCGTATGAAAGCAATATAAAAGCAAGATAGTACAGTTTAAAGGGAAAAGGGTCCAGGCTGGGGAATGGTCTGTTATCGAAGCTGAGACTGGAACACACTTGGGGGCATATTATCAAGCCAGGCGATAAAATTATCGCCGCTTTAGCGCCGCTTTAGTCCTTCACATCTAACATGGGCTTCAATTGGAATTCCATGGAGCATATTATCAAGCCCATTATCGCCGTTTTAGCGGCAGTTTTCTGCCGCTAAAGCGGCGATAATATGCCCCTTGAATCGCATGATCTTTATGAAAAGCATCGAACCTTGCTTCAAATCCATCCACACAGACAGTAGCATGGCTCGGTGATGTCACTCTGATGGTAAATTATTAAATACCTATTCTGGTGTTTTAGAACTCTATTAGTGTAAATTAGGATTCTAATAAAACAAGAGTGATTCGCTTCAAAAGGGTGCACAGGAGGATGAAACTCTACATAGAGACGAACTGGACCTTTCTAATTACAGGGCAGTGAGTCACCTTGCAGTGCCTCACAGGGCAGGCTCCTGGCAGAGTTAATAAACTATGCAAACTTACCTGTTGGGGTGATTTCCTTTCAATGCAAACATGTGTTTCCCTGTTCAGAAGTCCTCATTAGTTAGCAAAAAGTTCACAAGTGCCCGTTGCTCTCCATAAATCTGGCTCGTGTTGGTCCAGTGTTTGTGCTGTCGTCATCAATTGCAAACAAATGTCTTTGGCTTATCCTTGAGACTAATTACTCCAGCCCTGATGAGTACAATGTTGAATTGTGTGCCCTTTTAGCAGCATCTGTGACATTTTGTAGGACATTTTTAAATGAATTGTTTGGCCTTTCCTCATGTGCGCAGGATCGCCAGACTGGCTTCAACTCGCTCTGCAAAGGACTGGGAAAAGACGTCATTTCCTCGAATTATACACTGCACTAAGGGCCTCCTTCAAACATTGCTGGGTGGTCCACCGGACCTGGTGTGTTGGCTGTGACCCTGGCCCCCTACCAGGAGATGGCCTGACTTAACAAGAGATGCTGGCTTCACTGAAGTTGGCCTCTGGGCCCTCAGTGCACCTCCCTCACCATCAGTGCACATTCCGGGTGGGTCCCATGTTGTTTTTGCACCATTCTTTTTCGTTTTTCTGAAACAAGCTCCCAAAGTGATAGCTTGAGTTAGAAAAACAAAAACCACTGGTCCCAAATCACTAGTAGTTTTCTCCCTACATGTCAGAGCCACTGATTGCCTTTCCTTCCGGGACTGCTATACCTTCCATTGGGGCTCACAGGCAAAGATGTCCACTAATGGTAGCGTCTTAATAGGGTGGGTCACCATCGCTGTGGACCAGACGCATAGGGTCAAGGGTTTCCGGCAGCCGACCCATCTGAGGTTTTGCTTTTGGAATCCACTGGTTCCTTTACCTCAAAGCGTGGCGGTGGAGCTGCAAGGTTGGCAGATGGGGCCTCCGCCATTTTGTGCCACATGCCACATATCTGGCAGCCTCTAAATAACCCTCTAAGTCACGTCTGACTTCCAGGCACTGTCATGTTTGGGAAGCATGGAGAGTGAGGGAAATAAAGAGATTCATCAAAGGTCACATAAATTGATTGGGTAAAGTTAAATTATCCAGATCTAAGTCACTACGCCGCATCTCTGCCCTGAGCACCGCTAAGTCCTTATATCTTGGCCTTACAAATATACATTTTTGTAATATATTCTTTTATATGAGTAGGCATATACCTTAGGGCCCAGGTAATACAGATTGCACTGCAGTAATATTTCACCAACATCTCGGGGTGATAGTTTGTACTGGAACAATTTTGCATCAACACTCGCACCTCATACCAAATGCAAAAATGATATTGGCATTGAAAGAGCACAAGCAAAATTGTACTTTTTACTAGGGGAGTCGAAAAGTTGGTGCAAATATCTGTACAAAATTGCACCAACAATCCTTGGGGCATATCAACAAGGGCTTTATCTCTGCTTTTTTGGCTTTAAAAGCCAAAAAAGCAGAGATAAAACTAGCACCCTATCAACAACAGGGTGCTAACACGCAAATTTGCATGTTAGCACCCTTTTACTCTACGCTTCCCCTTGCATCTCTAATGAGATGCAAAGGGGGGCGTTCCAGAGTAAAATAATAGGAGAAATGTCGCTAAGCAACATTTCTCCTATTATCAAGAATATCGCTAACCCTGTTAGAGACAAAAAAAGCAGCGCTAACCGCGGTTAACGCTGCTTTTTTACGTCTGGTATTTTTCTGACTTAGCCATGATATCCTATGGAAGGAGGATATCATGGCTAAGTTTGTCTGTCCCTATCAACAAGCTAACGTGAGATTATCGCTGGGTTTCCAGTGATAATCTCATGTTAGCCACTTAGCACCAGGATTTTTATCGCTATTGAGATAAGCGTTGCTAATAGCACGCCATCTCAGCGATAAAAATCGGCGCTAGCCGGCGATAATTATCCGAGCGCTAAGTGCGCTCAGCGATAATTATCGCCGGTTGTTGTTGATATGCCCCCAAGTGAGTTGTCCAGTCATCCATTAGTGCGAGGGTACTGGAGCTCTTACATCAGACTGATGGGCTCAAGAGCAAACAGCGAGTCACACAGAGGTGAGAGAGAACCCTATTGAAGCATGGGCACAAAGCTTTGCCTGTAGCACGAAATGGAATATCTAAAGCAAACATTTCAGCCCAGAAGCAGACTGACACATCATTTGGAAGCAGCACCTTGGAGCGAGCATTCATACCTGCTGTGTGTGGTCTCTGTAAGCCTTCCACATTCTGAACGATGAGTGAACCTTTGTGCGGGACCCAAGGAACAGCTCAACTTGCCCAAGGCGCTGCTACCTCTTTTATACACGTGCAGCGAGCCACAAACTTAGGGCCATATTATCAAGGAACGGCGATAACATTATCGCCGCTTTAGCGGCAGGAAACTGCCGCTAAAGCGGCGATAATGTGCTTGATAATATGCCCTTGGGAATTCCCATAGTATCCCAGGTTCACACCAGCGCAGTTCCTTGATAATATGGCCCTTAGGGTGGGGCTACAGCATGCAAGCTCTGTTTTCAGCTCACTATATAGTGCGACAAGGCAGGGTAGGAGAACAGCATGCAAGCTCTGTTTTCAGCTCACTATGGGGCATATCAACAACAACCGGCGATAATTATCTCTAAGCGCACTTAGCGCTAGAATAATTATCGCCAGCTAGCGTGAATTTTTATCGCTGAGATAGCGTGCTATTAGCAACGCTTATCTCAATAGCGATAAAAATCCTCACGCTAACAGGCTAACATGAGATTATCGCTGGAAACCCAGCGATAATCTCACGTTACCTTGTTGATAGGGACAGGCAAACTTAGCCATGATATCCTCCTTCCATAGGATATCATGGCTAAATCAGAAAAATACCAGACGTACAAAAGCAGCGTTAACCGCGGTTAGCGCTGCTTTATTTGTCTCTAACAGGGTTAGCGACATTCTTGATAATAGGAGAAATGTCGCTTAGCGACATTTCTCCTATTATTTTACTCTGGAACGCCCCCTTTGCATCTCATTAGAGATGCAAGGGGAAGCGTATAGTAAAAGGGTGCTAACATGCAAATTTGCATGTTAGCACCCTGTTGTTGATAGGGCGCTAGTTTTATCTCTCCTTTTTTGGTTTTTAAAGCCAAAAAAGCAGAGATAAAGCCCTTGTTGATATGCCCCTATATAGTGCAACAAGGTAGGGTAGGAGAACAGCATGCAAGCTCTGTTTTAGCTCACTGTGGGGCATATCATCAAGGGCTTTATCTCCGCTTTTCTGGCTTTAAAAGCCAGAAAAGCGGAGATAAAACCAACGCCCTATCAGCAAGAGGGTGCTAACATGCGTATTCGCATGTTAGCACCATTTTAAACTACGCCTACCTTTGTATGTCTAATGAGATGCAAAGTGGGCGTTTCTGACATACACTACATGTCAGGAGAGCAATAACGCGTCTTTGCGCTATCAGCAAGGATGCCCTTGCATTTTAGCAGACGTCAGTTTTTGGAGAAAACTGCTGTTTTCTCCAAAAACTAACGTCTGCTACAATCCTGACTAAGCTACCCGCTAACATTGGGGGTGGATTATGCTGATACGACCACAGGGTCGTATCATCAAGGTTATCACCCTTTTGCTGGAAAACCAGCGATGTTCCCTGCAAAACGGTGATAACATCACTATCTCTGGAATTTTTATCGCCCTGGAGCAGCGCGTTGATGATAACGCGCTACCAGGGCGATAAAAAACAGAGATAGACAGCAATAAGAAAATGATCGCTGGCCGTTGCTGATATGGCCCTATATAGTGCGACAAGGTAGGGTAGGAGAACAGCATGCGAGCTCTGTTTTTAGCTCACAATGGGGCATATTATCAAGCATTGAGTTAAAATTATCGCTGCTTTAGCGGCAGAAAACTGCCTAATAAGCTCTATGGAATTCCAATTGAAGCCCATGTTAGATGTGAAGGACGTCTAACCTGAGCTTCAATTGGAATTCCATAGAGCAGATTATCAAGCCCATTATTGCTGTTTTGGCGGCAGTTTTCTGACGCTAAAAGGGCGATAATTTTATTGCCTATAGTGCGACAAGGTAGGGTAGGAGAACAGCATGCAAGCTCTCTTTTTAGCTCACTAAGGGGCATATTAACAAGGAACAGGCAAAATTAATGCTAAGGGCGCTTAGCGTTAATTTTTTTAGCGCCCGCTATCGCTGGATAATATCGCCTGGTTATCGCGTTATTAACAACGCTAACCGCCTAGGCAATAAAAAATCCAGCGATAGCGGCATTTTGGGAGGTTATCGCTGGTAATGCAGCGATAAAACTACAAGGATAGGGATATCCTTGTTGATAGCCCATGGTGGATTTAGCCATGTAATCCACCTCCCATTGGATTACATGGCTAAGTCTGAAAATTAGTGGACGTAAAAAAACAGCGTTAACCGTGGTTAGCGCTGCTTTTTTTGTCTCTAATAGGGTTAGCGTGAAGCTTGATAATAGGAGAAATGTCGCTTAGCGACATTTCTCATATTATTTTCCTCTGGAACGCCCTCTTTGCATCTCATTAGAGATGCAAAGGGAAGCGTAGTGAAAAAGGGTGCTAACATGCAATTTTGCATGTTAGCACCCTGTTGTTGATAGGGCGATATTGATATCTCCGCTTCTTTGGCTTTTAAAGCGGAGATAAAGCCCTTGTTAACATGCCCCTATATAGTGCGACAAGGTAGGGTAGGAGAACAGCATGCAAGCTCTGTTTTTAACTCACTTTATGGTGCGACAAGGTAGGGTAGGAGAACAGCATGCAAGCTCTGCTTTTAGCTCACTAGATAGTGCAACAAGGTAGGGTAGGAGAACAGCATGCGAGCTCTGTTTTTAGCTCACTAGATAGTGCAACAAGGTAGGGTAGGAGAACAGCATGCGAGCTCTGTTTTTAGCTCACTATATAGTGCGACAAGGCAGGGTAGGAGAACAGCATGCAAGCTCTGTTTTTAGCTCACTAGATAGTGCAACAAGGTAGGGTAGGAGAACACCATGCGAGCTCTGTTTTTAGCTCACTATATAGTGCGACAAGGCAGTGTAGGAGAACAGCATGCAAGCTCTGTTTTTAGCTCACTAGATAGTGCGACAACGTAGGGTAGGAGAACAGCATGCAAGCTCTGTTTTTAGCTCACTATATAGTGCGACAAGGTAGGGCTTACTATATAGTGCGACAAGGTAGGGTAGAAGAACACCATGCGAGCTCTGTTTTTAGCTCACTATATAGTGCGACAAGGCAGGGTAGGAGAACAGCATGCAAGCTCTGCTTTTAGCTCACTATATAGTGCGACAAGGTAGGGTAGAAGAACAGCATGCAAGCTCTGTTTTTAGCTCACTAGATAGTGCGACAAGGTAGGGTGGGAGAACAGCATGCAAGCTCTGTTTTTAGCTCACTAGATAGTGCGACAAGGTAAGGTAGGAGAACAACATGCAAGCTCTGTTTTTAGCTCACTAGATAGTGCGACAAGGCAGGGTAGGAGAACAACATGCAAGCTCTGTTTTTAGCTCACTATATAGTGCGACAAGGTAGGACTTACTATATAGTGCGACAAGGTAGGGTAGGAGAACAGCATGCAAGCTCTGTTTTTAGCTCACTAGATAGTGCGACAAGGTAGGGTGGGAGAACAGCATGCAAGCTCTGTTTTTAGCTCACTAGATAGTGCGACAAGGTAGGGTAGGAGAACAGCATGCGAGCTCTGCTTTTAGCTCACTATATAGTGCGACAAGGTAGGGTAGGAGAACAGCATGCAAGCTCTGTTTTTAGCTCACTAGATAGTGCGACAAGGTAGGGTGGGAGAACAGCATGCAAGCTCTGTTTTTAGCTCACTAGATAGTGCGACAAGGTAGGGTGGGAGAACAGCATGCAAGCTCTGTTTTTAGCTCACTAGATAGTGCGACAAGGTAGGGTAGGAGAACAGCATGCGAGCTCTGTTTTTAGCTCACTATATAGTGCGACAACGTAGGGTAGGAGAACAGCATGCGAGCTCTGTTTTTAGCTCACTATATAGTGCGACAAGGTAGGGTAGGAGAACAGCATGCAAGCTCTGTTTTTAGCTCACTAGATAGTGCGACAACGTAGGGTAGGAGAACAGCATGCGAGCTCTGTTTTTAGCTCACTATATAGTACGACAAAGCAGGGTAGGAGAACAGCATGCAAGCTCTGTTTTTAGCTCACTATATAGTGCGACAAGGTAGGGCTTACTATATAGTGCGACATGGGAGGGTGGGAGAACAGCATGCAAGCTCTGTTTTTAGCTCACTAGATAGTGCGACAAGGTAGGGTGGGAGAACAGCATGCAAGCTCTGTTTTTAGCTCACTATATAGTGCGACAAGGTAGGGTGGGAGAACAGCATGCAAGCTCTGTTTTTAGCTCACTAGATAGTGCGACAAGGTAGGGTGGGAGAACAGCATGCAAGCTCTGTTTTTAGCTCACTAGATGGTGCGACTCATTTTTGCTTCAACTCATCCTGAATTATTGCTGGTCCGCCACCTTTGTTCACACACCTTACACTCTCGAACAAGGGTATGTGTGTTGGTGCATGACTGACAAAAGTGTGTCCGTGCACTGGGTGAGAAAAAATGCGCCCCCTTTGACAGAAGGCAGTGCGTCCCCTTTGACAGAAGGCATTGCGGCACCTTTGGTGCAAAGCTGCCGTGAGTCAAAGAATAGTAGATCGGGCCTCAATCTCACTCATTACCTGTCACTTGACTCTCATCCACTTTCACTCACACACAGATGCTTCCGTATGCAGGAACGCACGCCCTCTCTCGGTAAAACACGCTCTTACCTGCAAGCACGTATACAGCATACATTTAAAACCATTTCTTCTTACCACAGCTGCCACTTTAGTTCCTAAGTGTGCGGTAATTGTTATTACACCGATAGTGAAAAATAGAATATTACTCACTATTAGTATAATGAAAAACAGGCAAACAATATGGAATGCGGAGGCCCCGCATGTCGTGTTCTTGCACTGATTTTGCTACCCATGAGGCCAGGGGCTGCAAAGGCAGTGTGAGGCACACCAGGGGTCACAGCTGCGACCTCTAAATGACATCCATGGAATCATTGAATATCTTGCTTGGCAGTGAGAGACTTTTTAATGCGTGGGCAAAGTGGACAATTGTCCAGAGCCCCCCGCTTCCAACGGTTTCTGGGAGCGTGAACTCTCTCTAGCTCTCTTCTGTCTGTTGCTCTTTCTCAGGACACTGTTGGTGGTAAGCTCAGAGTAGAGGAGGTTCCTTTAGCTGGACAGAGGCCAGAGGCCTTGAGAGGCCCTTAGGTGTTTTGGAGAGAAGGGTGTGTTGCTTCTCTTTGAACATGGAGGACAGTGTGGAGGGAATGTATTCAATGTCCTGGGTGCACCAATGGAGACGGTTTGACCCCAGGATTATTCTACCTTACACTTCTTGGTTTTGAGTCGGGCTATATTTTGACTCCTCGAATTATGTTGGGCTTCAGCCCGGTACATTGATAAGCAGAACCTTGAAAATTTGTAGATGATGCAGCAGGTTTTGAAGGTGGTCCAGGCTTGGAAGGGCATCCAGTTCCAAGGTCTTCACGTCAACGCAAAGATGGGTACACATACACAAACTGATCTGCTTTCCTAATGGTTGTAGCCTAGCAGTGTCTCAGACTGGAAGCTCCATAATGCACTTACAAATCAGAGAAGCAAGGTAAGTAATTGAAAGGATCTTTAATGGTGCAAGGAAAGGGCTCCTTTGCTGCAGAAAACTTCCCCTAAGTGTCATGAATCATTTAGGGAGAGAGACAAAATACACGAGGGCGGCAACACGCTACATGCAGCAGGGGGTAAACACATGAACATCAATAGAATGAAGACATAGAATCATATTGGCAATACTATAAAAAAAACGACACAGAAGCATAAAAAACAAGCAGAACATAAAACCCATTTGTTCTTTAAATAATTCATACAAACAGTATCCCTGGAAACTGGCTGCTATAAAAGATTTCAGAAGATGTCACTCCTGCAAAGAAATCCGTCTCTCGCTTACAATTGTAGTCCACTTTCTCTGATGTTTCTATAATGTTACTCAAACTTTCATCACAATCCTCATCATGGTCATTCATTTAGCCATTGATATTTCTCAATCTCTATTCATTTTCCCTCGGCCATCATAATCGAATCTCTGATCAGGAAGTTGTACATCACATATGTGTTCTTCCACCTCCAATGAATGTTGCAACAAGTACGTTTTACCACATTTGGACACTCTGCGTGTTCTAAACTCTACCATTTTGTACTATCACTGTTTCTACAAAGGGAGATCATCTTAATGAATTTGCAAGACTTTCAGGTATTTTGTTTCAACATATTTAGGAGACAAAGGGCCTCATGTAGGTAGCATACCAGTTACCACTTCTAAAATACCGAACGATACCGAATCGGTATTTTAGAAGTGGTAACTCGTATGTAGGTAATGAGTCGGTATTTTTTACCGATTCGTTACTAGTCGGTAATTACCGAATCGGTATTTACCGATTCGGTAATGAGGCATACCTTCCCATTGATGGGAAGGTATGCCTCATTACCGAATCGGTAAATACCGATTCGGTAATGGGGGGAACACATGAAAGGGTGGCAGGGTGTCACATTGACACCCTGTTGCACCCCTGATTCGGCCATGTGTGCACATGTGGCACACATACATGCCCTAAGGGCATGTATGTATGCCACATTGCACACTGCTACGCGCGTAAAAATGCTTAAACACATACATTAATTATTTACCACCAACTATAAGTTGGTGGTAAATACCGACTCTAAAACACACCCACACACTCCCCCTACATCTCGATTTTGGCTTCGGAATTTACCGAATCGGTAAAATTACCGATTCGGAATAGTTACCGATTCGGTAACATTACCGATTCGGTATTATTACCGAATCGGTAATTTTACAGATTCGGTAAATTCCGAAGCCAAAACTTGTCCCCCTACATACCAATAGCCAAAATACCGGTCGGTAACTGTATAATTACCGAAAATCGGCCGTTACCGACCGGTATTTGGCTACCTACATGAGGCCCAAAGTGTCTGATTTAGAGTTTGGCGGATGGGTTACTCCATCACAAAGGTGATCGATATCTCGTCTGATGTATTAGAAGTCCATTATACGCTGTGGCACGTGTAATAGAGTAAACAGGATATCCGTCACATTCCTGATGGAGTAACCTGTTGGCCAAACTATGAATCAGGTCCAATCACCCTTGATTAGGGAGCTTACTTTTCTGATCAATGGTTTATGCCGCGTTGTCGAAAGAAACACATTTTGAGACAGATTTATCAGCACTTTGTGCGGATCATGAATTATCAAAAGTGACGCAAAATGGCACAAAATGTTAGTTTGGAATTTATGTTTAAGTGCAAAACTATGGTGCATTTATGTGCGCGAGGTGCAAGGCAGTCTAACTGTGCGCCAGTGCAAGGAAACAGAGCAGCAGCAGCGTCATATCTTAGCAGATATGGCGCTGTCCTGATCTCTCCCTCTCATGCATGCTGCACCGCATCTTAGATTGCTGCGCTGCATTGAGTGAGATATTAGTGAATCTCAATCTGCCCCTCTGTTTTGAACTTTTTCCAATACAATGTTTTATTCTAACTTGAGTAACACATTTTAAACACCAAAGGCAAGCAGTGTACATTGATTCATTTATCTTAGGAAGCGTAAAGAACTCTCACCCAAAAGAAAATAATGCATGGTATGGTATGACCTCAGCCTTACATACATTACATTCATCCAGGCTTTACACTAGAAAAAACAACTCTATACTTTCTTTGAAAACCCCCTTGAAACATTCCTATTTATACTGTAACAAATTCAGTGTCTATCTGAAATGTTTTTTCAAAAAAAGAAATCTCAAATCCCAAAAGTTTCATGCATTGTGACACAAATTGCACACCATATTCAATCATGAATACCCAGGCAATACATCTTTAAGAAACAGATTCCTCATACCAGTCAGCTTTCAATACCAAATCTCTTGATCTTCTGTTGAAATACTTCCTATTGCTCAGTCTCTGTTCTTATCCTCCCAGAGAAATTATGAATGAACCACAGAATCATGTCATCCATGACTGCCACATCTTTGTCATCATAGACTTAGAGGAGCCGATTCACAGAACTAACTTAAGAGAAAATCCTAAACGTACTACTTTTGGTATTCACAGAAGTTAGGATTTTGTCTTAAGTTTGTCTTAAGACAAACTTAAGACAGACTTAAGAGAGTCTTAAGACAGACTTAAGACAGACTTAAGACAAACTTAAGACAAAATCCTAACTTAAGTCTGTCTTAAGTCTGTCTTAAGTTTGTCTTAAGTCTGTCTTAAGTTTGTCTTAAGTCTGTCTTAAAACTGTCTTAAGACAAACTTAAGACAAAATCCTAACTTCTGTGAATACCAAAAGTAGTAAGTTTAGGATTTTGTCTTAAGTTAGTTCTGTGAATCGGGCCCAAAGACTTCATTTTCCAAGGCATGAAAAAATCAGGACATCGGAAACTATGTTCTTTAAGACTGAAGTTTAAGCAAAACTAGAGGACAAAATCTGAGAAAAACTGTCATTCTTCAAGGGCTCCACCTTGCCTTCTAGATGATGCAATGTTACATGAAAAATATATGATGCAGATGCCAAGTCAAATTGTATTGCTGAAAAGCCTTGAAGAAAAGCAAGAGATGAAATAAAGGCAGTTCAATGCCATGACTAGACGTGGGCAGAGTTCGTAGAGTAACACTGCGTGGAATTCCACAGAGTTACTGAAAAACTCAGTGAGATTACTCGGAATTCCGCGAGTGGGCGGAGTATTAGAATCTGGTTGGCACAAGCTCATCATAAAGGCCCTGGGAGAGGCTTCAAGCCTAGTGTACAAGCTCGGGCTGTTAACCCTTTGTGTAAGCGATGCTCCGCCGACGTCCAGGTGTTAATTAACGCTGTCAGAATAAAAGCATCTCAAAGCCGTCTGGTCGCGTCCCTATGAAGACATCACACTTCCCAGTAACATTCAAGGGGCACCCAGGGCGTGAGTAATGTGATACGGCTTGAGCACAGTTTGTCCTGTTGACAAGTGAAATCACATGATAGGCTATTGAGCAACTAAGACTGTAAGTGCACTTACTTTCGGGGGTATTAGTTCATGCGGTACAAATGCAATACGTGGTAACTGTAAAGAGCATCAGAGCATTGCACATATGTAGCTAACCAGCATGAGGGTACAGAGACTTGCAGATGCATTTATGAATGAGACACCCAACGGCCTCCATAAAGCAAGCTTAACTTTCATCACTAACCAGGCGAAATCTCAGTAAGTCAGAAGTTAGTCCACAAAAAAATATCCAGAACTGAAAAGCACAATCCATCATGGTGAACTTCAAGGTGAGGGGTCGCCGACATCACTACAGTCGCCACTGGACCATTGACAATCTGGTGCAGCGGTCACACCTAGAGGGTAGCTTTAAAATTCAACGCAGTGTCCAGGGCACAATCCAAGCACAGCAAACATACACGGAGTCTGGCGAATAATTATCCAGTGAGTGAGGGTTCTCAAGAAATAAGGGCCAGTGAACGCCAAGTGTCCATGAGAAAGAAGGCTCCTGGGCTATCATTCCTGCTGGAAATGGAAGGAGGTGGGAGGCCTTCTCCACTGCTGCTGTACACCTTGAGCACAGGAAAGATGCCCTGGCTGCCCACGAGGACATCGTTGCAAGGTGGCTCTAGCCTTCCTCCTGGACAGGCAGAAGTTTCCCAACGATGATGGCGAGATCAGTGCATGAGGAAAGGAGACGCGAGGGTATGACGAGCACCTTTTCCCCGGCAGCTGGAAACTAGAAAGCTGACAGCACAGCGCTGACTGTGGTGGCTGCTGCTAGAGCAGTGTTGCTACGACTTTGAAGAATAATACAAGCTCCTTTCCTTCAGAAACAAAACCAAACCCACAAAAAGAAATGAGACAGCAACACAATTGAGACAAGGGACATAGCTGCGCTCTGGTAAACTCCGCCACGCTTCAGTTGGCGGAATGTTTGTCGAACTCCGTGCTCCAAGTGGAACGCAGAGTGGCAAATCTCTGCAACCTACGCCGGCTGAGCGGAGTTTACCGCCCACCCCTTGCCATGACTCCAGTGTTCAATCTGGTTCTAAGATGATTGAAATTCCAAATTGGAAACTGTTGAAGCATTCTTTCCCAATACTTACCATTTCACCCACTTTGGCAAAGGACATGAGTGAAACATGTTTATGTTCAGTACTATCAATTCTACACAGAAACGCAGATTGCCATCTTTGGTGTAAGCCAAAGCTATCAGTGGTATCAATATTACAAATTCAATTTACTGTATTAAAGATTCTTAACCGTATTGTCCAGTGTTTGATTCAATTCATTTATTTTATTTAGAGTTACACAGGCATTTTCTGTTGAACAGGATTAACATTATAAACATATTTTATGGACATAAATACCAAGAATTTCCAGCTACTAATCAAATACTTAAAGAATACTCGTTACAACACTTTTCGTCTTCCTAATATCCTGTACTGATAACAATTGTTCTTCTGGTCAATAATCCTGAACAATTTCTCACCGCCATTTGATCACACCCTCAAAAACAAACGCTCCCATGAACGAAACATACACTTATTATGAGCTGTTCCTTCTTTGTTTCTTACATCAGTACTGACATACTCTATCAGTTCAATTTAATGACCTTCAAATGCTACCAGAACCTCGGCCAGTGATGGAAGTCATGAAAGCAATCCCTAAAACGTGATAAAAGAGACCTTACTAATAATAGTATAAGGTGAACTTGAATCCAAAATCATATGCACTGGTATAAGAAGAATAAACATTGTGTATAAAAGGAGATTCATTTTATAACCATGCATGTTCTTCTAAGCTCCAATTTTTTTTAATTGTCACCTATGACAATGATTATAAAGTGTTTTTATTAGTGTTCAAATGGGCACTACCAAGTGTTAAAGAAAATCGGCGCACATGCCAATTTTAAGTCTGCAAGTCTATTAGGAAAAGCAAAATTAATCTGTGAATCACAGAATTGGGCGACACACCCCAGTGAATATAAAAGCTATCCAAGCAGGTGTAAGAAACAAATTTATGTTTTTTTTATTTTTATCGATTTTATTGGATTGCATAATACATACAACTTAGCAAACCGTCATATCACGTCCATGCATGACAGCATAACAGTGCATATGGCCATTTACAATCTGATACATAACAAAGAACCTGGAGCAAATCATACACCCACATACTATCTCCCGACCAATTCTGCTGACAGAAGACATAGCCAAGGTCGAGCACTTTCTGAGCAGCTCTACCTGTTGGGCCACACTACAGGCCCCATACTCCGTGCTCCACTACACATGGGGCTCCTTGGATTAAGTCGTGTTAGTGTTGTCATTTGGGTCTAATTCTGTACTTACAGTTTTACTTAGGAGATATGTTTGATATGGACCCCAACAGCTATTGGGTCAGCTCATGGGAGGGAGCAGCTCGTTGTATATGTTAGCGTGCGTGTTACAATACAGCATGTCAGCATGCCATTCCTGTAAGGTTGGTAGCGGGCCACCTGCCCATCGAATTGCCACACGGCGCTTTGCTAAAAAGAGTCCATTAGCTAATAAAGGGTGCAGTGTTTTTCCCACGGTTAAATCCCACCCCAGCATCACCATCTTGGGGTCCGGTTCCAAATCTGCACTAATAATGGTCCCTAACTCCTGGAACACTGTACTCCAGAATAACTGAATCCCAGGACACTGCCAAGCCAGGTGCCAGAAGCCTGCCCCCTCCACCCCGCATCTTGGACAACGGGAGCTCTCTGATAACCCATACCGGAACTGCAGCTCTGGGGTGCAATAAGCTCTATGTAAAAATGTAAAGTGAATGAGCCTATGTCTACCGTAGAGAGAGACGGACCGGGTGGGGAACAGCAATATTTCCATAATTTATCGCTTATTGAAGCACCCAGGTCCCATTGCCAATCCAGCCTGACCTTCAGGACTTTTGTCCGACGGGTTTCCTGAATACTGGTGTAGAATCTAGAAATCAGTTTAAAGGGATCACTAACTTTAATAAGAGTGGTGAGAGCCCCATGGCTTGCGGTTCCAACATGTCATCACCCAGGAGACCATGCCAGGTGTGCTTAGCGCTGAAAAAGTGAAACAACGCTGTACCTGCCCGCTGCACTTTCTGATGTTGTAGAGCCTCCCAGTTGCCCAGTGCTCCATCCTTAAATATATCTCCCATTTTGTGAATACCCACAGTCCGAAGTGCTCGCCTCGCTCCAGTGTCCTGCCCCGGTGGGGACCATAAGCACCAGTGTAGTGGCATCTTTGGCTAGTATAGGAAAGCCCCTGCTTGCATGTGTAACAATGTCTGCCACACTTGCGCTGTGATGGCCAATGAATCAAAGAAGTGCAGTCGTCTGGAGGCTGGTTGGAAAAGTGTTTAAGGTAATGTATGTGGTTCTGCTGCGTTCCTCTCCAAACACAAAAAGGGTGTGTCCTGTGGGCCATGTATCCAATAATGGGCGAATGTGCTGTTTGTTTCTCTGTAATATGTCCCTAGATCTGGAGCACCTAGACCCCCAACTCGTAAGGCAGAGTGAGAGAATCCCATTGTATCCGGGGTTGTTTCCCCGCCCAAGCCAGCCGAATCAGTTGTGTGTGCAAATTCTTAAACAGGGTAAGCAGTAGAGAAATTGGTATGTTTTGGAATAAAAGAGAAATCACGGAAGAATCACCATTTTCATTATTGCTACTCACCCATTAACGATGGCGGAAGCCTAATCCATTTGTCCACATCTTCAACTAGTTTTTGCGCAGCCTTCCCGTAATTTTCCCGGATTACCACAGCCGGGTCAGTGTGAATTTTTATACCTATATATCGCACTGTCTCAGTGGTCCATCGCAATGGGAACTCCATAGTTGGTTCTACAGTGGCTGGGATGAGCGGAAATATGATGGACTTGTCCCAGTTGATTCGCAACCCCGAATACCCACCAAACTGGACTACCTCGCGTAGTGTGGGCGCAGATTGTCTTCTGGGTTATGGATACATAGCAGAGTATCGACTGCAAATGCCGAAATGTTCAGTGTGTGCTCAGGAAACCTCAGCCCTCTGAGCGCATGATATTCACGGATGGCACAGGCCAGTGGCTCAGCCACTATTGCATACAGCAGTGGGGACAATGGGCTGCCTTGTCTCATGCCTCGCGTGATGTTGAATGAGTCTGAGACAGCATTTCCAATCCTTACTCTGGCAGTGGGTGATGTGTATAGCACCGACACTAAGCATAGGAAAACATCCCCAACACCTGTTTTTCGCAGTACTGCAAGCATGAACCCCCGCTCCACAGAGTCAAAGGCTTTCTCAGGGTCAAGAAATACTACTGCGGCCTTGACTTCTGGGTTCAATCTCTGCCCCACTCAAAACAAAGTCCTCAGATTCTGTGACAAATTGCGACCAGGGACGAAACCAGCCTGCTCAGGGCGGATAATACCTGGCAATAAAGCTGTTAGCCAAAATGTTCGCATAGATTTTAGCATCCACATTTAGCAGAGACAGAGGCCTGTAAAAGGAGCAGTGGTTGGGTTGCGTGCCTGCCTTCAATAGTGTGACAATTACGGCTTCATGCATGACGGGGGGCATAATTCCTGATTCTGCAATCTCTTTATAAAGCATTTTAAGATAGGGGATCAAAATATTGAAACTCTCTGTAAAAGGCCACCGTGAGCCCATCCACCCCCGGAGCCTTCCCTGCGGCCATACTGCGCAGTGCGTCACTAATCTCATCAGCTATCAGAGGCGTCATCAGGTGCTCTCTGTGCTCCGTCACTAGCCACAGCATTTTAATATAAAACAAATACTCCTCAAGGACAATGCTATCAGTATGGATTTGTGATGTATATAGTGTCTAATAATAAGAGCGAAAATGGTCTGCAATTTCCTCGGTAGTGTGCAGAGGATGTCCATGTTTGTCCATCATGCCTACAATTTTATCTAATTCCCTCTTAGGTCTCAATATCCTGGCTAACGTGGCTCCAGGTCTTTCCTGCTCCCCATAACAGTGGGCTGTGGCGTACTTCCCCATATGCTTAAATAATTCATCATTTACAGTGTCTATAAACTCAACTAGTTTTTCCTCAAGATTTGCAGTGGCCTGGGCTCCGCCTGTCCCAGAGAGTTCCCTTTCTATGTCCCCAATTTATTTTTCTACGGTCGCTAAACTACCACGAATGGAACGCAATACTCCTGTTATGTGTGGAAATAGCGACTCCCCTAATATACACCTTAAATGTTTCCCAGACAGTAGCAAGTATTGGGACTGACCCTAAATTGTTTTAAAGAAGTCCATATTGCCGTTGCCAAACCTGCTTTGAAGACAGTGTCTAATAAAGAGTAAGAAAATGCCGGGACCCGGGGTGATCTATATTGTATTGTGAGCTGAACCGTGGGAGTGGTCAGAATATGTCCTGGGCAGATGAGTGCAAGCCGTGACTCTGGTATTTAATCCCCCCGAAATTAACTAATAATCGATGCAAGTGGGAATGTCATAGGCGGAAGAGTAGCGTGTGTAACCTCTCCCTGAGAGTGATGTCCATTATAGCTACAGCCGCTGCACGTCTGGGCGGCCCTTGAGATCTGTCAATGTCTGGGATAGGAATCCCCACCCCCGCCTGTGGGATACCCTCCCATTGCACCAACTTTGCAGCTAACGAGCAATAAAAATGACGATCATCATGATTCGGTCCATATACACCGACCACAAGGAATTTAAGATCCCCTTTGATACAAAGAACAACCTTGAGGGTCCTTTAATAGTCCGGTCATATCCACCCCTGCTCTCTTATCTACCCATACCCCTGGCGTGCGAGGTATATTCTGCAGAGTTACACTGCCCATGTAATTTGCGATGTACCTCCCCGCTATGCTCCGCAGAAAGGTGTGTCTTCTGTATAATCGCAACAGCCACAGAGTGTCTCCTGAAGTAGGTTGCCACTCTCTGAACTTTCCTGCTATTGTTTAAGCCGTGAACGTTCCAGGTCATAAGGTGTAAGGACTGTGCCTTCTCTCCCTCAGATTTCATTAAGTGAGTATGTCAACCATGAAAATTGGGCCCATGTACGTACCTCATGCCAAGTACTGAAATGTTGCATCTTGTCTCTTGAACTGCATTCAACCCTGCATGCAAAATTAAACATCCCACCCACAACACGAAAACCCACAACTTTTGTGGCTGCCCTGAATCCCTCCCCTCTCCCCATTACCCCCTTATCATAACGAAACACCCAGAAAAACAAGCAATATAGTGTGATACACTTGGGGACAGATGTTGCCATCTCTCCTGGAACCCCACGCCACCATATCTTCTCCCTCATTTGCTGCCAACTATAATAATACATGCTGTGAGGGGTACAACAGTACAGCCATTTTGCAAAATGGGTTGGTCAGTTATTCAACGAACTAATTTAAGAAAATTATTTACGTTATGTCTAACACATAGTTAACAGATCCATACAACTCACAGCGGTATGTTACATCTAATATTGAAAAACGAAACCTGGACTGTATATCCCAATCGCAACATTGTTCAACAGTTCCTACCGCACTGGAGTCTCATGGTTTGCATGTTGCGTGTTACACTCATAATCACTTTACCACCCATAGTGCCCCCCATGTGCGTCTGTTCCACCTTCTTTCAGTCTTCACCTTTTTCATCTGTGCCCAGGGGGTCATCAGTGTGTGGCTGGGAAGTACTAGGCGATCCCCGGCGTTTCAGGAGCTGTTCCTTATCTCTAAGAAAGTGCAGGACGGCTTTAGGGTCTGTGAAAAAATGAGAACCTTAGTTTGGCGGAATATAGCATACTGTATTCCAAGTTCAGCTCTCGGAGTCTCTTTTTGGCAGGGGTGAAGAGCCGTCTTGCTTCCTGTACTTGTAACGTGAAGTCTGGGAACAGCGATATGTCCGTGCCCTCATGGCAAAGAGTTCCCAGTACATGCGCTTTTCGCAAGGCTGCATCCCGATCCCTGTAGTTTAAAAACCTTGCAATTATAGGTCTGGGGGTTGCCCTGGGATCGGACGAGGTGCCAGGGAGCGATAGGCCCGCTCCACAATAAATATTTCAGAGAAAGTGTCCCGACCTAGAAGTGTGATGACCAACTTCTTCACATGCTGTTCCACATATCCATTGTTGGACGACTCCGCCAGTCCCACAATACGAATGTTGTTCCACCTTGATCTCGCTTCGGGATCCTCCGCCTTGGCTTGTATCGCACACAGCATTTTATCTGTTTCTTTGTCCGTCTCAGCATCCACCCACACGACATTCTCCATATCAGATATTCGTTGCTCCGCTGTATTGAGCCTGTCCCCATGTTTATCAAGATGTTCTGACATCCTATCCATGCAGAACGACAGTGCGTCGATTTTACTGTATATTTTAGAGAGACTTTGCTGTATAGTGCGCAACGCTTGTTTCACTTTCATGTCCGTTGCTGCGTCCTTATCATCAGATGTGGCATCTTGCTCAGTAGCTGTGGGATCCCACGATCTTGGGGTTTTGCAGAGATCAAATTGCAATTTTGATTGAAGCTTGTCTGTTTTACCCATGGTGTAGTGGGTTGATTCACAAAGAAGTTCCCTCTATGGGCTACTGTGCCACCACTGTGCAATAGTTTCACAGGGCAGATGTAGGCAACCTGCCAGTATTTCAGCGTGCCCCTAGGCAGCCCACTCAGTCAGCCCCCTGGTTTACTGTGACCACCTCTTGCCTCCACTCCTATCGGGGGCTGTGTTTCCAGGGAGCGCGGGTGCCCATGGGTCAGCGACGCTCTCCACTTACTGCACTGGCCCAATTCCTGTGGATTGCTCCACATCACTGCCTCTGTCCGACTCCGCCGGTCACTGGACTGAGCCTCTTTCTGTCATCCGCCACCTGATATGCCTCCGCTAGTTCCAGCACACCGCAGCGCCCATGCACTCCGTGTCGCAACGTGTAGAGGCGCACTCACGGCCCTCTCACTCAAAAGTGGGATGGAAGTTTTTGCTGCGCAGTTTAGAGACCTCACGTTCCTGTGCGCCACCACGGTCGTTGCGCCTGGTAACTCGCACTAGACCCCTGCACTTTCGGAACCACTGGGCTTTTCTGGTAGCACCCGTCAGCAGCAAGTTAACGACCCCTCTTGTGAGGGTCCCAGGTCGGATTCATGCCAGGATTATGCCGTATTTTTGGTGGCGATCTGGGCAGATGCTCTAACTCGCGGCCATCTTCGAGTCCATATTTTTAGATACAACTTTGCCTTTGAATAACCCTTTTGACATCTCTATCTTTAATTATCCTGATATACTGGCAAAATGGCCTTTGCATCAACATCTTTAAACTCATGACCAAAAGCAGCGCATCTTTTGAGAGAGGCAATGTTCGAAAACTGCCACAAAAGTGAGAAACCAACTCAGGGGCATATTTACAAGGACTTTATCTCCGCTTTTTTGGCTTACAAAGCCAAAAAAGCGGAGATAAAACCAGTGCCCTATTTACAAGAGGGTGCTAACATGCATAATCGCATGTTAGCACCCTTTTTCCCAACCCCTCACTTTGCATCTCCAATGGGCGTACCCAAGATGGACTACCTTGCAAATATCGCTGATGTTTACATCGCAATATTTACAAGGCCGCCCACATGATTTTAGCACACATTAGATTTAGGTGAAAACTATAATAATACATGCTGTGAGGGGTACTACAGTACAGCCATTTTGCAAAATGGGTGCAGTATCCTAGGTCAGTTATTCAACCAACTAATTTAAGAAAATTATTTACGTTATGTCTAACACATAGTTAACAGATCCATACAACTCACAGCGGTATGTTACATCTAATATTGAAAAACGAAACCTGGACTGTATATCCCAATCGCAACATTGTTCAACAGTTCCTACCGCACTGGAGTCTCATGGTTTGCATGTTGCGTGTTACACTCATAATCACTTTACCACCCATAGTGCCCCCCATGTGCGTCTGTTCCACCTTCTTTCAGTCTTCACCTTTTTCATCTGTGCCCAGGGGGTCATCAGTGTGTGGCTGGGAAGTACTAGGCGATCCCCGGCGTTTCAGGAGCTGTTCCTTATCTCTAAGAAAGTGCAGGACGGCTTTAGGGTCTGTGAAAAAATGAGAACCTTACCGTCCGATCTGACCCTTAGTTTGGCGGAATATAGCATACTGTATTCCAAGTTCAGCTCTCGGAGTCTCTTTTTGGCAGGGGTGAAGAGCCGTCTTGCTTCCTGTACTTGTAACGTGAAGTCTGGGAACAGCGATATGTCCGTGCCCTCATGGCAAAGAGTTCCCAGTACATGCGCTTTTCGCAAGGCTGCATCCCGATCCCTGTAGTTTAAAAACCTTGCAATTATAGGTCTGGGGGTTGCCCTGGGATCGGACGAGGTGCCAGGGAGCGATAGGCCCGCTCCACAATAAATATTTCAGAGAAAGTGTCCCGACCTAGAAGTGTGATGACCAACTTCTTCACATGCTGTTCCACATATCCATTGTTGGACGACTCCGCCAGTCCCACAATACGAATGTTGTTCCACCTTGATCTCGCTTCGGGATCCTCCGCCTTGGCTTGTATCGCACACAGCATTTTATCTGTTTCTTTGTCCGTCTCAGCATCCACCCACACGACATTCTCCATATCAGATATTCGTTGCTCCGCTGTATTGAGCCTGTCCCCATGTTTATCAAGATGTTCTGACATCCTATCCATGCAGAACGACAGTGCGTCGATTTTACTGTATATTTTAGAGAGACTTTGCTGTATAGTGCGCAACGCTTGTTTCACTTTCATGTCCGTTGCTGCGTCCTTATCATCAGATGTGGCATCTTGCTCAGTAGCTGTGGGATCCCACGATCTTGGGGTTTTGCAGAGATCAAATTGCAATTTTGATTGAAGCTTGTCTGTTTTACCCATGGTGTAGTGGTTGATTCACAAAGAAGTTCCCTCTATGGGCTACTGTGCCACCACTGTGCAATAGTTTCACAGGGCAGATGTAGGCAACCTGCCAGTATTTCAGCGAGCCCCTAGGCAGCCCACTCAGTCAGCCCCCTGGTTTACTGTGACCACCTCTTGCCTCCACTCCTATCGGGGGCTGTGTTTCCAGGGAGCGCGGGTGCCCATGGGTCAGCGACGCTCTCCACTTACTGCACTGGCCCAATTCCTGTGGATTGCTCCACATCACTGCCTCTGTCCGACTCCGCCGGTCACTGGACTGAGCCTCTTTCTGTCATCCGCCACCTGATATGCCTCCGCTAGTTCCAGCACACCGCAGCGCCCATGCACTCCGTGTCGCAACGTGTAGAGGCGCACTCGCGGCCCTCTCACTCAAAAGTGGGATGGAAGTTTTTGCTGCGCAGTTTAGAGACCTCACGTTCCTGTGCGCCACCGCGGTCGTTGCGCCTGGTAACTCGCACTAGACCCCTGCACTTTCGGAACCACTGGGCTTTTCTGGTAGCACCCGTCAGCAGCAAGTTAACGACCCCTCTTGTGAGGGTCCCAGGTCGGATTCATGCCAGGATTATGCCGTATTTTTGGTGGCGATCTGGGCAGATGCTCTAACTCGCGGCCATCTTCGAGTCCATATTTTTAGATACAACTTTGCCTTTGAATAACCCTTTTGACATCTCTATCTTTAATTATCCTGATATACTGGCAAAATGGCCTTTGCATCAACATCTTTAAACTCATGACCAAAAGCAGCGCATCTTTTGAGAGAGGCAATGTTCGAAAACTGCCACAAAAGTGAGAAACCAACTCAGGGGCATATTTACAAGGACTTTATCTCCGCTTTTTTGGCTTACAAAGCCAAAAAAGCGGAGATAAAACCAGTGCCCTATTTACAAGAGGGTGCTAACATGCATAATCGCATGTTAGCACCCTTTTTCCCAACCCCTCACTTTGCATCTCCAATGGGCGTACCCAAGATGGACTACCTTGCAAATATCGCTGATGTTTACATCGCAATATTTACAAGGCCGCCCACATGATTTTAGCACACATTAGATTTAGGTGAAAACGGCCGTTTTCGCCAAAACCTAACGTCTGCTAAAATCCTGACTTAGCCATCCCTAACATAGGGGGTGGATTATGCTGATACGACCCTGTGGGTCGTATCAGCAAGGTTATCGCCCTTTTGCAGGGAACATCGCTGGAAAACCAGCGATGTTCCCTGCAAAAGGGCGATAACCTCGCTATCTCTGGAATTTTTATCGCCCTGGAGTAACGCGTTGTTAATAACGCGCTACCAGGGCGATAAATACTAGAGATAGCCTGCGATAATATAATTATCGCTAAGCGCGGCCAGCGATAATTATCGCTGGCCGTTGTTAATAGGCCCCTCAATCTTTTTCTTCACATCACTCTACTGATTTCAATTGTTTCCACCACAGTGCATAGTTCACTTTTCAGCCCCTTAGTCTTGTCTTCACTTGCCTTTCTAAACCGTGACAGCAATTTTTCCTTACCTTCAGCTTTGGCAATAACCTCCTCAGGCAATAGATTACCTAACCAGACAATCGATCTTGAATCTTTTACAGATAGTACAAACCACTTCCTGGTTTCTTAGCATTTGCTCCACACATATCAACAATATGGCATGCACAGGATACAACTTTCGACACAGTTAAACAATCATCACATGGTTCTTTCTTTTTCACCCAGTAGATAGAATTCATTCTTCTCCAACACCTCACTCTTGCATGAAGGCAAACCTCTAGTTTTAATAAGGCCCTACCTGCATTTCAATTGCCTCTGCTTTGAGATGGCTTAGCTTGAGACTGGTCCTAAAAGTATCCCAAGCTTCAGAGCCCAGGCAATGGAAAACGACATTTGAACCGCATCCGTGACTCTCATTATATTGTAACTAATTCTAAAGCATCACAGGTTATTCATGAAATTGAACAAACGTATGTGTTGGTTCCAAATGTTGCAAAGCAAAACGAGTGGAGAGAATATGAAGTCAAAGGGAACAAAATGTACACAGTATTACAGCTTTGGATTGGTAAAATACTGTCCAAGCCAACCCTGAATGAATAAAAGTAACCCCTGACACATGTTTCGCTCTAGTTAGAGATTATCAGAGAGGTATAGCTTTGTCCAGACACAAGGAAGAACCATGTATTAATCAAGACAATACCCTCTTCGGCTGAGAGTGCTGCATAAATTATGCAAAAAAGGAAACAGGGAACTGTGGGTAGTTCCGAAGAGTAGGTGGAGAGCAGCTACTCAATATGGAGCATCCTACAACACCACTGACTCTCTTAATCTGCTCTCCTCCTATGTCTGTTTCTCTAGCAGTGTTTGTAAGCACAGGGTTAGCACAGTGCCATCCACGCTGAGCACAGTGCCAGGAACACTTTTGCTCCCGGGGCCAATCTAAAATTAAAGGGGAGGGGAGCACGTGGCCCCTCTACCCGAACCTGAAAATGTCCCAGCCAACCCACCCCTTGTGACCAGCTCAAATACTGCGTCCCAGAGAGCTCACCCCCAGAACAGCAGGCAACAACGTGGACAGGGAAACATAACTCTGCTCCCACATGGAGGGAGCATTTTTAAAGCTCCCATCGGGAGGGAGCGGACATGCCTTCCCTGCTCACAAGAACATAGGCAGAGAAGACATAAATGTTCCCACTCGGCAGGTAGGAGCGGATTTTAGTTTCCCTGCCCGAACGCTTATGGGCAGGGAAATTCACAACAGCTACTCCAACTGGGTGGGAGCATGGCTGGCTAGCAGAGCACCCAGGAACAGCACCAATGATGGGTGCATGCGAGGAGCCGGCGGGGCCACCCAGGCCCTGGGACTCTCCCCGTGGCCCCAAACATACTGTTAGGTGGGTGTCGCAGGTGGGCACCGGGACACCCATGCACACTGTGAGGCCCAGGGGGCTGGGGCCCCCGGGGCCACTATTGGCTTGGGGAAACGCACCCTTCCCCTTAAAGGCCCCAGGCAATGGGATCCCCAGGTCACCTTTGTGATCAGAAAGGGGGGGCGCACACCCCCTCCACTAAACAAATATGTTTAGGCCTCAGGACTGCGGTCTGTGAGGCCCCTTGTTATTCGGGGAGGGGGGCTGCACCACCCTGCCCTTGATAAAAAAAAAACAAAGGCCTGGGGGGATGGGATCCAGGTGGCCCAAGGTGGCTAGGGTAAGGGGCTGCTCACTTCCTTTCCTTAAAAGAAAGAAACAAAAGCCCCCGTCAATGGGGTCTCTGGGGCTCTAAGTGGCTTGGGGACAGGGGCCGAGAACCACCATTCCCTCAAAAAAAGGCCCAGGGGTGATGAGGTCCCCGGGGCCCAAAGCCGCTTTGGGAGGTGGGCTGCACCAATGGGTTCGACTCGCCCCCTCACCATGCATTACTAATTAACCCACATATTACATCGTTCATGGCATCTTCTAAGACATCTTTGGGAAAATCACTGCAACATTTGCAATAAAAACATTGCTGAGAAAACTGGGCATGGCAAGGGTGCCAGTTATAGTTACCTTAGGGCACGAGTTATAGTTACTTGATATAACTTGAACTGGTGAATTTTTGTTGTTTTGTACATTTAAAATGTTACATTCTTACTAAAAATTTCACCTAACTATAACATTACTTTAACCTTTGTTTTTTTCAGTGAATGCACACACACACACACACACACGTGTGAGTGTGTAAAATAAATTCTCAAGGAATTAGCAAATAAACCTAATGTTATTTGGTTGGTTCCTAGATTTTCTGCTGCTCTATTGGAACAACAGAAGTAAGGGTCGTGAGAGCAACGTCCTTCTGTGTCCTGATTGGCTGCCATAGGAAGCAGCGGTTTAGGTCGCTTGAATAGCATCTGACCATCTTGGATCTGGATTGACGTTGCTGGCAGTATTGGCTTTTTAATAAGTTTTCTTATGGCAGGGCTTCCTTTCTGCACCTAGATGAACTGGATGGCGAGGGGTAAGAATTTCCATATTGGTCCTGACTGGCTGTCTAGGGGGGAGGAGAGATCTTTCCGTTCCGTGCTGCTTTGCTAAGAGTTTGGAAGTTTTATGCGACTTCTGACTGGCTATCATGGGATAGAACTAGGGGTGGGCGGAATTTGCGTAGTCGCGCTACGCAATGCTCCGCGAAATGGTAAAAAAATTCCACGAGCACGCAGAGTTCCGCGAACACGCGGAATTGCTTGTTCTGCCCGTTGGCAATGCTTTTTTCCTGTTCGCGAATGATGTTTGCGTGCTCGGGGGGAAATATCTTGCGAACACGCATTTTGAAAGCACGAACAAGCAAAAAATTCCGCGAAGCCGCAAGACCGCGGAATTTTCGGCAATTCCGCGTTCTCCGTGGAATGCAAAATTACCCGAATTCCGCGAGCCGAACGGAATTTACTGCCCAGGCCTCTATAGAACCAGATTTTATATCCTGACTGGTATAGGAAGTAGATGAAAAGATTATCAAGTCACATAACCTGCCTACAACTATCCTGGCTCCTGACACTTGAACATTATTTCTGTGTTCAGTCATTAGGATACATTTTTATAGAGTGCCTATATGTTTGTACTATACACGTTGATAATCACCAGGTTAATCAATGTGAGCACCATTATAAGTAGACAGGAAAATTGCTCAATATTTTGTGGAACGGCATGCATGAATAAATGTTATTTAGACATACTTTCCCACATGCTTGTCTTCAATTTTCCACAGAATGTTACCCATTTGTCTGATTTGAGCAGACAAAGGGTCTGGGGGGAAACAGTAGATGGTGGTGTTCCAGTGGACCTTGTAATCCTAACGTGGTCAGTGCACTCAAATTAGGGCAAACAACGATTGGATGGAAGTATATCAACTTGCCCCATTGATGCAGTATTGCTGGGAGAGGCATGGTTTAATGACAAGCTTTAAATGCCATTTTCAAGGGAGTGTGAAGCACACAGATGTCAATATTGTGCTGTTTACAACCTATATGGAGCACATGACCTCTTTTCTAATTTTTTTACACATTTAGGGGGGGCGGGTAATATTAAAAGAACTTGATGCGCACACAACATGGTCAGGTGCAAAGCTTTACCATTCTGATATGGCAGTAGAGGGTGTGCATTACAATAAACACTGTCCTCTCTCACAGCTCTCACCTGATGAGCCCCCTCTTACCTCTACACTTGATGTAGCTAAGTCCACTATGCAAAGTTATAATCCTCTCTGCTAATAGAATCAATGTCTCAGCCCTCAAGTCCTCGCCTTCTCTCTCACTGTTGAAACGTCCGCTTATGACAATAATGCTGTGTCTTCAGGTGCGGGTGTTGTCAAAGCATGGATGAGGAACCATGGAGGCATGGTCCTCGTATGGTCTTGTAACACCAAGTGCACAGCCCATGAAGCAGAGCCTTTAATTTAACCAATGTCATTCTTCAAAGGAGAAGCAAACAATAAGAACACCCCTGAATGTTCCACCTTAAGTGAAGCGCATGTCCAACATTTCATCTAGGAGACTGCCCACATTTCAGGAGGTCTGACTCTGCAACTGCTTGTCCCATCACACCTTCTCTCTCTGAGATTATGCCACAACTGTCCACAATCACAATCATCTAAGCCTATACCACAACCATCCACGAGCAGAACCATCCAAGGTTATGACACTACCACCCACGAGCACTGCCATCCAAGCTTATCACACAACCATCCTTGAGCACAGCCATCCGAACATATGCCACAACCAATCATGAGCAGAACCATCTAAATTTTAGCCACAACTATCCACAGCACAGCCATCCAATCTTATGCCACAACTATTGATGAGCAAAACCATCCAAGCTGGTGCCACAACCATTCACGAGCACAACCACCCAAGCTTATGACACCACCATCCATGAGCACAACCATCCAAGTTTACACCACAACCATCAACGAGTGCAGCCATCTAAGCTTATACCACAACCAACCACGAGCAAGACCAATCAAGCTTATGCCACAACCATCCACAAGCAGAAGCATCTAAGCTTAAGCTACAACCATTCACAAGCAGAATCATCCAAGCATATGCCACAACCATCCACAAACATAACTCTCCAAACTTATGCCACAACGATGCACAAGCACAACCATTGAAGCTTACACCACAACCATTCATGAGCAGAACCATCCAAGCTTTTGCCACAACTATTCACGAGCTGAGCCATCCAAACTTATGCCACAACCAGCTACAAGCCGAACTATCCAAGCTCATTCCAGAATCGGCCATGAGCTGAACCATCTAAGTTTACGACACAACCATTCATGAGCAGACCCACTCAACCTTATGCCGCGATCATCCACGAGCACAACCATCCAATCTTATGTCACAACCATCCACAAGCGCAACCATCCAAGCTTATGCCACAACCATTCACAAGCACAACCATCTAACCGTATACCACAACCATCCACAAGTGCAACCATCCAAGCTGATGCTACAACCATTCACAAGCACAACCATCCACAAGCAAAACAATCCAAGCTTATGCCCTAACCATCCACAAGCACAACCATCCCAGCATATGCCACAACCATCCACAAGCACAACCATCTGCAAGCACAACTATCCAAGCCTATGCCACAACCATCCACAAGCACAACCATCTAACTGTATGCAACAACCATCTACAAGCACAACCATCCAAGCTTTCGCCCCAACCATCCACAAGCACAACTATCCAAGCATTTGTCACAACCATCCACAAGCACAACCATCTGCAAGCATAACCATCTAAGTCTATGCCACAACCATTCACAAGCATAACCATACACAAGCCCAAAACCATCTAACCGTATGCCACAACCATCTACAGCACAACCATCTAAGCGTATGCCCCAACCATCCACAAGCACAACCATCCAAGCTTATGCCACAACCATCCATGCGCCCAACCCTCCAGACTTACGCCACAACCACCCACAAGCACAACCATTCACAAGCACAACCATCCACAAGCACAACCATCTAACCGTATGCCACAACCATCTACAAGCACAGCCATCCAAGCTTATGCCTCAACCATCCACAAGCACAACCATCCAAGCTTATGCCTCAACCAGCCACAAGCACAACCATCTAAGCGTATGCCTCAACCATCCACAAGCACAACCATCTGCAAGCACAACCATCCAAGCCTATGCCTCAACCATCCACAAGCATAACCATCCAAGCTTATGCCTCAACCATCCACAAGCACAACCATCCAAGCTTATGCCTAAACCATCCACAAGCACAACCATCTGCAAGCACAACCATCCAAGCCTATGCCCCAACCATCTGCAAGCACAACCATCCAAGCCTATGCCACAACCATTCACAAGCACAACCATCCAAGCTTATGCCTCAACCATCCCCAAGCACAACCATCCAAAGTTATGCCTCAACCATCCACAAGCATAACCATCTGCAAGCACAACCATCCAAGCTTATGCCACAACCATCTACAAGCACAACCATCAAAGCTTATGCTTCAACCATCAAAAAGCACAACCATCTGTAAGCACAACCATCCAAGCTTATGCCACAACCATCCACAAGCACAACTCTCCAAGCGTATGTCACAACCATCCACGAGCCCAACCCTCCAAACTTATGCCACAACCATCCTTTACCAGACTCATGACAATTCCTACCTCATTCCTTAATGAGCTTGCACCATCATAATAGCAACTCTACGTAGATATGAGCTTGAAAGGCGCCTGCACTGGACTGTTGTACACTTCACACATAAAGCAGACCTTTGGCATTTGATTTAGCAGAGTACAATGTTGCAAAGGTTTGCCTACTCAAGCCTTGTGAAGTTTGTTAATTCTTTGCAAGCTCTGCAAACGTTGTGACGATACAAAGTTTAAATAGTAAGAAAAAGAATTGTGAAACAGCAGGTTTCCCAGAAACAATTCACAATAAGTGCCTGCTTACCAAAAGATTGCAAAAATGCAGATTTCACAGATAAATGACTCCCTAACACCTACTTAACAAGAACATTCTTCGAAAATCGTGTTTACGACGAGTATATTCGCCCACAGGCAAATATTTGTGCAGTGCAGAGTTGGTAAACCTTTCGCGGAATTTGCAGCACATTACAAACAAAATACCTGTGCATCCTATCCCTACTCTGTGTGTGGATCCGAAAATAATGCAGCTCTGCCCATAGGTAAAACAAGATCCCTGATGTGTATTCGAATCCCATCACCATAGCAACCAAAACTTTATTGTGGATATATATGTTATAGCGTGCCACCGTGTAATGCTCTCTCTTTCTTATGAACTGGCTTCCCTACACGCCTCTACCTTGTGCCACCTCATGTGCCTGCACGGACGCCCTAGGATTAAAATAGAGCACATTCAAATGTAAGTGGAGAAGCTGCAATTACGTCTGAACTTATCTGTTCGCGACCAATGGACGAAAGAGTTTATGAGTATGGGAAGTAGCACCACAAGAGAACTCTTTTACGTACTCTTGCACGCCATTGTGAATTGGCCCCAAAATGTCCAGCTGCCTTAGTAAAAGGGCAGAGAGGGAGCAGTCCTTTCTATTTGACATCATCGCATATAGACAATCCTTGATGGTCCCATCTTATTCCTATTTGAGAGTTTTCGAGCCTCTTCACAGAGACATGCAAGAGTGTGTCCGGGAGGACTACTTTACCTGCTCCAAGAGGCCTTTCTGACTTGGCCTCCTCAACTTTGATAAGAACTCTCAGAGGCGGGTCTTTGAATACATTTATAGAGCACGGCATACCCCGTTCAAGCAGTGAAGGAAGCAGGAAGGTCTCTGAAAAGGTAAAGACGTGGAAATTGATCAAGGGCTGATATTAGAAGCCGACATGCAGGGACAAAGGGATATCTAGGGCCTAAGTTATGAGGAATTGGTGTAGGGCAGTGGCAGAAGTCTTCTTGCTGCACTGCCCTATGCCAATGCGATAGGCAGGAATCCGTATTTACGAAATATGGTGCATTCCTGTCCCTTTCCCCTGCGCTGGTGCACAATTTGCTGCCTAACGCCAATGTAGGCACCCTTGTGTCATGGTGCATGGGTGCCTCTGTTGCAGACAGGATTGTTTTTGTGCAGGAAGGGACAGCTTCCTGCACAAAAATAACCCTGCGAGGCATGTTCCTCTTTTGCAGCACACAATGAAAGAGGAATAAACCAGGAGACATAAACCTATTTCTTCTCGTTACGCCTGCTCTGGAGAGGCGTAAGGTTTTGGCGCTGCCCCAGGTTTACGCGCTTAAGTAAATCTGGGGCAGCGTCAAAATCCATGCTTGCTGCGTGGGATAACCTACCGCAATGCCCATGGAACACTTCCTCGATGCAGGGAAAGGTAACGCAGTGACATGCGCTGCTTTGTCTTACTCCTTATCTATGAGGCCACGCAAAGTCACGCAGAGAGGCTTTGCGCCGACTCATAGCTATGATCGAGAGGCTTGCTCTGCCGGAGCATTGAAAAAAAGTGACACTCCGGCAGCACAAGCCTCTCATAAATAAGCACCGTAGTGTTTTTAAGACAGCCAGCTCTTCAGCCTCTCTCATACTAGTGATGGTGATCTATCTAGAGTGTGGATGCACAAGCCAAGAAGGACCAGACCCCCATTTCACTTGTTTATTTCTGAGGTGGTCAGAGGTGGTTTTCCGGCCGGACTCAAGCATCTTGTGTGTTGATATGGTAGGCAGTGGTGCCCTAGGGGTCATGTGCCTATTCCAGCTGTGTGCATCATGTACAGACATTAGTCTTTAACCAATCTATAAAATAGAAAACCACAACACTTTCGTCCATGGTCAGCATCTTCTGAAATGTCAACCTTGTTTCTGCTGAATTCGCTGCTGCTGCTGAATGCAATGCATACATGTGCACAAAAAGGCATCTCCCTGGATGTTGACATATCCTCTGCCAGGGGGGCTCTTGACCTTTCGGTGATACAAACCCAGGCCTGAAAAAGTGTGTTTTCTCTAAGAAAGCTCATGTTTTTTGTGGGATGCTGTAGATGTAAGGATCTGAAGTGAGAGAAGTACCATGAGCTGACCTTTTGAGCAGATGTTCAAATAAATGTGTTGTTTTTCGAGAACAAACACGCTCTTCTTCCTCATCCCTGGGGCTGAGGACAAGGACATCTCAGCAGGACCCAGGCAGGAACAGTGGGGAGCCGAGCGCCGGACCTTCCAGATGCTTCCCAAGGAAGGGGCGTGCCTCTCTTCCTGCCAAAGAGGAGACAGAGATAGTTAAAGAAAGGACCAGTGGCCAAAAGGACTTCAAACACAATGAGCCAGAAAGTCTGCTCCTGGCTCTCTAAATAGCTGTAGCATGTTCCTTCCCAGAGCAAAGCGACTGAAGTTTAACTAGGCTGACTGCTTCCTGTTGTCTTGGTCGCCAATTCATAAACTTCAAAAGAGAGGAAATAGCTTACTGGCTAACTTGCTGACTGCATCACGGCTTTATCGCTTGCCCAACCAATTGTGTGATTCGTGGCCATTCATGTCATTTTCCTAAACTGTAAGTATTAAAAAATACAAAAACTTCCCAAAGTGCTATTCCTATTTTTATCAAATGTAAACTCTAGAAAAAGTAATTCAAGCGTCAAGATGGCTACCTGGTAAAATAAGCCTTGTAGAGAGTCATATCGGGAGTTAACAAAAGCTATCAGATCCAAAAACGTGGGCAAGGTAAGATTGGCTAGGTCCAGGTATAAAGCAGCTCAAAAAGCAGCTAAGAAGGATTGGGATGAAAAACGCTGGCTCGACCTACTTGATGCTAGTCTCGAGAGAGACACGAGTACATTTTGGCAGTTAGTCAAGTGGGGCAGTAACGGGACACCATATATACCGGTGAACCATGTAGCGCCAGACTCGTGGGTTGAGTTTTTTAAAGCCCAATTCTCCATTGTAAATACAGTTGATATTCACCAGCTACCAGGCTTAACTCCTGACACCTTACTGTTTTCAACCTCGAGGTTAAGAAGGTGCTCTCTTTGTTGCCTAAAGGGAGGGGTCCTGGTCCGGAATGTACACCGGCTGACTTGTTCCAGTATGACAAAGAGAATTGGGTCAAATACATCACACTTATAGCCAATGCCATAGCCAGTGGTGCACCTCTCCCCGATACCTGGTCTGGAGCCATTATATTACCGATATATAAAAAGGGTGATCGCTCATCTCCTGCCAATTATAGGCCGATTAGCCTTATTGACTCTATGCAGAAAATAATCGCTTGATTGGTCCTTAGTCAAATCCAAGCGTGGATTGAGGGTAATGAGATTTTGTCACCTTTGCAGGCAGGCTTTCGCCCTTTTACCAGCACCATTGACCAGGTTTTTAGGTTCATTATGATATACTGGAAGGTAGTCATTGTAGGAGGAGGGTTCCTATATGCAGCCTTTATTGATCTTAAGTCTGCTTTTGATTTGGTGCCTCGTAACAAGATGTGGCATGCCTTTTTGGAAGTAGGGATGCCTCAGGAGCTATTAGACTTGATAATTAAGTTGCATAATTTGAACTATGCTCAGGTGCGGTGGGGCTCAAAGGGAGAGATTACAGCTAGTTTCCCTGTCCTAAAGGGTGTGCGCCAAGGATGCGTCCTGGCGCCAACATTGTTCTCCCTGTTTATCAACAGGGTGGTTCAATACTATTCCACATACCACACAGACGTCCCTAGCTTGGGGGTACTTAGGATGCCTTTGCTCATGTTCGCGGACGATACCCTGATCCTATCTAAGACGCAGAAGGGACTTCAGGCCGCATTGTCCAGGTTCGAGGAGTTCTGCCACGACCATGGGCTTGTGGTTAATGTGGACAAGACCAAGTTTATGGTCTTTCATCCTTAATAAGACCATTCAAAGCACTGTATTTATGAACAATGCCCTTTTGGAACAGACAAAAGCATTTGCATACCTGGGGATTACTCTGGGTAAGAAACTTAGCTGGAAACCACACATTGATCTTTTAGCTTTGAAACATGCTCAGCTGGCAGGAGCCCTTGTTAAAGAACACAAGCTTTAATTTACCAAGCCTATGACCCCTGTTTTAAAGTTATATAATGCCAAGGTTATTACCTCAATTCCATATGGAGCGTAACTATGGGGTTTCAAGAACATTGCCTCCTTGGCACAAGCCCAGAATAAATTTGTCAGAGCTATTACGAGTCTCCCGCAATCCACTCCACTCCACTATTGCCCCTCTTTTAGGGTCTGGGTTGCCTTCGAATCGAGGATTTAGCTCGTTTTAGACCATTAGTGTTTTGGCGACAACTCTGGGTTACCCCTGAGCTTTCCCAATATGCGAAATCCCTTATGGATTTCAGGGGGGTTGGCTGTACGGGGAAGATTAAATGGTTACAGGATGTAAAAGACTCCCTGTGTGGGATTGGGATGAGTGGCCTGTGGACGCACCCCGATGAAAATCCATTTCCATCCAAAAGGGAACTCAAGGCCGCCTATTGGGATATGGTCAAGAACAAATATTTTTTTTCTTCCACTAGGCCCACCTTATCCTCGGACTATCTGATGCATAAACAGGATTTTGTGTTTGAAGCATACTGGGATATTATTTCCAGACCGGTGGATAGAAAACTATGCCATCAGTTTAGGGTTGGTTCTCTCCCAATCAATGCCTTTACTTCTAATGGGCGGTTGAATGGGTCTGACCATTGTCCTTTCTGCCCAGCTTCGTTGGAATCCATATCCCATTTTTCATTGGCGTGCCCGGCTTATAAATCCCCCAGACTCAAATGGCTTAAACCAATTTGTAGGAACATGGGTACTAGACCGGACATGGTGGCATTAAGGATTTTGCGGGCATCTACTGATGTTCCCATAGTTGTAGCTGTGGCGAAATTCCTGAGATGGGCATGGTTCATTCGCTGCAAAAAACTAGGAGAAAAGCAGCCACAACAATGTGATATAACTTCAGTATGGCTTTATTAATTAACTAATTTTAAGCTATATGATCAACTGGTTTTACACTGTATTTTTGTATTTACATGTTTTTATAGTGGTCCTCGGCCGCTGATTATTTTTATCTGATATACATATTGTATGAATCACTGATTTGATATTTTGTTTTGAATGTTTATATGGCACTGTGTTTTTTTCCAAAAAGCCTCTTTTTAGCCTCTTTGTATGAACTGTCTTTTATGATTATTTTAATCGAAATAAAGACTTAACGGAACGAAACGCTATTCCTATTACATAACCATCTCCTTTGCAGCCCATCTCATCATAAGTTTTTTGTACAGCACTTCCGGTCAAGCAGCTCCTGCTGAAATAGGAATGGTTTCTTTAATGGGCTCTGTTGCCAAGTCAGTGTTACAGAAAATACTTGAAAGTAGTGAAAACAAGAAAAGAAAGACAAGTCTCTAGACACAAGCGTGCAACCTCCCATCTGCACCATGTGCGGTTATGTTAATCCATAGGGCTAGCAATGGTGTTTATCTTTGGTATTATTGAATTGAATTAAATTGAACGTTTAACATTCATAGAGGGCATGTAAAAAGAGTCATAAGCTCAAGCTACCTAGCACCTGCCAGCCAAACAGTATCAAAACAGAGAATAAACAAACACTGATAAAGCCATCTCTTTTGTGCTTTGATCTAGATTTGTTCAGTCTTCTGTCTTGCAACAGAAACATTTTATGTGGAATCCAGTGTCTTACCAGCCTGTTCTTCCAGTTGTTGGAAGGAGGCTGTAAGTATAACTTGTTCATTGTTTGCTAGAGTATTACATAACATTAAAATATGACACAGAAACTTGACACTAAAAGTTGAGTGCTAAAAATTGATAATCATAAATACATTCTCTTTCAACATATTCTTTTGGCAAACGTGAAAATCCATTAAGAAAAAAGTGATGTAAGAAAGGCTCGACATAATCTCAGTTATTGGCAATCTCCCGATCCACATTCCAGTCCAGTGACTGCCTCTAGAATTATCACCAATCCATCAGGTGAAATCTTACATATTTTCTCCCTAATTCTATTCCTTTGACCCCACCCTCCCACTTCACTTTGTACACTTCTCTGGCTAAACAGTAAACTCAGACTCTGCTAAGTAAAAAATCTGTGAAGGGGCAGAAGACAGAAGGACAGAGACGTAAAAAAAATAGTGTAGTGAGCTGTGAAGTAGAAGGAAAGGGAGGTTAGCATAGAGATGAAATGGAGATGAGATGGAAAAATGGGTGAGGTAGGAAGAGACGGTGAATGAGAGAAAGGTGAGGTTGACAGAAAGTAAAATACAGAGAAAAAAATGAGAAAAATTAGGTGTAAAAAGAAAAGGAGTGAGATAGGTATGGTTTTAGAGTAGATTAGAGAGATAAAGAGAGCCCCCACATAGGGAGAAAAGAATGCAGAGAAAGCGGGTGGGGTAGTATCCCGATTTAAGAGACCCCTTCACTTACCCTTCACTCTTGCCCTCTCCCTGGCCCTCCCTCTTCTTTTCCCCGGGGGACTTCTCGGTTTACTTCGCCTGTGTTCTGGGGGGCTAGGTTGTGTTATAGGTTGTGTGTTATTTTTTAAGTTCTCAATGTTTTTGTGATGTTTTCACTCATATGTTGTCTTGGAGTTGCCTGGTATAAAATATCTGTATCACTGGTGTTCAACTATAATAAAGAATTGAGATTTTTAAAAACATACACTGGCACATGCATCAACAATGCCATTTGCGATTCCTTATTAGCGAAAAATAAGGATTCGCTAATAAGGAATAGCAAAAGGCTCTGCATGTAGAAATCGCTTACAAAATAGCGATTTCTAAACATTCCTTAATTGCGACTCGCAAATTGCAAGTCGCAATTAAGGAATACCTCTGGGCCTAGAGGCCCATAGGAATGAATGGGAAGACATTCTCAATTTGCGATTCTCAATTAGAGAATCGCAAATTGCTCATGCAATTTCAAGGGTGCCAGGGTGTCAAAAGGACACCCTGTTGCACCCCTGAAATCTGCATATGAGTACATCTTGCACACACACATGCCCCAAGGGCATGTGTGTGTGTAAAATGGAACTTTGAAAAATGCACTTTAGTGCATTTTTCAAAGTTTTTGCAAATTACCATGAAGTTCAACTTCATGGTAATTTGCTCCCCCTATTAGCGAAATCGCTAATATTTTTACTTTCATGCATTGCATTTGAGGAATCTGAAATTGAGATTCCTTAAATGCAATCGCAATTTAAGTAATCGCAATTTAGAGATTACGTAAATTGAGATTTTTGCATTTGGGATGATGCATCTCTAATGCTAAAATACCGGTCGCAAAGGGGCAGATTCTGAGAATCTGCCCGTTTGTGACCGGTTTTTGCTTTGATACATGTGGGCCACAATGAGTTAAAAGGTCTTCTTCTGGTTCTCTAAATAGCTGTAGCACGTTCCTTTACAGAGCGAAGCAACTGAAGTTTAACTAGGCTGACTGCTTCCTGTTGTCGTGGTCGCCAATTCATGAACTTCAAAAGAGAGGGAATGGCTTACTGGCCAACTAGCTGACTGCATCACGGCTTCATCCCATGCCCAAACAATTGTGGCGTTCGTGGCATATCATGTCATGTTCCTGATCTGTAAGTGTTAAAAAGAAAACTCCCCAAAGTGTTGTTCCAATTAGGTGACCATTTCCTTTAGATCAGATCTCATCACAGGTGTATTGTACAGCACTTCCGGCTCCATCGGCTCTTGCTGGAATAGAAATGGTTTCTATAATGTGCTCTGTTGCTTCTTAGAGCCAAGTCAGTGTTACAGAAAATACTTAAAAGTAGAGAAAACAAGAAAAAATAATAAAGTCTCAAGAAACAAGCCTGCAACCCAATACCTGCCCAATTGTGGTGCAGTTATGTTAATCCATAAGGGTAGCAATGACGTTTATCTTTGGTAATATTAAATTGAGCTGAATTGAAAGTTTAACATTAATAGGGGGCATGTAAAAAGAGACGAAAGCTTAGGCTACACAGCCAGATAGCACTAAAATAGGGGGAAGGGGTTAGCCGCTGGATTCCGTCAGTCGTGGAGATAGAAACCATCATTTAAGGTCTAAATGTCATAAGGCTCATGGCCCGGATGGCCTCTCCTCCTACATAATTAAACCTACAATTGTGGGCCCAAGTTTTAGCACTGGTATTTGGAGCTATAATAAGCGTCTAGGGTATTCCAGGAACCTGGAAAGGCAGTATAAGGGTCCCCCGCTCATCAAAAAGGGGAAATGGGACCTACCGTCAAATTACCGTATGATCACGCTACTCGATTCCAAGCAAGATATATGCAAAACACCTACCAGGGTTGCCAGAGGACAGGGTAAGCAAAGCTAATATTCTCCCTAGAGGTCAAATTGGGATTCGAAAAGGCTGGTCAACAATGGATGGCTGCCTCATATTTAATCTCTTAGCTGAAAAATACATCCGTTAGAAAAATCAAACTTTGTATGTGTCATATAGTGATTTGTCAAAGGGGTTTGACACAATAAATAGGCCCCTACTCTGGGAGAAGATGAGGGAATTGGAGTGTCCATCAGACTTACTAAGATTGATTATCCAACTACATGAAGGCTCATGGACCAGGGTGGAATTGGCGGGAAATGGAGCATTGCCAATAAAAATTGATACCCCTAACGGATTGAGTCAGGGGTGTATGTTGTCCCCGCTGTTGTTTTCCTTACCATGCTATCCCAGTAACGTTATATGCTGATGATATGGTTTTGTTGGATCTGATGCTGGTTGTCTTGCAGAAACAATTGGATGCATTTGCTGAGTATTGCAGGTCCAACATTTTGAAAATAAATACGGCTAAGACCAAGTTTATGGTTTTTACGAAGGAGAGGGTACAGAAAAGAAGGCCTAAGTGGTGGCTAAATGGCGTCCTAGTAGAAGAGGTAAAAGAATATCGCTATCTTCACCTTCTTTTCAGATATAATTTTAATTTTACACCACATATAGCTGTACAGGAGGGGAGGCTTAAGACCATTGCAGGCACATTCTTTAGGATGGATGTTGTGCTGGGGCACAAATCCACTGAAGTGCTCAGAAAGACATACAATGCTAACATTTTTAGATTGCTTTTGTATGGATGTGAGGTGCTACCCGTAAAATACGTAAGAAGAATGCAAACCATTGAAATGAACATTTGGAAGAAATGGTTGGGCCTACCTAGAGGGACTGTAAACAGTGCTCTGAGGCTCCAATTGGGCCTAACTAATGTCTTATTTAATACAAGCAATAGCTTCTTAATTACTCGCTTGGTCTTCTTAGAGCAGACGAGGGTTCATTAAGGTAAGTTTTAAAATCCTGTCTGCAGGAGAAGTATTCAGACATGTGGGTGGCTAACCTACCGGATACCAAGGTACCACTAGATGTTGCAGTAAGGGAGAAACTAAAAAGGGTGTCTGTTACACAGCAGACGCAAACTGTGAAGCATTTAGTAAAAGAGGGCTCTGGGAGGAGCAACTTAGAAGATGTGTGTAAGAAAGATAATCTGTGTCATCCAAAGGATGTATTGTATGGGCGGCATATTCAACCTTACCTGCGGGATAAAACGAGTACCCATACAAGGATTTGGGCACAGAAGGTTAGTTTGGGGCAGGTACCAGCAATTATATGATGGAAGCTGGTTCAGGAAGTTAGTTTGGATAAATCTGTCTCTTTTGCCTGAGGGGACCACTGACCTTTTTGCACTTATTTCTATTTTGTCCCAGTTTTGCTGCTAGTAGAAGAACGTTATTGCCAACGACCGTCAGATCGACTCAGACCCGGCATCCAAGGGGTCTTTTGGAATTAATCTTAGGATGTGATAATATTCCGGTGTGTTATGCAGTAGGGGAATTCTTGACCAATGTTTATGATCAGTTAATTAAGAAGAAAGGCTTGCTGCACCAGGGCTATGAAATGGGTATATGGCGGTCGCTATGTTTCAGTTATATCCCCAATATAAGAAAGGGAATTGCATGGCAATGTAATCTTTCTTAACATTATTATGTCTAATAGTACATGCACTGTGCGCTTCTTAGTCTTATTTTCACAAAGGAAAAAGCATTTTTTGCACATTCACAAGCGATTATCTTTAGTTTAGACAAGTCTTAATGTCCGTTTTGGCTAAATGTGTGTGGTCTAAAGATGATTGCTGAGTTATAATTCTTTCTTTAGTAGCATTTAAATATTTTTTAATATAAGAAACAGTTCTTTGTACTTGGGAAATTGTCTAGCTAATGTTTATCTTGCTTACTTGCCCAAGAGATAAAAATACTAACATCTGTAATAATTTTGCTCTAGTTTGCACCCAAGTGGATTGTATTTTGCACAAAGATAATGCTCACCCTGGATGGAAATAAGATTGAAGAAATACTCTCGCGATAAGGGGGTTAAGTTTGTTGTTTTATTATGACTAGGAAATAGGAGGGATTTTAATGTTTTTAGATATTGATGGTAGCGGGGAAAACAAATATTTGTTGATTTTTAATGCTAGTATAGGGGCGGGTAGAGTATATTAGGAACAACATTTTTTTATTGAAAAAGTATACATTTTAATTATGATCTGTGCTTTTCTGTATTATGTGTGTACATGAATTGTTTGTATTGCCTCTTTAAGCTTGATATCAAACTGTCAATAAGCTGAAACTGAAATTAAATTGAATTCAATGTTTAAAATTCATAGGGAGCATGTAAAAAGAGGCAAAAGCTTTAACTACACTGCCAGATAGTATCAAACCTGAGCATAAACAAACATAGTAAAGCCATTTCGTTTTGTGCTTTGACTGTTGTGACCCACTACAGTTCGTAGCCATCACAAGGATGGTGGCATCTGCTGGGGTCAGCAGACTACCATGACTGTGACTGCTTTTAAAAAAAAAACAATTTTCTTTTTCTAAATGCAGCCTCTTTTGATTACAGGAAAATGGGATGAGTTTAAGTAAAATGAAAAGTTTACCCAACACTTTTAAGAGTAGGCAATGTCCCATGGGATAACTGCCTACACTTACAAAATGTTTTTGTCATCATTCACAAATTGGGAAGGGATCCATTGTGGGCCCTTTCCATTTTGCAAATGAGTTAGCAGCACTACCTTTGTGTAATTGGTAATCCATTAATGTTAAAATGACACAGGAGATGCATTTCTCAGCAAAACTGTCTCATATGGGGCAAGTTGCCATGCTTCTATGCAATCATTATTATCCTTAATTTGAGTACACTGACGATGTTGCGATTACAAGATCCACCAGAATAACTCAGTTGCTGTTTTTCACCCGCCTTTTTGATCAAATCAAGTGAACAGGTACAATACTGTGGATAAATGATGAAAGGCATGTGACAATTGATGTCCAAACATTGATTCATACATGTCAATATCCAAGAGCATGTAATATAGCCTTAGAGCCTGTTGCAGTGGGGTCTCCCAGCCATTAAAGGCCCGCACAAGGAAGCGGGTCCTTAAAGGCCGGTAGAGCCCACTACGGTTGGTTCTAAAGTTACTAGACCATTTCACCTCTAGAGGGTAGAATGTTCTAATTTGTAAAACATAGGCCTCACGGAGCCTGAGGGGGTTGAAATCCCCTCGGGCCCCATGAAACCTTTTTTCACGGCAACATCTGTGAACAAACTCCGGGCTCCTACCAGCCATTAGAAGCCCGGAGCACTCCAGTATCTTCAATGGAAAGCTAGACATTCCAATGTTGTTATAGGAAGTATATTAACCTCCTTGAATTACAGATGGTTGTGGTATTGATCACTTGGTGGTGTGGAAAATACTGAGCCATTTTCTGGTCTACTTATACTGGAGCTAACCGGATGATTATCAATGTGTATAGTACAAATGTATAGGCACTCTATTAAAAAGTAGCCTAAAAGACTGAACACAGAAATAATATTCAATTGTCTTACTTTGTCTATCCCTTAAGTAGCTTTTTGGATGTAAACCCAGAGCCAGGCTAGTTTTAGGCAGGTTATTTGACCTGATAATCTAATCACCTGCTCCCTATAGCAGACAGTCAGGACGCAAAATCATGTTCTCTACCCCATGATAGCCAGTCAGAAGTCACATGGAACTTCCAAACTCTTAGCAAAGCTGCACGGAAAGGCAAGATCTCTCCTCTCCACCAAGTCAACCAATCAGGACCATTAAGAACATTCTCACTCCTTGCCAGTCAGCCCTTCTAGGTGCAGAAAGAAAGCTACAAAAAGACTGATAAAAAAGAAAATTAATACTGCCAGCAACACCAATCCAGAGCCAAGATAGTCAGATGGCGTTCATGTGACCTACACCGCTGCTTCCTATGCTAGCCAATCAGGACCCAGAAGGAAGTTCCTGTCATTAACCTTTCTTCTACTAGTTCCTCAGGGCAGCTGAAAAACTAGGAACCCTCATAAGAACATTACATGTATTTGCGAATTCCTTGAAAATTCATTTTAATTAATTGTGCATCTATATATATATGTATAGTTAGTCACTGGAAAAAACAAAGGTTAAAGGGACGTGAAAATGTACATTAAAGCATGCCATTTTAAACGAACAAAACCACTGAAATTCACCAATCATAGTTATCACAAGTAAGTGTAACTTGTGCAGCCCTAAAGTAACTATGACTCCCATCCCCACCATACACAGTGTTGTCATCAGTGAGATCATTCCAGATGTTGCAGTCATGTTATCAATAATATCACACATCATGTCAGGAGTGATGTAATATGTGTGGTAATTAGCAGTGTATGTCAAGGACGCGGGTCATTGTTACTTAGGGGCATGCGTCACAGTTAACTATCACAGGTAAATTTCTGTGTTTTTTTAATTTAAACCGGCATTTTTTATCTGACATTTTCCCCTAACTATAACGTCCCTTTAAACTCTATTTTTTTCAGTGAAGTTCTAAGGTTTTCCTAATGCAAAGTTGATCTGAGGCCCCTGAACTGAGCTCTTTCTCGACCTGTTCTTGATGCCGAGACCTTTTCCTTTCAAGATTTGTATTTGTGACTGGGAGAAACCTTGCAATTGAGTAGCGTGCTTTGGCTTTGGTGCATTCTTCCCTCTAAAGGTCTTTCTTCACCCACAACTTTTTTCTCCTTAGTTTCCCTCTACTTCAATTATGTGCCAAAGAACTTTTCATACATTGCTTGCAGTCAGGCCCTGTGTAATAGAGCCGGGCTCCAATATTTCTTCTGTTTCCATTTATGTTATTGATATATTTCATTAAATAATATTTTTGACAGACATTTTATTAATTCACAGTATGTATTTTATGTATTACGAACCTATCTTCATTTGCCCAGGATCACGTTTCATTTTTTGGTTAGACTCCTGAGGTTCAAAAGCTTGCAGTATAGGGTCAATGTCAAACCGTTACATCTAGGATTTAGACACTAGACCTATCCGCGAACCACATTTGGTAGTTCATTTAGTAGCATACATTAGCGCTAAGAATATCCCCCATGGCCAGTATTTAAAATTAATATATAGTTTTAAGAATTCTTCATCATCTGAATATATCTTGTGCACTGGGTGAAATTCCTACCTAGTGCCAGCCCACTCATCACCCATGGGACTCGATTAAAAGACACATAAAATGCTTAGAACAATTACTGATCATTTATATCTTTCCTAGAACTTGAATACATGCATAGTAAATGCTTCATGTAAGGCCACATAAACTAACACTTAAAAAAAGTTACTATTACTGCTCCCGTTTTCATCCTTAAGTTTAAAAGTGAATTCAAATTATTTTATTGTCAACTTTTTTGAAGGAAGAATATGTAAGAAAATAAGTCTGTATTTGGTGGAGTTTAGCCATACCGTGTCGCCCCCCCAGGGGGCAGGAAAGCCCATGGGACTCCAGGGAATTGTTTTCTTCATATTAAAAAGGGGTAGAGGCCCACCCTGGTACTGGGTCATGCTCGCACCCCAAATAGGCCACAGTAGTCTTTCTACCCCACTTGTGGATAAGTTGGGTATTTACCCCCAATTTTGTTTCCTTTGGCGGGACAGATGGCACACTAGGCACTAATGATTGCCGTGGTGGGGGAGGGGCTTTCCTAAGGTATGCTCAAGTAGTTGCTCCCCAAAAACAGTCTTTCTGCCAACCTGGGGGGTGATGTAAGGTTTGACCCCCAATCTACATCCCCAGGTAGCAGTAAGCTCACTACACATCAGGGACAATTATTATTTTAAAAACGAATGGGTGGGAGAGACCCTCACAGGCATCAGGCCTGACCTCGACTCCTAACTGCCCCACCGGGGGATGGTAGACGGCTCAATATTGTACTTGCTACTCCAACTTCTCCAAGTCCTCCTCCTGCTCTTTCTTACTTCGGCTCTGCCTGCTTCAGTCAATGATCCACTCACTCTTTCCTGCTTCTGCTACTCATTCTTCTTTGCCCTCAACTCCTCTTCTCATCTTAGTCGATCAGCACACTGATTCCTCGTGTAAAACTGTGTAAGCCGCCACCCCGTGACATGTCATGCTGCCGTCTGTTGGTCCCAGATTGATAGCATGTTTTAAATTCCTTCTTAAACCATGAATTGCCAGTTTAATTTCTGGAACTAGGTAGTCTGGAGAGGGAGGCTTTCAATCATGGTGCCTGGGAGGAGAAGTTGCAATAAAGATACCACCCTGCTGGACGCAGGTGTTAAAATATGTTTCACCTTTAGAAATGCCAGTAAAGAAAAACATGAATACCTGCTCTGAGGCAGCCCTGAGCCTGAAGGTGTTGACTTCAGATACTTTAGCACATCGAGAGATCTCCAGATTAATTTAATGGTCAGTCCTCCTCTTTGCCCAGATGTTGCTTCACAATCCACAAGGAGAGGTGCAGTCCACCACCTGCATGAGCCAATGACTGGACGTCTCTAATGAAGCATACAGCATCTGCAAACAGAAGACAATAGCCTCCTCACCTCCTCATTGTCACCATCTTTTGCTTCTTGGCAGGTCCAGAATTTGCGGGAGTATGAGCCCCATATCTGTGCTTTATTACCTTTCCTGATCATGCTAGAGCTTGTATGGTTTGGGCACCTTGAACAATCTAGTCTAATCCTCTATTGTAACTAGTTGACCATAAAGTGCTTTATTACTCAGGTCTTAAGCACTCTGGAAATATTACCCAACTTGATGATAATCCTCCTGAAAGGACTTTGGTCACATGTGCAAACCTTTTTCCGGGTCACAAACAGGCCGATTAACAAAATCGTCCAATTTACGAACACAAAAAGGCTTTTTGGCATGTACAAAGCCCAAATAGCAATTTGGGTTTGGTGATTTGGTATTAGGAAGGGTTTTGTTAAGGGAGTCCCTTGCTAATAGCGACTCGCAGTGCCATGGATGAATGTTTTGCGACCAAATTGCCTTTGGAAAAAATTCACATTCCACCACCTACCTCAAAACTCAATCACAAATGGAAGGGGTCTCCAGAGGACCCCTTCTCCTTCGTGAATGGTTGTGATCACTGCCTACTCTAAAAAATGAAACTGAAACGTTTCACTTTTCTTTTTGATACGCATCCCATTTTCTGTTAAGGAAAATGGGCTTCATTAAAAAAAAAGTTGCTGTATATAAAAGAAACCACAAACATGGTGTTCTGATGTCCCCAGCAGCCCACCATCCCTGTGTTTTTAGCGATTGCTAATGGGTTGCAAATTGCGACCTACCTCATGAATATCACTGAGATAGGTCAATTGCGACCCCATTTGGAATCTCTAAATGTATTAAAGACATATTCACACTTAGGTATTTGTGATTTCCTAATAGCGAATCGCAAAAATTCGCTATTAGGAACGTGCTAAGTGAAACCTACGTACATGAGGCGCTTTATGCCTACAGTAGCAACTACAATAAAAACCCGTGACATTTTGGGACATTTTGTTTCAAGCACATCTTTTGCTGGCTGTGTATTCTGTTCCTCAAGTTGACAAAGTAGTGTTGTGTGCGGACTCGACCATGGCCGCTGTGTACAGATGCTCTATCACACTGATTCTGTTTTGTACATCAATCATATAAGTTACTCATTACCTTAATGGTTCTTCGGCTCCCCATTCAAAGGCTATAAATCAGGACCGCTAGGGGAAAAGGTTCTTTTAGGTTTGGCATAGAGACAGCTTTAGCAGTCTCATAAGCCTCATGTACTCAAGCACATTCTGAAATAAATGCATTTCAACATGGAAAGGCTTTGAGTCATCCCTTTTTTTCTATTGTTTGGTTCAGTTGTCATTCACAAATTTGCTATCGCCCACTATAGCCTTGTAGCCTGCAGTAGCGGGCTATAGCAGCCATTAATGGCCTGCTCCAGCATTAAAGGCCCGAGCCTAAGGCGAGGGTCCTCAACAAGGGAGCGGGCTTTATTGGCCGGTATAGCCCAGCTACAGTGATCGATTAGGCTTTTAGAACATTCTGCCACTAGAGGGCAGAATGTTCTCGGGCTCCATGAGTCATTTGTTCACGCTGTGAACAATCATTGGAATGTTGATGCTCCGGGCTTGTACCGGCCATTAGAATCCCGGAGCACTCCCTTGTCTTCAATGGAGCTCTCAACATGCCTATGGTCTAATACAGCATACAGCATGGGGCAGCGAGTCAGACGACTTCATGTATTAGCTGACTTGCACTCCCAGTGACAGCGATTTTTCTTTAATCATATGTGCGCATCCTCCCTAAATCACATGTGCACTTCCTCCTAAAAATATGTGCACTTTAGTGCCAGGGCTGGTGAGTCTTCACCATTTTCTTTCAATTTTTCATTCTTTTTATTAGTTATCCTTGTGTTTCAAATTCTGTCTTCAAAACCTATAGTATCCTTTTCTGTGCGGCAATAAGAACCTTTTCTTCCCTGTGAAAACTAAGAAAGAGTTTCTATAGTTAATGTGAGTACAAATACCTGCTAGCAACACCTATACAGGTACAATAAGATGGTTCATTTTTTTACAGTTACATTTTTTATTGAAAGTATATGCCCACCATGTTCAGGAAGCACAGGTTTTCTTGTAGAATATGTTTGTGAAGACAATAGGGGAGAAAAACTAACCATCGCACCTGTTTGCAAAGGTCTGACTAATGCTTGTTTTTCTGGTGTTTCCTGTTGTTTCTGGTTTTTGTGTAGGAAATGTGTAATATATAGAATAAATACACACATTTCCTGTAATGCTGATCCTTTCAAGAAATATGCTTTGCTTAGGTTCTGTAATAAAAACTCTGAAAAAACATTTCCTCCTGAAAGTTTGAGAACAGTAACTTATTAATATAGCCACGGAATTTCACAAGTTATGGAAAACAGTGAAAAAAACCCACTGGATATGACAAAAAATAAATACTGAAACCTTACATATAAAGGTCCATGCAGGCTGTGGGCAGCGACATGGGTGGAAATGTGCTGCAACAATCATGGATATAACATAACATAACATAACATTACATAACATAAGATGTGTATTTGTAAAGCACACTGTCACCCAAAAGGGTATCTGGGCGCTGAATAACAGATGTTTATTGTTAACCAGCTCAATCCTGCTCATTTTATCGACCTCAGAAGGATGAAAGGCTGAGTAGACCTGCCGAGATATGATCCTGCGGCCATGACTTCAAACACAGGTCTCTACAGAGGGCGCCTTAGTCCACTAAACCACCAGACCTGGCCGTGCCAGTGATCATGAGCATCATTTTGGGCATTTGGACGTCTGTTTTTACATTTTAAGGACTGCTTGCTAGTAGCTTGCCACCTTGCAACTGATTTTTTTTTCACCAGGGGCAGTGATGAATGTATTTCTAGGTTTCAAATCGTAACGGAACCCTATTTATTGGGACTATGTTGTGATCTTACGTCAATCACATCAATGCTTCATTCACATCTAGCCATGAATTTACCACTCAGCTGTGTATATGTTGATATTGTATTGTTCTGTTGTCATGGTGCCACTGGTTGGTTCTAGAGGGTGCCAGTCGCCACTGCCTGGAAATGGGAGCACCATGCATGGGGAGCTGTGGCTTAAATCTTAGTATCCTGAGTGCGGAGGTAACTTAATTACAACATAATTTGGCAAGGTGCCAGCCAAGTGGACAAGTAGCCTCTACATGATTGGCTGTGGACCGACGCATGGCATTATTAAACGTCAAACAGATAAGTGGGCACGAGGTGCTCTATTGTGCCAGGGCAGAAATAGGTAAGGGCCCAGATTTGCTGAACTTTCACACAACGCAACACAGCAAGGGAACTGGCTGCGCTGCATTGCGTGAGAGGCAGAGATCAGATATGCACTATTATTTACTAAGACAATGGTGCACGTCTGCTCTCTCTTTGTGCTCTACACTTGTTTCAGCCTAGCGTCAACGCAGGCTCCCTTGGCTCTACACTTGTGGCAGCCTAGCGTCAACGCAGGCTCCCTTGGCTCTACACTTGTGGCAGCCTAGCGTCAACGCAGGCTCCCTTGGCTCTACACTTGTGGCAGCCTAGCGTCAACGCAGGCTCCCTTGGCTTGACGGTGCCTGTGTATACTACCCTGGACAAAGAACATCCTTTAAGGAGATTTGATCTTTTTGTTCATGTTTGTATGTGTGAAGCATAATGCAGCACACCTGTAAAGAATAGGTAACAAGGAGAAATATAGATATTTTTCAATGTTACCTCAGCCCAGGGTCTCAGTCAGATTACATGAGTGGATGCACAGGAACGCCCTTGCTCTATCCATGTAACACCTCCCAGGTGCAGGGCAACACAAAACTGCACAAGGTGCTGCGTTGCGTTACCTTTTGGGTAAAGTCCTACGCTAAGCCATGCAAATCATTTTTATTTTTTTTGGTAAACAATTTTTATTATCAAAAAAGAAACAAAGTGTCGGCACATTACATGAATCTCCATTTTGAAGTCAATACCCACACAATGTGATCAAAGCACTATGATCCATAGATTGAATTTGAATTTGAATTTAAAATTATTTATAAAGCGCACGTTCACCAGCGGTTTCATGGCGCTGCAACTAACAGATATCTGGGCGAGGGAAGCCGAAGCTGAGTTAAAAAGAAACAGAAACTGCTAATGAACTAGTTAAAATATTTAGTAAACAAATGAGCTTTGAGCTGTTTCCGGAATTGCGGATAAAGAGTTAAGGCTCTAAGCTCAAGAGGCAGGGAGTTCCAGAAGAGTGGAGCAAGGGTCGCACATTTCGATCCTACCCATTTCTTCCTCCGGAACCGCGGGACTGTGAGAAGGGATTGAGTGGATGAACGCAATTCCCTGGAGGGAACATAGGGAATGATCTCAGATGAGATAAAAGCCGGGGCCGTGCCCAGTCGTGCTTGGAAGGTGATGGAAGCAAGCTTAAACTGGACACGCGCGCGGACAGGGAGCCAATGTAGGGACTTGAGGAGGGGAGTGATGTGGTGAGACTTTGGAAGTTTAAACACCAGGCGCGCCGCCTGGTTTTGGATCTGCTGCAGACGCCTTAAGCTATATGCAGGTATACTTGCATATAAGGCGTTGCCGTAATCCAGGCGGGAGATGACCATTGCCAAGGTGATCAGTTTCAAAGCGTCAAAAGAAAAAAAAACGGGACACCTTGCGTATAGTGCGCAGTGAAAGAAAAGAAGAAGAAACCACAGAACTAACCTGGGAGTGAAGGGTGAGTTGAGAATTGAGATTAATGCCTAATGTTTTTACTGAGGTAGTGGGGACAGGTGGAGAGCCAAGGGAAGGGGGCCAAAACAAGGAAGACCAGGGGCTGGATGAACCACCCGTCAACACCAGCTCAGTCTTGTCTGGGTTGAGTTTCAGATGGTTGTGGTTCATCCAGTCCCGGATATGAATCATGATAGATTGGAAGTTAAGAACAGAAGCAGGGGAAGAAGACAGATTAAAGACAAGTTGGAGGTCATCCACATAATTAAATACGGTGGCCTCCATTTGCTGCAGTGAGAAAATAAGAGGGGCGATGTAAAGATTAAACAAAAGAGGTGAAAGGGAGGAGCCTTGGGGGACCCCGCACTGAACTTTCCGAAAGTCCGCAGAAAAATCACCCAGGCGAACTGCCTGGGTGCGGTCCCTCAGGAAGGAGGATAACCATACCAGCGCGGTGCTGACGATCCCCGCCGCCCCGACACGGGAAAGCAAGATGGTATGATCAACCGTGTCAAAAGCGGCTGAGAGATCGAGGAGAACCAAGGCCTGGGTCTGGTTAGTGTCCATTCCCTCCCTGAGGTTGTCGAGGACCGAGAGGACTACGGACTCCGTAGAGTGTGTGGGGCGGAATCCGGCCTGGCGGGTGGCAAGAACCCCATACTTCACAAAAGAGCTCAGAGCGCAGGTGACATGGCGCTCGAGCACTTTCACCAAGAAAGGCAGGAGAGAGATGGGGCGAAAATTGGCAGGGACTGAGGGGTCTGCGCCCGGCTTCTTCAGGATGGGAACAATGACTGCTGTTTTGAGTGGATTGGGTACCACGCCCTGGGAGAGAGAACTTTTGAGGAGGTGAAGGGGGGGGGTCTGGACAAGTAGTAAAGATGTGACGGAGGATGTGGGCAGGGCAGGGATCTAACGGAGAGCCGGATTTGACAAGGGGAATTATGGAGGTCAGGGATTCCTTGGTCAAGGAAGGGAAAGTAGTGAGTTGTCCCTTGGGGGGAGGACACTGGGGATCCACAAAGGTAGGAGAGGGGAGAGGGATATTGGCTTTAATAGTGGCTATTTTCTGAATGAAGAAATTGTTTAGGGAGTGACAGAGTTCCTGGGAAGGGGTGGGCTTCAGAGTGGTTCTGTCGGAGAATGCCAGGTTGTGCACAATCAAGAAGATTTCCCTCGATTGGTTCTCAGCTGCGAGAATTTTTGAAGAAAAATAGGTTGTTTTGGCCGCCAAGATAGCCTTTTTATATTGAGTCAGAATGTTAATGAACTCCAATCGCAGTGAGGGGCAGTAGTTTCTCCTCCAGGCCCGCTCCGCTCGACGTACCGCTAGTTTGGTGGCCTTAAGATCTTCATTAAACCACAGGTTGGCATCCTTCTCCCGCTTTGAGGTGACCCGTTTCAAAGGGGCAATAGAGTCGCAGCCTGAGGAGAGCCACTGTTCAATGGCCGTGAACTGGGAAAGGGTGGATAGACCTTGTAGGGAGGGGTAGGAGGTGGTGAGTAGGGTGGATACATTTTCAGGGTCTATTCGCCCCCAAGCGCGGACCCAGATGTTCTTAGGAAGTGGGGGCTTGGCCGCAGGATGTGTGGGAAGGGCAAATGAGATCAAATGATGGTCTGACCACGTACAAGGTGAGATGGATAGGGACTCTACGGGACAGTTCAAGGACCAAATCTGGTGTAGGATGTGACCCTTGACATGGGTAGGAGAGTGAATATGAGATGTGAAGTTAAGAGATTGAAGGGTGTCTGAAAATTCTTTTGAGGATGGGCATTCTGCGGGGTCTGAGGGCCAAAAATTAAAGTCACCCAGGAGCAAAATGGAGGAGTTGTTAACTGTGATCGTGGCCAAAACTTCCAGAAAATCGGGGAGAAACAATAAAGGGGATTGAGGGGGACGATAGGTAAGTATGCAAGTGAGGGGAGGTGTAATAGAGGTGGTACGGATAGCCAGGTACTCCGTAGTGGCAATATCTGGCAAGGAAAGAGTTTGAAAGGGGAGGTCAGTTCGGGCGATGACCGCAACACCGCCCCCAGCTCTACCATTATGGCGATCCGCACGTAGAGCGTAATATGGGGCTGGGAGAGTGGCCAATAAAACGGGGAGGGAGTCATCGCAAAACCATGTTTCTGTTAAAAAAAGAAGATCTGGTGCATGAAGGTCTAGCAGCACCGATAGTTCATGCGAGTGGGCTACTGCAGACCGGGTGTTTAAGTAGTATACCGAAAGGGTTTTAGAGGATCCAGGGTTAACATCACCCACAGGGGGGTGAGGGGGAATGTGTTGAAGGGGAAGGATGGCGGGAGAAGGAGCAGGAGACAGGCCGAGAGAAGAAATGCGGGAACAGGTAGTGGCTGGTAAAGACCATGGGCCCTGGAGGCTGCGGAGTTGGGCGGGGGAATGTAAATGTGCAGGAATTTATATAGCGCAAATCACCAAGCGGTCTCTAAGCGCTTGCTTAGGGAACCCGTCCTGGTATTCCCCTGTGAGATAACCCAGGCAGGGCATCCGCAAGGTGAAAGCCAGGCATCCCGCCGCGAGGGGCCCATGTGGAGATTAAGCAAGCTATTGCCCAGAGTCGCAGAGTGTGAACCCATGAATCGAGTATGCACTGGAGCGAGAATTATCGAGTCCATGGACATTTATGGACTCAAGACCCAGCCGAGCCGGGAATTGAACCCTGGTCCCGGGCTGATCTCTGCTTCCAGGTCTGCCTCCTCTAACCAGTGAGCCACACTTCTGGAATGGGTGATAAATTGGGCAGAGTGACGTGCCCCTAGCCCCGGACAGCCGCGGACGGGCGCAGACGGGCTTGCCAATCGTCGCGCCCGCTGCGCCCGTCCGCTGCGCTTCCGGCCCATACACATTATTTTATAGGGGCGTTTTAGAGGGAGTGGAGAAAAAAAAAGGGGCGTGGCCGGCGAAGTGGACGGAGCTAGCTCGCTCGCTGTTGATGGCGGCAGCGAGGGAGGAGTCCCCGTGACAGCGTCAAGATCGGCTGTCTGGGGGTCAAGAGTCAGGCTGGAATCCTAGCTTTAGTGCAGGTAAGTAAAAACACAGAATTACACAAATTTTAAAATTCAATTAGCAGCACTCCCGGCTTTCCGCCTCAGGAGAATGTTAGAGTGGACGCGCTAGTAGTCAGCGCGCCCTTTAGCCTGGAAGAAGGGGGCGTGGCCGGCGAAGTGGGCGGAGCTAGCTCGCTCGCTGTTGATGGCGGCAGCGAGGGAGGATTCCCCGTGACAGCGTCAAGATCGGCTGTCTGGGGGTCGAGTCAGGCTGGAATCCTAGCTTTAGTACAGGTAAGTAAAAACACAGAATTACACAAGTTTTAAAATTCAATTAGCAGCACTCCCGGCTTTCCGCCTCAGGAGAATGTTAGAGTGAGATTTCCCAATTGTTATTAAGCTCTGCAGACCCTCCTGCCCAAGCCTCCCACCCCCGGGGGGCAAATCATTTTTAACGTGGCTTAGTAAATCCCGAAATACATTTTGCATCGTAGCTGCACCAAAAAGTGGTGCAACCATGACGCAAACATTTGACTAAACCTGCCCCTGAATGTGTGAATGAACATTGACGTCAGGTTTACACATGCAGAATTTTCAATTAGGAACAGATCATCATGCGTACATTTGTGAGCACAAACGGACTGGAGAATCTTATGAAAGTCAAATGTTTGCTCCAAATATAAGAGTAGCCTTAGGGGAGCAAAGTTTTCACTTTCAAAGAACTGTACTTTATGAATCTGACACTTAATAAGGTCACTCGTACATTACGCAGACATTTGGAGTCTAATTAAATATTTTCATCTGTGCCCCATGGCTGTCGACGTCTAGAGCCCGAAGGCGAAGCCGTCTTTGCAATCTGTTTTCTGTTTTCGAAGCGATGCTCTGGTTTTAAGCCACATGCTGTTTTCTCAAGCTTCACTGGCAGATAAATCATGATGCTCAAACAACCAGAGCAGCTAATGCTGGAAAACGCAGGCCAGCTCCGAGCACGTTCTCAAATGTATCTAATTCCCAAATTCTCCACTGTGTGCCTAGACAGAGACGTTTTAAGGCATGGGCAAAGTGGGCTCTGGCCCGGGGCCCCAGCCTGTCGGGGTGGGCCCCCCTGAGAGTCTTGCCCTGATAACCTTGAAAAAGTCAACAGATTGTTGTAAATAGCGTTTTCCTTTAATTTATTTTTAATGTGGATAGTGTGTGAGTCCATTACAGACGTTTTTCTGTCAAATATTGTTTTTATGTTTCATACAACATCCATTAAATAGTTTCTTTTAGATCAAAACAGGACCTCAAATATGAGAACTGGGAGGGGTGTCACAGAGATTATTTGCAGTAAAATTAGTGACTTGCTGCAGCTGTGTTACAACACAGAAAACACGTCACTATCCCTGAATATTAGATGTAAACACATTTAGAGTTTGTACCAGGGTGTCTGTGCACTGTCAGTGACCTGGCCAAAGAGGGCATGAACCAGCTGAAATTGGATCATAAATTCAAAGCTGTTCTGATCAGGAGCCCCCAAAATCCGTTTGGCCCAGGGCCCCCAGAATCCCTAAGACGCCCCTGTGCCTAGATGGATGCTCTCTGACAGGAAAGAACCTTGGCCAGTGAAAGAATGGACCTGAGGTGCTGGTCCAAGGGGGCAGAAGGTAGATAAATATCTTGGGTTACTGAAAAAACAGCAGAGCCGGAATTTCCATGGTGAGTTGGAAGGAGAAGAGAGTCTTGAAAAGGGAAGGAGTGAAAGGATAGATAAATCAGGGAAGGGGGAAGGTAAACATTGTGATCAGGAGACACAGAGAAAGCACACTTAATTTTAAAAATCTGTATTATGAGTATATTTTGCGATCTGACAATTTATTTCTTTATTTAGTTATGGAGCAACTTTCACCCAAGAACATCGTAGGAACCTGAAAAGGCAAAGAAACTAAAGGAACGGCTCTTTAGATCCCTACGGAACTGACACTGAAGATTAACCATGATTTGACACAGCTGAAGTTGGATTTCATTTCAAAGTTTTTGGCTCAATACACAAAAGGTTCTGACCCATGTAGTGGACCACTTAGGAGCAGGGAATGTAGAGAGGATGGAGTGTCCCAGATCTAGGAGATCTCACCAGAATGTAGAGGACCAAAAGACTGGACAGAAAACCTGGGCACACCCGTGATCAGCTTGATGAACAAATACAACTTGAAGTGAAATATTTTCAGACAGACCATGAAGTAAATCACAGACTGAGGAGGCAAAGTCAAATGACTTGCTGTGATATGATCTACACATTGTAAAGTTTCTCTGGAAGACTCAGTCATTGGTTGTAGAACTTCTGTTTGTGAGCCAAAGTTGTGCGTAGGTCATACCCCATAAGCATTGAGATCAGATCCCACCCAGTGCTCTGAACATCTGGGTAAATAGACTTATGGTGAGACACGCAGTGCATCAGCCACTAACAGCCTGCACAAACCAGTAAGGCATGGTTCCAACAACAACTATGAATTATCTCACAAGCACCAGGTGAGGACAAGCTCCCTTGTGGCTGGCTATGGGGAATCTGCTGGTGGCTCTGACGTGTCAGTGCAAAACTGTCCGCCCCTCTTGTCCCCAAATTTGCAATCCATCCACCATGAATAGTCCACACTTCTCTCAGGGGTCCTAATGATGAGAGATCATATCTGCTCCCTAAAACCCATATCGAGCTTCGTGGGGCTCCTTGTGACATCCTTGCTCTTTGAGAAGGATGTAATGCTCAGAACAATTTCAGAACTTACATACAATCAAACTCCTGCAGAACATTTCAATCGTTTGACAGCAATTGCTGTCACTCAACCTTAAAATGGCCTTGGCATAACCACTTACCTCATTAGTCCCTCCTAAGCTTTCACCTAGGACTTAAAACTCCCAGGGGGCTGCAGGTCATTGCACCTGTGTCAAGCTTTCTCAGTGCATTGCACCCACCTTTATGTACTGTACCCTGTGGGGGAAGGAAGCCCTACATTAAATGAAGCAGTAATTGATATACCTCAAAAAGAAAGATAGACTACTATAATAATTTTGGTTGTTGGTTAAAAGGAGTCTAGGTCCAACTTGACGCCACTTCAGCCAAAAGCTAGGCTGAACTAACCAATACATTGCTGGGCTTTCCTGCTCTGGGGATAGAATGTGGACAATAGCCCTTTTGCAGAGACTTTTTGTCAGTTCTCTGCCCCTCTGAACCCAGTTGGATCTTTCTATTGCTACTCACCTCAGCCACCGGACAGACCCATCAGGAACCCTTCTCAGTATCTGTGGACCTCATCTGTGAATCACCTAACTGTAACTTGCTCACAGATGCACCCCAGTAGGCATACAGTTCCACTATGTCCAACAAGGTAATGTGGCCCATCCCACCCCTTGGATCCGACTTCTGTCCCCAACCCAAGGAACACTCTGCCCATAAGGACAGCAATCAACAGAAGCCATTGATAGCTGAAAGTGTCAAGAGGCATGACCTGGACCATCCACTGTCAGGTGGAGGCTCCAAGTAGGTGCCTTGGCCAGGCCTCACTTCCAGCCTTGGTTTTGGCAAGGAGTTTTCTACTTGCTCCTATGGTTTCCCTGACCTCTGAAGCTTTTCAAAGTAGGGGCAGGCAACAGCAAGAGGGTATTAGGCACCCTACTTCCACTCTCTTTCATAACAGCTGAAGGGTCTTTTCCTGAGTCAGCCCTCTCGGCACAGTGTCGATACCCTGTAGATGAACAGGTGCCTGGCAATCCAGAACTTCCAAAGGGGAACCATTACCCATAACATGGGTGACACATTTTGTCTGTGTTATGCAGGGGACTGCCTGGTGGACGTATCCTATCCTCTGTCTCTGTGACAGAAAACACAGCACCTCCAGGTCAAACGTTTCCTCAACAGGGTCAGTCTTGGGGTGCTCTGCTTTCAGAGCTAGCAACTCTTGATCCACTGGCGCTCCCACTGTGAGTGTGTACATCTCCTCCCATTCCACTCCATCTGGGCTGCTGTACTCTCCCTTTGGGAGTAGTAGTACCCTAGAAGTGTAAGCACTTAGAGTACCCTGAGCAGCTGCGCCGAGCTCCTCTAACACCAGTGGTAACTCATTGCCAAAAATGTAGTCAATGGGAATCTAGTGACTGGCCATGACCTCCTCTGGGCTACTTCTCCACCCCATTCCAGGGTTACCAGAGCCATAGGGTGGACAAAGTCTGGTCCCTGGGCTTGAGATACCTTTCACACCTGTTCGGTGGACTGTTCTAGGGAAACCAGTCTTTCCACCAACATGGTCTTGCAGGCATCGGTATCCCTCAGAGCAGTGACAGGGATTCCATTTACTGTGACCTGATGGAAGTGATGTCTTTCGCCACCAGAGATCACGAGCCGACCCACTGAGTCTATCTACCAACTCAATGCAACTAGGGCATGTTCTACCCTCTGCTCCTGGGGAAAACTTCTTTCTAAGGCCAAACTGGCCACCCCTGTAGAGTTCCCATGAGTGGGTGGTTTCTTAGTACAGACAGAGTCCCCTTGCGTGTGTCCTAACTTGGGAACAATCAAAGCAACGGGTGGGATACAGGTGCCCTGAACCTCCACCCACCAGAACGTCCCTCCTCATTCTCAGAAGAGGCACAGGAACACTTTACTTCACCTTATTTTGGGAACTATGCAAAGCTAAGAAGGGGTTGGTGTCCCAGAGTTCATCCATCCTTGATTAATGGGTCAATTCTAAAGACCTCAATTATCCTCAGAAATGGGAAACCCTTTAACGAATGGGGCATGAATCATACGTAGTTGAAGGATACATCAAGTTAATAAATATTATGTTGACTTGCGATGTATATAAATTCATTGAGTCAACAGTTTGAGTTGAGTGAAGCAATTGTTATTGCTGGATAAACATTGGTTCCAAACGATGAATCAAAATATAGGGAAATGAACTGCCACCACGTGTTTCACCCCTTTGTGGCACAAAGGCCTGGGCTTTCTCAAGGCGTATCTCTAAGGTCCAAATAAGATTGTATTAAACATTAACAGATCTGAAATGTATTCTCAAGAGGTTCTGTAGTGATAAGAGGTCACCTGTGGTCCTATTGAAATAAGTCCAAAAACCTCTTGAGACCTGTCTTCGTCACCTTGGACCTCCCCCTCACTCGGTTGGAGGTAACCGGAAGAACCCTTCTTGGAATCACTCCCAGATACTTTTAGGTAGACCCTGGTGCTGAGCCAGATTTTTGTTCTCCTTTCAAGCTTACTGGGTACACAGAGATTGATGTCTATCAGGTGGAGGCTCACCACAGTTAAGCAGCAATTACTGAGCATGTATCCCTCTAAAAACAGGTAACAACCCATCAACATCACTCAAATTGCTGCCCTTCACCCAACTATTCAGTGCCTTACAGGAATAATCCATGAAACCTGCCCAAGACTGGTCAGACTGTTTGAGATTGTCCCTAAACCTTAAGTGGTATCTCTCTGGGGTGAGCCTAAACTTTGTGACTAGGGCTGCTTTCGTGGGAAGATAGGCATTCTGGTCAGCTGCCTTTAAGGTCAGTAGGTTGTCCCTCCCAACCGTGTGCATGGCTTTCCAAAACTCCTCTTGGACCCTTTGCATGAACAAGGCTCCAAGTCACTTATCGGTATCATCCTGTACCTCAAGCAAGGCACCAGGTCTTTGAGTACGTGGATCCTGTTATCTCCATTGGATGCTGTGTGGTCACTGCCACCATTACCACTGGACTCTGCTCTCCAGTGCTCCAGTTCCTCAGGGGACAGGTGGTGGGAGGACACACTGCTCCTTGACCTGGATTTAGCAGGGCATCTCACCCCTGTTGGTCTCCCTCTCACCTCTTCTCCTTTCCTTCTAGCTCTGGAGCTGATGTCAAGTTATCCTCCTCCCCTTTCTCCTCCTCCATTTCATCCTCCTTCACAACATCATTATTATCTCGCTCCTGTGTTGCAGCTTTCACCCTGCGGACCTCTTGCCAGGCTCAGAGGGCTATCTGGTACTCAAACTTTGGGAAGTCCTTGACCAGCTTAAGCCCCCTCGCCCTGCAGAACATTTTCAGCTGTGCCATACTGCAGTTTTCAAAGGTGTCGAGATCCAAATCCATCTTTGCAGGCAAGAGTCACAGATGCAAAAATGCGAGGCAGGGATTACATTTGGAAAAAAGTAGCCAATAAAAGAGAATTTTAAAAAGTTGAATTTGATGTCAGATTACTTATATAGAATTTTTAGTTTTGCACAAATTACTGAGTGGCACCTCACAAACACAAGTACTGGATCCTACCAGTGTAAGAAAATGGGTTATGGGTTGAGATGGTTAGAAGCTCCGCTCAGAAACAACCACAATCCCTGTCAGGAATAACCACAACAGTCACAAAATCAACCTGTGCTTAACCCTGTGGTAGCTTCACTCAAAGCACTCAGGCTTAACATAGAGGCACTACATAAAAAATGTATGCAGCACACAAACAGTAATAAAGTGAAAAAATAACACAAGACAAATTAGAATTGCAATATTTCAATTAGTAGAACTGAAGATTAAGGTTTCAGTGGAAATAGTGCCAAGAAGCACAAATTGCCACTCGAAGTTCTCTGATTGCACGAGACTGAGGAAAAGTCACAAGTTCAGGATGACTATGATGGAGCATGGTTGGATACAGGGAACAGAATAATCCTGCTGAAGAGTTACCTTCTCAAGTCCCCCGCGAAGAGTTCTGTCCGCGTTGGGGGATACCGCAAGGTGACTTTCACATTGATGGCAGGTCGAGCATCATGGACTGTCATTGCAGTAGCGTGAAGAGCTGGTTGTCACTGGAGCCTCAATTTGGTTGATCATCGCAGACATTCAGTGTCGGGGCAAAGTGTATGTCTCACATTGCCAGTCATTGGGGGCAGTTGCTGTTGCTACAAATAGCAAGTCTCACCAAAGCTTTGCTTTGGCAGTCATTGCAGGGGGCAGAGTGTTGCTGCAAACGGGGTAAAAAAGGACCCAAATGTCACCTTTTCCTTCAGGAGAAGCTCTCACTGCTGCCAGTCAAGGGTCCAGGACGTTGGGGGGCTCTTTCATATCTGGACTCACTCCAGCAGAGGCCATCAGCAGGGTTCAGACAGGTTAAAGCAAGCCAAGTTGGTGCTGGGCAGTTGTTTCATGGAGGCCTGTGGAAGCTTGTTGTGTCCCTGTAGCTCACATGAGGTCAGACGAATGACACTTGGAGTCACTCTTGATAGCCTAGATCAAGGCAAGCAAGTCCAATCTTCCATCTTCAGATAGCAGGGCATTTCTTCTAGAAGAAGAGCAGTCCTTCAGTCAGCAGGTCAGTCCTTCTACTGAATCTTCCACAGGTCCAAGAGTGTTCTGATGGGTAGTTCTGAAGGTCACATTGTAATACCTGGTGCCATCTTTTATGTGGGGGAATTCCTACACCTAACCCCAAACTGGTTTTGTTCAAGTCTTTCCCTACCCCTGTTTCTAGCTCCAAACTGTCTAAGTTGATAACATGCAAGACATGTGTCTGGTTCCTTTTTGTGGGGTGGGCCCTTTGGAATGTAATCAGGGCAGTGGACAGTTCCTCCCCTGCCATCCTGTGAGGAAGACCCTCTCCCCTCACAGTTAGGCTTCCTTTGCCTCATTGTCTGGAAGCAATACACAAATCCTAATAAGAGAGCCATTCACAGTTATGGACCCTGAACACTGGCAGGAAGGCAAAGTTATTTTGGACAAGAGAATTCAACCTTTCTAAAAGTGGCATGAAAATGGTAAAATAAAATCTGACTTCACCATTAAAGATGATTTTAAATTACAATTAATTAATTTGAGTGTAAACAGCATATCTCTACCTGCTCCCAATCTGAAGTTAACACTTATTAAATGCAATAAGGTAACTCAGTGTTAGTCTTGGCGAGATAGTCCTTACAACTGTGAAAAACATCTTTAGGAGTTTTAAACTGTCAGGAGATGAAAAACGTAGGGCTTGATTTAGCGTTCAGCAGACCGGGTTACTCCATCACATGCGGATACCCCGTCTGCTGTATTACAAGTCCATATATCCTATTTGACTTGTAATACCGCGGACAGGCTATCCGTCACGTTTGTGATCAAGTAACCTCTGCCAAACTCTAAATCAGGCCATTAAACACATATGTCCCATTTTTTTAAATACTATGAACTCTGTTAGAGGGATGATTAAGACCTACCATAGGACTGACTTTTAAATATTAAAAAGGAAGGTTGGGGCCTGCCAACAGGGTTTATTTTTGCCAGGTCAAAATTACAGTTTAAAACTGCATTACAGGGTGCAGTAGCAGGCTTGAGAAATGTTTTGAAAGGCTGCGTTAGTGGGTGGCAAAATGAGTGCTTCTGCCCACCAGTAGCATTTAATTTACTGGCCTTGAGTACATGTAGTACAATTTACTAGTAACTTACAGAAAATTAAATGTACCAGTCAGGTGTAGGCCAACTTTAATTTTCTTTAGGGATAGAGCTCATGCAGGTTTCCATTGATTAGCAGGGAAAAAGTGCACATATACATCATATCTGTTTTATTATTTCATATCAATTACATGAAGCCATACTAACATATATGCAATACATAGTTGTGCACACAATAAACACAAACATCTGGAGCAAGAGACAAAAACTATTGAAACATTTATAATAGCATATATTTGTGAAGTAATAGCATGCGTGGTGGTGGAGGGTAGAGGGAGGGAGAGAGGCCGTTCATCACGATGCGGGGATCGGGGGCACAAAACATTATGAAGGTATCCAAAGGCACAAGCCATGGCAAAGAGTGCTCCTAGGTTCCTCAGTGCAAAAGGGCTGGGAGCTCATAGTCTACTAGGGTTCCTCAGTGCAAAAAATGTCTGGGAGCCCAAATCTCGTGTATCCACCTTTCCAAAAAGGGAAAAGTGCACATAGTCCTTAAACCCAACAGAAACAGGATTAGCAAAGGGAGGCAGATGATGGCAAACATCTTGGGTGACCCTGCAGAAGGAGCCAGTTCTAACAGATTCCAAACCACATTACTCAACATGAAAGAATATAAAGAAGTCATCCAAGGAATCTATAATGGGCATGTGTTGAATAACATAAAATGAGAGGTAGTCTGGTGCTTAACACTAAGGTTAAAAGATCTGAAATGGGAGGGCCGATCGGAAACGCAGAGGGAGAAGGAACAGGTTACTACATTTAAGAACAAATACATTATTTGTTAGGTGGATTGCAAAAAGTATGGTCAGCCTCTCCAACAGCACTGAGCGTAAGCTCACAGAAACCATCTGGCGCGCCAAGGGAAAACTCACCAGCAGCACTAAAACAGGCCGTGTTCATAATTACCTTCATGATCACAGCTGGATGTAAAAAAGGAGCCTATGCAGTCAATGTCTAGCAAATTCGCAATAATTCTTCACAATAAACAAAAGTTTACAAATATAACCTTACACACTGGATTCAGCATCCCTAATGTATTTTTTAAAATGATATTCAATGAGATTCATCCTGCACTGGTACACCCTGTTCTCTGAGTTGCATTCACACAGGATTGGCAAACATCACAAAATGCAAGTAAGACCTATTGCATTAGTGTTTGTTTATTGTAGTCTATTTAACTTTATACAATGCTGCAGATTACCACAATCCAAACATAATACTCGTTCTTAGCTCCTCGTGCTGTTGGCACCATGATGAGTTCATCTACTTGGATGCACTGCAAATGCCCTTTTTGTGATAATCCTGCTATATTGTACTTATAGTATTGAAGGCGCCCTGGCCAATGACATCATATCTCTAAAATCCTGGCCCCACACCTTAGCCGGTGGGGATGTAGTGAAACCTGCAAGGTGGTAGGAAAGTGATCTTTCTCGTTCTTAGTTTGGGATCAATGTTTTTTTAAAGGTTAAAAGAATTTGCTAATTTAGATTACCCTCTTTTTTGTAGTATTTCTTCTGTGTTTATCTTGCTCAAGAATCCATTAGACTTCCTTCTGTACCTTTGTATGAGAGAAAGAATGTGCTAGTCCAGAAGGCAGAAGGTTCCATGTTTCTGAGGCACAGCCAGTGGAGGGTTGAGTTACAGTGTGTGATGTTTTTAAATCATGAGGATCCATGAAAAGATTTTCAAAACTTCCGAGGGAACGAGTACTGTTAATAGAAACATCACATTTCGTTGCAACCAAGCATAAAACATCACACTCTTTTAAGCAGAAATGCAATAATTCTGTTCACTCTAAGGGCCAATGAGATTATTTCATCCTATCACCAGAACACTTGTCAGGTGATAATTCTGCAACTTTCCCAGTGCAACAAAAGGAATACCCCAGACACCAGGGTTCAGGAACAGATGAAAGAGAAGGGTAGACCAGGATCCTTCTGCCTTGAGTGACTAGGGTATGCTCTATACATACAATACAGAAATGCAGCACACGCATAGAATTGAACAGAAGGCACACTGCTAAATATGGGCAACCATAGAAATGCAACATAAGTATAAAAGAACAGAAACAGGTGTACCCTGTAAGCAGCTATAGGAGTCCTCGAGTGGGAAATGCACTTTGTTAGATAACTGTGGAGGCAAACAGGAAAGGCAAGCTAGGATGGAGATGGAGAAAAAGGAGGAAAGACCTCTAAGTGTCTGTGCAGCTCTTGTCAAGGACAGAGTGGGGGAGAGCTGGAATACTATCTATGAAGGAGGGGCCGGTGCTCCATGGGGGACTTTTCTGGAAGCTTTCCAGGCAGCTTTGTGCAGGACGAAGTGGGATAGCTCAGTAGGTTTGAGATAGTGCAGGTGAGAATTGGAGCTAACTATGTTATCTATGAAGTACACATATATGGATACATTTGTTTTCCCAACAACACTATACTTAACACAAATAATCATCCTGTTTCACAATTCTGACACACTACAAAATGATTAATTGAAAATAAGGTCACTGGCATGGGATACACAAAATTCTACTTCTACTGACAACTTTGTGCCATGGTGACACACTTTGCAACTTTAAGATGTTGGAAAGTTTGTTACCTTCTCATAACATTGCCTGAGAGCAATATTATCAGCAAAATAGGACGTTATACGGTACTGTATGTTTCCCAGTGTGGTGCATTGGGTGCAATTTATGTCTGCTAAATTAGTAAGAATAGGCCTGGAGGGGTGTGCTTAGTAAGGTATTTGAAAGGACAATGTATGGGTGATGGGTGAATATTTGCTTCAGGCGCTCTCATTCAAAAAGCAATTGACATGATTTTTGGTCAAACGCTATAACCAGCATTATCGCCACGCTCTGCAATCAGGGAGGCTTCATTTGGGCTTTGCCGGCCACCTCATCTAGAGTCCTCCATCCTTGTGCACAGTCCTCTGAGCTTTGCGCAGACATTTTTCTCCTGGAGCACCTCCTGCCTCCAAGGTGGAAGTTGCTTTGGAGAACAAACAGTGAGAGAAGGTGCATCATGCCATGACGTTCATGCTGACATGTATGTCATTTATGTGGAAAGACCTGCAAGCAGGGGTCTGTTTCCTGAAATGACATACCTAATGTTTCCCCGGTGTGCTGAAATATTTCTCCCAGCCTGTGGGGAATATTCTGGGGACTGCTGTGATTGAAATGGCCATTGTGTTAGAGCAGATGCTCGAGGAAATGCCATTGGAGAGTCTCCCTAATTAGGCCCCAATCTCATCAGCATTGCTTCTGTGCAATGGTTTTCAAGACAGTGAGGCCAACTGCAGCTCTGCCATCAGGAAAACTGCCCTCACCCCACCCCTAAACCAGGCGGGCGAAAAGACAGGCAGGCAATAGCGTCATTTGCCAATGTTTGGAGACTGTCCTGTTACCCCCTTCTCTAAATGAGTGTCTTAGCAACTAGGCCACATTTATTCATTTACTTATTGGCATTTGTATAGTGCAACACACATTGTGAAGTATCTTGGCGCTAGCTGAAATCCCTATCTTCAACACTGCAAGGCTATGTAGTTAGTGGGTGAAGAGCAAGGTCTTCAGTTGTTTCCTAAAGATGAAAAGACATCTTTCTTCCTTAATTTTAGAGGAAGATAGCTCTACAACTTGGCTGCAGCCATCAAGAGTCGATCTTCTCAATTTCAGCGTTGTTAGAAATGGGGTCTCCAGTTGGCAGTGGTACGCACCCTGTCCAAGTAAGGACAATCACTCTAGTCGGGGTAAGTAAGGTACACGCCAAGAATAACCCATGCTCACCCCCTTGATTGCTTGGCAAGAGCAGTGAGGCTTATCCCCAGAGGTAAATACCAACTTTCAATAAATGGAATTTTCAGACTGGCATTTTAAAAACCAACTTCACTGATCAATTAATCTGGGGCTTATATAGCGCGCTACTCACCCATGAGGGTCTCAGGCGCTGGGGGAGGTGGGGTGGCCCCGGGTCAGTCAAAGAGCCAGGTCTTGAGGTCCTTCCTGAACGTGTGCAGGGTTGGGGAGCGTCTGATAACAGATGGGTTTTTAAATTGTGAGTGCAGGGACACCAAACTCAAAGTTTCTATCTGCTCCAGGTTGGCATATATGCTTGTAAGATGTTACAAGGCATTCCAATGCTAACCTATGAGAGGGATAGGCCTTGCCGTAGTGAAAACTAATTTCACAGATGTTCACTACTAGGACATGTAAAACCCATGTGGATATGTCCTACCTTTTAAATACACTGCACCCTGCCCATGGGGCTACCGAGGGCCTAACGTAGGGATGCCGTACATGTCATAAAAGGGGCATTTTGGGTCTGGCAAGTAGGTGGGTTTGCCAGGTCGACATGGCAGTTTAAAACTGCATGCACAGGCTCTGCGGTGGCAGGCCTGAACTACTCATGTGGATGGCACAATCCACGCTGCGGCCCACTAGTAGCATTTCAGTTATAAGCCCTGTGCACATGTTTACACTGTACTAGGGACCTACTAGTAAATCAAATACGCCAATCATGGAGAAACAAATGCCATTCTGTTCTAGATAGAAAGTACTCGCACTTTAAAACTGGTCAGCAGTGGTAAGGTGCCCGGAGTCCTAAAACCAGCAAAAAAGGATTTCAGCACACAGTCAAAAACAGGAGGTCAGAAGCAAAAAGACAGGGGAAACGATGCCAAAAGATGCCAGATCTAAAAGGTGCATTTAGTAAGACTGTATTGGCTGAGCACATCAACTCATACATGAACAAAGCAAGGGAGAAGCCATTGAAGGAAAATAAGAGCTTGCCCACAAGCGTGTACCATTTGTTCCCACTGCGCTTATTTGGTTATCTGTGCCTTGTGAGGGAGAGATGCATAATGATGGCTACCGTGTGACAAGCCCCATTCCTTTTCGCACAGGAGCAATGACACCTCGAGGCGGCTTCAGTTCAGAATTCTGCTTGTGCTCTGTCCTCCATACATCATGAAAGTATATTTTACACAAGGCTCTACTTAATCTTCTCTGCCGCCCCAGCTGCACCAAAGCTGAAATGTGCCACCTTCCCTGTGCCATCAATCAGGTGCAACATTAATGTGCCTTTATAAATGGCCCTATGACCATTGTACCAATCAGAACACCGAGCTCATGTATCTTCTTTTGAAGCCTGCGGCGAATCATCCGTCTAGACCCCCACCCCTACCACCTCCAACGAATCATCGCTTCGAAAACCAAACAAGTCACTTTACAACAACTCTCCTTGAAGTAAAGTATATATTTACCCAGTAGCACTATCTATCTGTCAATGTAGATGGTGCTGCTTTCTATAGAGATCACTGTTCTTTACAGAGGGAAATTGTAAATGAAAAGAGGAAGGAGCACTGAATGAGAACAGAATGTGAAGCATCCCTTGGTTACTCTACTGACTGTCAACAGAAGACTTAGTACTATCAGTGTCACATTTGTGGGTATATTTACAAAGGGATTGCGCCACCGGAACGTCACTTTTACTGACGTTTTGGTGACGCAATGCCCTACTCCATATTTACAAAGCGGCATTCAGTAAATATGGTACCTTTTCACACAGATATCTGCTTGAAAGTGGCATACAATGGGTGTTGCAGTGGGCGTTCCTCTACAGCACCGATTGCTTATTGGCACTTACAGGGATCTGTAAATACGAGGCAGCGCCAAAAACTAAGGCCATTCAAAAGCAGGCGTTAGATTGATGCAACAAAGAGAAATGCTTTAATTTCTCCTCGTTTTTGCTCTAAGATCAAAACGCCTTTAAAGATTGTTTATGTGCACGAATGTGTCCCTTCCTGCACATAAGCAATCAATCAGTGCAGGCACCCTTGCACTGTGGTGCAAGGGTGCCTGTGTTGTAGGCAATCATCCCTGCAATGCAGGCACATTTACACTATGGCTCAAGGGTGCCTGTGTTGTAGGCAATCATCCCTGCAATGCAGGCACATTTACACTATGGCTCGAGGGTGCCTGTGTTGTAGGCAATCATCCCTGCAATGCAGGCACATTCATACTATGGCTCAAGGGTGTCTGCGTTGTAGGCAATCATCCCTGCAATGCAGGCACATTTACACTATGGCTCAAGGGTGCCTGTGTTGTAGGCAATCATCCCTGCAATGCAGGCACATTCACACTATGGCTCGAGGGTGCCTGTGTTGTAGGCAATCATCCCTGCAATGCAGGCACATTTACACTATGGCTCAAGGGTGCCTGTGTTGTAGGCAATCATCCTTGCAATGCAGGCACATTTACACTATGGCTCAAGGGTGTCTGCGTTGTAGGCAATCATCCCTGCAATGCAGGCACATTTACACTATGGCTCAAGGGTGTCTGTGTTGTAGGCAATCATCCCTGCAATGCAGGCACATTTACACTATGGCTCAAGGGTGCCTGCGTTGTAGGCAATCATCCCTGCAATGTAGGCACATTTACACTATGGCTCAAGGGTGCCTGTGTTGTAGGCAATCATCCCTGCAATGCAGGCACATTTACACTATGGCTCAAGGGTGCCTGTGTTGTAGGCAATCATCCCTGCAATGCAGGCACATTTACACTATGGCTCAAGGGTGTCTGTGTTGTAGGCAATCATCCCTGCAATGCAGGCACATTTACACTATGGCTCAAGGGTGTCTGCGTTGTAGGCAATCATCCCTGCAATGCAGGCACATTTACACTATGCTCAAGGGTGCCTGCGTTGTAGGCAATCATCCCTGCAATGCAGGCACATTCACACTATGGCTCAAGGGTGCCTGTGTTGTAGGCAATCATCCCTGCAATGCAGGCACATTTACACTATGCTCAAGGGTGCCTGCGTTGTAGGCAATCATCCCTGCAATGCAGGCACATTCATACTATGGCTCAAGGGTGCCTGCGTTGTAGGCAATCATCCCTGTAATGCAGGCACATTTACACTATGGCTCAAGGGTGCCTGCGTTGTAGGCAATCATCCCTGCAATGCAGGCACATTCACACTATGGCTCAAGGGTGCCTGTGTTGTAGGCAATCATCCCTACAATGCAGGTACATTTACACTATGGCTCAAGGGTGTCTGTGTTGTAGGCAATCATCCCTGCAATGCAGGCACATTCACACTATGGCTCAAGGGTGTCTGTGTTGTAGGCAATCATCCCTCTGCAATGCAGGCACATTTACACTATGGCTCAAGGGTGTCTGCGTTGTAGGCAATTGTCCCTGCAATGCAGGCACATTTACACTATGGCTCAAGGGTGCCTGCGTTGTAGGCAATCATCCCTGTAATGCAGGCACATTTACACTATGGCTCAAGGGTGTCTGCGTTGTAGGCAATCATCCCTGCAATGCAGGCACATTCATACTATGGCTCAAGGGTGTCTGTGTTGTAGGCAATCATCCCTACAATGCAGGCACATTCACACTATGGCTCAAGGGTGTCTGCGTTGTAGGCAATCATCCCTGCAATGCAGGCACATTTACACTATGGCTCAAGGGTGTCTGTGTTGTAGGCAATCATCCCTCTGCAATGCAGGCACATTTACACTATGGCTCAAGGGTGTCTGCGTTGTAGGCAATCATCCCTGCAAAGCAGGCACATTTACACTATGGCTCAAGGGTGTCTGCGTTGTAGGCAATCATCCCTGCAATGCAGGCACATTTACACTATGGCTCAAGGGTGTCTGCGTTGTAGGCAATCATCCCTGCAATGCAGGCACATTCATACTATGGCTCAAGGGTGCCTGCGTTGTAGGCAATCATCCCTGCAATGCAGGCACATTTACACTATGGCTCAAGGGTGTCTGTGTTGTAGGCAATCATCCCTGCAATGCAGGCACATTTACACTATGGCTCAAGGGTGTCTGCGTTGTAGGCAATCATCCCTGCAATGCAGGCACATTCATACTATGGCTCAAGGGTGCCTGCGTTGTAGGCAATCATCCCTGCAATGCAGGCACATTTACACTATGGCTCAAGGGTGCCTGTGTTGTAGGCAATCATCCCTGCAATGCAGGCACATTCACACTATGGCTCAAGGGTGCCTGTGTTGTAGGCAATCATCCCTACAATGCAGGTACATTTACACTATGGCTCAAGGGTGTCTGTGTTGTAGGCAATCATCCCTGCAATGCAGGTACATTTACACTATGGCTCAAGGGTGCCTGTGTTGTAGGCAATCATCCCTGCAATGCAGGCACATTTACACTATGGCTCAAGGGTGTCTGCGTTGTAGGCAATCATCCCTGCAATGCAGGCACATTTACACTATGGCTCAAGGGTGTCTGTGTTGTAGGCAATCATCCCTGCAATGCAGGCACATTTACACTATGGCTCAAGGGTGTCTGCGTTGTAGGCAATCATCCCTGCAATGCAGGCACATTTACACTATGCTCAAGGGTGCCTGCGTTGTAGGCAATCATCCCTGCAATGCAGGCACATTCATACTATGGCTCAAGGGTGCCTGCGTTGTAGGCAATCATCCCTGTAATGCAGGCACATTTACACTATGGCTCAAGGGTGCCTGCGTTGTAGGCAATCATCCCTGCAATGCAGGCACATTCACACTATGGCTCAAGGGTGCCTGTGTTGTAGGCAATCATCCCTACAATGCAGGTACATTTACACTATGGCTCGAGGGTGCCTGTGTTGTAGGCAATCATCCCTGCAATGCAGGCACATTTACACTATGGCTCAAGGGTGTCTGTGTTGTAGGCAATCATCCCTCTGCAATGCAGGCACATTCACACTATGGCTCAAGGGTGTCTGCGTTGTAGGCAATCATCCCTGCAATGCAGGCACATTTACACTATGGCTCAAGGGTGTCTGCGTTGTAGGCAATCATCCCTACAATGCAGGTACATTTACACTATGGCTCGAGGGTGCCTGTGTTGTAGGCAATCATCCCTGCAATGCAGGCACATTTACACTATGGCTCAAGGGTGCCTGTGTTGTAGGCAATCATCCCTGCAATGCAGGCACATTTACACTATGGCTCAAGGGTGCCTGCGTTGTAGGCAATCATCCCTCTGCAATGCAGGCACATTCACACTATGGCTCAAGGGTGTCTGCGTTGTAGGCAATCATCCCTGCAATGCAGGCACATTTACACTATGGCTCAAGGGTGTCTGCGTTGTAGGCAATCATCCCTGCAATGCAGGCACATTTACACTATGGCTCAAGGGTGTCTGCGTTGTAGGCAATCATCCCTGCCATGCAGGCACATTCACACTATGGCTCAAGGGTGTCTGCGTTGTAGGCAATCATCCCTGCCATGCAGGCACATTTACACTATGGCTCAAGGGTGTCTGCGTTGTAGGCAATCATCCCTGCCATGCAGGCACATTCACACTATGGCTCAAGGGTGTCTGCGTTGTAGGCAATCATCCCTGCCATGCAGGCACATTCACACTATGGCTCAAGGGTGTCTGCGTTGTAGGCAATCATCCCTGCAATGCAGGCACATTCACACTATGGCTCAAGGGTGTCTGCGTTGTAGGCAATCATCCCTGCAATGCAGGCACATTTACACTATGGCTCAAGGGTGTCTGCGTTGTAGGCAATCATCCCTGCAATGCAGGCACATTTACACTATGGCTCAAGGGTGTCTGTGTTGGCACTAGGCAGCGTTTCTTAGTGCCAGTGCGAGGGAAATACACAGGGCTGCACCGTATTCTTGTAAATGACGCTGCACTGTAATATCGCTGCAGCGCCGCGCTGTGCCATTTCCTTGTACGTATACCCCTTAGAGAGCTGAAGGGGCCACCTAGCTGTTCATCCACAGTTTGCACATGATAGCTACTGCACTGAATAGGTGACACTTAAATTAGCTCCACCTCACCATCGCTACAAGATCTAGAGCTTGAGTCTTAAAAGAATAACACTTGCTGAGTGACACCATCTCATTGCGACATATTTACGACTTTTTGGAATTCACAAACCTTTCTAGAAGTAAACCTGGGGGTCTGTTCCAAGTTACAGGTGCTGAAGAATACTTCAGGTACATCTGCGTGCCTTTCTATTTTTGCCCTCGCGTAGGCATTTCTGCATGAATAGTTGCACAAGTTGAACAATGAAGTAAGCTAAAGGGCCCTTGTCTCTGTGTAATTGCAATCTATTTCTCTCCATGGAAGGATATTTTTTTCCTATGGAAAAATCCCACTCCCAACACTATCACTGATTTTAGGGGTGCTCCGTTCCCCCTCATACCTAGGAAAGGGATAATTTCTCTCTTTGGTAGGAGAACATCTTTCACCTTTCACTAGTTCCAGAGTGGGAATCTGTCGAAGAACATTTTGAGAATATCCACACATTTTCAAATTTAGCACTGAAACCTCTTCCCAAAAAGTCCAGCACTCCCCCCTTGAGAGGATTCACTCTCACACACGATTACACCATTGTCCGGTAAGATTGCACTTAGGTAAAAGGTTTTAGAAGTGCAAGTCACAATTAGTGAATACTTAGCACTTGTATATCAAGGCATTTATGCTATTCAGACTTATGCCTACAAATGGCTTTGAATTTCTGGCTCCACATTATTTTGTTTTCGATGTACAGGAGAGGCCTCATGTGTTCAGCTCCCTTGACTTGACCCATTCTCTCCTCCCTCATTCAGCAAACCAGGTGATTTTTTGAAAAACAATTTGTTTCAGTTAGAAAAAATAAATTTTTACTGTAGTGCTTCATGCTGCACTAATTTTCATTTCTAATTGCTGTATAGAACAGATGATGCTATTTCACAATTTAATAGTGCTCTATATACCAGCTTGGAAGGATGAATGGCTGAGTCTGCTTTGCCTTGGTTCAATGTCATCAAATACCTGTAGATGTAAGGAGAGAGGGGCAGATTTACAAGCTCTTTGCTCGTCCTTGTGCCACCATTGCGTCACTTTTTTTGACGCAACGGCGGCACAAACAATGCTGCCAATTTACAACGTGACACATCTAGGGAGATGCATCACGTTGTAAATCCCTGCATCGCATTATACCTGCGCCAAGTATAATTTATGCAGGTTAGGCATTCCCGCGCAGGAAAGCATGTAGAACTGACGCAGTGAAATTTACAACATTTCACTGCGTCACTCTACGCCTTCACTGCGTCAAAATCCCTAAGCCTGCTCAGATCAGGCGTAAGGAATGATGCGGGGCTTTTTGTATGGGACTCGCCTATCTGTTGTGGCACATTGCTGGAGTTGCGTCACTTTCATGAGCAACTCGAGCGGTGCGTCACTTGTGTTCCAACAGATGCGTCAGAATTTCTGATGTATCTGTTAATCTTTGCGCCATGGGACACTGTATTGCAAATACAGCGCATCCTTGGTGGCGCAAGGACATTTGGCACTGGCGCAAGGAAACTGATGACGCATCTATGCCGATGCATCAGTTCCTTGTAAATCTGCCCCAGTGGTTTACTCACCTGCCAGGCTTAGAGTTCCTTCAGAGAACGAACAGATGAATAAAGACCTGTATGTTGTTCACCACAGATTACCATTAGGGCTGTAACCACCCCAGGTTTTTTCATGCTACAAAACTGGGAAACTGAGACAGCGCCATGCAAATTGATCCCGGTTGGATCTCAGCTCTGTGGCTCCACCGTCAAAAGCACCTCGTCTCTTTGAGAACGTCAGAGAATCCAGGATTGGGCAGAATAAATGAATATTAAAGCACAGCAATGACTTCATTGGTTGGGAGGGGGACTTTGGAGCATAAATCTGGGATGTACTTCACAACCGACTGTTACAGTTATAGCAGAAAGTCCAAAAAAAGCTGTGTTCAATACTCATGTCCTTGTGATTAAATTAAAAGAATTATAAACATCTTAATTTCTGCTGGGTAGGCCAATTTGTAATCGAATTATGTGTGAAGAAAGCAAAAATGTGATTATTCTAGATTTCATAAGCAAGATCAACCCTCTTCAAAAAACATCAATGCACAGCAGGCTTCCTTTCAAAATATATATTTGTGTTTCATGCAAATAGACCATCAAGCAATAGGAAATATCATATAAAGCATCAGAAATGAATCAAGCTGTTAGCCGGATAAGGTAAAGATGAGCCCAGTCCATGGGGTTTGCTGCGGAAGTCTTTAGTGCGGAGGAACATTCTGTACGAATGGAGACGCGGACAAAGTGGCGGTAATAGGGACAACGGCCATTTCTGTGTATTTTTCTCCTGTGTAATTGGCTGAAGATGAATAAAATGGCCAGGAGTTTGTGCTGTGTGGGGCAACATCAGCTGCACTGAAAGAGCACTTCAGCTGCCCTCTAATGGAGGAGACAAGAAAATAACTGGCGGAGCAGAGATTTGCGTGGACGCAGCTATGGGAACCAGGCAAAGGATGCACAATTTATGATAGCAAATAACATGAAATAATGACAAGACTAAAGTACCTGCATAGGAAATTGGAACTTTAAGAGAAGCTAGATATTCGATTAATGAGGGGATAATTGAGGGAAAATAGACAATGCGGCCATTAATGGGACCGCCGAGCAGAGGATTTAGAGACCCAAAGGAAGGTCAGAAATGTGGTGTAATTATAAATATTTAAGGTTTAATGAATGAGCCAGTGAAAGAGATTTGTGGTAAAGCATAATGAACTGTAGCATCTCTGACCAGCTCCCTGCTGAGCAGAAAAGTCCCATATCAAAATAAAGGTATAAAGAAGGTGTTTAGTTGGTTTCTGTGTGAACCCAAATTTGTCTGGTGAGGGAACTGAGGTAGAGATCGACTGGGTTAGTTACCCAGACACATAGGGTTGTGGGAAGTGAGAAGCCAGGTATTCTGCTTCCGGCACTCACAACGTAGCCGATAGAGTTGACCTTTTCTTATTTTTGCTATTTTTATGTCTTGCACATGGCCTAGAGTAAAGGTGAATCAATACAATTGGACAACCTCAAATCAATGCAATGGTCCATTACATTTTGCACATTTCACAGCCCGCTTTCCTCACTGAAATATAGGCACTCACTTGTTTTCTCATACAAAGGTACAGAAGCAACTTTATTGGATGGTTGAGCACAATAAGCATAGAAGAAATACTACAATAAAGAAGGTAATCTAGACTAACAAAAACTTTTAACTGTATGAAAAACATGAATCCCATTCTAACAGTGACCATTTCGCTACTACTGCATAGTATTCACTACATCCTCACGGCTGAGTGTAAGACCAGGACGTTGGAGCTGTGATGTTATCAGCCTGGATGCATTTAAAGCTATAAGCACAATGTAGCAGTATTGTCACAACAAGGACATGGTTAGGGCATACAAATAGATCAAGTCGTCATTGTCTCATCTGCACATAAACCATATTTATGTTTGGATTGTGGTAATGTGCAGCATTGTATAAAGTTAGATCTTTAATCGGGGTAGTACTTAGTTTATTGCAAAGAAATAATGTGAGATTTGAGCTAGACACTGGCTGTATGGGTTCCTTTTTGATATCCGGTTGTGGTCATCAATGTTATGTGGAAGACCTGTACTAGAAGTGCTGGCGAGTTTTCCCTGGCGCCCCAGATTGTTTCTGTGAGGTTCTGCTGAGTGCTGTTGGGGCAGCTCCACTGACTTGGTGCCCTCCAACCAATGACTAAGTCACCCACTCTGAAATAGAGTAACTTTTTCCTTCTCCTTCTGCCATTAAGATACATCCTCCCATTTCAGATCCTTTAGCCCTAGTGTTACACATCAGATTGGCTCTTACTATGAATTAGATATCACCAGGTCCAGATATATTCCTTGGATGGCTTTGTGATTTTGATTGAGGTTGAGAACTCTGGTTTGGTAGCCTCTCCCTCTTTTTGGGGTAGCTGTAACAATGCAATGATCTGCATTGCCATGGGGTTGTGAGGCCTTGGTGGAAACTTAACAATATATTTTTACTCAAGAAGTCCAAATGATTTAGGTGCTACTGTCAAGGCAAATTTAAGGATGAGTTGCAGCGAATTCTGTGATCTGACTGGAATGCTCTGCAGGAGTTTGAATGTATGTGAGCTAGGGTCGTATGGAAACCCCCACTTAAGCAGCCGCAGCTGCAGCTGTGGCTGCCCCTGGATCTGATGGGCCAACAGGCTGGATTACAGTGAAGGTTCAATCATTTAATGACCCTCGGCTGTCTGCTATGTACGAAGAAGCTCACACACATAATTTCAACAGAAGGCCTTGACAAAGCTAAGAGGTAGGTGTCGAGCATTGGCAACGGAGCTACAGTCACACACACAGAGAAAGAGAAATGTGGGAACCTGGGAAGAAAGGAAGAGCGAGGGAAAGAAAACAAAACAAGCATTTGCAATGGAACAGGTCTTGCATTTGCTGGAATTACAGCCATTTGGGTTGTAAATATAAAAGCTGGCAGTGTGCTGAAATAAAATGTGTCGCGCCTGTACAGATAAAAGTTATACGAATGGTGGACCGTGAAGCAGGCGCCATGCTAAAAAATAAAATCCTAAAAGCGGGCACCGTGCTAAAATTTTAAGTGTGGTGCCCATGTAGTTAATGTGAGAGTGGGCACCGTGCTGAAAGATAAAGTGCGGTGTCCGTGAGCGGTACGAGGATGAGGAGCAGACAGTGAAGCAGAGAAGCAAAAAGCAGGCAACTTGCTGCAACATAAAGCCCGGTGCCCGTGTTATTAATATGAAAGTGGGCATTGTGCTGAAACCTAAAGCGTGGTGCCCGGGGAGTGGGACGGCGAGAATGGGCTGTGTGTGACCTGGGAGAGTTTAAATAAGCTGGAGCTGCATGGGTGCTATTGTTTTGAAAGTGTGTTGATTGATGTGCGGAGCCACGCATAGCAAAAAAAATGCGTAGCCACCATTCTTGAACAAGAAGTGTGGTTTAAACTGCAGTGCTTTCAAAAATATATATTATGGTGTGAGCAGCGTTAATGGCGTGGCTTCGATTGTTGAAGTAAGATAAAGAACGGCTGCGGTGCTTAAAAAAACAAGCGGTTGCAGGTTGCAGGAGAGCATGTTATGTGTGAAATAGGGGAAAGTCATTTAAAAAAATAGTTCTCACTGACTATAAATAAAACATACCGAGTAAAAACGCATGTTACAGGGGCAGTCCTTATGGGAACTTACAAAAAGAGGGACTACTAAGCCTATTCAAGAATCAAAAGCCACCATTTACAAAGGACAGTAGGCGGAGCCAATTGAAAAGATGGGTGGAAAGTGGACGGAGCTTCAAGTCCATATCTGAATAAAGCATGTCTCAAAGAGACAGCGCAAGCTTTGCCTAGGAGAGACCTAGAAAAATATGCAGGTGAGAAAAGAAAATGGGGATGAAAGAAAAATGGAAGGCGAAAAAGAGGAGATAAAAGTAAGGAATCCCCCTTTGACTAGGCCAGCTTCAGCACACTGGGAGTGACACATTTTATTTTCTGGGTATTTCCTTGATGTAAGCTCTGAATGTTTCCAGAGCATTAGATCCTTCTCAAAGAGCTGGTAGCATGGAGTTCATGGGATGCCCTGTCAAGCTCGGCATGGGTGGTAAAGAGCAAGGATGATCTCCCATCAGGAGGATTCCTGAGAGAAGTGTGGGCTGTTCCTGGTGGATGAACTTCATCTTTGGGAACAGGAGAGGCAGGCAGGCTTGCACTGGTACATGTCGGAGCCACCAGCAAATTACCCATAGCAAGCCCAAAGGGACCTTTCAGACTTCATAAGACTTGTTTGAACAACGCATCGCTGGTTTCTGCAGGCTGTTAGTGGCTGCTGAGCTGCGAGTCTCCCCATAAGTTTATAAACCCAGGCAGGATGGGAAAAGCCAACACTATCTATGGGATATGACCTACTCAGAACTGTGGCTCACAAACACAAGCTCTACACCCAATGAGGGAGTCTTCCAGAGACACTTTGGTACCACAGTCAGGCTGGTATAGCAAGTTTACTGTGCCTATTCACCATGTGGTTTGCTTCACAGTCTATCTGCCAAGAAAATAATTCAGAACAAGTTGTTTTCTTTTGTCCATAAAGCTGTTCATAGGTTGTGCTCAAGTTTTCTGTCCAGCATTGTTGTCCTCCACATACTGGTGAGATCTCTTGGATCTGTGGCACTCCATTTTCCAAAAATTGTCTGCTACCAACATTGGCCAGAACCTTTTGTGTATTGAGCCCAAAACTTTGAAATGAACTCCAACTTCAGCTGCATCAAATCATTGTTTATGTTCAGTGTCAGTTTCACTGGGATCTGTTATTAATTACATAAATAAAAAAAATGCATAACTAACCATATTGACAGACAGTAACATATAGTTATAATACATATTAAAATGAAGTGTACTAACTCTGTGTCTCCCGATCACCATTGCATCCTTTTCCCTTCCCTGATTTATCTATCCTTTTACTCCTTCGTTTTTTTAGACTCCCATCTCCTTCCAAGTTTCCATGGAAAGTCCAGCTCTGCTTTTGTTTCAGTAACCCAAGATATTTATTTCACTTCGGCTCATGTGGACCAGCATCTCAGGACCTTTCCCTCACTGGCTCAGGTCCTTTTCCTGTAAGTAAGCATCAATCCAGACACACAGCAGGGAATCTGAAAATAACATAGCAATGAGAGCTTGCTCAGAACTGCAGTGGGCTCCCAACCTTAGCTTCTGCGGTTGGTGTGAAAGTGTTTTATCGCAGGGATTTATCTGCCTATGAAGCATGATAAAATACGATGTAGCTTAAAAACAGAGCATTGGTTCAAACACAGATTGCAGAGCCGGCTTCACTTTTATACTCTAGACTTCGACAGCCGTAGGGCACTGGGGACATTATTTAATAACACTAAAAGTTTCTGCAAAGTTTTAGAGTGACTTTATTAAATGTCAGATTCAAAAAGTGCTTTTTTGAAAGTCAAATGTTTGCTCAGCTAGAACTTCTCTTATATTTGGAGCAAATGTTTGACTTTGTAAGATTCACCAAGGACCCCAGAAGTACTCTAGTTACTCCACCCCAGTACTTGTGATCTTTCTCCTAACGGAAAATTCTGCATGTGTGAACTTGACACGGATGTGCGTGTGCACATTTAGGGCTAGAACACTAACATTTTGAGCCGTGGCTGCAACACTTTTTTGTTGCAGCCACAACTCAAAATGTAGTTCAGGATTTACTACGGGATGCAAATCAAGCATGGGATTTTACCCCAAAAATAACAATGCATCACATGCGTTGCATTACCCTGTGACCGCGAGCCATTACATGGGTGGAGCTTGTGGGGTTTCCTTGCATCCACCCATGTATTTTAACTCAAACCCATATTTGCTAAACTCTCTAAACCTGGCTTTGTGCCAACCTTGAGCACCTTCCCGAGGCTGGAGGAACAAGGAGAAATATGTATATTTCTCCTGGTTGTGTCCTCTTTGTATGTGTGCGGCATTCTGCAGTACACATTCTATGCTAAATACGCCACTAGGGACAGTTTTTGTGTAGGGTGGTATCCCTTCCTATACTTAAACTATCTCGACCACAACATGGGCACCCTTCTGCCATGGCTAGTGTACTTGCATTGGCGTTAGGCTGCCATAAGTGAGGAGATGCTTAGTAAATATGGCACAGTTCTGCTCTCTCATTTTCATGCACATTTACATGCAATACCAAGGGGCAAAACTGCTAGCAAGCAGGCATTAATATGCAAAAACAAAAATATATCCAAGTGACCAACATTATGCTTATGATCAGTGGTGCAGCTCACATCCAACACAGAAAAGGAAATATAGGCTTAGAATTACAGTAAACTGAAGACAACAGTTGAAACACAACAATTAAACAAATAAAAGGGATGAGAAAAAATGGTAAAGTCTGGCCAGCTGTGGCACTGAAGGGCACTTGTTTTGGAGGATGTGCACATGTGATGAAGGGCAAATGATGTCACTGAGAGTGCAAGACAGCTAATGCATAAAGTGGTCTGACCCACTGTCCCATGCTGTATGCTGCGGTGTATGCTGTGGTGTATGCTGCGGTGTATGCTGTGGTGTATGCTGTGGTGTATGCTGCGGTGTCTGAAAGCAAAGTGTAAATGACAACTGAACCAAACAATGGAGAATGAGAGATTAATAGAGGGCCCTCTGTGTGTATATATGTATTTATTTCAGAATGTGTTTGCTTACATGAGGCTGGGGAGACAAATAAAGCTTCCTCTAGGCCAAACCTTAAAGAACCTAGTCCTGATTTACAACGTTTTAATGGAGAGAAGAATAACCCTTAAGGCAATGAGTAACTAATAAGACTGATGTACAAAATGGAATCAGTGTGATAGAAAATCAATGCACAGCGGCCAAGGTCGAGTCTGCCCAAGCCCCACTTTGTAAACTCCAGGAGGAGCAGTCAGCAAGAGATGTGCGTGAAAACCAATGTCGCAGCTTTCAATCGCAGTCGCTTCTCTAAGCATTTCTTCCTTCCCAGATCGACAGGAGTATCATCAGGTTGGCTAATAGTAAGATATGTTTCCAGAGTGCTTAAGATTTGGGTAGTAAAGCACTTTATGAAAACAAGAAAGAATAGCAATTTGAATACACTGGATTGTGGAAGGAGACCACAGAAGCTCTACCATGGCCAGGGACTGCAAAACAGCTCAAATCCTCCAACGTATTCTCGACCTGCCCAAGGTAAGGGACTCCTGGGAATAAATGACAAGGAAATCAATAGATAGATCCCCACTGTCTTCAATATTGGGGGGTTAAATGTAAAACCAGCCTGATTTCTTGTGTTATTAGTGTTTGTAGCCTGTTATTAAAAGGTAAAGGGTAATGCACAGCAGCAGGCCCAAGCACACACTCTACCAAAAATACAGAATGCTAGGACTAAGAGATTAGCAATGGAGGGATAATCATAGGATAGCAATATGATGCTGGAGGGAAGGGAAAGACATAGTATTGGATGGGGCAGATATCGCCGGGCAAACAACAAGGAGGTGAAGAGGCTACTGCCCTCAGTTGTGGGTGCTGTATACGTCTTTAGAGAGGTCCAGTCATCGACTTGATCGAATGGGGGACTGTACCCCTCCTTGTGGCTTGTGAAGCAAGAGAGGAGGATAGGCCATTACCCTAATCTGGACATCACAAGATGTACCAAAGAATCTGAAGCCACTACCTCCACGCTCAGGGCTGCTTCTGAGCTTGTATCCTAATTCCTCTTTATTGCCAACTCTAAAGGTGGAATGTATTCGTTCAGCTGCCTCTAGTGGATGACATCTGTACTGCAACTACTCTTCACGTGCACCATTACTGAAAGACTTCCTCTCCAAATCATGTAGTTCCAAAAATAAATTGGGAATTCATTCTTTAAGAAGGAACTTAAAGCATGCATTCACCCAGGGAACAACAGGTAGCCGCAGAGCATACTTTAAAAAGAGTATTTCACAATACAAGTAGGACAGCTCCCATTTTTAAATTAACTACAAAAGTCAGTGTAGCTAGGACAGGGCATGTCGTATGCCATACTCCCCTTTCTTTTGAAGAGGTAATAAGCACTACGTCTTCTGCCCACTGTCATCGCCTCTCCTGGTACCTAACACAAAGCGGATGCACTTTGGGCTGGCGAATGGAGTTCTAGAAGGTCGCATTCAAGAAATTTGGGAAGGCATTTTACCCGCAGCTCATCATGTGTCATTTTATTTCCAAAGTGAACTTTCTTTGCGCATTGTCCTCGCACCTGCATCTATGTCAGCGCTCTACCATGGGGAGTATTTTGTGGGCATCGACACCATGTTGTATACAACACGCAGGTCACATGATGTGCCAGTTACATTAAAGTGTTGCTTGGTTGGCATATGTCATGACAGCACAGTGTTGTAATGGTTGCTTGAAGCTGAAGTTGTGGTTGGGCAGCTATTAAAAGAGCCGTATTTGGAAACAAAATGTAAGATATTTAATTTTTGTAACTTGTTTTTAATTACTTTTTTTTTTTCATTTTCAAAAAACCTTTATTGAAAACTTGCACAGTACATCAGTGTAATGTTAACCATCAATCAAATGCAGTGATGGTGCGCCTGTATCTTACACTTTCCCACACAAATTTGTTATATAGTATCAAAATCCCCCCCCAATTAACTACCGTTTTCAAAAATCCCACCCAGCTTTGTGTAGGACGGCATATTATTATATTATACAAATAGCACCACACTTCTCCGTATACAGGGTCATAAGGGTACACAATATGGAGATATCACTAACAAAAAGGCAATAGGGCATTCTGCGGCAGTGGTGGGTAAACAAGGTCCCACACGCCCCCCAATCCAGTGTCTTTACTCATTTGCCACTCTCTCACTGCTGTACGATAGTGCATCGGATTCTTCCTGTGAGGACCGTGATCGTGTTCTAGGTCTTTCTTCCTTGCCGGTTCCCTGTCCTTCCCCCTCCCGGTCCTCCTCTTGGTCTGCCCCTTGTGTGAGAAGATAGGCGGTCAGTGGTCCCCAGATATCTTTCGGGCACGATTTTATGGGTAAGAGTTCAGCGTAGTACTGCATGTGGTCCTGCCAAGTGGACAAAGTATGTATCCATTCCTTGAACTTGGGAGCACGGCCCGTCCCTATCTGCATGCTACCTGATGTTTCGCTAGGAACAAACCCATTGCCAAGTATTTTTTGTGTACTGTGTTAATCCTGGGTTAGCCCTAGGAGAGCCGTGAGCGGGTTCGGTAATATCTGAACACCTATCATAGTGGACATTCCGTCGAATGCCTGCGTCCAGTAGTCTGCCACCTGGGGGCAACACCACACCAAATGTAGGAAATCTGCTCCTTCCCTCCCACACCTTGCACAATAGTCATTTTCTCGCAGGAGGAGTTTGTGTAGCTTAATCGGGGTATGGTATATTCGGTGTAGAAATTTAAAATGGATGAGACGTAGCCTACTATTGGCTGTGACCGCCTCCGTCTGCATGCAACTGAGTTCCTATTGCTCATCCGTCAGTGGCACATCTAGGTCTTTATTCCATTCCTGTCTGGCCCGTAGATTCTGGGAAGGTGGCGCATTTTGTACATGTTTATACAATAGTGACGTGACATGTCGGGGGCATCCGCTTGTAGTAGGGCAGGTAGAGGTGCGAGTATATCTGGTTCTTCGGGAAATGGAGGGGTTGCTGCTTTTACACTTTGTCTGAGTCGGATATACAGGAATGTGTCCATAGTTGTGGGTGCGTGCGCGCCGAAGAATTGTTCCTTGGAGCGAAATTGTCCCCCGATATAAAGATCCCCCCAGGTGTTGCAGTGCAGTCCGTCAAGCATTCTGCGACATATCCCCTCATATGTAACCTGCAATAAGGGATTACGTAGTAGGGTCATCCTAGGGGAGTACATCATGGGGGCCTCTAACCTGCGAACAATCCACCATCATGCAGCGATAGTACAGTCCACAGTGGACGGGTCGTATTCCCGTTCCTTCACTGTAGTGAATAGGTAACCTTCTGGAGGCGTCGGGGACATATAGCCATCCTCCACCACCAGATGAGGCATGAAGGGAGGTGGGTGGAACCAATAAACTGCAAAATGTGCCTGCGCACAATAGTAGTAGTACTAAAAGTTGGGAACGTCATATCCCCCCGGTGGTACGGCAGCATCAATGTAGCGAGATTGAGCCGTGCCTGTTTCCCACCCCATATGAGTCTTGTGAGTTGTGTCTTAAGTGTGTTGAAGAAAAATCTCCCGGGATGATACGGTATGTTGATAAAGAGGTACAGGAATTGTGGCAATAGAATCATCTTAACAAGGGATATCCTCCGTGCCATTGAAAGTGGTAGCAGTATCCACTTGGTGATATTGTCTGTTATCCTGTCAATAGCCGCGCCGTAATTCACGCGGATCAGTGTGTCCTTATCCCTGGTAATGTGTATACCCAAGTATTTTAATTCGTAATTCTCCCAAATCAGGGGGTAATCCAATTGGTGTTGTAGGGTTTTGTTCGTGAGGGGAAAAACTGCGGACTTAGCCTAATTTATTTGTATACCAGAGATGGCTCAGAATTTGGTTATCTCCCGTAACACAGAAATAAGGTTCTCTTGGGGCTTTTTGATATACAGAGTCATATCGTCCGCATAAATGGAGATAAGCAATTGTCTAGCGGCATAAATCAGTGCCCTCTCATTGTGATGTTGCCGTTGCTTTGCTGCCAGAGGCTCAGTTGCCAAAGCGAATAAAATTGGGGATAGTGGCCATCCCTGTCTCATGCCCCTGAATATGGTAAAGTTGGAGGACCTGGCAACATTCAGCAGTACTGTAGCTATCGGTTGTGTATATAGCAGTTGTACCCAGTTTAAGAAGGTAAAGGGCATCCCCGTAGAACCCAGAGTTCCCAACAGGTAATCCCACTCCACTGAATCAAACGCCTTGGTGGCGTCGAGGAAGACCGCCACCACCGAGCAATTGGGGTCTATGTCTTGTAGTACTGCTACAAGTGTTCTGAGATTGTGAGATGTGGCTCGGTTTGGGATAAACCCCGCCTGGTCCGGCAACACCTGTTGTTCAATCAGTAGACTGAGTCGGATTGTCAAGACCTTTGCTAGAATTTTAGTATCACAATTCAGCAAGGAGAGGGGTCGATACGACTCACATTATAGTGGGGATTTGCCGGGTTTTAATAATGAGGTTATTTGAGCCTCCCGCATAGTTCTCGGTAGGCATCCCTCCTCTAGCACCGCATAAAACACCTCTTTCAGGATGGGAGCTAAGAGTGGTGCATAGGTTTTATAGAATTCTATTGGCAGACCGTCAGATCCTGGGGCTCGCCCTGATTTCATGTGCATTATTGCTTCAGTAATTTCGTCCACCTCCAAGTCCAAATTCAAGAATTTTCTTTGATTATCCCCCAACCAGGCCAATACTGTGTCTTCAAAATATTGTGGCAAATCAAGCGGGGTGCCTCTTTGGGAAGAATAGAGTGTATTATAGTAGTCCGTGAACGTGTTCAGATGATCTGAGAGGTTTCTATGTGTAGTGCCCTGTGCATCTTGTATCTCCGTTATGTAGTTAGAGAACTTGGAGGCATATCAACAAGGGCTTTATCTCTGCTTTTTTGGCTTTAAAAGTCAAAAAAGCAGAGATAAAACTAGCGCCCTATCAACAACAGGGTGCTAACACGCAAATTTGCATGTTAGCACCCTTTTACTCCACGCTTCCCCTTGCATCTCTAATGAGATGCAAAGGGGGCGTTCCAGAGTAAAATAATAGGAGAAATGTCGCTAAGCGACATTTCTCCTATTATCAAGAATGTCGCTAACCCTGTTAGAGACAAAAAAAGCAGCGCTAACCGCGGTTAACGCTGCTTTTTTACGTCTGCTAATTTTCAGACTTAGCCATGATATCCTATGGTAGGAGGATATCATGGCTAAGTTTGCCTGTCCCTATCAACAAGGTAACGTGTGATTATCGCTGGGTTTCCAGCGATAATCTCACGCTAGCCTGTTAGCGTGTAGATTTTTATCGCTATTGAGATAAGCGTTGCTAATAGCACGCTATCTCAGCGATAAAAATTCACGCTAGCCGGCGATCATTATCCTCACGCTAAGAGCGCTGAGCGATAATTATCGCCGGTTGTTGTTGATATGCCCCTTGGGTGGTCTAATCATGTTTGCTCATACCTTCCCAGGGCGGTCTCCCTCACCGTAAACCCTTGCCATATATGGTTTCCCTCGAAAATTGCATTCCCTGTCCGCAGTCTCCTCATATTCTGTTAGTTTTTCCTGTATTTTGGCCCTGATTACACTATCGTTAGTGCTTGAGTTAAGATCACTTTCCAGTGCCTTAATTTCCCCTTCCAGTCTGTGTAAGTCTCCACGTAGAGTTTTGAGTATACCCCCACCCTTGGAAATGCACCACCCCCTAGCTGTGACCTTAAATGCCTCCCAAACAGTTGTGAGGCTGGAGAAAGACTTCACATTCCGCTCGAAGAATTCCTGAATTTCTTGTTCTATTTCCGTTCTAAAAACAGTATCTTGAAGGTGCAGGGGGTTGAGGCGCCAGTTATTGTATGGGGTTTGGTTTATCGGGTCATGTAACTCCATTATCACGGGGGAGTGGTCCGAATATGTGCGGGCTAGATGAGTTACGTGTACCAGCCAATGTGCCATCCCTACTGATATGATCAGGTAGTCTAGTCGAGCCCATGTCGAGTGGACCGCAGAGTGGTGCTTGCCCTCCCGCTGTCTTGTGTGTTTATACCTCCATGTGTTGAGTAAATTGTTGGTGTTTATTATGTCTTTTAGCGTTCTTTGCGTTGTTGTGAAGTGCATTGGGGAAACTCGAGACCTATCCATCTGGGGCTGCACCACCGTATTAAAATCTCCCCCCAAATAACGTAAGTAGTACCTATCGTTTGGATTTTGCTCCTTAGTAGGAGAAGAGCATTTGGGTCGTCGGTGTTGGGACGTAATAGTTTGCAAATGTCACGTCATATGAATGAAGCCTCCCCCAGACTAGACAGAACCTCCCGTTAGTATCAATGTCTGACCCGCTGGGCACAAACTTCACTCCTCTCTTGATTAGGATGGCCACTCCCCGAGAGTACCCGGAGTACGATGCAAAATAGCGATATGAGGCCCATTTCGCAGCGAACTGAGGTATAGTCTAGGAATTCAAGTGTGTTTCTTGCAGTAGTGCGACCGCAATGTGATGCCTATCTAAGTAGCCAAGTATCTGCCTCTTTTTCCTAGGGTTATTCAGACCCCGTATATTCCATGATATCACTTTTAGGTTGTTTATATCACGTGTGTTGTCCACCATTCCTTCTCCTGTTGTGAATGTAACTGAACCATATACCGTTACTGCTAGCTAACTGGGTAGATAATATTTCGCCAAAATTAGAACATCCTCCCCCTCCCCCTCCCACTCCGGCTTCCCCAACTCACCAGGCATGTGTACCCTCCCTACCAATAAGAAACTTCAGTCAAACAATTACTTTACCTCCTTATAGGAGATTTGGGGGTTCGCCCTCGTGAAAAAGTCACTAGGGGCTCACGACTTGCCCGCTCTCCTCCACTATTGCACCCACCTGCTACTCCGCTGCAAGGGCGGGTAGCCATAGCGGGATGGAGGCGAGTGTCCGGGCGGAACAGATTACAATGCTTTAATAACTTCAATACTTCACCAATTGAGAACAGTTCTTCGGAGTCAGATCGCCAACGATGACCACGTGTTCATCAGTAAAAGTTGTGCACTTCAACCTGGGTTTGATAGGGGAGACTGGGACCTGGAGTGTCCGTGTGTCCCAATTTCGTTTGAGGTAGTCCTCCGCTTGTTGTGGGTTTTGAAAGTAATGCTGTCTCCCCTAGTGCGTTATTTTCGCCTTTCGTCTTGCACTGTTTGTTTAAAGTCTGGAAAGAACGCCAATGTGGTGTTTTCATAGTGGACCTGTTTCTTCTCATGAGCAAGGCGCAAGACCGTATCCCTGTCTCTGTAGTTTAAGAAGCGCGCTATCACAGGACGTGGCTGTGCTCCAGGGGGTGGGCGAGCAGCTAGGGATCTGTGCGCCCTCTCCACCGTGAGATGTGCAGAGAAGGGGTCTCTTCCAAACAGATCCACGACTAGTTTCTCAATGAAGTCTTCCATGCGGCCCATATTGGTCGATTCCATGTTTAGGATACCCACATTGTTCCTCCTGAAACGGGCTTCTAAGTCCTCATTCTTATCTGCAATTAGTTTTAGCAGTTTATCTATCTGCGAAACATGGTCTCTGTTTGCCGTGGCGCCATCCTCCAGTTCAGATACCCTAGTTTCTGCGTCTTTAATTCGTTGTTCATGTTGGTCTAGTTTATGAACTACTGAGTCTATCTGCATGTTCATTGTGTCTATTTTCGCGGCTATGGATGTAAGGCTCTGTTTCATGCCGATTAGTAGCGTTTTCCAGTCCTCCTCCTGATTGTCCGTGGTATCCGAGTCTGTGTGATCCGCTGAGTTAGACCTGGGTGTTTTGCGCATTTCAAATGGTAGTTTAGTCTGCTTGGTATCAGTGCGCCCCATGGTGATTCCTGGTGAGCCACCTGTAAGCGTAGGGCAGGTATGCACAGCGTTCTGTCGATTTCCAATTGTCGATCTGTGCCCTGAGGCTGTCTTAACCGGCACTTTCTGCACAGAGGTCTCAGTGTGTGCGCTCGTCAGGGTAGTGCATGTATATGATGCGTGTGACTCACTGTCCCCGCCGTCCACCACAGTTGGACTGTTGAGCTGTCTGATCCTTTGCTACTTCAGGTTTCGGTCTGTCCGTCTCCATTTGCACCGTTGAGTACAATGGTGTTATGCTCGCTCTGTGTGCGTAACAATGGCAATATAGGGCAGTTCACCCCAATGGAAGAAGTCCGTCTTGCTGGGATCACCTGCTAAATACACTTAAGCCTTACCGGGTATCCAGGCTCCCCAGAAGATAACTGGCATTCGCTATATGAACCTGTTGCTGCCGGGAGTGCCGCGTTATTGTCTGCAGCTGTCGGTCGGCAATATCAGAGGAAGTCTGCGTTCCACTCCGCAAAGCTTAAAATGGCCGCTTGTCGGCGCTCGCTTCGCGCGTTCTCAAGATTGCGGATTTCTGTTAAGCTCTTTATTGGGGTTGCAGGCATGAGAGTCTATTCAGGGGCCGAGTCGCACAGAGTTATAGTTATTTCAATTTGCCAGACAGTGCCTGTAATTACGTGATCCCTCGCAGTCCTATGCTGCGTCCATCAGCTAAGATGGCGGCTGACCCTCTCGGCAACGTCGGTAATAACAGTTCAGGGGACAGCGCATCCGAGCTTTGGTGAGTGCTTCTAATTCGGCCCCCCAATCCCTGCAGTAGCAAGGGGGATTCTTAGTGGGTGCCTTCGTTGCTATCTGGTCAGCTCCCACGTCAGCGCTCAGCTAACAGTTTGCCCGCTCAACTATTTAGTGCGCTGTTACGGCTCGGCGTTGTCCCGGTAGAGCTCTCTTTGGATCGGGTGTTATCTGGCGTGGTCTCCTTAGTTCTTATCCACTTCGCAGGCGCTCACCTCGGGAGATTGCAGCAATGTGGCAGCAGCTGTGCAGCATGGCGAGTCTCCGCCTCTCCTCCGCCTGCAGGTCCAACGCGAACGCGGACTTTCCTAATTGCCGCAGCTGCCTTCCTGCACCAGCCTGAGTAGTAGCCATCCGCATGAAGTTTCACCGGCCTCTTGTTTCGCAGCAATCTGCTCCCTCCATCAAGAGATTACACCGCTGGGGTCAGTGGTGGTTCCGGTCTTCTGTGGTGTGCATAGATGACCTTATGTAGAGCCTAGGATGGGATTGAAGGATGTTTTTCCGCTCGGCTGGGCAGGACCCTCACTTGTGTGCGGCCATCTTGGTCGCGCGCCACTTAGCGCCCCCCCTGCTTTTAATGTCTGTTAGCAGATTCTAGTCTGAATACTATATGGCAACTTCCTAGGGTGCCAGTTTTTGTTAAAACCAGATTGGACGTATTTGTGCGCATGGAAGGCTTTATGGCATTGACATTATTTTTACGTGCTTAATGAGAGTCTATGGCATCTTGGGAAGATTGTAGAGATGGATTTGAGGTATATGTTCAAGCTTTGGGCAGGGAAATTCTCACTGCAGCTAGAAAGTTGGCCATGCTCAAGCACTGTCTCTGAGCTGAGGGTAGTCGATCTTAAAATATTTGTACCTCTTGGAATGAGGAGGAAGGGGATATTTACACTGATGAATATGACACAGCATTGCAACAACTTAATTTGAATTTTAGGAAAACGAAAAGTTAGGTGGAATAATTGAAATTTCTGAAAAGGACCCAAGTTCCTGTTGAATCAGTAGAGAGCTACTTTGCTGGGGTGAGACTGTTGTTGGACTTTCTAAGAATAGTGACAGAGCTTCTTTGACTTGCTAAAAATGTGGTTTGAAGTGCCATTTGGCAACGGATTACTCATGTCCTGCTGTTGGCCAAACTTGCAGAAAGGTGTGTGGATGAGGGGGAGAGTCATGATGCTATTTTGCAAATACAACATGTGAGAAACATCAATGAGGATAATCGGTTTTGCATCATCAAGATCAATGAACTAAGTGCAAAAGTGATGGCTGATTCAGGTGCCCAGTAAATGCTTGGTGGGGAGAAATATTTAAGTAAATTACCTGATCATGTTCTCAGACCTCCTGATGTCTTATTGGTGGCTTATGGCAAGAAACCTATTGCTTTAGTGGGTTTTATTGAGTCCCAATTGGAATTTCAAGGGGGTAGTGGTTCATTCTAAGGTCTATTTTGCTAAAGACGGATCTTGTCTTTTAGGTTGGCACAACAGAGAGATTTGCTCATACGGTTGTACCCTAACCATCCTGATCAAGATTTGGGAGCAGAGTCAGGAATAAGTGCAGTGGACTGTATACCTTTTGCGGTAGACTAACCTTTGGTATTCAAAAATGAGCTGGGAGTTCTTAAGGAATTTGTGCATAAGATTGTGTGCAAGGAGGGAGCCATTCCCAAAGCTCATACGTCCTTAGGGGTTCCTATCAGTATGAAATTATCATTACGTCAAGAAGTGCAGAGACTGTGCAATGAGAGTATATTTGAAAAAACGGAGGCACCTGAATGGTTGGCCCCAGTAGTTATAGTGAAGAAAAGCAATGGAAAATTGTGGTCCGTGTCGATTTGCATGATTTGAAGGATGCCATTTGGGTTGACAGGCACCCTTTGCCCACCATAAGTGAAATGCTGACACTCAAGAGGGCAAAGGTATTTTCCACTTTGTATTTGTCTTCTGCATACCTTCAGATTGTGTTACAGCCCGATTCTCGACCATTGACATCTTTGGTCATGCCCGAGCGGACTTATAGATACAAAAGGATGCCATTTGGGCTAGTCTCTGCATCCTCAGTGCTCTAAAGTGCTATGCACCATCAGTCAATGACATAATTCAAGTCACTTATTTTCAGGCTGACAACCTGGTGTTTGGTGAGAATGTGGTGCAACATGACCGAGCCTTGAGAATGGTGTTAGGAATTTTGCTGAAAAGTGGTCTAACTATTAAAAGGGAGAAATTTAAGATTGGAGAGTGTGCTGTGGAGTATTTGAGGCACTTGATTGATGAAAAAAGGATTTTCTCCAAAAGTTAGATGGCTTCTGCGAGAGAGAAAGCTCCTTCTTCAGCTAATTAAGACCAGCTTAAATCATTTTTAGGGCTAGTAGAATATTATTTGAGGTTAATTCCTATGTTTGCTAATAAGACCACATTTATGAGGAAAACTCATGCTCAAGAATCTGAGGTTTGAATGGTGTGATTAGTGTGAGGAAGAGTTCAATCAATTAAAGAGCACTATTGTGTCAGCACCTGCTATTGAACCATTTGAACGATGTGACCATTATAAACACGGATGCCAGCTGTATGGTGCAGTGTTGTTACAAAATAGAAATAGAAAAGATGTCACCATCGCTTATGTGTCCAGATCCTTGAGGGATGTAGAGAAGAATTACAACACCATCGAAAGGGAGGCTTTGAAATGTTGGTGGGGCTTCAAACATTTCAGGAATATATGTGGGGTACTGAGTTTGTGATCCATACAGATCATGGCTCATTGGTTAATGTTTTTTATACCAAGGGGGCAGGAAGAGCGACCCCCAGAATAGCAAGCTAGGTGATGAGGACGTTGGAGCATAACTATAAAACGGAGTATGTTCCTGGCAAGAAAAAATGTATTGGTTCACTGTCAAGATTGCTGGCTGATGAGAGTGCAGGCAGGGAGGATAATCAGGAGGAAGTAATGGTGTCTAGTGTGAGTGTGGTCACATAGGGCAGGATTTCTCATGAGGAGTGGGAGGATGCAGCGCAGAATGATGACGTTATACAAGAGGTTGGCCTACTCAGTGCAACGCTGCTGTGAGTGCTGAGTATTTCCGCCAGGTGAGCATGGAATTGTCTGTTGTGGGAGATGTGATGCTAACAGGAGAGTTACTAGTGGTGTTTTCACAGTCGAGAGAGCGCATTGTGAAGTTGGCTGACGAGGGCCACCTGGGAATGAGTGCCACAAAAAGATGTTTTAGAGCAGAGTACTGTGGCTGCGTGTTGATCGCGCGGTGGAACGCTCTATTACGGAGTGACAAATCTCACAAGACGAGGAAGTATCCTCCTGTGGTGTCTGACACATCTGATGGTTCTTGGAAGAAAAAAGAGTGGGCAAATTTCTTTTTTAAATTCCGGCAGAAGAATTGTAGTAATTTAGTAATTCCGAATAACTTTGTAATGCGGAATTACTAACAAATTCTGCCGCTTCGTCTGTGTAACTATTTATTTTTATCAGCATTCAGCACTACAGGAGAAAACTCTTCCTTGCATCAGACCTGGATTCCACTCCTCAGCGGTGCTCTCTGCTGCCGGGAATCATCTGGCACCTTTTTTCCTCATGTTGCATCATCTCTGTGTCCAAGTCTCCCCTGTTTCACTTCACAGCTGTTCCCCGCCTGAGCCCCATACAATGTTGCCGGTTAAGCTCTCTGTTTCACTCCTTTTGCCGACGGTACCTCTCCGACCACCTGACCGTCTCCGCCCTGCTTCTATGCGTGTAGTGAGTGAGAAGGGAACAGTTGTCGCACACTGACACATTCACTAACATAGTGTAATATATCACTAATATGTTCTGCATCTTTGTGTACTGCCGACAGCGCACCATGTCACGAAAGAGAGAGTTAGTGCCTACCAATCCTGTACATTGTCTGTATTTAGCCCCATTGCTAAGTGCTTCAGATTTTTGCTTTTGTAGATAATAAAGTAACTACCGTGCATGGGGATAAAATGATTCGCCTGGGATCACAAGATGTGGCTGGGTGGGAGCGGGGATTTTCGATCAATCACATGCACGCTAGAATAGGATCCTGTCCAGATTATTTACTGGTAATATTCATGGGCGCAAGCATGAGCTGTTACACCTGCATATCGGAAAAGGCTGCATATGGTCACACTAAGGCCTTTCTGTCACTGTGAGCATATTTTCACAAAAAGAGTTTAATGAATCTATTCACATAATCTAGCAGGCTACACAATGGTTTTCTTCTGGTATTAAGACTGTCAGTGGGGGTTGAGGTCTTGTAAGGTGAATAATGCCTGCTTCCGCTCCTGTGAATGAATCCAATGTCATTGATGACGTGATGGAGAAAGAGCCCAGGCAAGCATGCGTGGGGCAGGTCTGCCAATGGGGTGGAAGGGGCTGATATGGCGCTTCTGAGAGGACAAGTAATTATTTCACATTCCACATTTTGTTTTAATAAGTGCCTTCGTTGTCTCTGTTTTGTGGCAGGAAGGGTGTGTGCTCCCGAATGCCAGTCGTTGTAGTGTTTACTTTCCATAAGAGAATGGTACTCAAGAGTTTTAGGGCTGCGGCATAGTGCCATATGAAACCCACTGTGAGGAATGCAGCACCATGGAATCACTGGCCGATGCGTACAGCTCTCCGGATAACACTAGACATTCTTGTGGCAATGAAAGCATGTCCTCTGAGACGTCCTTTACTGCACACACTGTCACTATACTTAGTGCACCTTTGGACGAGATGATATTCAAATAATTGATCGACTGTTGAACACGCGCCATCTTTTACACACAGTAGCCTCTTTGCACCTTACAATGCTTCCTCCATGGATGGACATCGATTCATCATCACAAAGCCGTGGTTTGTGGGGTGGGCGGAACTCCACAGAATCTCACTGAGGGCCATATCAGCAACAACCGGCAATAATTATCGCTAAGCGCACTTGCGCTAGGATAATTATCGCCGGCTAGCGTGGATTTTTATCGCTGAGATAGCGTGCTATTAGCAACGCTTATCTCATAAGCGATAAAAATCCTCACGTTAACTGCCTAACATGAGATTATTGCTGGAAACCCAGCGATAATCTCACGAAAATGTGGCGTTAGCTTGTTGATAGGGCCTCACAAACTTAGCCATGATATCCACCTTCCATAGGATATCATGGCTAAGTCAGTCCTGAAGGAGGCGTAAGGAAAGTAGCGATAACTGGGGTTATCGCTACTTTTCCTGCCGCTATGCTTCATAGCGTGGGGCTTGATGATAGGAGAAATGTCGCTTAGCGACATTTCTCCTGTCATGTCAGGTGAGGAACGCCCACTTTGCATCTCATTAGAGATGCAAAGCTGGGCGTTAGGAATTCCTACGCTAATGCAAGTTTTCACGCGTTAGCATGAGCTTGCTAATTAGGCGATAAAATTATCACCGCCTTTTGGCTGAAAACGGCCGCAAAAGCGGCGATAATTCTATCGCCTCTCCTTGCTGATATGCCCCTGAGTTTTTATTTAACTCAGTGGAATTCCATGCAATACAACTCCACGAGTTCCACCCACCCCTATAAGAAATTGCTATTGTTGGTACCCAAATATGCCATTGTAGCAATGGATTTTTTAACCTAAGTTACCACAGATACATTAGTGGAATTTCTTAATTAATTATTTCAAAGAGAAAGCATGACTGAGGTCAACGTCTCTGACAATGATGTACAATTTGTTTCCGAGGTCATGAAGGAAGTGTTGAAGAAGCCTGGTGTTGAGCATGTTGGTTAATGTGTTTATGACCCTCAGAGCAATGGTTTGGTAGTGAGGTGGAGCAGAATGCTCAAGGAAGGTTTGCAATTGGCCTTGAGTAGTGGGGTCCAGTGGTGGAAACCTGTTAAATATCTTATTTAGTCGGATTGCACCATGCCCATTGGTGTGACTGGGAAATCTCATTGTTGAGAGGTTGTAAATTCTGAGCATTGTTGTCTAAGGGTGTTGAGAAAAAGAGTGTTGTTTTGAAGGATGCAGTTGGAGATGGTGGTTAAATAAATTGGTGGCTGGGTGCACGTGTTGAAGAGGAGTAGGGTGAGGAAGTGTGAATCTTCAGGTTAACAAAGTGAAAAAGCATGCCCTTTTGCTCAGTGATGGGAACGGTTGAAAGAAGATAGTAAGGGTACCAGATTGCTGCAAAAAAGTGGAGAAGTTTGATTCCAGTGAAAAGGCGTTTGGGAGTGATGGTCAATCTAGGCTGCTTCATGATAAAATATGAAATATTTCAAATCAAATATGAAATGTGAAACTCAAGGTTCTTTGGTGTCTGGAAAGTTTTGTTTTAGATTGATTTGTTACTGTGCGTATATCTTTGTTCTTTTGAATATGTTATTTGGGGATGTGGAACCTGTGATTATGTTATTTGTTACTTCGCGTTTCTTGGTTATCTATTTATTTTAATGCTTTTGCTAGATTTTGTTAATTTGTTATATTGTTTTCTCTAAAGTGTTTCAGGTGTTGCTTCCTGAGTGTAGGAATGTAATGGAAAAAGAGGCTCTAGAATGGAATGTGTGAGAGAGCAATCACAGTTGCAGGAAGACCCCCTCGCAGTTGGTCACTACTAATTAATGCTCCTACCTTCAACTTTACTGTGTCTGGTTTATCTTTCACACATCTGACATCAGGGGTTGGTGGCTGCTACAGTTTTATATGAAGAAGCTGTGTGTGGCTCGACCAAAGAGAGGAGAGGAGCTGGGGAGCAAAGAGGGCTGAGTAGCAGAAGCAAGAAAGAAGCAGGTGTATCGTTGGATGAAACAGGCACAGCAGTAGCAAAAACAGAAGTAGGAGAACTGGCAGAAGCAGGAGCTTTGTAAAACTAATTCTCCCTGGTGACTAGTGGGCTTTCTGCTACCCTGGGAAGGAAGATTGTATACTCTCCCATCACCTACCCCACCTCAACCCCCTCTCACCCCCAAGGATGGCAGACTATTTTTTTTTTTTGGGGACAAAGCACTTGAGCATACCAAGGGAAGGCGGCGGCCACCCAAAGGCGATGCCCTGGTGCCCACTGTACAATGACTGGTGCATACTGTGCTTTCTGTCCTGACAATGAAATACAATTTGGGGTAAATCCCCAACCTGGGGATGGGGTCGAAAGACTGTTGTGGCTTTTTTGGGGCGGGATTATGACCCAATACCAGGGTGCTTCTAATTCTAATAGAGGGGGGCACCTGCCTATGCCAGGGCAGACATTCCCCATCCCAAAGGCAATCCCTAGTGCCTAGTGTGCTTTCTGACACCCACGCCCCTGGGAAGCGCAAATTGATTTTAAACCAGATGTTATGGTGGGCCAGCCACACCCATTACAATTAAAAAAGATATTCCCTAGTGTCCAATGGGTTTCTCCAACACCAAAGCAAATCCCTGGGCGATTCCTGTTTGGGGATCATCCTTCTATGGTAACCGCCTAACAGGGAACCACTAGAGAGAGGTACAGCGCCTGACTACCGTTACGGTGATCAGCCCCGCTTTACAAATTCAGTTTGATTGACTGATTGAAAGGCACATTTTACCCTTTGAAAAGTGCTTGGGGAACTAAGCTATACCCCTGACCAGGTCAACATGAAATTATCAGTTGTCTAATGTCAGTGCGCTCTGCACGCTGATCATCACACAATCTGAAAATAAAGTAAGCTTAGGACATGAGGGAAGATCTTTGCTTACATTCTGACTTTACTTTAGAAAAATAAAATCCTTCTGTGCTATTTTTAGCCTTTTACTATTTTTTTATATGTTTGTTGAATTTGGGTGAGTTTTATAATGGATGGTAAGTGGGTGAACGCACGACTGAGTCAGTGAATGGATGCAGGGGGGGTGCGGGTGATTACCAACATAGCATTTATGATGCACTATAACATTTCCAAACTCGCCAGTGAATTAAGAGACCCTTTCAGCTATAAGCCAGATCATTTGGCATTGACAATGCTTCTTATATAATTTGGCACAACAATATGTTTGGCTTTGCTTGCTTTGGTCTTGTTGCATGTTGCAATAGAAAAACATGTCAAAACCTCAAAGAAGACACTACTTTTATCACCAGTTCTCCCTGAAAAACGAACACTTTTGTCCAAACAAATAAAGAAAATGTAAATAAATGGAAAGAAGCCCAGGAAAAACATATGGAGGACATTTTAGTTGAGGGTTTGCGAAACTGTAAAATATTATTAGAATACTTTCCCATAGGTCCTTGAAAAACTTTACAATTTTCATAGTTCACGATTGTGTTACAATCCAGCATGCCTGAATGAAAATCCTGATTTTTATGATTATTCATGTCAAATACATCCATCTATAACTCCAAAATGTTGCTTTGAGGAAAACAGCTAGTGTATGTTTCTGCAATGGCATTGTGCTCAAAAAGATCCTTAACATATAAGTGTGTAGAACAAAATTAGCAAACAATTGCCTACTTAATATTATCACACAATTATATTAGCATGCTAGTATTTTCAAAAATATGAAATAATGTGCATAGTCATGTGAAAATTATTTCTTAGAATTAGTGTTTTTTTATAATGCCAAGTCATAACTTATGCACTAATTATGTTGCAACTAAAATGAATTTCTTAAGTCCTTTATAAAGGTAGATTATTTCTATTATGAATGTAGTTTCTGATATTCTGTTCCACCTGCTCCTGCTCTTTCCCCTCCCATCAGTGTCCCCAAGGCAAAGCCATCTATCCCCTTGTCTCCGCAGGACACAAAGTGAATGACATAAATGTAATGGTGATGTGCAACCAAAGTACCCGAAGTGTCATTTTTATAGATTTGGTGAAGACATGCAGAATCTATGAGCCATTGTTCGAGAGATGTTTAATTTTATGTTTATCTCAGGCGGGTGGTTGCTGAGGGAGAAGATGGAAGATCTCTTTTACCTTAAAAAATGGGTTTGTGCTAATATCTTTGTTAACTACCCAAATGTTTCTGATTTGCCATTGCGACCCTAACTATGATCATGCTGTGCTGAATTTGCAGAATCTATTTTTAGAAAGTGTGATTTGTGTATATAAGTTCTTGGACTTTAGCTATTCAAGTTTAGTCAGGGCTTAGTTATTGGTCAGGCTTGGGTTATGTGGGATTTTATAGCTATCATTAGGACTGCTATTACTGGAGACTTTATTTTCTTATGTCCATTTTGACTTTGAATTTCTATTGTATTTACATTTACATTGTATTTTCTGTATTTTGAGCCTTTATGGCATTTTATGCATATTTTTTATGTACCACATTTAACTGTTTCTGTATTAAAAAGTGACTTTTTGCCTTATTTTGGGTCTAGAACTCAGATCTTTATGCTTCCAATATTTATTTCTGTTTAACTCTGCTAAATTGTGTTATTCTGATGAGGAGAGTAGACTCTAACTGCTGAACTGACTGGAGACACTGGAGACAAATTTTATAGATACAATTTCTGTATATCTAAACACTGGGGTTCAGATGATTAGTGGGGTTTGGATCTCACAGTAGCTTGAATCTGTGGACTGGGTTTGACCTAGCCAGGATTTGTCAGCATGAAAATGATCTTTCTACATGGAAAAAGGCAAGGGAAAATGGAAATCGTATAACCTTTGCAGAAAGGACAAATTATAGAACTCTACAAAACTTTTTTGGCAAAAAAGATGCACTTCTCCGATTTATTTTCTTACATATATTTCTGAAAAAATAGTGGGCCATAAAATAATTCAAATTCCTTTTTACATTTTAGGGTGAAATCAGGAGCAATAAGAACAACCTTTTTATGACTTTAGATCATGTGGCCTTACAATTAGCTTTTACTATGAGCATATAATAAAGATAAAGAATAGATATAAATGTTCAGTAATTCTTTGAAACACATTTAAGTGTATTTTAATGTCCCCTGTGATGAGTGGGCAGGCTCATTGGCAGGAATTTTACCAAATGCCCAAGATATATTCAGATGATGAATATTTTGTAAATCTATATATTCGTTGAAATATTGTCCACTGGGGCTATTCTAAGTGCTATTGTGGTACTACTAAAGAAATTTTGAGTTTGTTTTACAGAGTTTTATATAGCGCAAACTTGAGCCGAATCAGGTATCAGAGCGCTTTACATAGCACCAGTTGCAATACATGAGGACACATTCATTTTTTTAGGCACGGGAAGATTACGTTATTTGCCCAGAATCACATGATGTTCAGCGTCATTGGCAAGACTCGAACCCAGTTCCCCAGATTCGATGTCGACCGCCCTAGCCTTTAGGCTAACTCCTCTCCCCAAACATACTACTAAATGCATTTTGTAATTAGAACCTGTCTGTCTAAATGCTCTATATTATATGTATGTGATTCCTTCTATCCTACAATTTATCTGCATGCTTTTTACAGCAGTAACTAAGTTCTCTACATATCAAATGTCATGACTCTTTAATGTGTGATTAGCGCACATTCATTCATGTGTTACCCGGAATGTCTCATAATCGGGGATGTATGTCGTTACAACGCACACTTTTACAATGCATGCACTTACAACGCATTTTTTACAACGCACAATCCATTACAACGCATGACATTACAACGCATGACACTACAACGCATTTTTAAAAACTACCTTTACAACGCATTCCATTACAACGCATACTACCATTACAACGCATACCATTACAACGCATAATATTAAATTGCATTTAAGGTAAGTATTAGATAGTATAGGGGTAAAAATTACTATTCTAACTCCAGGGGGTGCAACAGTAGGGAAAGTGTTGGATAGTATAGGGGTTAAAATTACTATTCTAACTCCAGGGGGTGCAACAGTAGGAAAAGTGTTGGATAGTATAGGGGTTAAAATTACTATTCTAATTCCAGGGGGTGCAACAGTAGGGTAAGTGTTGGATAGTATAGGGGTTAAAATTACTATTCTAACTCCAGGGGGTGCAACAGTAGGGTAAGTGTTGGATAGTATAGGGGTAAAAATTACTATTCTAACTCCAGGGGGTGCAACAGTAGGTAAGTGTTGGATAGTATAGGGGTAAAAATTACTATTCTAACTCCAGGGGGTGCAACAGTAGGGTAAGTGTTGGATAGTATAGGGGTAAAAATTACTATTCTAACTCCAGGGGGTGCAACAGTAGGGTAAGTGTTGGATAGTATAGGGGTAAAAGTTACTATTCTAACTCCAGGGGGTGCAACAGTAGGGTAAGTGTTGGATAGTATAGGGGTAAAACTTACTATTCTAACTCCAGGGGGTGCAACAGTAGGGTAAGTGTTGGATAGTATAGGGGTCAAAATTACTATTCTAACTCCAGGGGGTGCAACAGTAGGGAAAGTGTTGGATAGTATAGGGGTAAAAATTACTATTCTAACTCCAGGGGGTGCAACAGTAGGGTAAGTGTTGGATAGTATAGGGGTAAAAATTACTATTCTAACTCCAGGGGGTGCAACAGTAGGGTAAGTGTTGGATAGTATAGGGGTAAAAATTACTATTCTAACTCCAGGGGGTGCAACAGTAGGGTAAGTGTTGGATAGTGTAGTGTAATATTATGCGTTGTAATGGTATGCGTTGTAATGGTAGTATGCTTTGTAATGGAATGCGTTGTAAAGGTAGTTTTTAAAAATGCGTTGTAGTGTCATGCGTTGTAATGTCATGCGTTGTAATGGATTGTGCGTTGTAAAAAATGCGTTGTAAGTGTAGTGCGTTGTAAAAGTTGTGTTGTAAAGGTTGTTCCCCCATAATCGGGTTAGCTGGGTATCAAGGGATCTAGCTGCTTATCAGCTGTATCACATCCATTAGTGCAAAGTCACAGCAGAGCCTTCAGCACGCCTTCCTTCTTATGCTGGAAGACAACACCAGTAAAATATCAAACACAGTAGCAACCAAACAACACCCACACACTTTAGCCACAAGACTAGAACCCGATGAATGTTCAAAGATATCCCAAAGAATAAAGCTAAAATATTGCAACAATCATTCAACATTCTTGTCATCCTCTTGTGTTTTACCCTACCCTACCACCAGGTGAGGTAACATGGCTCAGCCTCTTGAAAGAACCTGCTGGCAGACTTGACATCACCGCACTTCACCTACAATCACATTAGAGTTTAGGGATGTGTAATGTCCAGGTATAGAGAAAGTATGTGTGTGTGTGTGTGTGTGTGCATGTGTTTGCATGTTTGCGTGTGTGTGTGTGCATGTGTTTGCGTGTTTGCGTGTGTGTGTGTTTGTGTGTTTAAGTGCGTGCTTGTGTGTGTGATATAATGCGTTGTAAAGGGTGGTTGTTTGCGTTGTAATGGTAAAATGTCATAGTGATAGAATGAGAACGCTCTGTAATTGTAGTTTAGTTGTTGCATGTGTGATAAGCATGATGCGTGGTGTTGGCATTTCATAGTTGTAACCTTTAATCACGTGAAACTGTGCACCAAAAAGTAGGACTAACACGAAATAAATTAAGTTGTCGCCTAAGTAGTGAAACATAAAGACAATGAGTGATATTGAAGCTGAAGGTTTGAATTACACCCAAACGATGAGTCTTTACTTATTCTCTTCTAGTGTCTCTCTGTCCTGTGTACTCTCCATCAGCTCATTTAAATTCTTGCAGCTTCTGTCTCTAGCAGATTTCTGTCTTTGTTCCCGAGCTTTGAAGCACAGCAAACTGAACTAGTATCACATGAGGCTTATAATGTATTTAAAACATATTCCATTTGACACTGCATAGCCATTGATTGATTGACTGATCTTGCTGTTTCTGATTATAGTGACAGTGGGGAATGCAGCGCCCCTCCTTAGGTGGTACTACACGCTACTGTGCCTTCCCCACAGGATTTCAGGGAGCTTTAGTATAGAAACAGTTTCTGCACCATAGTAGGGATCTGTGCATGGGCATCCATGAAATGTCTTCCATTTTATCATTCAGTAATTCTGAATTATGCATGGAAAGAAGACAGGAAGGATTTGCTATTCTGCACCAAATTACCAGGGCAAATGGTTTCAAAGTGTACAGTCTCGAGGGGCAGCTCTAGAGAAGTTCACTCAGAAACTCCTACCCCCAAGGGCCGACTGAGCTGTGCCTCTTTTCTCAGAAATTCCCTTTCTCCTTGCCCTGCAGAATACATAAAGCAGCTGAGTGTTTACCAGACAACAACGCACCTGTTTTTCAATATATATTCTTGTGGGCTGGGCAGCCACAATGCTCTTCCCAGTTCACCACTGGATGCTCCTCAAGCCTCTGTGGCGTTGAGTCATAGCTTGGTTTGATTCACTTAGGTGAGCAGGGTTTCCTCGTTGCCTACATGCAGGCTGACATCCACAAGGGAAAACATTGTACACACATCAAATGCTGTACAAATCTTAAAAATAAGAAGTTACTAGGAAGAGTTCAATGTTGGAATGTTGATGCACTTTTGGCCATGGACAAGAAGCCCATAATCAACGCGGAAGGCTTGTTTTTCTTTGATGATAAAATATATTTGTTTTTTTCTAATTCAATCAACTACACTCTTCCAACAACCAAGAAATCTCATTCATCGAGACTGACTGCACCACACACTGATGACGGTGGCTTTACTCATGATTAATGTCGCCCCAGGGCCCAACAACTACTCTTCAAGCACTCCTTGTCAAACATGGACAGCAGTAGCCAGTGTAATCTCCACAAATCTAAAGTTCCCCTAAGAGAACCTAAACTCCTGAGCAGCCTCATCTTTGGACAAGCTCCTTCTCTTCTAAAAGAATCCATACCTTCCCCTACTGTACGTTATCCTGTATCAGAAGCATCCAATTTAGCACCAAGATTATTCTAAAGAAGCATCTACTCCCAAGACAAAGGTTTTGTGGTGAAAACAAATCCATAGGGGATCCCCACTGTGGACTCAAAACAGGATTCTGTAGGAAAAAACCTCATGGCATATCATAAATGACCTATGACAAATATTGGATGGGGCATACATGCTTCCAAGTTCTACTCTACCTGTTGGCAGAATTACACAGTTAAGACATTATCCAATCAAGGGAAACATCCTTTACCACGCAACCATTACAACGCGGTATGGTTACATCGTGGTTTTTACAACGAAAGTCGTTACACCGACTTGCACTGGAGGGCGCTCTAGACTAAGGAATAGTGTGAATTACTATTCCAACACCTTCCCTACTGTACGTAGACTGGAGTTGGAATAGTAATTCACACTATTCCTAAATCCAGCTCCCTCCAACGCAAATCGATGTAACGACTTGCGTTGTCAAAACCGCGATGTAACATACCGCATTGTGATGGTACGCGTTGTACCATCATACATCCTCCAATCAACATCCTGGAGAATCCCATGGGCACTGGAAGGAAAGATTTTTATTCCGGAAGCAATGACCTTAATTCACTGCAACAGTCAACACAGAATCCTAACCTGTGTCACTACCTTAAAGAGTTTCCCAAGCACTGACGTGGTTCTGATTCTAGTCAATATTCACACACAGCCATTTTCTTGCTCCATGGATTGGATTTCAGCGTCTTCTAAGATGCCAAGGATATTGAACTTTACTTAAATGTTTTAAAGATCAGGCCATCCTCACCCCCAGGCAATGCCAAAAGCCATTGATGGACAATACCTGCTCCTTCCCAACTTCTGCTTGACAAAGCTCCATTCTGCTCCATCTAGATCCTCTGTCCAAGTATGTTCACTGCTATCCAAAACAATGGGATCCCGTTCACCTTCATATGAAATGTCTGACCACTGAGCCCTATATTCGACTGCAAACAACACCTCATCCCGCACACCAAGAACACCGTAGAAGGAGCACATCTTCAGTTTCAACTTCTCTGGAAATTTAGAAAATGGATCTTCAAAATCGGCCTTAGCACAGTCATGTGAAGTGCGGTTCCTCCATGGACTTTCCAATGTTGTGATGACGGCAATAGGATCAATTGAAATCATGCCTATTCAAGCCATACCTTATGCAGCAGGACATCAATACCGGACACAAGATACAAGATCCTCATCACGCCCATTGTAATATCACTCCCTAGACTTCACCTGGGAAAAAGATCTATTTTTAAACCATCATGATTTAATTACAAATCCAGACTCCCAAATTGACCAAAGAAGCTCAGTATCCCAGGAGAGATCCACCCCAAATAACATGCTTGCCTTGGAAACCCTATTGTTTCACTAACAGAAAACTGAAACCCTATTCTTCACAAGGAATGTCTAAAACCTGAACATCTCCCGCTGCCGAGCTGACACTAGTCACAGACCGCCCTTTTTGTAGGAAACCATAAAAGCACTACTTTTTCAAACATATTATATCCAAAAAGAATGGCAGTTAGTTGTTTGGAGATCTGATTATCTAAATGAACCACTATCTTAGTTCATTCTTCCATACAAATTCATGTTTTGTTCCCTTACCAACAGTTGGAATGCGTCAACGGATAGGCATACACCTTAGAGGGCAGTCAGATGGTATGGGCGTATGTGATGTCCACTAATATAAGTGTGCACCTTGCACCAGTCGAGACAACCCTTGTGGTGATTTAGGAGGTCTCAGACAACCTTAGAAAGCTATCTAAGTGGTAGCTGTGGAGAGCAGCCTTCAGGCTTAGTTTTAGGAGTGTAAAGCAGCTTGTTATACCATAATGCAATCTTGTAGTATAGACTGAAGGAAAAAGAACCACACAAAATATGTATACAAATATTTATTTATTTTATAACACTATCTAGTACATTACAGTATCTCCCACATGGAGGTAGACACAAAGCACACAATACCTTAGCAAAGAAATCACAGTAAATAGCACTAATCCACAGTGGGCCCCAGGAGGGGGGTGGGGACCAAACCATACACTAAGAAAGTGGTATAAGAACCATGACTCGAGTCAGGACAATCTCGAGAGGACATAGAATTGCTGGGGACCCACAGAACCACCCAAGGTAAGTAGTTAGGGATCCCACGGAGAGCGTGTGCAGTGTAGGAACACGGCCGTGTGCTCCGTACAAGTCTATTTGCAAGTCGCGGCTGGATTTTTAAAGATTATGGATCCTTCCCAGTGGACCGTGAAGAAACCCTGTGGAAGACAGATGGTTGTAGAGCCACCCCACCCATGGACACTGTGGTACCTAAGTTACCTATCCCAGGGAAGCCGGGTGCCAAAGGTGTGAAGTGGCATCGGAAATCGCAGTGAAACCCAATGGAGGATTTCAGGAAAGTGCCGCTGCTGGAAGAGGAGAAGATGTCCGAACAAATCCAAATGTGGATTCTTGAAGAGGAGTACCTGCAAGCAGAGGGGACAGAGTCTATGTCACTCAGGGGTGACCAGGCGACTTGGAAGACGAATGCCCTCCAATGTCGGGTGATTCCGGAAAGATGACAGTGACCATGACCCTGCAGCTGCAAGGACCAGGCAATGCTGAGGATGACCAGGTCCCAGGCACAAGCTGTCCCACGAAGGATGTCGAGTGTTGAGGGGTCGGGGTCTGGCGGGAACACCAACAAGCCATGGCAAATGCAGCCCATGCAGGAAGTCAAGAAGGTGCAAAGTTGGGCCCAGCAAGGTCCAGGAGACTCACCACAAGCAGGGGAGTCAGGGCAGGCCCCAAGTAATCAGGGGAGCCCAAGGAAATCAAAGGTGAACCTCAAATGGACTCACAGGCCGGAGGCACAGGAGTCATGAGAGAACCTCAATCAGCTCACCAAAAGATGCAGGCCACATGCACACGATGCGGTGTGGCTGAAGATTCTGGTCACTGAATGTGCTCGAGGTTGGGGCTACTTGGAGCCCAAAGATCTTCTTGCACGGATGTTAACAAGCCTTTGCAACTGCAAAGGGGACGCAGTACTAAGGTGTTCGGTTATTGCAACCTCTACTGGCCTCAAGCTTCGTAAAATTGTACTGCAGGCTGCAGGAGCTGGGGTAAACCACCATCTGTGTTGCAGAGCCCAGGGAGTCCGAAGGAGCTCAGGATCTGCAGACCGGTCGACTTAGTTGCGGTGCCTGCAAATAAAGGGGAGTGACCCCTTCACTCCAAGGGAGATTACTTTGGTAGTCCTTGATGCTTCACAGGCCTTGGAAGTTTTCTGTATGATGCACAGGCACAGACGATGTAGCAGACTGGAAGCGAGACGAAGTCAGGCCCAAACGAAGTCCAATGAAGTCCAGAGTTCCCCGACTGTAGAAGTGCAGTGGTTTCAGTTCTGAATCGTAACCCACAATAAATTTAGTGATCACCATCCAGGTAAGCCCTTAAGTACCCTAAGGAGAGGGTTGGGAAGATTCAGAGGACCCTCCCAGGGGAGGGTCTGGGCAGGGGGCAGGTTACTCCCATTTCCTTTGTCCAGTTTCACTCCAGAGCGGGAGCCAACAGCTCCCAGGACTGGTTTGAACTGGACTATGCACATTGATAACAAATGTGCCCCTCATACAGCCTTTCAGGCGCTGGCAAGCGCACCCACCCAGCCCTAATACACTAAATCCTGTCTGTGAGGTGGTCACATCTCCCTGTGACAGGATGCCTATTGTTCTACCTTCCCCTGCTCCAGCTTAGCTCAGCAGCAGGAGAGCAGAAATGTATCTCTGGTCGGCAGCAACCATATTGTGCTGCCCGGGACTAGAAGGCTGGTACCGGGAATACTGAGAGCTTAACGGAGGGCTCTTCCAGTGTTTGGAATCATACTTCCCACACCGTTTACAGTGTGGGAATATGATTCCATCATGTTTGGTACCAAACATGATAGGATTCATTTCAGCTGTTTTCAAGATGGTCACCACGAGATTACGCTGGGCCCCTCTATCTAGTATATGGCTGCTTCACTGACAACCCGGGAGAATGGACTCCGTAGGCTGCAGGGGTGTCCTGTACATGCAGGGGCACCCCCTCACTTAGAATCAAGTACCCTGCCTTCAGGATTGTAAAGGCCTGCTATAGGGGTGACTTATAGGTTTTAAGTGCAGTGAACCTTAGATATAGTAAACCTACATCTTTAGTAAGTGGTGCATGCACCAACGTACACAGGCTGCAATGGCAGGCCTTTAGTTCCATTTTAAATGGTCTCTTATTGGTGGCATAATAGATGCTGCAGCCCATGGGAGACCTCTGAGGTACCCATGCCCTGGGTACATGGGTACCATATACTAGGGACTGACAAGGATACCCTAGTATCCAATCTGGGATGTACCTAAGTACTGAACACAACAGTTTAGGGAGAAAGCAGATAGACTGGGGTCCTGATTAGCAAGATCCCAGTCAGACTAGTCAAAAACAGCATCACATCAAGCAAAAAGTGGGGGCAACCATAAGAAGCAGATCCTACTTTACTACAATGTAGCACAGCCATCCTCACGAATTGCATAAAAGGCGGATGTGGCAACAATAATTATGTGCATTTTCACTTGTATCGATGATGCAACTTGGGTTTAGAGACTATTTCACCATTTCATAGATGGGATAATTTTTTCGGGTTTTTATTCTAAAGGGTGTACTTCAACTACATGGCTTTCACACCCGCCATACAACATCAATTTCCCGTTAGGAGCCTTGACACTTGTTCAAGTTACAATGGGCCATATATACTTCTTCATCCAACACCACATGCTAGCTGCTCAAACAAGTTCTACGTAGGCGTTGACACATTCCAGTCGGACAAAACATGTGTCAGCTGTATGGACAACTTGCTCATTTTGTGTAGCTTCTTGCACCAAATATAGATACGTTTTCAACCTGCAAAATTGTCGAATTTGGCCTTGTTGTAATACTGTTCAATTGTGTGGAAGCGCAGCGGACGAGCGCAGCGGGCGCGACGAATGCGCGCCGAAGGCGCGCATAAGGCAAGCTCGTCTGCGCTCGTCCGCGCCTCGGCAGCGCCCGGTGCGCCACCCGCGGCTCCGAGCTCCCCGTCCACCAGTAGCTCTCCGCACCTGACGCGTGAGGCTCTACTCCTCCTTAGAGACTTCGCTCATGAAGGTCAACTGTCCTTCCAGGACACCGCCTATCCTCTGCAGGATTTTGCGTGCAAAGGCTTATTTACAGGTGGCCTGCTGAATGTCAGGTCCCTGCCCAAACACGCTCACGAAATCGCCCAGCTCATAGATAATCACCATCTTGATGCTTTATTCCTGACGGAAACATGGACCCACTCTGACTGCAATATAGAACTGGATTGGGCCTGCCCACAAGACTTCAAAATCCTGCATCTCCCACGACCTAAGGGGCGGGGCGGTGGAGTCGGTTTAATCTATAGAGCGTCCTGGTCAGTAAAAACTATTGTTATGGACCCAGTGGTCGGGACCGAAATACTTGGCCTCTCTATCGACTGTCATCTTGGAACTACGTTTACGGCTGTGATTTGCTACTGCCCGCCGGGAGCTTTCAATTCCACTCAGCAGCAGTCGCTCCTCACCACCCTTACTAATATGGCTACCTCTCACAACAACCTGATTGTCTTGGGCGATTTCAACCTTTGGCCCAACGGCAGCCTAGATTCTGCCCTTAACAATCTCCTACTTTCCTGTGAAGGAATGGGACTTTCCCAGCTAGTGAACAAACCCACACACTCAGCGGGGCACCAGCTCGATTTAATCTTCTCCTCCCCCCAGCTAGCACTTCTGAGCGATATTTTGCCGATGTGCTGGACCGACCATGCACTCATCAAATTTCATATAGCAGGCAGCAGGTCTTGCAGACCGGCACTCCGCCACGGCCCTGAACCCCCGTACAGAGATTGGAAGGCTCTGGACAAACTCAGACTGAATGGCCCAGTATTTGAAGTGGAAGACAGTTTTTCCATTACTCAACCAGTAGAGGCTAACTATCTATCCCTCTGCACAAGGATTTCCAACACCTCGGAACGCCTCGTCCCTCAGAAAAAGGGCAAACCACAGAGACGAGTACCGGCCCCATGGTTCGACGACTCTTTAAGAGCTCTCAAACTAGCATGCAGACAAGCAGAGAGAAAATGGAGGCAAGGTTATTCTGACACTCACAAAACTCTTTGGAAAGAAAACCTCCGGGAGTACAAAACTGCCATCGCCCAAAATAAGGCTAAACATTACTGCTCCATCATTACCAACGCCACCAACAGCTCAAAGAGTATTTTTCAGATACTCAAAAACTTAACCAATCCAGACTGTGTCATCTCTACACAGCCTCCCACCCAAGCCCTCTGCGACAATCTTGCAGTGTTTTTCATTAATAAAATAAACACCATTATTCAAAACCTGAAAACACCTCCCTCTTCGGGAACTTCCAACACGCAGGGACCAGACACCAGCTCTCGAAACTTGTCGTCTCCAGGCTCTGTCCTTTTGGCTAGACTACGGGAATTTCCCCCAATCCCGGCCTCCGAGTTTGAAAGACTGGCGCTTGGTATCACCTCGGGTTCTCCACTCGACCCCCTACCTCCAAAAGTTTGGAAAAATTTTGGAAATGATCTTTTTGGCACCATGCGCCTAATATGTAACCAGTCTTTGCACAGTGGCTTTGTCCCAACCCCGTGGAAACAGGCGCTAATCACCCCTCTCTTGAAGAAACCCTCCCTGAGCCCAGATTGTCTTTCAAACTACCGACCCATCTCCCTACTGCCTTTCCCAGCGAAGGTCACCGAACGATGGGTCAGTTCGTGCCTGTCCGCCCACCTAGAACAAAACAACCTTCTTGACGATCACCAGTTCGGGTTCCGTCCTGCCCACGGCACCGAAACAGCAGTCTTAACAGCCATGGAGGATCTTCGCTTGCGTGCAGACAGGGGCCAACCAGTGGCGCTGATACTGCTGGACCTGTCTGCCGCATTCGATACGGTCAACCATGGTATGCTGCTGCAGAGACTTGGTGAAGTGGGAGTGGAAGGCACTGCACTGCTCTGGCTTCACTCCTACCTTCGGGACAGAAGACAGGCTGTCTCCCTTCCCCCATTCCAATCCACCTTTGCACCAGTACCCCAGGGAGTCCCTCAGGGCTCCTCCATCAGCCCCATCCTTTTTAACGTGTACCTCATCCCGCTAATCAAGCTAATCCAATCCTTTGGGATCAAAACAATAAATTACGCTGATGACACGCAGCTCATCCTCTCTTGGGAAGGTGAAGATGCCATTTCTTTTTCCACCTTCCACGACTGCCTAAGAGAGACGGCTGGATGGCTACACAGAAACTCCCTCCAGTTTAATTCCTCTAAAACGGAGGTCCTGTTTTGTTCAGGCACCATGATACCCCGCCAGTTTCCGAATGAATTCTGGCCCCCAGAGATTAGAGACAAACCTCTGCCAGTTGCCTCGGTTCGCAACCTGGGAGCCATGCTTGACAACAAATTAAGTATGGAAACCCAGGTAACGAAAACTGTGGGGATCTGCACAGCCCTGCTTCGCTCACTGCGGAAAATCATGCCTCTTCTCCCGGCACAAGCCAGGGCATCGATAGTCAGGTGTACGATACTCAGTCGCCTCGACTATTGTAACGCCCTGCTCCTGGAGTCTCCAGTCACGTTGATGGATCGACTACAGCGAATTCAATCTGCCGCCGCCAAGCTGGCTCTGGGCTGGACGAGGAGGGCTTCGGCCACAGCAGCTCTGGCTGAGCTACACTGGCTACCCTTAAAACAACGTGTGGCCTTCAAGTCCCTCCGCATTGTCTTTAAGGCTCTGCACGGACTTGGACCCAAACCTCTGCAAGCCCTGTTTCGGTGGTACACTCCTGCCAGAGATTTACGATCATCCTCGGCCTGTCTGGTAAAGGTACCCAGATTCAATAAAACCAGAACAGGGGGCAGATCCTTCAGGGTTGCAGCGGCCAAGCGGTGGAACAGCTTGCCCACTGACATACGTCAGATTTCACAGCTTCTTCCATTCAGGAGACGTATCAAGACCTGGCTTTTCCCCTAATAATTGTCCGTCTGACTGTTCCCCCGGTTATCCGTCAGCAGAGTACTCTCCAGCGCCAGGAAGCCTGCAAGGTATCAGTCGCGCTTTACAAATTCTTAAAATAAAATAAATAATAATAATAAGTGTGCTCCCCTGCCATTTTTATTTATATTTTGTGTAGCTGGGGCAATTGTTGCCACTGTCTTGCAAGACATTTAGAGGGAGCAGGCGGGTCTATTTGGGCATCTAAGTATTACCATTTTCCCTCAATTCATACTGGTACAATCAACACATATCCATACTGGCAGATTTGGATGTACTGCAATACTTTCCACTCCTGCTATAAATATGATCTTGAATATAGATAAAATTCTACCTTCATGTGATCAAACGTGCCCGTGCATTGTAACTTTATCCCATAACAGTCACTGCAGCCTATTTTTTGTCTTTGAGATTCAGTAGCTTTAAGGTTGAGATCTGCCCATATGGATTGGGTTAAACTCAGCTCAAGTATCTAATCAACTTCAATACACAAGTCAATCAATTTATTGCAGAATCTGAGCAAATCTACTCATTGTAAGTCCCTTTTTGGTCTTTTTAAGTCTCTCTTAAGGTAATAACCGTGTCATGTTGTCAATGTTCAAAAGATTCGATCTTGATACTCACCTAGTCATTGCCTCTTACTTAGAAATCATTTATCTCTACTTGTTAACTGACCCAAAACAAATATCATGGCAATTTTAAATAAATTTGGTGCTGCTTTATTGACAATTTAAATACGTATAATTTAATAATCATTTCACAATTTCAAAAAATGCATGTGATATAATAATTCATAATTTACCTCTCACACAACAATTCCTCCTCAATCCTTTGTAATTCTTACTTTAAAAATAACGGATGCATTACTATATGCCTATATGTATTCAGAAGTGTGCTCTAAACGTAGCTTCCATGGACATCTGCTTGAAAACAAGCTTCCTTTCTTCCTCTTTTTCATAATATTGTATGTGATAAGAGATGTAAACTCAATTTAGAATTTGTTTCTTTGATATTTCTCAAAAATATTAGCTCAACGTTTTTCCCATTTGAAATTTCTCAAATAGTATCTGCTGTAATGAGCGCAGAGGGACTGATTACACTGTTGGTCCAAAAGCCTCTGACTGCTCATAATCCCTTAAGAAAGGTGTTTCCGCCGTCAGGATTATGATGTTGGTTTCCAACATGGATTAGTTGTCCAAAACTGACTTTGGGTGCCCCTAGCAAGGCCCCTTACACCCCGGCCATCCAAAATTGGACCTGGGGGACACTTATAGTGCACCCCTAAATATCCCTGCACCATGTGGCAGGTACTGTGAGGTGCCTTCCACAGAGTTCATGGATGTTTACAAACTTTCATTTTTCAACAGGAGCTTATGTTGCCGGCAGTTTCGGCCCGCCACACAAGTTCACATTGAAAAAATGGAAGTTTGTGACCGCACCATCTTGCATCCTAATGGGGTTGTTGTAACCGTTGATCTAAGGTTGGGTGGTTCCTTTCCTGAAATGGTGTCAGTCCGAGCCAACACCGACCGACTTAGTAATTAGGCCGAGTGATTCTCCTTGTAGCATAAATTATGTACAGCAACTCCCATTTGAACTTCTAGCTGTAATTCTTCCATTGCAATACGTGGTCTCAATGTATAATATCACACCCACGCTTTTCTTTGAATTGCTCAAATCAGTTGAGAATTTGCAGCGGCATAATTATCAATTCTGAGGATCTGTAAATCTTACTACTGCAAAGGAGTTATATTTCTGTCCCCATGGAGGTAGACAAAACATATTATTATTTCTATTTGACACCTGTTGTACTCTTAAAATGTGGATATATTTAACCATGCATTTTAACAGATCTCCAAATACATTACAATTTCAATGTTTTTACAATGTAAACACCATGTGATCATCTTTTTTGTCTTGTCGAAGATCATTATTTCTGTTTTATTGAGGTTGATTATAAAATCATTTGTCTGGCAGCATGCGTGTACATTTTAAGGCGTGCTTCTAACTAATGAACATGTGGTTGAAATGTTCCAAATCATCATGCCACATTAGTAAATTGATTTAATAATAATAATAATAATACCGATATTTATATAGCGCGAACAGCTACCTCGCAAGGAGGTGTCCCGGCGCTGAGTGATCATTTTTCCAGGCAGAATGGGCGGAGAAAGGGGAGGGAGTGTTTAGTTATTCTGGGAAAAGAGCCAAGTCTTTAGCTGCCTCTTAAAACTGGCTTCCGTTGGAGCCAATTGGATGTTGGCCGGTAGAGCGTTCCAGAATGTCGCCGTGCAGGCAGAGAAGGATCTGCCTCCGAGTCTGGCTCTCCTGGCGCGGGGGATAGAAAGCTGGTGTCGTGAATTAGAGCGCAAGCATCTCTCCTGATAGTATCTGGGGAGTCTAAGCTTTAAATAGTTGGGACAGGTCCCCTTTTGGGCTCTAAACGCCAGAGTTAGAGCTTTAAACTTGATTCTGCAGGCTACTGGGAGCCAATGCAGATCGCGCAAGTGCGGAGAGACATGCTGTTTAAAAGGGATGTTTTTTAGCAGTCTCGCAGCCGCATTCTGCACGATCTGCAATCGTTGCACCAGATATTTGGGTAGGCCAAGGTAGAGGCCGTTTGCGTAGTCCAGTCTGGAAGTGACTGTAGCATGGACCACCGTCTTGCGACAGTCTTCAGGCAGAAGGGACAGAAATTTGCGTAGGTTTCTTAGTTTATGGAGACAGCACGCAGAGACCTGCTGTATATGTGGAGAGAAGGAAAGACTCTCATCCCATCTTACTCCCAGATTTTTCGCATTAGTGCTGGGTAGAGGAGGGAAACCCATTTCGGAGGGCCACCACAGGCTTGGGGGGGGCCGAGTATGTTTGCCAAAGAAGATGACCTCCGTCTTACTCGCATTCAGTTTGAGTTTGTTTGCATTCATCCAATTGGCAACATCTCGCAAGCATCCCTTCATATTGCTGAAGGCTGCCTCTGAAACATCCGAGAAGGGGAAAATTAGTTGTGTGTCATCGGCGTATGAAATCGCCTTGACGCCCCATTTAGCAATAAGAGAAAAGAGTGGAGCCAGATAAATATTAAAAAGTAATGGACTGAGGGCCGAGCCCTGAGGGACACCACACCAGAGGGGTTTGGGTTTTGAAGAAAGGGGGCCCAAGGCTACTTTCTGGGTACGATCAGTGAGATAAGACTGTAGCCAGCCCAGAGCCTTATCTTCCAGGCCTGTGTTTTTTAGCCTTAACAGTAGCCTCCCATGATCCACAGTATCAAAAGCGGCAGATAGATCCAGGAGCACCAACATAGCCGATGCTCCTGAATCTAAAGACCACCTGATCAACTCAGCCACTTCTATCAGAGCGGTCTCGGTGCTAAAGCCCGCCCTGAAACCTGACTGGGTTTCATGCAGTATGTCTCTTTCTTCTATAAACCTGTTTAGTTGGCGCTGTATCAGTTTTTCGAGCATTTTGCCGGGGGCTGCCAACAGGGAGATTGGCCGGAGATTGCTAAGATCATCCGGGGCACCGTTTGGTTTCTTTTTTAAAGGCAGGAGTGTGGCATGTTTCCAACAATCGGGGAATAGACCTGTTGCAATGGATGTGTTCCAGATATGCAACAGTGAGGTGGTAATTGAGTCCGACATCATTTTCCAGAGCTTGGGCGGGCATGGGTCATCAGGAGCCCCTGATTTACATTTTTGTAGTTCCCTTTTGGCCTCGGCGAGGGAAATAGGATGGAATTGAGCTAAGGCGGGGAGGGATGCCACATTATCATTTGTGTCGGACATGATTGTGGGCTCGGGACTGGTGAAGGTGTCGTAGACTTTCTCGATCTTTTTATCAAAAAAGACCGAGATGTCCTCGCAGAGTTTCTCCGACGGAGTCACTTCAGTTTCAATTGCACGAGGTTTAAAAAAGGATTGAACAATTTTAAAAACTTCTTTGCTAGATTGCTCAGCTTGCTGAATGGAGGACACAAAGAACAATTGTTTTGCTTTTTTTATGGATTTGTGGAAAACACGCAAGGCTTCTTTGTAGCAAATTTTTGCTGATATGGAATAGTTTATCCGCCAGAGACGCTCTAGTTTTTTGCAATGACTTTTTTCAGCCAATAGCTCAGTCGAGAACCATGGGGCCGAAGGGGATTCTCTGCGTGATGTAGCGATTTTTGCAGGCGCGATGGTATCCAACGTATTACCTATCCAAAGATTTAGAGCCACAGCGTCCGTGTTCACATCTAATGACAGAGTTAGAGTAGTAGCTGAGAGAGCAGGGCAGAGAGTCTCTGCTGATATATTAACCCAGTTTCTGCGAACATAGGATCGTCTCCCTTTTGTCTGGTGGTGGGAGGGGAGGGAGAAAGAAAAAGGGATTAAAAAGTGATCCGTCCAAAGCAATGGTTGTGCGGTTTTAGCTGAACAGTCTGGGATATTGGAAAATATCAGGTCCAACGTGTGGCCTGCCTTGTGCGTTGGTTCCGAGATAATTTGGAATAGATTCGCTGCTTCCAGTGTAGAAATAAGTTGGGTGGCTAGGGGGCAGTCTGGACTGTCAATGTGAACATTAAAATCGCCAACTGCAATAAAATGGGGGTGAACTATTGAGCTTTGGACTATAAGGTCCATCAGTTCGGCGGTATAGTTGGTATGGCAATCCGGAGGCCGATAGATAATCAGGCCGGCTAGGGACAAATGGGGGTTTATTTGAAAGCAGAAATGAAGCCCCTCAATGCCTGGGATGGAGGTAGGCGTTGAGGATGACAGTGTATATTTGTCTTTAAAAATAATCGCTACCCCACCACCCTTTTTATCATTTTCTCTGTTTGAGACGCTCATTTTGTAGCCTGGTGGGACAGCCAGTGAGATAGAAGCTACACTATCCACAGACAGCCATGTTTCTGTAAGAAATAGGGCGTCCCAATCGGAGTCCTCTAGTAGCAGCCAGATATCATCCGCATGCCTAGGGAGGGATCTGCAATTTAGTAGGGCGGCTTTAATAGTGATATCAGGGTGGTTAATCGGGGAGCCTGTTTTAGAATTTAAAAATGCTGTTTTAGGGGGCGGAACGTCGCGAAGTGTCTTGTAGCACACCGGACATGATCGCGGTGGTGTAACGTTGGCCAGGTCATACCTGAGCGCATGACAGTGATTGTCTGTATTCAGAGCTAGTAATGCAGACCTAGACCAAACGATCCGCGTAGCGTCCCTACTCTTACCTACAGCGTGGCTGGCGCTGGTCGCGGTCCCGTCGCGGACGGGCGCAGACGGGCTTGCCTTAGGCGCGCCTTCGGCGCGCAAACGGCGCCCCCGCTGCGCCCGTCCGCTGCGCTTCCGGAATATACACATATTTTATAGTGGCGGGAGATGTAGTGAAGGGGGCGTGGCCTCACAAAAGGGGCGTGGCCTCAATCGACGCCAGGAATGGCGGCAGCGCTAAACTCCGCTGTGCACCTCTCGACGAGGAGTTGAGAGCCCTGTACTAAAGTGCCACGAGGAGATAAGTGGTGAACACAAGGTAAATGTGACTCTCAAATAGTTTTAAAAGGTTTTAAAAAATAGTATTAGAAACACCCTCCCGGCTTCCGCCTCAGGAGACCTAGAAAAGCAATTAACCGGCGCTTGTAGTCAGCGACCTTATATATGCTCCGAGGTTGTTGTTTTGCTTCGGTAAGGAGGCGTGGCCTCACAAAAGGGGCGTAGCCTCAATCGACGCCAGGAATGGCGGCAGCGCTAAACTCCGCTGTGCACCTCTCGACGAGGAGTTGAGAGCCCTGTACTAAAGTGCCACGAGGAGATAAGTGGTGAACACAAGGTAAATGTGACTCTCAAATAGTTTTAAAAGGTTTTAAAAAATAGTATTAGAAACACCCTCCCGGCTTCCGCCTCAGGAGACCTAGAAAAGCAATTAACCGGCGCTTGTAGTCAGCGACCTTATATATGCTCCGAGGTTGTTGTTTTGCTTCGGTAAGGGGGCGTGGCCTCACAAAAGGGGCGTAGCCTCAATCGACGCCAGGAATGGCGGCAGCGCTAAACTCCGCTGTGCACCTCTCGACGAGGAGTTGAGAGCCCTGTACTAAAGTGCCACGAGGAGATAAGTGGTGAACACAAGGTAAATGTGACTCTCAAATAGTTTTAAAAGGTTTTAAAAAATAGTATTAGAAACACCCTCCCGGCTTCCGCCTCAGGAGACCTAGAAAAGCAATATATCCACCAGATTTAATGAAAAATTGGTTGATGTCAAGAATAAGATGCAAACTAGTTTTAGTCCGGATGCAAATAGTATTTTTCTACAATATGCTCCTCCCTGGCCAGCTTCAGGATTGAGACCGAGCAGGTAGGTAAACTCTAATCTAACCGTGAGCATATTTTAGTTCTATTGACTGCGGCAAAATCTGTAATGAAATCTACAAGGAAATACAACGAAATGTGATGTTGCTAATAATTTTTCAACTAAATAAATCGTACTAGGAAACTGCCTTTGCTTTTCTGCTGCTTCTGAAAATGTGTTTGCTCAGTAGGAAGAATGGCCATACAATCTGCACATTTCTGTGTTTGGTATTTGTTCAAGAGTTTATGCAAAACTTTGATGGCTCTGAAGTTCCTCTCTGAAACCTTCTGTGAAATGATGATTCTCTCTAGTTAGGTTTATGGCATTTGTTTAATTTGCAAACATTCCATTAAATTCTATTTTCTGTGTATAATCACAAACCGGAACACCTTTCAGTCTTAGTGTTTTTAAAGGAGGACTCTTATTTCACTGTACCATCAATTTTTGTACATAATCTAGCTTATTCCTAAATAATGCATCATACTGCTCTAAAAACCCAATATTTTGAAGCCTTTTTCAATACAGGTGCAACTATTGTTTTGGATTCTCATTCACATGCTTTACCGGTACATTGTCAATTTTGTTGAGTGTTTCCCTGTTTCTGCGGCTTACTCGAAATTTGCAAATTTTTAAATGTAAAATATTTATTTTTCATCTTTATAATTCCCTGGTACTTGTTCTTCAAATGGACCATATATTGTAGCTCAATGGGGACATATAGTTTGTAAGCTTGTTGTATACATTTTTTTGTTAACTGACTTGGGGGCATATTTACTAGGACGGCGATAAATAAACGCAAAGCGCGCTTAGCGCTTGTTTATTTAACGTGTCTATCGCTGGAATTAACGCCCTGGTAACGCGTTATTAACAACGCGTTACTCCAGGGCGATAATATTCCAGGGAAATGGGTAACATCGCTGGAAAGCCAGCGATGTTGCACCCAAAACGGAGATAGCCTTGGTGATACGACCCTGTGGTCATCTCACCATAATCCACCTCCCATGTTAGCTATTCCTTAGTCAGGAATTTAACAGACGTTAAATTCCTATGTTAAGGCATAGTTAACGGGATTTAAAATATCACTACCCCTCGTTGATGATATTACGAAGCTGGGGTAGCAATATTTTCCCATGGTGTTTTGTTAGGCACGCCTCCTTTGCATCTCATTAGAGATGCAAAGCGAGGCGTGAACAAAACGGGAGATGAATCAAGGAAACACGTGCTAGCGTGTCCTTGCAAATAATGCGATATAATTATCGCCGCTTTTCGCCCAAAAACGGACGCTAAAGCGGCGATAATTATACCTTCAGCCCTTGATGGTATGCCCCTATAATTGTTATGTTTGTGACCAAAACATTCAAGTCTAGTACAAGCCTTTCTTATTTAATAATTTAATTCACCTTAGCAATCTTTGATAATGATTAAAATATTTACTTAATCTTTGTAATCATATTAATCACTTTAAAGGCTTTGTGCTTTATTATTATAATGCATTACTTTGTTTCCTATTTTACCTTTAACTGAGGCTATTTTACCTTATTGCTTTTCCCATTCTCTAGGTTTCATAAAGTGATGATGATAAAGGGAGAATGGGATGGCCCAGTACCTATTGCACTTGAAATGCCTCTTGGTTCATTATCAACTAATGGTTTTATGTTGAAGAGGCAGTTTTATCCATGACTATTGCCCTGGGAGGTCTCCCACTTCCATCAAGCAACCTCAGATTTAGTCAGTGCAGCCATTCCCTCCAATTCAAGTGTTTTTTGGATAATTATCACCCATATCCCATCAATTTATGCATCAACTGCATGTTTGTTTAACATTTGAGCAATCCTTGAATTCATTTCTCCATCGTGAAAAGTGCTTTTGGCTAATGTATTGGCAAACATTATCAAATATATGCATGTTTTCACCTAATAATATATTATTAATTTGACCTAGGAGCTAAAAAATATGAATAAGGAGAACTCTCAAAGTCTACATTTATCTTCATCATCCTAAAACAACTATTACTAGCAAGAACACTGTGTTCTTTCTTAGAGGAGCCACCTATATGTTTGTCCAGCGACATTTCAGCTTCCTATTTTAAGAATCCCACTAGGAATTCTGAGGAATCATTTTTGTTGACACATCCTTTCCATTACTTCAGTAAACATCTCCAATCAGTCATGTCATTTTCTGAAAGTCTACTTCATTCCATATTGGAAATATTGGGAAAAGTTTATTTTTTCTATGTATTTATATAACTTTTCGGTTTGCCATCACTTGCATTACAGGCACGGCGTCTGTACCACACAATTAGTTGATCTTGCTTTGCAACACACAAAGGGCCATATGTATAAGCCCCTATCGCCACCGCGATAGGGGATGCGCCTTATGTACAAGGCAGCGTTGCCACTTCACGTGGCTCAACACTGCATTGTGCATAAGGCACCCTTTCACGCTATGTTTAGCGTGAAAGGGGCATGCAGTGGGTGATGCGGTGGGTGTTCCACCCCAACACCCATTGTATTTGACCCTGCCCCCTATGTACATAGGCAGCAGCGCCAAAATTAAGACCGGGTAAAAACTAGTCTGAAGATGGCGAAACGAGGAGAAATGCATTATTTCTCCTCATTTTTGCTTTTTCCATGTGTGCTGCCTTGTGCAGCACACATGGGAAAAGCAAAATGCCATGGTTTATGTAGAGGAAGGTGTCCCTTCCTGCACATAGACAAACTTTTTTAAAAAAATCAATTTTGTCACTTTCATGTGTGCGGCAAATTTTGATAGCAGTGGATTTGAATTAACTTTCAATTTACAAATGCATGATTCTTACAAAGTCTAGAGGCTGACATGGTTCTTCAAGGAGATTTTGTGGTACTCTAATTTCTTAGAACATTTTATTTTACATCTGACACAATTTCCCAGCCTGTTTAATTTTTCATAGAGATGATGTTTCTTCGAAAAATGTTTGCTAATTAGAAGTTAGAACAAGACAATTATATTAGGAAAACAAAACGTTTATTTCTCCCTTGTCTTTACTTGATATAATATACTGTTTGTTTTAACCTGAAACTATTATCCCTTTGAAACAGGTCGTTATAAAAGTACAGCCAGGGCCATTTCTAAATGTTTGTTATTCTTAATCAAATTGTGGAAGTGCGACACATTTACTTAAGATGATTGGCTAATTAGTGTTTTCCTGTTTGTTATCCTTTCTGTTTCATTTCAACGTCATTGAATCAAATGATATATACTTATCCATTTTTTAGAGCCAGCAGTGACCAGCTCACTGTCATTATTGTTAAGATTTGAAGAGGGAGTGTGATCTGGGTGCCACTGCCTATGCATGTAGGCCAGATTATGTGGTAATACTGCACATGGGCTGGTGGGGGGAGGCAACCACTAGCAACAGAGCACTGGTCTGCCTGGGAAGGGTCTGGCTGCCTTGGAAGGGCCTGGCTGCCAGCAGACTCAGTGTGAGACACTGATTAGCAAGGTAGGTAGTCAGAAGTGTGAGTCAAGCTTGCCTGCGTCAGGGTATTCTTGACGTAATCCATCAGAAGTTGGTGTTGGGAAAAGTATACTGTCTGATAGAGTTAACTATAGCAAGACAATTGCTTAGCAAGCTTTGAAGGCTGCACGTTTGCAAGGCTGTGAACCGGGAAGAACCTCCCCGGGATTGCTAAGCACTTTTGAAGATTCCCATGAGTTCAATAAGTGAATACAAGGTCTACATTGAGCCTGAAAATTACAGGTGAGATGGCCCAAGGGACAGCTGACAACTGTTCGTGGTTGAGATATTCAGGCCACCACTAGAGCCACCAGCCCTGTGCTGGTGATGTGGGCACAGAGGCAGTTCCCTACTACCTGGTCCTTGGTCAATGCCACTTCCATTCCTATGCCAAGGGGGCATTGTCTTTCCCCCTTGGTGACTCTTATCAAATCTTGGGGTTTCAAGATAGTATCTTACGCTGACGACATTCAATTGCATTTCTCCTTCCAAGATGACATGGAGGAAGCTTTTCACAATTTTAAAGAATTTCTTAGGGGTGTCATGGCTTGGATGGATGCAAATTGTTTAAAACTAAACTCCGAGAAAATTTCAGTTTTGTTTTTTAACCAAAATGGCCCCCCCCCCACCGCCTTCCCTCTGGTGGCCTGTTGAACTTAACTCCCCTCCTAATCCTACCATGTTGATTAGAAATGTGGGCATTATCTTTGATTCCTCTCTCTGCTTTGAGGCATAAATTACATCTGTCTGTTTTCTGAAGATGAAAACTCTAAAGAGGTTTCTTGATCTGGTCCCTGAAGAGTCAAGTAAAGCAGAGTTGCATTCATTAGTTACATCCCGCCTGGACTACTCAAACAGTCTCTACCTTGGTCTTCCTGCGTATTTAATATACAGGCTTCAGTTAATGCATTGGCAAGCCTATTTCAGAGAGTTCCGAGACATCATCATATCCCTCCACATTTGAGACACCTGCATTGGCTCACGGTGGAACAATATATTAACTTCAAAGCTCTCACTTTGTCTTTTAGAGCTTTTCACTGCGAGACCCTGCACTATCTTTTGAATAGACGGTCTCTATATACTCAAAAGAGGGCACTTAGATGCAACAATAGTCGCCTCCTCCGGATCCCAAAATTCTCGAAATCCCATCGCAACGGCAGTTCCTTTATTGTGTGGATGGCAAAACTATAGAACAGTGTTCCTTTTAAACAAAAGCAGGTTGAATCTCTGTTTGCCTTTAAAAGGCAACTAAAACCTGGATATTAGACTCCGTTTAGTCCCTCATTATGTCGGCAGGCCTTGTATTGTCTGCTAGAGCGCCGGGACGCTTCTGTTGAAGCATCTGTGTGCTTTATTAAGCATCGCTTGATAGATTGATTGATTCCTAGAGGTCTACTAGGTGTACTATGTGAATGCTCAGATACTACAGGTAGCAAATCCCTTGAGTTAACTTCCTTAGTGAGGGGGAGAGAGGGAGTTTCCTCTCATCATGAACCGCGGGCTTGTGTTGGCTGTCTCGAAGGCCGCTGCCGGTTCTAATAGTTAATAGTTGATCCCTTTAGGGTATGAAAGCAGCAGCGTGTCAGATGGTAATCTGCACCAACTAAACCATACCACAGGTGTGTTGTTGATGCTAAGAGATTTCAGAAGGCATGTGATCCCCAAATGAGTGTTGTAGTGACCCTGAAGCATTCCCCAGATAGTGCTTGGTGGATCTCAGGCTCCCTGTACTGTGTTTCCCATGTGGGACTGTGGAGGACACCCACAAATGTATTTCATCAAGAAAGAACATCATTTAGTGTATTGCAGACTACAGGAAAACTACACTGGAAGAAATCTATACTGGGGAAGCTCTGTCCTGAACACAGCCTTGTTCTGGACCTTCAGTCTACTTCTGCTGGGATTCTGCAGATTGCTCCACTCTAAATCTTACAATGCTGGGAGAGGGGTCTACCCCCGACTTTGTGGCTGTCAATACTCTTAGGAGAAGGGAGGGTTGCTCAGGGTGACACGCTGTACTCGATGCACACCTGATGACGAAGCATCGGCTTTCTGTCAATAGGTGTGTGAATGAGGACGCATTAAGAACCTGCCCTCTACGCTGATACAGGTTTCTGCAGAGTGGATCACACGGGTATCCATGGTAACAACTCAGGCTCTTTGGGTTGCCCTAGGATCCAGAGATGTGGAGCAGAAAAAGATGAGTTAAGGAAGAAGGACACTGCCCAAGAATGCACGGAGAATGGACAGTCGTGACTATTAAAAAACAAAGGAGGGTGGGGTTGGCATGCAGCATGGTGTTGTCTGGTGTTGGTTCACGATACAAAGACGAGTAAGGTTTGAAGAACGGGTTGTCCCTATCCACAGACGACTCCAATCCCTCATGAGGATATGTCAACAGGCCTAAGACTATATCTGTGACATCTTATGTTTACGCCTCAAGAACCATCTAGAGGTGCCTGGAACCCTTCGATGGAACATACATGCCATAGTTGTTTTGAGATCTCCATTTCTCTCCGTTAACTTTTATTCGTCTTCCAATACGCGCAGGATCATATTATACCAATCTTCAGAATACATGAGAAATTTCACTCTAATGTAAATCCGGATGAGTGAAAGGGCAGAATGACTCGACCTGTCACGTGGTTTTAGATAGCAGCGCTCCCTTTAAGGATAATTGGTGGCTCAGGGGGGTACAAACCTTTTAGGCTAAGCAGGCTACACGCATTAGGGAAATGGGCAACTGTAGTTGAACTTGAGAGGCCTTTTGAAGTTTGCAATTTGGCTGGGCTAATGCAAAGCACAACTCAGCGTTAAATAAACAAAATGGCTGCCAACGAGGCATTTGTAAATACGCTGAAATGATAGGAACCAAAGCAAAAACACGTGTGCCGGAGAGGGAAATTTCAGAGCACTAACGTGCCTGGTTCTGTTTGGCTTTGAACAGTGATGCATAAATGTATACCCCCAGGCTTCCGGCTTTTAGTTGAAAGGGGGGGAAAAAGCACGTCTCGAGTAAAGCACATAAACAAACGCGTCTCTTATGTAATTGTTGTCTTAAGGGCAGTTGATGCACGCTTTAGGGACCACGTTTTCTTCCTTTTCAGTGATCTGGGGAATTTTTGTCTAAATGTTCTATTTGCTAGGAGAAATGTCGGATGGAGAGTGATGGCGCAGAAGCCTCCTTGGTGCTTTAGAAGAAGCAGCGCGCGCGGGCCCTGCTGGGCCGAGATTCCCTGCGCAGCTCCGAGAAGGAATATGTATAGAAAATAACCAATGAGCGACCAGGAAACGCATTTTGCAATGAAATCATTAAATACGCGAATGAGAGAATAAACAGGATGTGTATGTGAGCGAATGGCGTGCTTCGGTGATTGCATGAGCATGATGGATACATGGGTGAGTGAAAAGGGCGGTAAATGAGCTCTAGCAGCTGAGTGAATGAGCGACCACTAGGAGCAATGCATTGCTAAGCACGCCCAGTGTGCAAAGCGAATCTTACAATTATGAACATGCCCTGTTTAGAGGTTAATTTGTAACTCAATAAGTGCCAGGGCCCTCGACAAGAGTCCTTTGCAGCATGCACCACACATTGTCACTGCCAATGCTGCCAATTACAGTGCCAACACAACAACTACCCATCACACACCTACACATGTAACAATTCATTCTAGTCAAGGCCGCCAAAACTATATGAATGCCTTTGGTAGCATGGCCCTCGACAAGAGTCGTTTGCAGCATGCACGAACATTGTCACTGCCAACGCTGCCAATTACAGTACCAACACAACTACTACCCATCACACACCTACACATGTAACAATTCATTCTAGTCGAGGCCCCCAAAACTATATGAATGGCTTTGGTAGCATGTATTAGTGATTGTTAATGTATATTAAGTTAATAAACAGCTGTTGTGCTCATACAAACATTTTGCAGCAAGCGCCACCATGTGGCAGACTGTCACAAGCGCAGATTTAAGTACTGGTGCCAAGCACCGGAAACCACCGGCTCAAATTAAGCACTGGCCCTGCTAGGCAAAGATCTCTGGCTACACACAAAAGCACGTACCAATAGAGTGCACAAACATCCAAAAGATACATCAAAACTAGGGATGGGCTTAACTTGTGTAATTCTATGCAGTGTAATCACATGGAATTACCTAAGAATTCTGTATGAGTATGCAGAATTATGCGATACGAGTAATTGTGCATTTACCATTATTTCCTAAAATGCCCCCCCCCACGCCCAAAATGGACATGAGGATCCAATATACACAAAAAAATAGCACTAAATGTAACAAAACACAAATAGCAGCACACACAACTCCTCAATCTCGCTAAATATGCTCTTGGGCTAGGATATTTCCCCAATTTACTCTCGGCTTTAGTGCTATGCTCTTAGCGCAAAACGTGCCCTTGCATCCGAAATGGAAGCGAGGATGCATTTTGCGCTAAGAGAATAGCAACGCAAACAGCAGCTTGAGCAGCCACTCACTAAATTCACTGTTTCTGTGCAAATTTGCTCATAAGCATGTAATTATCAGTAATTCTGCGTCAAAGAGCAACGTGGGATTACCAGAATTACTCTGAATACTCAGATGTAATCGCCTTTCCTCCCAGGGTTTATCAAAACATAATATTAATCCCAGCCTCACTTCTGATAATCCAACTCAAACGAACAAAAACAGACTTTGCTTTGGGACAGAATCCCCAAAAAGAGAGAAGGTTCCAGAGCTGCGACAGTGCGGCAAGGCAACAGTAATGATGATACGGCGCTATGCACATTTCTGTAACATAACAGAATATAAAACAGTGAATGATATTAGACATTGCTGTGACCATTTCACGCGTGTGTTAAAAAGTGCATGAAATTAAGTAAACAAATTAGAGTCAATTGATGCAGGAGTCGATACATGGTTGTATGGGTGCAACAAAATGAATACAAATATGAGAATGTAAGTAGTCAAATAAGTGCCTTTCTTGGGTAATGGGAGAATTAATGCACAAACTGAGAGATAAACTAAGGGGCAGATTTACAAGAACTGGTGCATCTCTGCATATTAGCAGGGATGCGCCTGTTCAGATGCGACACGCAAAAATACCATTGTGCAACCACGGATGCATCATATTTACAATGCGGCACACCGTGGCGCAAGGATAGACAGGTGCGCGTCACATCTTTTGTCGTAAGGGCAGCGCATTGCTGGAATCGTTTCGCAAGCGCGACGCAAATCCAGCAATGCTCAGGGGCAGCCTATACTTATTGTGCTGCATCACTCCTTATGCCTGCTTTAACCCCTTGTGTGCCCCGCCCTTTCCCCGCCCTGTGCCGGGCGTTGAATTAGCGGGCGGGGTTCATCACGAGATAGTCTCGTCATGGGCACAGCGCAACCGCGCTCCATGACGAGACAATCTCGTCATGGGCACTGAAGGGGTTAAGCAAGCGTAAGTTTTTGATGCAGTGGCGTTGTAAAAGTGACTCCGTGAAATCTTGTAGATTTCACTGCGTCACTTTACGAGGTTTTCTTGCGTCGGAACGCCCAACCTGCATACATTATAACTGACGCAGGTATAATGTAGCGCAGGGCTTTACAACGCGACGCATCTCCCTAGATGCGTCACATTGTAAATATGTCGCAACTTGGTTCATTGTTTACGACGCCGCTGCATCACAAAAGTGACGCAACAGCAGCATAAAAGTGTCGCAAGGGGCTTGTAAATCGGCCCCCAAATATATAAGGGTGTAGAGAGGCACCTGAAATACCAGCTTCAGTGGGGGGAGGGGGTTGCAATGGAGAGATTAAATAATTATTAATGACCATCCTTAACGTTGAGCTCTGAATCGCAAAAAAAACACAAGAAAGATGAAAATATGACACAGCTGGGGGACAAAGCTAGAGGCAAATGGAATGTGTACTGAAGATAGAAAAGAAGAATGCACAGAAGGAGAGAAAGATCGAAAGAGAAAAAGCATGGCAGAATCGGGGCAATCATTTCACTGTCCCGATCTTAAAAGGATTGGGATCACATGTTTCACTCACTCATGTAGTAAGAGATGGTTCAAAGTGGGGGTATTTTATTTTTCTGACTACTCTCTTGAGTGAATGAATTGTTTTTCAGTACTCGAGTGAGACACTGAATCAAATGTTCTATCTGCAATATTGGCCCCCAGTAACAAAAGCAGCTGCAGTGTTTTCCACGCACAACTCCCCACACCCACAATGCGGCTGGTCCGACTCAATTTCCAGGGCCAGTTTGCGTTCATAGTCCAGCCTTGGACATGGCTCCCCTTTGTAATGTTCAAGTTCGCGCTAGGTGGCCAAGGGGTACGCCCAGACGTAGGTTCCTTGCTTGCTGTACCACTGGATTCAAGCAATCCTGGTTGAAGAGGAGTGATACCCTGAAACCGGTCCAGGATGCTTGTTTCCGGTTCAGGGAGGACCTGGTCTGGCAGTCCAGGCAGGACTGGTCCCATGAGGAGCAGGGTCAAGACTGATTGTCAATGGGTCCAAACTGGGGTGGCATGGTGAGCAAAAGAACAATGGATTAAACCCAGATCTCGTGACTGGAGGCGAGTGGTTGAAAAGTTTCAGCACTCTCTCCATCATCTTGCGTTTCCCCAGTAATCGAAGGCAGGAACCCCATATCAACAGATAGCATGAGAGTAATCTCAGATACCGTGACTCTCAGTATAATTAATAGCAGTATGTGTCTCGACAGTCGTATAAAGAGTGTCTCCCTCTGAAGCATTAACAAGCTGTGCCTGACTCAGCAGCTGTCAGGGACCCTGTTTATTTGTTTATTGGTTGATGTGTTGTTTACACATAACTGTCATGATGCCTGGTGGCTGCTTCTGGGCTCTTTGTAGGGAGAAGGGTCACAGAGAATGATGCTCATTATAAACCTTAAGCAGGGACTGACTTGGCAGGGTCACCAAGAGATGGCTTTGCTAACAAGTCTTCTCAGACTCTGTCTCACTCATCAATAATTTCCTATTATTGTCATTTGCTCAAAGCGGAAACAGAAGTTGCTAAGGGCGTTAACTACAATTAATCACCTGCGTCATAATTAGTGGAATAAGTAGTTAACGCCCAACAGCAGGTGGGAAAGAAAGCTATTAGCATCCCCCCCTTAATATCATCCAGCAGAGACACACAGGGCTGCTGACCCTTCCTCCCACTCTGAACAGGTGAAAGGTAGCATTGAGTGTCAGCATCTCTGAGCCACTCCCAGGATTGTACACAAGGTGCCCATATAGCATAATGGCCCGCTGCAGCAGTGGCCATCTCCCTGAGCTATCCCAGACTTCTAGGCCCAAGCTACAGCCAAGCACCTGTGCAGAGGAAGGGGGTCTTTATCACAGGTATGGACGCAGGCAGACAGTCTATAATGCTGTTAGAACATTTCACCCCTCTGAGGGCAGAGCGTTCCATGTCAAACATGGAACAAGGCAGTGGAACAATTGAGTGACAAATAGATAAGGGTATAGAAACAAAGCTGTGTAACACTGAAAATGGGGATGAATCACATCAATGGACAAAATAGGTGAAGCTCAAGATGTTGATAAAGTTACTCTGAAACCAGAGGTGTCATGTATCAGTCATTCACTTTTTAGCTATCTATAATGTTATGCTGTGTATGGCACCCCAAAATCATTTGCCCCTGCTTTAAACATCTTCATAGGGGCAGAGGAAAGAGGAAGCCATATATATAACAATGGCTTCTCACCCCATTCCAAAGATAATGACAACTACCTGGCCTCTTGCCACTCACCCCTCCCTACATCTACCCTCCCCCAACCCAAATTTAAAGAGGACTTGACATCCTACCACCCCCACTCACCACCCTCGACATGTACTCTTTTTCCCCTGTTTAGATGTTACAACATATCTTGTTCTGTCCCACCCACCACACTCCCGTCCCTGCCTTAGGGCGCGCTTTGCATTCTCACATGAGTGCATGGATGTCAATTCAACAAACTGCCTGGGGTAGCAGAAGTGACTTCACATGCCCTTTGACCTTCACTTTCACTCGCACATGCACATGCTTACACATACACATGTATTCACACATACACACAATCTTAGATAAACTCATTCAAAGCTGCAAGCACGCACACACCATACATACATTAAAAAGCATTTTTTTTAACTTACCTCAGCTGCCATCCAAAGTCCGATTCCAGCTATTTTTGCTCCATATATTATTAAACTAATAGCAAATAATGTAATATTATTCACTATTAGTATAATAAAAAATTGACAAAAAACAAGGAGAGTGAAGCCCCCACCGACGTCTATAAGGATGAGCTGATTCTGTTCCTGGCACTGAGTTTGCCACTGCTGACGCTGGGGGTCTCAAGGCAGTGCCAGGGGTCACAAGGGGCAGGCCAGGGATCACAACAGCGACCCCTGTCGGCCCCTAAATGATGTCAATGCATGAGTGGAGAGACGGTGCAGCATTCACAGTGGATCGGTGAGGTCCAATGGTCAATCAGTGTGGCATGCTATTGCCATCAGCGCGGGTCTACTGGTACCCACGCTGATGGGCAAATGTGACAGCTGATGCATTTGCATGGCATAACCAATGTTCTTCCACCTTCCTCGGGTTTGTGAAGACCCAAAGGTGGCAAAAAGTGACCATATCTCAGCAACAAGAGCCACACAAAGGGGCATTTGTATCAAGCTATTTTGAGCTCGCAAACACTGCAAATTGCAATAAACAGTGTTTGCGAGCACAAAATAGCCATCTCCAATGTGTAATTGAAAATTGCAGTGCAAAATAGGTATTAGGAAAAATAGTGAATACCTATTTTGCGAGTAGGAGAATCTGCAAATAATTTTGTGAACTCGCAAATACCGACACCCTATTTGCGATAATCGCAAAATGCGTAATTGCGAATTCGCAAACATATGTAGGAAAAAATTGCAAATTATGAATTTGCGAAAATCGGAATTTTGCGCCTGCAGTTTACCACCAACTCAAAGCAGGTGGTAACCAGGTGCAACTCATTTAAACAGGCCCACAATGCAACATTATCTTCCACAATGGCAGCGCTGTATGTGATAGCCAGGAGGATGCGAATTCAAGCTGCAGCACAGAGAAGGAGGCGACAGGAACGGATATTCAGAGTGCGCATCACTCTGTTCTAGCAGACAGATGAGGAGATCCATGAGAAGTATAGGCTGGACTACCATTATGGATTTGATTGCTGAGCTGAAACCCATGCATGAAAACACCCAAGCCGCAGGACCCAAACAATTTCACCACATGTGCAGGTCCTGTGTTCACTGCACTCACTGGCATCCAGGGGGTGATAGCAACAGCAGGAGGGGTCTCCCAGAGTTGCCTGTCGCGCTTCTTCCATGCATTCTTGGATGCAATGGTAGAGCGGCTACATCATCACATCCAATTCCCCAACACACAACAGGCAGTACAGCAAACAAAACAGGACTTCTACCAGATTGCCCAATTTCCCCATGTCATTGGCTTCATAGATGGGACCCATGTAGCCCTCTCACTCCCCTCAAACACTGAGTATGTATTCAGGAACCGCAAATCATATCATTCTATCAATATACTGGTCATCTGCAATGCTAAACATATCATAATGGATATAGTTGCTAAATAACCTGGCAGTACACACAACTCCTTCATTTTTAGACATAGTGGGATATGACAAGTCTCACTGGTTGCGAATTTGGAGAGGGCTACCTGCTAGGTAAATGCATGTCTAACACTCTAAAATACAGCTAAGGCCAGAAGTGGGAGGACAGTGATTAACTGAATGTCTTTCATCCTGTAGGTGACAGTGCATATGCTGTAAGAGATTTCATCCTCACACCGTACCTAATCCAGCAAATCAAAGGGGGCAAAGATACAATTGTGCACGCAAACCAACGCGCTGTGTGATTGAGCGGACATTTAAGATACTGAAGAGCCGGTCCTGCTGCCTGCATAGAAGCAGAGGAGCACTACAATACAGCCCAAAGACCTGCTGCACGGTTGTGGCTACTTGTGCCATGCTCCACAACATTGCAACTAGAAAAGGCACTGATACAGAGTCTGACTCAAATGAAGGCCCAGGTCCACGTTGCAGACCAGCAGGTGGTGTAGCGGCAGCTGCGGGCCGAGACGTGATGACATAACACAAAACTATTTCTAGGTGGGTAGTGATGACACAATGCAGATGTTGATTTGTGCATGACTGTGTTTTATTTTTCCTTCAGCTGCAGGATAAAATTTAGTCACATAGCCCAAAAACCCACTGTGGCACAATGGCTTGCACATGTCATGTTCATAGTGCATGGATGAAGGCTAAACAAAAGACCACATGCCTTGGGTTATTTCACCCATTGGCACTCTGCTGTGGTTTTTTGTGTGCGTGCACTTCCTGCTGTTGCACGCTCAGGGTGCTGACTCCTGTCCCTTGAGGCATTCGATGGTGTTCCCTGCCTCACACTGTGCAGTCTGTTTCGGGAATTAGTGGGGTGATGCTGCTTCGGCTTGAGAGCTCCTCACTATTCCCTGAGCCCAGGAGACGTGTGCCACCTATGATAGCTGTCTGCAGCTGGTCCACTGCATTTGTCACCTGCACCAACCCTTTGGCCACATCCTGGCTGCAGTGTGCAATTTCGACCTGCATGTTAACTGAACGGCATGATAGCACGGAAGTGGCATTAGACAGGCGGTTGACCGCCTTGCTATAAGTGTCCAGACGGGTGTAGAGACGTTGTTTCCCCCTGCGTCTGGGTGCATGGTCTCTTTTCATGGTGGCACATAGTTCTTTTATTGTGCCCGTCATTTCTCTGATGCTGTCAGCACAGGCCTTATGTCCCTCATCTATTTTGATATTCATGTCTCTGATGCCCTCCTTCATGTCAGTCAGGTTATGGTTCACACACACACCAGCTGCCTGTGTATTGACCTCATTGATTTTTATTGCAGGCGCTGTACCTTAACCATGGTGCCTTCCAGGCCATAAAACACCTTGGGATCCTCTGCAGCATCTGCCCTGGTGGTTGCCCTTGGCCTGCGTCTCCTGCTCAAGTTCAAGTTCAAGAAAACTTTATTTCGGAGTAACTCCATAAAAGTACATAAAATCAGTATAAAACATTTAACAACAATAGATAAAATCTTAAAAATAGTGCAGCCACACAGCTAATACATGCTAATTACATACAATGAATCAGATTGGCATTTTTAAATATTTTTTCCGTTTGTGCCAAAAAGCCCCCAAAAATTTTGCCACTGCAAACACGATGTGCACGGCCGTTTCACTCTTAAGGATTCTAAAGGCTTCATGGCACCTGATGAAGCCCAGGTTCCTACAGATAGGGATAATCCATTTTCTGCGCGCCTCAGTGTAACCCGTGCAAAAGAATATAAGATGCAGCTCAGTTTCGTCACTTAGTCTGCATGCCGGGCAAATACTGGGTGTCGACAGGGACCAGGAACTAGTAAAAGCACGAATTGGCAAAGACCCGTGCCTCCATTGCAAATAAAGCTTCCTGATTATTATAGGGTAAACATTGTCAAAGGCCAATTCAAAGGTGTAAGTACTCTTCATGAGAAGGAATTGATTTGTTAGAGACCCTAAAGATTTAGAAGGTCGGAGTAAAGGTGCCTTGGAATCATGATACACTTTGGTTAGAGCTTTTTTGGAAAGCTTAGGACAGGCATTACAAGGATCATTCCATAGTGCATCTAGACCTAGGCTCATCAAACTATTCCTTACGAATTTAAGCCAGGCAATGTTCCCCGAATTTGGGAAGCTGAGAACTTCCTGGAGGCCCTGTCTGTAGTGAGTCAGTTCAGGCACCGTCCACAATCTGCGCCAATAGATCACGGGACGAAGTGCCAACTCTTCCTCCAGTGGTCTAATGCCTAGGTCAAGTCGTAGAGGCACTAGCGGTGTACTCGGGGGAAGAGCTGCTAGACACCTAAGGAATCTATTCTCCTCCTTTGTCAAGCTGTCCAGTACTTTGTGACCCCATAATTCACTCCCATAAGTAACTGCTCCTCTTGCTTGGACCCTATAAATGTGGAGGGGAGGGCCTATGGGTTTAAGGGTCGACCTATTCTTCCCCACCATCGCTAATATTCCACCAATATGTTGCACTAGCTTTAACCTCGCTTTCTCCTGATGTTGACCCCACCCCAATTCCTCGTTGAGTGTAACACCAAGGTATTCAAAGGTGTTTACTCGTTCGAGTATATTTTCCCCTATGCGAGGAATACGGTGGAACCTGGGTGGCGGATTGAAGGCCATGAATTTGGTCTTTGTAGTGTTTATTTCCAATCCATGCTCTCTACAGAAGTCCCCAAATCCATCCAGCACACGCTGGATTCCCATAGGTGACTTGGAGAGAAGGAGGGTATCATCAGCAAACATAATTGCTGGGACCCTCCTTCCCGCCAACTTCGGGACATCCGAATTGGGGACCCCGTTAAGGTGGTCAATGACCCCGTTGACAAAGAGGCAAAACAGGGTCGGTGCAAGTACACACCCCTGTCTTACCCCTCTCTCAACGGGAAACTTGTTTGAGAGTGCACCCTGCCCACCGCACCTCACACGAGCATAGGTGTTTGTGTGGAGGCGGATGATCATATTCAGGAGGTCAGCTGGCATCCCAACGTTCGCCAGGACTTCCCAGAGCTTACCACGTGGGACCAGGTCAAAGGCTGCCCTTAGATCTACAAATACAGTATAGAGGCTGCCACCCTCCAACTGTATTGTTTTCCAATGTAGAAGGGACAGCCTGAAGACCTGGTCTATAGTAGAAGTCTTCTGGCGAAACCCGGCCTGAAGAGGGCTCAAAACATCCCTCTCCTCGATCCAGTACAAAAGTCGATCCAACAGAAGCCTCGCAAAGAGTTTCTGTGGGACGTCTATCAGACTGATCGGTCTGTAATTGGCGGGGAGCAAAGGTGAGCCCCTTTTAAAAATGGGCACAATCTCCGCCCCGAGCCAGGATGGAGGGAGTGCCATCCCATGGATGATGGCATTGAACAATACCAAGAAGTATAGTGCCCAAATTCTGACTTCATGCCTTAAGAGGTCGCCTGGGATCTTATCTAGGCCTGGCGCTTTTCCTGAGGAAAGGCAAGTAATTGCCCTTTCCAGTTCCTCCAGCTTAAAGTCTTCCAGCTCAGTGTGATTATCTATGGTGGGGGCCACTAGGCTCTCAGGCGGAGTTCCCATTTGGTCTTGCCCAGCTCTACTGTAAAGCAATGAGAAATGTTTTTCCCAGACTTCCGGTGCAATGTTGCCTTCTATTGCCATAACAGGCTCAACTGAGCCGTGTTTAACTATGTGCCAAAATTTCCTTGAATCTCTAACTTTGAGAGCAGATGTTATTTCTGTCCAGTTCTCCCAGTCCCAGTCTATTTTAGCAGATTCAAGGAGGAGCTTATAGGCCACCCTCTTTTCACTAATCACCGAGGATGCTTCCTTATTTTTGAGCGCTTGGAGGAGATCTTTCTTAGCTCTCCTGCAGCTGGCATTGAACCATGAGGCTCTTTCACTCCTCAGTTTCCTGCCCCGGACCACAGGGTTCAGTACCTCAGCTAAATTGTCGCAGAGGGTCTGATGAATATCCTCGAGGGAAGAACAACCTTCTGGCGAGGACAGTTGAGGGAGGAGACTTTCCACTCTTTCCAGGGTTAGTGCCATTTGCTCGTATATTGCCCTTATACGGGTCGGTTTCTCTAGCAATTTGTCCCACCTTAATCTTCGTCTGTTACTGGATAGGGTGAGACTGGGGGCAGGTAATCTATTTCCTCGAGTTTCAGTCCTAAGGAAACCATCTGCAGCTAATGAAAGGATTAGGGGGTTATGATCACTATCCACCCTTGGGACTATTTTGAAATCTAATGCCAATTTCCAATCCTGGAGTCTGATCAGTATATAATCAATCCGGGACTCCTGTCGTAGTCTATTAAAAGTTGGCTGGGGCGGAATATCCCCCTTGAACCTACCATTGCATGCTCTAAGTGAATTTGCCAATGTTAATGTTAGAACTTGCAATAGGAGGGGTGATGCTGCCCTGACTGGCGGACCTACAATACTTTGGATTCCCCAGAAATCGTCCTCCTCACTACTAATCCCATCTAGGTAAGTCGGAAGTGGTTCAAACTGAATGTTAAAATCCCCTCCGACCAGGAGTGTATCTGGGCCGGTGAGAGAGTCAAGAAAAGTCACTAAATCCTCCAATGTCCTTGAGGTGGCCACAACTCCAACTGGTCTAGAATATATATTTACCAGACTCAGACCCATCCCATTGGGCCAACGTAAGACCACACCCAGGATGTCCAGTGAATTAGTTTCTACCACCTCGGCCGTACAGCCTAAATGACAGGCAATCCATGTTGATAGTCCTCCAGACGGGCGTCCCTTCCCACCCCATCTAGCTGGAATATTAAAAATTGCGAAACCGGGGTGGCAAAGGTTTTCTCTGGCCCACGTCTCTTGGAACATGCATATATCATGTTCTTTGATAAAAGTTTCCCAATCAGTGTTGCCTAGCTTATTAGGGAGCCCAGCCACGTGTGGCTCAACGGAGATAGAATGATTTGGGCAAGAAGTCAACAATTTGGGAATCGGATCCATATCCTCAGCCTGGACACCCTGTGTGCTAAGCCCATAGTCAGAAGAAGCACTATGTCAATCACAGTCATCGACTCCTGATAAGGCCCCAAATCTATTAGCAACTTCAAGAGGAGTAAATGGTTGCATGTAGTTCACCCTCCGTGGTCCCATTCTGTGATTCCCAAGTGGAACCGTAACCCATTCTGCTGCATTTCCGTATGCCACAGAACTGGGTGCATACATGTTACAGTGTTGAACAAGGGGAGCAGATGTTGCTAAGAATGGGTGAGGGTGAATCACCGTTTTTACTGGAGCCCTGGGGTATGCATTATAAGAGACTGTTGATCTTGGGTAGAAGTATGATAGTACACGGGGATTTATGGACCCCCATGTAGAACCCAAGGGGTAGTCTAAAATGTATTTGACTGCTCTAGGGTCTCTAAAGTTGATGATGATTACATCCCCTTCAAGATCCTTGATTCTGCGACCTAGCCAAGGAACTCTCCGAACATGTAATATCTCCCCATTAATGTTGGGAGGGAGGGGTCTGTTTGTCCTAAGCCAGTGCACGGTTTTATTTTTTAGATTGTAATAGCCCTCATTTTTACCCTTTTCCAGAGGCGGAACTTCTGTTAACACTACCACATATGGTACCGCCTCTGGGGGTAAATTAACTTGATGGCTATGTGGGTCACTTGCTCTAGCTAGATGATGATTCTCACCCCTCTCCTTTAGGGACGTTACTAAGATAGGGTTTGCTATTTCCTTCCTTAATTCACCCTCTTCATGTTGGCCATGACTTTGATAAGTTGTGGTGTGGGAGGGCTTGTCCCTATGCTGAGAATTAGAGCTACCTATCTCATTAGTCCTAGTGTGCGTAAGAGATACATCTGAAACCATAGGGGGGGGCGGGAGTAAGTGAGTAGAATCTTCCCGTGACCCCGGGTGTTTTGTGATTAAAGATTCTAAATTCCCCAATCGTGACTCTATATTTTTTAGTCTTTCTATAATGGGTAGAGTAAATGATCTTATCAATTTCTCGATGCTCTCAAGATATGATGGCATTGTACCTAAGTCAGGTAGGAGCAACGGAGAACGAGACAAGTCAAGAGGGGGGGGAACCAAGGAAGTAGAAGATGTTAAGGCCACATCGTGTATTATTGATGGCGGTAATAGAACCTTTGTCAACGATGCTATGCCGACAGTTTGCATAGGGCCCTTGCCAAAATCAGTGTGGTTGATCTTACCTCCTGGCAAGTTGCCTAACCTCTTTCTTCTCTTGGGCGGAGGGGGCCTTGGAGCTTTAGACACCAACGCCCTCCCTGCCTTCTTAATAGACGACTTAGCCTTAGGTTCAGAGGGAATAGTAACAGTATCAGTTTCCTTTTCAAGAATAATAGTACTAGCAGGGGGCAAAATAGTTAAAACTGGAGAAAAGTTAAAATTGCTGGGTGTAGAATCAATTGTTCTAAACAGCTCGGGGACATTATCCATAGCTAACGCCTCCTGCGTCAAGGTAGGAGGACTTAGCACAATAAGCGACGAAGTCAAAGGAGATGTACTGTCCATTAATGACCTATTTTTAATACACTCTATAGAGCGACGTCGCTCAGCCCTTCTTTCGGCGAGCGTAGTCTCCTTGTCCGTGGGTACAATGACCTTTTTAAAATAATCTACCAATGTGCATTTGGTTGGGGCACCATGTGTTGCAGGAGAGTTAGTAGCTACAGTCTCAGCCATATTATTGCTAACAGTATCCAACAGAGGACTCACGGTTAATGGGTAGTAAAGATGGAAAGTTCCCCCGGTCCGGTCTCCTCGTGTCTCTGAGGGCCTCAGAGGGCCCGCTCTTTGCCCGGTCTTCGCTCCGGCTCTCGACCCGCACGCGTCCCGCTATCGCGCGAGAGCCATATTGTGGTATTGTAGAAGAATGGGGCGGAGATAGAGGAGGAGTCGGGAAGAGGGCCAGGTGCAGCCAATGTGCTACGCGCACAGCTCCCTGGTCCTCGCAGTCCTGAGTGCTTCGATGTCACTGCAGAGTCTCCCCTGTGGCAGGTAAATAACCTTCAGGCAGCGTAGTGATTGCCAAGATGCTGCATCCGTTAAAAGCGCTATGCCCCAGGGACCAACAGGCAGGCGGCAGTCCTCGAGCGGCACCCGCGATGCGGGGGCCGCGAGTCGTCTTATCCTCGGCAGGGGAGGAGTCGGGAAGAGGGCCAGGTGCAGCCAATGTGCTACGAGCACAGCTCCCTGGTCCTCGCAGTCCCGAGTGCTTCGATGTCACTGCAGAGTCTCCCCTGTGGCAGGTAAATAACCTTCAGGCAGCGTAGTGATTGCCAAGATGCTGCATCCGTTAAAAGCGCTATGCCCCAGGGACCAACAGGCAGGCGGCAGTCCTCGAGCGGCCTGCGTCTCCTGCATGTTTCTTCCCTACGGTGCACAGGGGGCTGATCGTGGACCTGTTTTGCACGCTGTTCCTGGTCTGGCTGGGCCTCATCCCCTATGGACTCTGGTTCATCCTCTAACAGTGGGAGTGGAGGCATAATCTGGTGGTGTCTCCGTGGGACAGGTTTTGGCAGTGTCGACTGCTCTGTGTCCTCTTGCCCTGCCTGGTCCTCTGTGCGTGCTGCCTCCTCAGCTCCTAAATTGTCATCCTGTGTTTCAGGTTGAACTGTAAATGAAAAGGTACATTTTAATTGTGTGTTCTGCTTCACATTCTTCACTAAATAAAGTTTTCAGAATTTAGCCTAGCTAAGAACTTTCTAGCGTTTTATTTCCCTTTACTAATTCACGTCTACTGATTCTACATTGCTGTGTCTCATTACTCCACTGTATTATGTGTGTGACTACATCTCCCATGATGCATTGCTGGGTGTGCTGTAAGAAGTGGAATGGAGTTGCATTGTTACTTTGTGGTTGGTGCATTCCTGAGTGTGTGAGTGAGTTGGTAATGTGTCAGGGCAGATTTGGCATGCATCTTACCTTGTCTGGTGTTTGGAGTGTCAGAGCTGTCAATGTCAGCCACACCACTGATACTCTCAGGCTGTAGGGTGGACTCCACCAACTCCTCCAGGGGCATGGATTCAGTCTCGGTGGATGTTCCCCCACCAGTCTTCTTTGCCTACGCAAGCCTGGTTGCCACCTTGTGCTTCGACCTGGAGCGCATATCGTACCAGCGCTTGCGTAGGTCAGCAACGGAGCGCTGGGTAACACCGATGGCATTGACCTTTGCCTGGATGTCCAGCCATATTTTTCTTTTTGGAGATTCTGCCACATGAAGGGATTTTTCCCCAAAAAGTAACCCATGGCTATGTACCATTTCTTCTATTAGAACTGGCAAATAAGGAATAAGGAATCGCTAATATGGAGTTCCCAAATGTATTGTACGAATTTTAAGGAATCGCTAACATTTAGCCAATTTATTTTTTACATCGCATTTTGCAATTCTCAAAATGTGATTTGCTAAAAATTGCATTTAGAGAATCGCAATTTGCTTTTTTGATACATATGCCCCATAGAATTTTGAGAAGAGCAGTGTTCCTTTGCATTAGCTATTCAGAATCCCAAGCGCATTTTAAATGTGAGTCAAAGCAGCGAGGCATGCGTAGGATCATGGTCCTGTTTCTCGAGAAGAGGAAGTCAACTTTTACTGGGGAAGCAGCAAGGGTAAAATGTGCACCCTGTGACCTGAAGTACAGCATGGGACAGGGAGGTATGCATTCCTTTGAAACATTCCTGCGGCAGGATCGTTAAAAACAAATCACAAACCACAGGAAGCCAGGACACAGAAACACCAAGCTTTGTTCCTAAGGAGGTCCTGAAATTTCAGGAGCTTTCAGTTTAATTCATAACCATAACTGTACTTTAACTGTGCTTTAAGTGAGCCTTGCTATGCATCAAACTCTCTCTGCGTGCAACGTAGACAGCAACAGTGCAGTGTACTTTATGCATTATGGGGCATATCAACAACAACCGGCGATAATTATCTCTAAGCGCACTTAGCGCTAGGATAATTATCGCCGGCTAGCGTGAATTTTTATCGCTGAGATAGCGTGCTATTAGCAACGCTTATCTCAATAGCGATAAAAATCCTCACGCTAACAGGCTAACGTGAGATTATCGCTGGAAACCCAGCGATAATTTCACGTTAGCTTGTTGATAGGGACAGACAAACTTAGCCATGATATCCTCCTTCCATAGGCTATTATGGCTAAGTCAGAAAAATACCAGATGTAAAAAAGCAGCGTTAACCGCGGTTAGTGCTGCTTTTTTTGTCTCTAACAGGGTTAGCGACATTCTTGATAATAGGAGAAATGTCGCTTAGCGACATTTCTCCTATTATTTTACTCTGGAACGCCCCCTTTGCATCTCATTAGAGATGCAAGGGGAAGCGTAGAGTAAAAGGGTGCTAACATGCAAATTTGCATGTTAGCACCCTGTTGTTGATAGGGCGCTAGTTTTATCTCTCCTTTTTTGGCTTTTAAAGCCAAAAAAGCAGAGATAAAGCCCTTGTTGATATGCCCCTATATTTTCACAAGCTCACATTTGGATTTCACTCAGTTTGTAAAGTACCACACAGAGCTGTTCGTGACAGAGATACTCTTGCTACATTGGCCCTCGTTTCCTGCTCAGCGTGTTCTCTATCAAACACCAATAAAAGTCAGTATCTGGAGAAACAACAATCAATTTCTAGGTCAACAACATACATTTTCTGCCTCAACAGTCACCCTTTCTAGCTCCTTTTATCTTCCTTTGGCCTCACAAAAGAGGCTGCCATGTGCCAGTGGAAGGACAAATGATTTCCTGTAATATTCCCTTAACTTTAAAGGCTTGTCACAAAAAGGTCAGTCAGCAATATTCAACCACTGTCTGCAACCGGCCAGATACATCAGGCCTACAGTCGCCTAAAATGTCATCTGATGAATATAATTTACAAAAGTACCGCCCTACTGCAGTTAATAATAGAACATCTACCCCACACTGAGCAATATCTTTGTCGATTATATTTATGTCACAATATTTTAAGTACAATTATTCTGAAATTGGATGTATCTTTGTCACCCAGGTCTCTGTTCCCGTGTGTCATTGTAAGCACTTTTAAATGGCAAGCGGTGGTAAGAGGGGTTCATAAAATAGAAACACGACTTCAGTAGTATGTATCTTGGCAAACCAAAGTGGAGAACATTTCAAGTTCTGCTGGGTGGCTGGTAATCCAGGAACTATAAGAACTCACTAAACACCACACAACAGCACTTCAAAAATCCGTTCTTCTTCAACTCCAAAACTGTCAAATCCCAAGCTAGAAAAACTTGAAACCCTACAATGTCTCTGCCCACCTTGAACAAAACAATCTCCTCCTTCTGTGCAATGAGGAAAGTGTGATGCAGCCATCACATAGATCATTACTCTTGAGAGATCTGTAATGGGATCCAATATAACAGAGGAAATCTCCAGTGCATGCTTATGTATGTATCTATAAGGGTTCGGACAGCGCGAGTCTCGCTGTAATGCATCGGAGCGCTGTACAAGAACAGGGAGAACCTCTTCAGCTCATGCTTGAAGGCCTAGAGACTGCCCCAGCAGGCCTGCATCTTTCTCTCTGCCTTGATGACCAGCTCAACTGCTGGATTGTTGTCTGCCTTGCCTATCGGGCACGTAAACCGCCCAGTTGCCCGTAGACATTCAGCTAAGCTAAACAAGTAACCTGCACTACAGCTTTACAGAGACTTCACCTGGGTGGCCTCACAGTAAATAGTGTAAACATCTGAAGCTACATCTCTTCACACAGAGAGCAATTGGTCCTGTACAAATAAAAGCATTAAATGATACCACTGTGCAATAGTGTAAACTATTTGGTGCATTACATTTGTAGTAGTTTTTGGTAGAAAAGAAAAACACAATAATTCAAGAAGAGAAGGAAATGGAAAATTTGTAGTTGTTTCCAGAAATTGAGATGGTTCGATAAAGTTCTGAAGACTAACAGATGACGATACAGAGAGACCGTTGAAGCACCGATAAAAGTAGTGTTTCTGGAAGGGGATTAGTTAACAATAGTAGAGGAGGTGCATCGACACAGGTGGGCTAGGGGCCTTTTGTACCCTAACTGTGGCTGTTTTCACTGTCAAACCATAGGATAGTAGATCCATTCTCCTTGGAGGCATTAGGGCCCGTCGCACCCTTACTCCACCAGTGATCTCTGGGCAGCGGTGGCTGAACTGAAGTGCTTTAAGCTGTTGGAAATGTAATCATGTTGATGTACGTGGACTGCAATAATGCCACCTCTCTGAAGATAGACTTGATTGGTTCTTTTTAAAGTAAAGCTCATATAAAGCAGAAATATGCACTATGGTAGTCCCAAGAATTGATGGAAAATGAAGGTTCCCCTGTGGTGGCTCGTTACATTCTCTCAAGGATCTTCAAAAGCAGAAAATATTCCAGTTATCCAAGATAAATGTGCTGAATGGAGACGCCTCTCTATGCAGAACACGGATTTAAATTGCTAGTTCCTGCTTCCTGGGAAAATGTCCTCCTATTCACACTGATGTTGTGGCTCCTAAGGGTCGATGGACTGATGTCCATGGCAAGGTGGAGGCAGATTACACATAGGTCAGGGGCATAGTTGCATTTAAAATGTCGAAGGCCAACAACGCTTGCAGTTCTCCATATGTCATGCACAACACACAAACCCGGTGCATGATATACGTAGGACCCTACTAGAGCAAAGAAGTAACCCCAACACCAAAATGCTTAGGGAAGGACAACAGCGGGTGCCCAAACGCTTGCCCAATAAAAGGGGAAATGAAATGGCCCTACTAAGGATTATGAGGAGATGGGGACACTAAGGTTAATCCTGCTGATGCCTGCTTGGATGATCTGATGCTGCCCCAGCAACAGTCCAGGCCACTGCTGCTACTGAACACTGCAGAAAGGAACAATGTTCAATGGGTAAAGGATTGTCGCAGTACACCGGTGTGACGTGACAGTAGTAGGACTGCATGGGTTGCACCACTCCCTGACAATTCCACAAAAGGGAAATAGCAATGAAGGAGGAAAAGAGAAGCAGGCTTCACTGGAGAACCCTTGCCCTGTGATTAATATGCAATACATAGCTGACACAGCACAGCTAAAGGTGCCCCCAGATAGTTGTGTCATTATAAGCTCTAAAGAAGTACCAGGCTGGACACAACATAGTCTTAGAGATGGACCCTCTCTGAGGCACATCATCATTAGACGAGTCAGAATCCAGTCTGCGAGGATTCTCTGGAACCATGCAGAAAAGAACACCCCAGATGCTGCTACCAGGCCATGCTAATGGCAGATCTTTAATACAAATTATAAAAGAATAAAATAAAAAAAATTGTGGATCATATGGAAATGTATTCTAGATTGCTAGGGTAACGTTGAATCAATTAAGAAACAAAAGGCGTGTGACACTGAGTGCATTAAAAGTAAGGCGTTAGTTACCGTATGATTGGAAGCTCAGGAGGTGGTACTCTCAGATTAATTACGTCAATTATATTAATACTTTGTAGGATAGACACACTACAAGCGCAAGTTACAAGGATCGACCCTACTATCTTATTTGGAGAGCTGAGTATGCATATATTAGAGGAATTAGCGGCAGGGCCGACTGGGAACCCAAAGCAGCCCTGGGACTTTGGTAAAACCAGCCCTGCGGAAAGGGAAGGGGTGCAGGTGTGTACCACTGCTGCTTTTGTTACTGAGGTTCCATATTGCAGCACCGCTACATAACTGGCCCCCAGTAACGAAACCGGCCCCCACCCTTCCAGCCTCTTGGAAAAATGCACGGTCTACAGGTCAAAAGGCTTATAAATTGGCTCATTAAGTTGGGGTTCTTGAGATTGTCATTTCGAGACAAGATAAGGGCAAGGGGTTGCACCAAGGTTAGGGCAAATTACTTTGCAACTCTTAAGGTCATGGACATGTTCACAAAATAATTACACGTGCAGCACTAGAGTAAGTATTAGTTTTAAGTGATAAGGACTCAATCTAGGGTCGTGATTAATGTTAGCATTAGAGTTAATATGTAGGGTTAAGGTTAAGACTTGTCTATTTTATAGATACAAATATTTAATGACTAAGTCATCCTGCAGCTTCATGGCAGTGGGTGGGATGAGGCTGCCCTGCGGATCTCCACAGATCCTGTCTGATTCCGTTTGGTAATCCCTATTTTCGAAGGGATGGCGTGTACATGTTAAAACACAGCAGGATCTCCAGTGGTGTTGAAACTAGGCCTGGGCGAAGCACTACGCTACGCTCGCGTAGTTTGCGAAGTTCGCGCTACTTCGCGCTACGCGAACTGCACGTAGCACAGTGCGAACACGCGTAGCGTAGTGTTGCGTAGTGCTGCGGTCATTTTTTGCTTGCTCGCGGTCCTCAACGTCAAGTTGGCGACCGCGAGCAAGCAAAATGACATCCTGGCGAGACTTTTTCCTTGTTCGCGATCGCGAGCATGGAAAATAAACCTCGCGGCGAGATTCCCAACGCGAGAAGGTCAGGTTTCTCATTGCGAGGGGTCGCGTATGCTCGCGACCGCTCGCGATGAGAAACTACCAGTTCGCGTTGAGAAAGCTGCAGCTCGAGTAAAAATCTACTCGAGCAGCAGAAAACTACAGCTCGCACTGTGCAAGATGCCATTTTCAATGATTGCACAGTGCCGGTTGCTTGTCCGCACTGTGCAATCATTGAAAACAACATCTTGCACAGTGCGAACATGTTACTTCGCAGTTCGCGAAGTGCTACGCGTAGCTCGCGTAGTGCGAACTTCACTTTGCGTAGCTTCGCGAAGTGCTACTTCGCGAACTACGCCCACCCTTAGTTGAAACAACTTGCCATTGTGTACTTTAACAAGATGGTAATATGATCAAATGTAATTTGAAGAAATAGCAATATCATTATGTTTTCAACTAGTATCAATTGTTATTATTGATATAGCACTATAATTGTGATATTAATGTACACCGGGCACAACACATAAGTGCAGCCTTAACCTCTGTTCTGGCCAAAATGTGACGTGTCTAGCAGAAAAACCGTGAGCGTGCCAGAGAATGTTTTATTTTTACCTTTGATGAATATTGTTCTTAATTTTTTATGCTATCTTCATTTAGAATCGTGAAGGCGTATGTCAGACAGAAACACTACATCAAATAAAAAAGACCTTTGATAAACATGGAGGAGTAAGAAAACTAAAAATACAGGAGTAAAACCGATGACCACGTAGGGCTTGTACCTCAAGAGTACGTACAACAAGCATTTACAATGCAATGGTCTCGGCATTGGTAAAGTTAGAGGTATTGGCATTGCTCATGACATTATTTTTGTTTATGTTTTTGTTTTTAAAACATTTAAAGAAACGGCATTGTTATTTACAATGTCAATAGCTTAATCACTCTCCAATGCGAGACCTATTGCATTTGCACCCACACACAGATTAAGCTATTGACATTGTAAATAACAATGCCGTTTCTTTACATGTTTTAAAAACATAAACAAAAATAATGTCATGAGCAATTCCAATAGCTCTAACTTTAACAATGCCGAGACAGTTGCATTGTAAATGCTTGTTATAATGATCCCCACAATGCAGAGAAAAAAACTTGGATTGGAGCAGTTCATCATGCATGCATGGGAAGCTTGGCAGGGCAGAGGGAATTGACCCTGTTCTGTACCAGTGATTTGGGCAGTTTCTGTGTACACATAATCCCTGTATTTACCAAACTGTAACATGGTTTTTATGCGTGTCATGTCCTCTGCTATGAACTGTCATTAAGGGTGCAAGGCTGTTGTCCTGGGTTTGCATTTAAAAACTTTTGAATTGCATTCTGGGAGTTGTAGTCCTAGATCAGTTCACTGGATACAAGTGACTGCACAAACTTGGAAACGGTGATTTGTAAAAGAAAAGCCCTGGACTGCAGCAGCACGCCCTTGAATATACCCAGTCGCTCGGTATCCTTAATTTCCACATCTTTCCCGCTGGCCCCATGTCCGGTGTGTAACTTTCAGCCATCCCGCGCTTTTCACTTCAGGCATTACAAAGAAGCATGCGTTGGTGCAGTTGTGTACCAGAACGGAAGTGGCTGATGGACACCATGTGAAGGGGGTGGCGGGGTTGGGGTGGGGACAGTGGTGCTGGAATAATCTTCAGAGTGGCTGTGCTGTCGTCAATGTTATGTCAATCTGGGTAAATCATTTAATCTCCCCAAGCCCATTGACGGTGCATGGATACCCTCACGGGTGACAAGCCGCACTATATAAATCCACAAATGAATTATTTATTGAAATTACAAAAAGGTTTCAATCTCCTTCCATCCCTAGGAGGGTAAAGTGGATTATGCCAGATGCAGGCATGGATGTGGTCTGCTTCTGAGTACATTTAAGAGGCGCTATGGCCTCCAAAGCTGTCACAGTGGGACGGAAAATGGAGACTATTATGAATGCAAAAGACTGGTCGTTAGAAACAACCTTGGAGAAATGTTTACTTCAAGCTCATTTTCAATGCGCTGTCCTTAGTGATAAGTTGGCGTTGAACATGCATATTCTTCTCCTCCAACCCTGACACAGAATGTAAAATTTTCAAGCCATCAAAAGGAATGTTTCAAAGGACACTGAGGCGAGGATTATTTCTCCCAGGAAACTTAGGTGAAAGATTTTTCCCACCACGAGTTACTTCATTAAGAATACGTTTATTAAAATTCTGTGATAGCATTTTTGCAATATAAGTCCATGAAAATATCATGTTTTATTATGTAAAATGTTATATAGAGTAAAAAAATTCTTTTTTTATAATGTGTTTATTAAAGATGAGAACTGAATTGATATATGTGTGCTGAAAGAACTGGGTTATGGATTTGTATCTTTTTTCTAGGATTGGATCAGAGGAATGAACACTGAGTCGAAGGGAGGTTAAGAATTCCTCGCAAGAAAAAATAAGACATTATGATTCGGACAGGGGAATTATGATGCAAGGACTACTGTGTTTGGTGGAATGCGTGGTTACTGTGCTGCATGATTATTTCCGTGTTCTTTGGAATATGTACTTGGTAACAACTGCTGTTAAATGAAACTAAGGAAAGACAGGCATAACCCTCGTCTGTGTCCTTAATCTAATTAAAACTTTCCTTCTCAATAGGTAGGATATTTTACATTATACACCTTTACCTGTACACAAATGTGACAGAAAGGTAAAATAAAGTCACGTTGCAATTAAGAAAAAAACATCGGCTGTGTGCAGCCAAAATTCAGTGTTGGCAGGACTTAGATCACATACTTAAATCTCATGCTTAGGTTGAACAGATGATTCCATGTCAACAAGACTCTGTTTTCCTAGTTATGGGCTTTTCTTTTACCAGTAATCACGTTCATGTGTATTAGTGCAACCGGCTTACTAGTATCAACTCCCAGGTGTGGGAAAAGTGTCCGGGTGACAATGAGTCACAAAGGAGCTACTCTGCGATAAAGCGTTGCGAGTCGTGTCACTGAGCTTGAACGAGGATATTTCTGGGGGGACATCTATTGAGATCAGCTTTTATATTGGCCTAGGTATAGTTACCTTCCAAGATAACTGAGGCTGGAATTCTGGAACACTGAATTGGCTTTAAAGGAGCATCGAAATTCTTTCAATAAGTCCAATTCTTGGGTCAAACTCGTGGAGGAGGGCTGGTATGATCTCGCATATTTTGGAAGGATCATCACCGTGTCAAGCACTCTGAACATACTTTAACACCCGTCACCTCTCAGGTATTCATTTCTTAACATGCCCCTACAAAAAATGCTCCTCCTACCTGCTGCGGTGTATGGGGGGGGGGGTCAACGAAACATCGGATTACTTCCGGTAGTCGTCCGAAAACTTCTGCCCGAAACGAAACAAAGGAGGTATCTGCGAGGTAGACATAAAGAAAGGACTACAATTTTCTCGGTGTCCAGTTCGGAATTGGCTAATTAGGATATCTAACCAGTAGCCGTCCTTTTAGTATGCGGTTATTTTCTCGTGGTATTTTTACAGCAGGGCATGCTTATTTATTGCTGGTAAAATCTCCGAACACGCACGTGCAAGGATAGCTCTTTCCGCTCTCCAACGTTTATCGGGATTTCACTGGCGCTAGTAACTACATTGACCGCACTCCATGACAGGGAAGACGGACTATGGGGCATATCAACAAAGAATACTGATAAATATCGCTGGGCGGGTTTAGCTCGGATTAGCATAACGCCGGTTTTCGCCGGATTTATTCTTCTGAGTTTATGTTTAGCCCAATAACCAGAAACCCTTATAGCACAACGAGATACAACAGAAAGCATTTATAACTGGTCAGATGGAACACTCGCGCGGGCCGGGTCAAATATTTACGTATCAATGCCATACTCGAAGCGTAGTTTGTGCGTGGCTCTCAGTACGCTAAAGGGAGAGCATTTACTACAAAAAGTAAACAACGTCATATGGTGCAGCTGCGGAGTTAGTCGGCTGGCCCTGTGTGTACATGCTGCCGGGAATCGCCCTGAACACCACCGCCTTTCTCCGAGGCACAGCAGAGATGCCTCGGAGAAAGGGAGCGTCCTTTTCGGATTCGGGGGCGTGTTTTGCTGTTGTCTCCTCCCTGAGACTTTTCGCAAAAAACACGCCCCCCGATCCGAAAAGGACGGTGCATGATTGGAGTGACGGGACCTCTTCTCCAATGGCTGGCCAGCATTTACTAGGCCAGCTAATGGAGAACAGGGTAGAAGAGGGGCGGGTTCAAGCCCCTCTTCTCCCAAGTCATTATCTCTCGCGAGCGAGACTGCGCAAGCGCAGCCATCGCTAGCCGAGACCTAAAAAGGAGGAATTGATGGCCAGTCCTCAACTAATGTCAGAATCTGCACTTTGATATTTGTAGAGCGTAGCCAATATTTCTGCCCATTGAGAAGTGACCGTATGGTTCAACGATGCACACGAGACACGGTGGCATTGACATGGGCAAGCGATGAAATTAAGGTCTGTGGTATGCGCACTTCTCAGCAATGCCAAGTTTCCTAGATCTATGTGTGATGCGCTGCTCCAGTCCAGGTTTTTCTCTTTGAATTCTGGGACTTGGCGTCCTGTTTACTGCATCACCAAAACAGGACTACAAGTCCCAGAATGCAAAGAAAAAACTGGACTGGACCAGCATTGTGTCTTCGTATTTATAAGGCAGACTTTTCAATGGAAGTCCTTGTCTACCTTCTGACCTAGGCCTTGGTGCCTCAAAAGGCCTATGTGAGCACGGAATTCTGGTTCCACGTGGCCACAGGTTAACTCATGCATATTAATGAGCAAAAGCTGAATGGTGCTGGGTGAACCTCAAGCAGATTCACGCTGCCGCTCGGTATATCGGCTGATTAGTACTTCATTAGTCTGTGCCAAGGTGTTTGAGTCACGTGACAGGGTGTCACCTACGCAGACTTCTTCCAACCCTATGTTCTCAACCGCTACAACGCACCCTGGGTACGAAAAAGTCGAGTTTACCTGATTGCCAAGCTAAATTCTTCTTATAAAGAAGAAAAAACACGCAGCTGGACGTCGGTGCTCAGAGACTCAGCAGGGCGGGCCTTCCTCGAGGCCTGGCCAGAACTGCCAGAAGCAAAAAACGGCCTTTGTCAGTCTGGAGGAAAAGAAACATTATTTCCAGCAGCCAGAGGGATTTGCCAATAAAGCGGACTGCTCGCAAGTGTGCAATGTTACGAAAGAAGGGGAAGCATTTCTGGCAGGCCTGGGCCTCGTCTCCGAGAGATTTAGCTCAAATTGTTACGATGGTTTTAATTAAAAACCATTCTGTCCGTCAAGTGATGCCGCAGAAATAAAAACCTGCAGCATATTTCATTTTTAGGGCCACTCGGCGAAATATATAAAAGAAAGCCATATTGCCTTAATGGGTCTGGGGATTTCTCTCTTCAAGGAAGTTGCATTAGTAACACAGCCTAATGGAGATTAACAGCTCTTCCAAATAGCAGCTAATTGGCTGCCAGGCCTGACACCGCTCCAGCGCCGGTCGCCCCGTCCTTTGGGCTGCACCGACTCCGCTAAGAGCGGGTTAGCTCAGAGGAGCCGCCATGCCAGCTGGCCGATGGCTGCTGGCGGCGCGCGCCGGGGCAAGGGACCCAGAATGATGGCGTCTGGTGAGTCGGCCTTCTAGCTCTTAATTCTTCCTGATGATGTCACTGACAGCGGAAGAATGCAACAGGTCAACCGCTCCCATCGCGTCCCGTTTTGTGCGTGAGACTTGTGGTTGATCAATCAGGGTCTTATAAAGTGCGACTACTCACCCGTGAGGGTCTCAAAGCGCTGGGTGAGAGGTGGGCTGGGTCTGCAGTTCAGTCGAAGAGCCAGGCATTGAGCCCTGACCGTGAATTTGGGTCAGGGCCTTGGAAAGCAGTTGGATTTTTCCACGCTACATTAACCGGGTCTAATGGAATTTGAGGGATTTTGGAAAAGGAAGGCTGTTGTCCCAAGTGAGCCGAGGAGTGTCTAAAGATATGTTTTCCTGGATGGCTGCACCTGCATCAGATATTCTGAGGGGCAAATGGGGTACACCATCACGGTCCAAAGTGGTTCCAGAATACTGAAAAAGCAGTATGCTGCTCAATCCATCCTATGCTGGGCTCCCTATGTGCCACAGAGGACGACATGAGGGAAAACAGGGTCCAAGGGATTGGTTATTCTTTACGTCAAACTTATCACCATGGGAATCAAAGAGCCACTAAGAACTTCCATATACCCACTGATATCCACCATTTCACCTTTACATTTTCTCATCTATTCATTCTTTCATCCATTATTCAATCTTTTGCCATTCAATCCATCCATTGGCCATTCCATTCATCCATACAGGCATCCATTGTCTATGCTCGCATCCATCTATACATCCATCTACCTACACATCCATAATTTGACTTATCCATCCATCAATAAAGCCTCTCTTACATCATTTGATCCTTTTGTCCATTCATTCATCCATCCTCGCCAATTCCCATTTACTCTGCTGTCCATCCTCTCAGATTTCCATTTACCATGCCATCCATCTATCCTCTCAAATTACAAATTACTCTGCCATCCTTTCACCCACCTATCCATCCTCCTAAAATTCTGCTTACTCTGCCATCCATCCATCCATCATCCATACATACATACATACATACATCCTCTCCGACCCCCATTTACTTTACTATCCTTCAAATCCACCTACCCATCCATCAGTAGATTTCTGTTTACTCTGCCATCTTTTTAATGATCCATCCATCTATCCTCTCAGACTTCAATTTACTCTGCCATCCTTTTATCCATTCATCCATCCATCATCATCTCAGCCACTCATCCACCCATCCTTTCACCCACTCTTTTACCCATCCTTTCACCCACTCATCCATCTACCCTTTCACCCACCCATCCATCCTTTCACCCACTTATCCATACATTTGCCCACTCACCCTTTCACCCGCATATCCATCCTTTTACCCACCCATCTTTTTATCCGCCAATCCTTTCACAAACTCATCTATCTTTCCTTTCATCCACCTATCCTTTCCCCCGCTCACCCTCCCATCTTTTCATCCACCCATCCTTTCATTCACTCATCCATCCACCCTTTCACCCACTGATCCATCTTTTCATTTCGTCATGCATCCACATGTTCATCCTCCTTTCCCTTTTCCATCATCCTCTCTTTCTTCCTTTTATCGATAACTATAAACTTTTATCTGCAAAGTTGCAGCTAAAAGAGTCCCATAAAGAACCCTACACCGCTGTGGCTGGTACAGCGGGGGATTCACAGCGCCCCTGCTCTGAATGCAGCCTTCTTCTGTATGATGCCAACAAATTGTTAGCTTTCCAGAAAGACTTAAAACTCACCTTTTGCTGCACTTTATTCTCTTTTCACTCATGTAGAGGGATATCTTGCTATGTATTGCTGTGCGACATGGAAAGTGCTTTTCCACCCCTGTGGCTAGATGTGTGCTTTACAAATATGGCTAATTTATAAACCTTTAGTGAATAAATATAGTTCTGTAATAGCTCCACATGGAGCCATTGTATAGCCTGCTACCAAAAGCCCAGTATTACCACCCATCAACCTGGGAGTGGTTTGAGAGTTTGATAAGTGTTTGAGGTTCTTCTGAGACATATCAATTTGCCTAAATAGTCCGGAGGAAGCTTCCAGACTCCACAGTCTGCTCCAGGTAACATGTCCCTGTCTTTGCAGGAGCATCATTTTATCACAACAAGCTCTGCTTATACAAACCTCAAGGAAACCTTTGGTCATCCAGACCTAAACTGGTCCTCATCCCTCGCAGTCACTGCACTTGCATGGGTGGTTGTTCCTTCTCATTCACGCATCGCATCCTCAGAATCACTTGCCCAACAAATCTCACTGTAGACTATCTGCATTACCATAAACTCCTAAAAAACTGGTTGTGCGGTCGACAATCCAAATAGTAATCCTACTTACATCGCTTAGCAATAGCACCAAAGACTACTGGCGTTGACAGACCGCTTTACAAATCCAAGCATAAGGATCAGAATATGAATATTATTTATTACAACAAAAATGAAATAAATATACTGCATGGCCCTGCTATTCATTGCCCGTCATACATCTCCGCTCTCACATAGCCACGCTACCACCATGGTCTGGAGAGCCACCGTAACACCAGGTGCAGTTACTCCATGCCTAGAATCTCTGCTGATCTTCCAACCCTCAAAGGAAACAAGATGCCATCTGCCCACGTCTCACTGATCTATTGACTGTCTGAAAGCCTCGGGCACCTGCATTGCTTCAAAAAGAAGCTCTTCCTTTATGTTGAGGTTCTTGCGCCGCGGTGGGCCGGGGCAGGGCTCCCATGCAATTACAGCATCCATTTGTTCTCAGAAAAATGGGCTCACCAAAGGATCCCTATTTTATTTACCTGAGTCTGTGGGTATTTCCAACCATTTCTTGTGGTTTGGCAACCTACGTAGATGTTCAGTTGTGATAACATTTGTTGGCTCGTGCCTGGAGAGATCTTACGGTTTCTGCCTACCTCCAGGGACTTATTCCCTGCACATCTTAGGTTTTTTCCTCATGACATAGAGAAGTGCCTGTGCAAACACTTGAGGATCTGACGTACTGTAGCTCTCACAAGCAAGAGGAATTCTGTAAGATATTTACTCAAGATATGCACTTCCCTCAAGCTGTCTTTTGGACATTTGAGCACTTATTAAAAACCAAAAACCTAAAAAATTTAAGTTAAGAGGTCAATGGCTTCCATGTGTTGCTTTTTGTTTTGATTTCCAGATTTGCATACTCAAAATATTTGTAAACTGCCTGCTCCATGAGTCCCACCGTCAGCTTCCTGTGTCAATATTGGAAGTCTGTTAGATTTTTCTGCCACATACATCAAAAGGATTCCTCCTGGCACCTTATCTAATTGTTATATTCTTTTTATTTGTTGTCGAATTCATTTACTTCTACAATTTCTTCATGGAAGCATAAAAGTTGAATTTATTGCAAGAATTTAGCCACATGATTTTATGACTCTCTTTCCAAAAACAATTACTTAAGCCCTGCTTATTATACATCTATTTGCATCAAGATTATACAAAGGTTCATATGTGGCAGTCGTATTCCCTTATAATCATTAAAGAACTAACGGCGGACCTCAGATCCTGCACCTCTTTCCACGTTAACAAAGGTTTATGGTCCCGTGCACTGCGTACCTGCGTTGATTGGCAGCACTGCTACGCAGACAGAAGATAGTATTTGGAATGGAATGGTGCACCATGAAGATATATCACTTTTCAATAAGATTCAAGACAATGTAATTTTGCAGTAATAAATGAATTCCTTTATTTTCTCCATTGTTATAAACATGTATACACAAAAGTCGTTCAGCCAAAGCGCTTTGTTCAGGAAAAAAAAATTGTGAATATCCTCAGGGCTCGTCAGTTTCAACTTGATTTCAGTAACAAGCTTCTTGCTTCTAAAAATGTCTAAATTGATGTGTACTCCAAATGTTCAAATTGATATGTACTCCATGGGGAATATGCACCCATAATATACGATTCGCCTTCCACGGGATTCCGAATATTTGTGATAAATAAGTGATATATCCTGCTGGTGCACCATTCCATTTCAAATACTCCCTTTTAGTCATTCGCTTATTTTTTCATGTTGCCCATTTCTGTGTTGTTTTTAATGATTCACCTGATCTAGGCTTTTATTACATTTCATTTTCAAAAAATATCTTCATTTATGTCCTTCAAAATAAAATTGGGATGAGCTCCCTGTCTAAGATATCTGCTCCTGAGAATGGTGCCATTTCTCTTCAAAGATCATGAGACAGCTGGATGGTAGCTCACACACAGCTGGGTGCTAGCCAATCGGTAACACCGTTTCCAACTATGAGATGCTCTAAGATCTTTTTGGAGATATCAGACCTAGGTTTTGTCGAATGAAGGTTACCATTCACTTCTTCATCATTGTTGATGCTGTGAGTAGGGCCTGTGTGCTTTGAGCTTGTGGCCTCCACTTCAGACTGCTTGGTCACTCTTCATAAACCAGTGACTCTTTCTAAAGGGTCCACTTGCCTCTCATCAGTGATCAGTTCTTGCCTGGCCACTCTTTCTATCTTTTCCACTACTCTACCTGCCATGTCTATATTTCCCCCTTCCAACTTGTGTCACTTTCGCGTTGGCTTTCTTGGATGCATACTTTTAAGTTGTCTGTAAACTATGACTCTACTGGTATTAGATGGGGGCTTGTCATCTATGGGCCTCATCTAGATTGTCATGTGCTTATCCAATCCCTTTGTTCTGTCTTCCTCCTCAGAGATGGACCCCTGAACTCTCTAAAGTCTAAATATTCTTAGAAGGGTGCATCTGCCATTTTTAGAGACAGATTTACACTTCACTGGAAAAGGCACTATTTTCTTCTTATAATAATCACTTTTCCAAAGACTGACAAACTACCAGTTTTATTTGAGAACTACAACAATTTCAGCGGGGCCCCTCCATCCTTGGGTGGGGTGTCCTGGGTGCATTTATCTGTGGGCATGCTTCAATATATGCTTTAAAAAACTCTTATATTGTTCCCTGCTTACTTATGAATTCTAGGATGAAGCCATAACTAAGCTAGGAACATTTCACTCTTGCTCCAAACTTACTGGAAGAGTGAGCCACACCTACTCAGGGCAAAATCTTGGTGATTTGGGACATACACCTCTTGCCATTTGATAGGAGCAAGCTGTAGAGAGGACAGACTAAAAAGTACACTGGATGGAAAACAGCCAGTCCTGAAAGAGGTTACAAGCTGTTCTCTAATGGCTTGTTTTACTAATGTAAACACCCATTTCCTGTTCACAAAATGTGAATTTGCACTGAATGTCATTTATTCACAAAGTGCTGTGTTAAATCTTTTAACAGCTTCATTTGCATAATTTCCGACTTTCGCCTTCACTAAAATGTACGACACTTTTGTCCGTTTGCATAATGCTAAATATTGCATGGTTTTTGCCTGCAGGAGACTGGCTCAAATACAAACTGTCTTGCTGAGCGACAGTTCTATTCTAATTAGACATTTTGTCATTGAATCAGTGTCATGCTGGTATCTCGCGAGCCTTTTTTGAACAAGTTCTACCATTGTGGACAGAGGTTACTCAAGATACAAGCAAAATCAATATTGCCTAATATGCATAGTTTTGTGAAAATCACTTGTGAATGTGTGGATTTTATTTTAACAAGATTCGCACACCCCAGTTTGGAGAAATATTTGGGGCAGATTTATGTTGCACTTGCGCCACTTTTGCGCCGCCGTTGCGTCACTTTTGTGATGCAGCAGCGGCGCAAATCCTGCGCCATGGTGCGGGGTATTTACAACGTGACGCATCTGGGAGATGCGTCACGTTGTAAAGCCCTGCGCCACATGTAGGCGTTCCAGGGCAGGTGGGGGCGTTCCGGCGCAGGAACACCTCCTAAAAGTGGCTGAGTGAAATCTACAAGATTTCACTCAGTCACTTTTAGGCCCATGCTGCGTCAAAACCCTGCGCCTGCTTGAAGCAGGCGTAAGGATTGACGCAGCATTGTACAGATAGGGCCCCCCAGAACATTGCTGGAGCTGCGTCGCGCTTGCGACGCAACTCCAGCAATGCGCCACTTTTACGGCACAGATGCGTCACGCATCTGTGCTGTTTTTGCCCCATGGTGCGCCGCATAATAAATGCGGCGCATCCATGGTCGCGCAGCTGTGGCGCATAATAATTGGCGCATCCCTGCTGATATGCAGGGATGCGCCAGTTAACATAAATCTGTCCCATTATGTGTAAATGAGTAATTCTGCTTTTAGCAGGCGGCAGTAGCGGCCCATGCAGGTAAAAGTGGTAAGGCTGAGATTTCAACAGGCAATGACGAGGGGAAATTAAATAACTAATTCATTTTCCCTCGTCGTTGTCTGTCGAAATCCCCCCTCCCAGCCAGCCCCACCGCTCTTACATGCACAAGTCGCGGCTGGCAGGAGGCATTGGACCTTCCATAGTGGCAACGCCTTTCGAAATAGTTGAAACCCCAGAGGCTTTCAAGGGTGTGGGTGCACACAAAACTGTGTGTGGCACTTTCCCACCTTTGATGCCGTCAGTGACTTACTCCTGTCAAAGGCAGGAATTCTGGAGGGTGAGAATGAGGAGGAAAAGGGGAAGGTGGTTCTTCATGATGGAAAATTATTTCCTTGAGGATTTCAATTGAAATTGCAATATGGAGAAATATTTCTGCACATGCAAATGTACAGTTGTTACATATATGCAAGTAGGATAGAAGGAACTTAACATTTATTGAAATAAATCCATAACTACTCCCAGCAAACTGTGATTATTGCAGCTTCCCAGGTAGACTTCTGGATTTCACTGTGAATGCCTAAAAATTCCGAATTCTCTTAGAAATGTGGGATTAAACCTCTCCAAGTACATTTACACCTTCAGTTATGAATCAACCCCAATTTGTATAACTCATAACCCACCATCAGTCAAAGCAGGGCTAATCGGATTATCTACTCACAGATTGAAGCATCATGTCCCTTAGTTGAGACATAAAGTGATCCCTGCATCTGGATGGCCATAACAAAGATGGCAAACTGGATAAGATTGTTAGACCTGGTGCAGTACGCGGTCAGATGCTCCAATGATCAACCCTTTTGCCTCGGCTAAAGAGCAACGATGCGGTTGGACTGAATTATCAGGGCCAACTTTTTTTCTTCTGACCTTCAGTTTGCGTACACCTTGTACATGTGTCAATCAGGGATCATCAAACCAAGTGGGGTCCAATAAAATAATAGGTATGAAAATATAATAACTCATATAGTGTGCTTGTCCAGAAACTGAACATCTCAAGGCACTGATAACAGGTCCTATTTTTATGTTGCTCATCACTGCTCGTTTTTTCAACTTCCTAAAAGTAGAGGCTTGGTGGACCTGCTGTGATGGGCCCTCGGCTGTCAGCTGAAACACAGACGTATACAAATTATTCTTTAATTGTATTACTGTATTGTATTTTAATTGCACTTATATAGCTCTTATTTCCCCTGGTGAGACGTTAAAGCGCTTTACAATGGGTAACACACTACTCCAGAACCCAAGGCTAGTGGTTAATCCACTGGTTATTGATTATTGTTGGCTATTGGTGGTTATTGGGATTCGTCTTGTGCCCCCTTTTCTTTGTGGCAGATTAAATTAATTGCTGGTAAGCGTACTCGTTCGTGTGAGTTCATGCAAATGATTGATGGAATGAATAGATACACTGGAGGAGATTGACCCCAGTCTTTTTTAGGAAAGCCAGATGATGAAACCAAGAGATTTAGGGGCATATTTATAATAACTGATGCATCCCTGCATATCAGCAGGGATGCGCCAGTTATTTTGCGCCCCAGCTCCGCCACCATGGATGCGCCGCATTTATAATGCGGCGCACCATGGGGCAAAAACGGCACAGATGCGTCACGCATCTGTGCCGTAAAAGTGGCGCATTGCTGGATTTGCGTCGCAAGCGCGACGCAGCTCCAGCAATGCTCTGGGGGGCCCTATATGCACAATGCTGCGTCAATCCTTACGCCTGCTTCAAGCAGGCGCAGGGTTTTGACGCAGCATGGGCTCAAAAGTGACTGAGTGAAATCTTGTAGATTTCACTCAGCCACTTTTAGGAGGCGTTCCTGCGCTGGAACGCCCCCACCTGCCCTGGAACGCCTACATGTGGCGCAGGGCTTTACAACGTGACGCATCTCCCAGATGCGTCACGTTGTAAATACCCCGCACCATGGCGCAGGATTTGCGCCGCCACTGCGTCACAAAAGTGACGCAACGGCGGCGTAAATGAGGCGCAAGTCAAACATAAATCTGCCCCACAGAATTTTGCTCGCTAGATTAAGGCAAATTCTATACGATAACCAAAGTCCTAGACCAGTGAGACTTGTGACAATGATTCCCCTCTTTTAGAGGGAGATATCAACACAGGCACAGCCCTCCGAGGGTGCAACCAACAACAAAGGCAGAATTCCCTGCATGTCCCACAGATAGTTTTTGTTCCCTGAGCTAAGGTACCAGAGTACCTGCACCTATCTTTGACATCTGCTAAGGGTCCAGAGGGACCCGCATGTCCCAGACGCAGGCTACTTTGCCGGCTAAGGAGGACCCTATAGCTTTCCCATGAGACTTTACAATGGGTTTACAAACCAGTGCTTAATTTGAGCTGGTGCGTTCCAGAGCTTGGCAGTCCTGCTTCATTGTCAGCACTGGCGCTTGTGACAGCCTGCCACAAGGTGGCACTATCTAGCTAATTTAGAGACGACCACAACAGCTAATTATTAATTCTATTTTTTTTTTTAATGCCTAATACCTGCCGCCCAAGCCATTCCTTTAGCTTTTGGGGGCCTGAAATAGTCCTATTTGCCACACTTGTGGGAGTGTGATGGTTAGTACTTGTTTTGTTACTATCATTGGCAGCACAGCAGGGGAAATGTGTGGTGACAGCTGCAGTGGCCCCCTGACGAGAGCCCTGGCTCTTATTGTTTTACAAATTAAGCACTGTTACAAACACACAAGTACCCCCACACAAAGGCATGACATATGGAATAAAAATGGAAGCACTAACTGTAGCATTGTTACCCCCACTATGAAAATGGAATTTAGGACCAAACCAGTGTGCCTGCTTGATGTGGGGGGGGAAACTGCAAGTCTCATAATTTCTGGGCAGTGTCCTTTAAATTCGTTCTTCTTCTAAGATGACGGAACACAGCCCAGCAGGCACCATCCAGAGATGTGCACCATTAGACTGTCTAGTCCAAGTCAGTGAATGCCAAGCTTCATGGGGCTGCCCCGCTCAATAACAACTCATCCTGGTGTACCTTGCCAACGACTCTTGTCTCACTGCCAGCATCACCTCAGCATGCAGCAAAGCCGTGGCGTGTTTTGTGCAGATCTTGAAGCCTCATTTGCCTACCTCCTCATGCCACAACACAAGTAATGGTGTGTGCAAGTTCTTCCTATTAAATCAGTCCTGGTTTCAAAGAGCGCGCATAGATTTGAGCTAACCCGCTGCGCGTTGGCCAATGCATGCGGCACAGCTACACGCTGTGCGCATATCCCAGGCCTGCACCTCCCTGATAAAACCTAATACAATCTTCCACAAATTGTATTAAATAAACGGCAGTCACAGATCAAGGTGCACCCATCAGGCTTGTTTCATGTCTTCCCTTTCTGTGAATGGGAAAAGATATGCCAGCTGCAACGGCTCTCCCAGCAAATGCTGTATTAAATTCCATTTTTGCAATTATCATGCATGCTGGGAGCGGCATAATAAAGTTTTCTTGTTTTGAAGCTGTTTGGGAATTGTCAGTCAGCGGGCTGGGGGGGGGGGGGGTCACCTGATCCGGGGGAGGGGGGGGGGGGGTGTTAAGTATCTCTGAGGTTCAGGCTCAAGTTACTGTGACCTGTGCGCCAGACTAACCAGTACACAGGTATCCTATTGGTGACTAGTGGGAAAGCAGGGATATTTCAGAATATCTGTCCGCTGGTCTCCTATAGGCTATCAGTCAAAGTGACAGGTTCCCTGGAGACTTACTAATGGTTGCTACCAACTAATTACTGTCCGAATACGCCCCCGAGGGACGGTTACAAAAATCCTATGAGACTGTGCTATATTAAGTATATTTGTTTTTTCTTTCTTTCTTTCTTTCTTTCTTTCTTTCTTTCTTTCTTTCTTTCTTTCTTTCTTTCTTTCCTTCTTTCTTTCTTTCTTGTTTGTTTTCTTTGTTTTCTTCTTTCTTTCTTTCTTTCTTTCTTTCTTTCTTTCTTTCTTTCTTTCTTTCTTTCTTTCTTCCTTTCTTTCTTTCTTTCTTGTTTGTTTTCTTTCTTTCTCTTCTTCTTTTCTTTCTTTCTTTCTTTCTTTCTCTCATTCTTTCTCTCTTTCTTTCGTTCTCTCTTTATTTCCTTCTTTCTTTGTTAGGTGAATTACAGAACAAGGCATATCTTTGACAGAATACAGTAGTGTTTCTACATGGTAGGTAACAAATTAAATATGCTTTAATCTCAAATGCCTCATATCATTTGATTGTTGTCCTAAGGCAGAGCAGGAAGTACCAGTCTACATACACAAGGTGCCCCATTCGAACGGCCTGGGGGCGTGCATTAATATTACAGGAATGCTATTAGAGCATATTACAGGATGCAATTAGTGACTCAGCAGTTTTGTTTGAACTCTTCTGTTTGTGTTCATCTTCTTCCATGTTCGGATGGGTTGTAATGTTCTACAAGTAAACAAAGCTAGCAGAATGCCCTCCACGGTCTGCTGCTGTCCAGGGACAGGCTGCTGAGCCTGCCCCTTGTCAGTCATCCTCCTAACAAACCAATGATCTTTTCCAACATCTCTACGTCATTTCACAGGTGCTGAAAGCTCACAACTGTTGAGAGGTTTGTATACCAGTTTTCATCTGCACCAAACACAACAGTCTAATGTTTCAGGCACAAAATGGCTTCTGATGCAATGAACTCTGAAAAATTTCTTTTTTTTGGTTTAAATCTATTATTATTAAATTTTGCAAGTATAGCAAAAGCTTCCACCTACATCCACAGGCCGGTGGGGAGGCCCATATGGTGGCAGTCACTCATGGAGAGAGTGAGGACAGATAGCAAGAAAGAGGAATGGGGTTGGGGGGGGAGACTGGGTAGCTAACAACAGCTCTTCTTCCAGTGAGGGTGACCTGTACTCTCAGGGGTACCCCTTAGAGATATGTTTGACCGCTATGGGGTATGGCATATCAAGTCATAGTACTCGGAGGTACCTCGGGCAAATAAGTTCTGTGAATTCCTCCGCCAAAGAATCTATAGTGGATCCCCACGTTTTATCAAAGTGGCGGAGCTTGGGCATGAGGCTTGCCGATATTTTCTCCACGTTAACTATCTCCCTCAATTTATTTAGCCAATCTACCCTGGTGGAGACACTATGCGTTCCCCACTTCGACAGCAACACCTGTTTGGCTGCTCCCAGCGCTCGTGTAATGGCCCTTCCCTGGCACGACTTGAGGGGGTAGGTTAGGGGCTTGGGGAGACCCAATATTGTGTAGCTAGGGAATCAGGGTATATCTGTGTGATAGGTAGCATTACTATCAGACATTACTGCGTCCCAGAATGGTTGTATTTTCGATGAGGCTCTGGCTCTGAGTTTTATATCCTGCCATTCTTTGGTGGAGAATTCACACTCCAGTTCGGACTCCCATCGGCGTTGTGCAGGGGACTTGACTCGGTAAGTGGGTGTAAGTAGGAAGGAGTATATGTCTGAGGGTAGACGTTTGTCCGACCCTTGAGTGACGCACCATTTCTCAAATTCTGTTAGTGGGCGGCTAGCATGTGGGCGCATATGGGTTTTGTGAAACCCAATGTCGCAAAGCAAGATATTGCCACTATGCTTCTCTGGGCAGGCCAAAATCAGAGACGAGCTGAGGAAATTCCATCATCCCCTCCGCGTCAAAGAGATCGCCTATTCTCTTCCAATTTCCCTCCTGCCATTTGATGTAGTTAAAAAAAAAGTCTTTTTTGGTAAGCATTAATTGGCTTGTGGAGGATTGTGGGTATTTTGCATGAAAGTGGAATCCGCATAAATGAAAGCCTACAATAGTATTTCATGATCCTGATCCAACCAAGGACAGTCAGGTGGTGTTGTGTAACCTCTAGATCAAGGCTGAGGTCCTAGAAAGACCTCATCCGCCTTTGTTATGGCGGAAGTAGGTGAACGCTGCAGTGCAATAGACGCAATTCAAGTCAGCGATAATGATACCGTGGCTCAGAGGGAGATCAGTGTCAGGGAAGCAGCACAACATTCAGTCAGTCTTCCATAAATGATGTCATTTGGCAGCTAGTGTTCCGCTACTGTAAATCAACAGGCGGTGAGTGGGCCCCAGAAGACCGCCATTGCACCTCCACTCGCTGGTGATTGAGCTCTGCTCAGCTCCTTCCTTTCCAATCAGGGCGACAGGAAGGGTGAATTGAGTGAAACAAAAGACCCCCCGGAGGGGATGCAGCCCATCTAAAAAATTGAAGCTTATTTTAGCTGATGGATTGAGACTGATGGCTCCACCGTGTCAGTCTCAGGATCTTCCTCAATACTTCTTCAGGTTGCGGATGGTGCTCTAGGGGACAGAGAGATGTTTAGTCTAGGAAAAGAACCTCATTAGGCAAAATTGCAGTGCAATTTATCTTGACTGATTAGGCTCTTTAGGGGTTTTTTATTTTGTAAGCATGGACTAGTGCCAAATGCAACAGATGGCTTTCACGGCGTGAGTTCGATAAACATATCCTTTAAAGACCCAGGTTAGACGGACAGCCTGAGCCTATACGATTCATGGTTTCTACTCTGTCGTGGCTTTTCCTTAAGCAGAGGGGTAAACAGAGCTCTCTACCTTAATCTCAAATAAGATTGAGACAATCAAGTGGCATCAGTTTACCAGAATTATAACGGCTGCAAAGTAGCAGCCTTATATTCTATTCGATTCTTGATGACATCACAGGAAGTGACATCACATGACATTTAACTATGCTTTGTAAGAAGAAGTAGTATTACACAATACTTAGTGTGATGAAAGCATGAGTTTTGAACAGAAAATCCAATAAAAATGCCAAAGAGATTACAAATCTTACAAGTACAAATAAAAACTAAAGACAGGAGTCATGGGCGGCCTAAGCGGGGGCATGTCAGTAGCAATTACAGAGATCAGAAGGAGGAAGAAATAAAAAGTACCCTTTACTACAGCAGGAATCCCCTCTCAAACCCACCCCATGTGACCCTGTATTCAACTCACTTTGTCCACACTACCTGTGAGTGACCAATCAGAAGAGAAAATGGGGGGAAATGGGAGAGAAACAAGAATGGAAAACATAAAGGGGAGAATCAAGTGGTTAGCATAAGAAGGCATGTGGCAAACAAAAGACATGAGTGCCAGTGAGACAGACTGGTTAAGTGTGAGATAGAGATGGGAAGAAATAGCAGCAAGGAAAGAAATCAACAAGGGAGATAAAAAGTTATGAGGATAGTTGAGAGTAGGAAAGAGATACTGAGACAAGATAAAGTATGGGTGGAAAATTAATAGTGCGCACTAAAGGAAGAAGGGAAAAGAAATACTGAAAGCAGGAGTAAGAAATAAAATGAAAGGGAGGAGAGCTGAAGGGTGAAAGCATGAGAGTAAAGTAAATAAGAGTTCTGTGAGTGAAAATTTGAAATATGAACAAAGTGAAAGAGGCCAGAGAAAGGGGAGGTTGAAGGGAAGATAAAAATAGGAGATCAGAGGAAAAGGGAGAATGAGAAAAAGACATTATCCTAAGATGGTGGAAAAAACATTGAAGGGAAAAAAAGAATATGGAGTGATCCATGAAAAGAGATAACAGGCGTGAAAACAGCAAAAGTTAGAATAAAATATTATGGCTGACGTGGAGAAAGACAGAGGGTAGGAACCACAGAGATAAAGGGAATAGGAAAGAGAAGCAAGAAAATAGAGATGGACAAAAAACTAAAAAAGTGAGAGGCAAGATGGGAAACAGTCAGTGAGAGAAAGTAAGGTATGTGAAGAATCATGTATAAATAGCAGAAATTAGATGCCCAGGCCAGGTATGGCTGGCCCATGAATTCTATCATGCGAGAAGGGGTGTTGGTTGTCTACGGGGGATTGGGGGCACAAGCCCTGACCACAAGCCTGGCACTGCAGCAAACCTCATGATGCACAAGGCCAAAGGCTAGTTCCTGCAGCCAACCCACCACTGTGCATACCCAAAAGCTGTGCACAGTGGGAGAGTTGGTTGAATATGACCAGGAAAACTCAAAAATTGAAAAACATCTAAGATAAAGTGTATCTATAGTTAAGTATGGTAATAAGATCTAACATCACATAAAAAAACACCATGGAAATTCACTGGAAAAAAGGTTAAAGTGATTTTAGAGTTAAGCAAAAAAATTATTTTTAAAAACCACTGAAATCCACCAGTTTAAATTTACTGAGCTAACTATAATGTGCGCCCCCACCATGCACTGCTTATGATTACACACATTAAATCCCTTATGACATGTTAAACAATATTATTGATAACATCACTGATGGCATCCCAAATGACATCATTGATATGCCCCTGTGTGGCCACTCCTCCCCTTGCAGCCACTGCCCCGCATCCAGTGTCATATTCGATGTGCATGCCTCTGCTCCCTCCCTTCCTGGTCCGTTGTGCTTCCACTGACCCTTCCCGCCTGCCCTTTCTGTCTGTCCCTGCAGGCAGCAAGTCAGCACAGCAGGCTAGCAGGTACGTTAGAGCAGCAGTCCTGCAGAGTGGCAGTCCTTGTGGCAGCACAGCAGTCTTTCTTCCCAACAGAGTATCCGCAGGTCCAGAAGTGTACTGAAGAGTTGGTGTCTGAGGTCCGGTATTTATACACAGCTGTGCCTTTGAAATGGGGGGTGGTGAAGCTTCTAGAGGGTTCTCTTTGAAGTCCCCAGGCATCCTGCCTTCCCTGCCCTGGCTTCAGATGACTACAGGGGGCATGTAGACCTTTGCGTGGAGGCAGGACACCAACTGTTCCAGTGTAAGTGGGTCTGTGCCCAGCTCCTTCCTCCCATCCTGCCAGTGATAGCCCATCCAGGCACATATAAGTTCCCTATTGTGTGTGGCTATCTAGGAGGAATAAACAAAGCTCAGCTGTCAGCTACACCCAATCATGTGACCCAGGTATAGGCTACAGGCACTAAATGGCTAATGCAGGACAATGACAACTTTCTAAAAGTAAAAGACACACAAATGATGGATGGAATGCAGAGCAAATCAAACATTCACCCCCAGTCAAGAGATCTGGGTTAAATCCATCATTCTTTTGCTCACCATGCCACCCCAGTTCGGACCCAGACATATGCAAATCAGTCTTGACCCTGTGCCTCATGGGAACAGTCCAGGCGCTACTGCCAAGCCAGGTCCTCCCTGAACTGGAAACAAGCATCCTAGGACCGGTTTCGGGGTTTTGCCCCTCTTCAGCCAGGATAGCTTGATTCCAGTGGCATGGAGAGCACCGGACCCACGTCTGGGCATACCCTTCCCTTTCGGGGTGACAAATGCAAAAACAACAGTTGATGGACAGAATGCAGAACAATGTCATACATTCACCCCAGTACAGAGATCTGGGCCTAAATCCATCGTTTTTTTTGCTCACCATGCCATTCCAGTTTGAACCCAGACATATGCAAATCAGTCTTGACCCTGTGCCTTATGGGAACTGTCCAGCCTGAACTGTCAAGCCAGGTCCTCCCTGGACCGGAAACAAGCATCCTGGGACCAGTTTCGGGGCATCACCCCTCATCAGCCAGGCTAGCTTGAATCCAATGACACTGTGAGCCAGGGACCCAGGACCCAGTGAGCCCAGGACCTGACTGATGAGGGGTGATGCCCCAAAACCGGTCCCAGGATACTTGTTTCTGGTCCAGGTAGGACCTGGCTTGGCAGTTCGGGCTGGACTGTTCCCATGAGGCACAGGGTCAAGACTGATTTGCATATGGCTGGGTCCGAACTGGGGTGGCATGGTGAGCAAAAGAATGGTGGATTTAACCCAGATCTCTTGACTGGGGGTGAATGTTTAATTTGCTCTGCATTATGTCCATCATCTGTGTATCTTTTGCTTTCTTGCCCTAAGTGCACCTGGTATGCCCAGATGTGGGTCCTGGGCTCACTGTGCCACTGGATTCAAACTAGCCTGGCTGATGAGGGGTGATGCCCCGAAACCGGTCCCAGGAGGCTTGTTTCCGGTCCAGGGAGGAATTGGCTTGGCAGTTCGGGCTGGATTGTTCCCATGAGGCACAGGGTCAAGGCTGATTTGCATATGGCAGGGTCTAAACTGGGGTGGCATGGTGAGCAAAAGAATGATGGATTTAACCCAGATCTCTTGACTGGGGGTGAATGTTTGATTTGCTCTGCATTCCGTCCATCAACTGTGTGTCTTTAACGTTCTAAAAGTGGCATTTTCTGAATTACAGTTTAAAATCTGACTTTACCATAAGTTAGGATTTAAAGTTCTGATTCCAGAGACACCAAACATGAAGGGACACCTGTTTCCATTTGGAAATTACACTTATAAAATGTAATAAGGTAATTCCAATGTTATCCTATGAAAGAGGTTCAATTTGCAGTAGTGAACAATGAATGTAAGAATTTGTCACTACCAGGACATGTAAAAGGTAAAAGTACATAACTTACTTTTGAAATACATGACACCCTGCTCTCTGGGCTGTCCAGGGCACACCCTAGGGGTGACTTATATGAATTAAAAAGGAAAGTGTGGGCCTGACAAAGGGTTTATTTTGCCAGGTCGACATGGCAGTTTAAAACTGCACTCACACAAGCTGCAATAGCAGGCCCGATACATGGTTAAAGGGGTACTTAATTGGGTGGCACAATCTGTGCTGCAGACCCACTAATAGCATTTATTTTACAGGCCCTGGGCTCATGTAGTGCCACTTTACTAGGGAGCTATAAGTAAATCAAAAAAGCCAATTGGGTATAAGCCAATGTTATCATGTTTAAAGGAGAGAGCACAAGCACTTTAGAACTGGTTAGCAGTGGTAAAGTGCACAGAGTCACAAGGCCAGCAAAAACGAGGTCAGTAGAAATGGAGGAGAAAGGCAAACAGTTTGGTAGAATACCACCCTAAGGCTGACAGGTCTGACAACGTGCACACAAACAAACACACACACTCTCAGGACCCGCAGCTAACCCTCACAGCAATCCCACATGCAGCTGAAAGCCCGAAACCTTAATACTATGTAGTGACGTCAGTTAGCTGAAGCACATATATCAGTTGAGCTACTGCCAATCAAAGGGACGTGGTGGTGTACTGTGCGAATTCTGAGAACTATAGTTTTCTCATTTCAAAACCATCCCCTGCAGTGCACTCTATGGTTTCCATCTCCACCTGACGCCCCCTTCGGAAACCTCTCACTTAATGCCACTCAGAGCCCGGAGTCACACATAGCAGCACTGGGAGCCTGGCTTTCCCCAGAGCGAGCTTTCAAGCAAAATGACATTTGATCAAATATCATAGATTTCCCATTATTGCTGCTGAGCCACTTCAATCAGGCACATGTCAAACATTCAGTGTTTCTGTTCTTCTGCTCCCCTCCTACCTCCCCTCCCACCCAGCATCTCTCAGAGAACCAAGGCTGAGCAGCGTCAGAGAGAGGCAAGAGGTGCAACAGGAACTATTCTAATGTAAAGGCAACAGTAAGGAAATGATGCACTAGTGATTGATTTATGCCTTTCTCAATTGATTGTGAACTTTTACTAATTGTTAGTTCTCGCTAAAGAACAATTTGTGGTTACCTCACTCCTGTGGACAAATGAGCTATCAGCCGAGAAGGTTAATGTTCAGTGATCCTCAGGTGCAATTTCCTGCAATCGCTTCCTGTATCATTTTGGCTGCCCTGGGGTTCTTGTGAAATTAACCAGCACCAAAGAAAGTGCTACGAGCCTGATTATTTGATTAACTTACCCTTACTTGCCCCTGCTTCTCATTCAGTATGTGACCCCCCCTAACCTCTGGGTAGGAGTGACCCCCAGAGAGGACACCATGGTAGGCGGAGGGCAGACATCTATGGAGACCCGCTGGCAGCTCGCGCTAGTATGTAAAGTGCATGGAGCTTAGTGTGCTAATGCCCATCTACTTGGGCTGCACAGCCTATTGTATGTGTGTCAGACTCCTCATGTTCCCTGAAAGTGCTCTTTTTGGTGTTGCGTTGTGCTAACTAATTTGAGTATGTGCATCCTCATATTGTCCAGGAATGACCCAGTGATGCTTTGAAGTTGCCCTGGGGGTGACAATAATTGCGCCCATGTGCTAGATCCTAACTCTGCTCTAAAACTAATGACTCACTAGCAGGGCTGCTGGAATTATGTCATTTTGCAGCTATGGGATTTTCTGCATAATTATGGACATGCCACGTTTTTCTATCAGCAGATTTTAACAAAAAAGCATTTTTCTGGCTCAAAATTTACTAAAAATGCAACAACAAGGGTTACCACATAGTGCAAGGCCCTTCACAAAGGTTGACTGGTCACCATTCCTTTGCTAAATCGGTACTTGAGTGTCACGCTGGGACTAATGAGGTGAAACCTTTGCACAGGTAGTGTAAACATGTAAACATGACGCCCCATAGGCGCCGGAACGAGTGAAGGTTTCCTGTCCACTGTAACGCGGTTTTGATTCCGGTGACTGGGAGAGGCGTGAAAAGGGGTTCAATTAAGTTAAAAGGATTGACCCTGTCATGATGGGAAGCCGGTACGATTGATTTTGGCTACCACATGTCACTCCTTTTATGAAAGTTGATGTCCAGGGAGGTGGAAGCGACCTTAAGCCCTGATGAATTGATGATAAAAGGCAAAGAAACATGTTGGCCCATCTTTGAATGGTCTATAACATGCAAACTTGACTTTAATTTGAGTTTTGTTCACCAGTGTGATTAATATTTAAACTTGTTGGTTGTGAAACCTTAACTCAATTTTACCTTGGAAGAAAGATATCCTCCTGTTTGCACTTTTTGGTCTGTTTATGACAGCACATCTTTGTTTGCAATTTCTTCCTTTACACAGGACACTTTTCACTTTATTTTCTTCCTTAGGTGAGAGAGATCCCGATGATAAAAAAACATGGGCAAGCCGGTGAGAACCAACCAGTAGCCCCTCTCGTGTGGCGCACGTTAGGGACTCTCTCACCATTACACACATTTTTTGTTTTTACATACTCTTCTTTGTGTATGGGTGTGTGCCTGGAGTGTTGACTGATAAATAACGCTATTAAATTGTCAGGGGGTTAATACTGAATGAACCTTGTCTGTATGTTTAACAGAGGAATAAAGGACATAAAGTGAATGTACCTCTCCTATCCAGTATCAGGAAATGAAAATAGAAACTGTAAGCCCCTTACTTGTCAGGTCTTTGCAGTCCGTCAGAATGCCCCCAATTCGATGAATCAGACACTAGGTTAACCTCGATTTTGTAAATTGATACTTGTATAGCGCACTATTCACCTGCAAGGGTCTCAAGGCGCTTGTACGAATACCACTGTGGAACCCATCCTGGCTTTCCCTGTGAGGCGTCCACTCCTGGGCACCCCCAAGGTGGAGGCCAGGCATCCTTTAGTGTTGTGGGGGCCGTTGTGGAGATTAAGCAAGCTATTGCCCAGAGTTGCAGAGTGGGACTCCATGATTGGAATAGGCACCGAGGCGAGAATTATCAGGTCCGTGGAATTTTGAGCCCAAGACCCGCCAGGGTGGGGAATTGAACCCTGGCCCCGGGCCAGACCTCTGCATCAGGGTCTGCCGCTCTAACCATTGAGCCACACTTCTCCACGAGATTTTATGAGGCAAAGTGTCCCTGAGGTAAGGCACTGCCCAACACAGCAAAAATCAGAAAATATATTCCATTAAGTAAAGGCCCCACTCAATAGTGGTGTGACAATAGCCCAGCAGCCCCTGCGGTCCAGGGGGCCTTGAGCTCCAGGGGGTCCCTTCTGGCACTATGCACCCGCAGCAGGCCCCTGGCCTAAGAGCTCCTGACTTGGTCCTGAGTTCCATTTTCTTTGCAACAGGGGGCCCTTCAAATTATATTATAACAAAATCAAGGAAAATACCTCTGACACCCTAAATCGGTTTTACTTTTTCTCAGAGGTCTTCTTAATTGACCCTGGATTATATTTATTTACATTTTCATACTGCTTACTTTATCAAAAAGAAAGTTCCTGCCACATAGCACATTAAAACATCATCCTCTTGATTTTTCATACAACACGAACTGTTTAAATAACAAATAACAAAGACAAATGGCGTGAAAGCTATTTACATGACATACATATGGGTGATTTGTGACCAAAAATAAACATATCCAAAGAAAAGAAAGCTTTTTAGCTTGGTGCAGTCCTACTTATTTACATAAATCAAAGGGACTAAGTTTCAATTTGTCCTCAAAGTACAGAAATGCAATAGGTCCTAGAGAGGTCAGGGAAATATTTCACAACACTTCAGACATGAGCATAAACCATTCTGCTCAAATACGCCTAGTGTAGTGCAGGCAAAGTTATGTCAGTTGCTCTGAACCACTCAGTGTGGGAGCCAACGCGTTTCGACCTTCAGTAAAATGGACCAGGAGTGGTAATTCTTTCGAAGGTCTTCATCAGGGCAGGGATTTACTCATGTAGGACAAAAAGTGCCAGATATATCTTGCATATTGTGCTAGCGTGGATTTTTTCCGTTCCGTTATAGATGCGACTTCTGTGGCTATCTTATTGAGCGTTTTTCACAGCCGCCGCTTGCTTCAATCCTGATGCTTGCTGTCTTCTTGTATCACGCGTCTCGTCTAGTGCCGACAACGGGATCAAGTTATATGATGGCACTGAATAACTGAGTTGTAGATCAGCAGAATAGTTAAAGGGATTCATTCAAAAGTTGTAAGGTAAGACAATGCAGAGTCAATACCATGAGGGCTCACAGTACATAAGGAAATACAGAGAAGTGCAAAATCAGAAGATTGGTCCAAGTCCCAAGTGGGCAGCAAAAATCAAAAGAGAAACGCACAGCATCCCCAGCTGCATCTAAGTGTTCTGGTCACCCCCAAAACCGTTGGTTTTTATAGATTATTTTCACGTATTAAATTAACGGAAATGCAGAATCACTGTGGTGTGTAATTTTTCAGAGATGCTGATGGGTACCTACCCAGCCACGCATCTCATACCTAGTGAACATTCCTTACACTAGAGTCGATCATAAAAAAATAATTCATCAATTTCATATTATCGAAGGTGACTGTTGCTGCTTCCACCCTCCTCAATAAAATGATTTTAAAACGATGTGCATTTGTGAGAAACCCGATTCTCTTTTGTGGTCGAACAAGACTGGGAGGGAAGCAAGAAATGACAGTGCTTCTATCTAAAACATGTGCAGGGCACGGCGCAGGGGGCGGAGCGCACGAACTGTGGAACCTCTGGACAGAATATGCCTCGTTACCTCGCATGTTTTTTTAACACATGCCATTATAACGCGGTCATTACAACTACCGCATTTAACAACGCATGCCATTACAACGCAAGTCGGAACAACAACTTGCTCTAGGGGTGGGCACTGAATGTTGGAATAGTATAATTTACTATTCAAACTCCAGTCTGTGCAACATTAGGAAAGGTGTTAGGTTTTAAATCCAACACCTTCTGACCCCTAGAGCAAGTCGTTGTTCCGACTTGCAGAGTGATGGCATGCGTTGTAACAACCGTGTTGTAATGGCTTGCGGTGTTCCGGTTTTGTGGTAAACAATACTTACCCTCTGGACAGTGTGGCAACAAACGTGAGGTAGGCACGTACTCGCCAACCAATGAGGCAAGATGTGCATAGCGACGTCAGAGTACTTTGAGTGACGTGGCTGTAGAACATGAGTTTGACCGTACTCACAGTACAGGACACACAGAGGTGTTCTAGGCGCTGTCAGTCATCCGAGGCTGGAGTGGCATGCTGTCTGCAGCAGCCAGTGAGGCCGCATGCCAAGGTGTTCTCACTGGCTTAAGGCTGCGGGAACCATGCCAATGCAATCTGTTCTGCTTGGCTGGCAGTGGGGAGAGGTCATGCAGCTCTTCGGAGAAGCCTTTATGGTGGGTGGGAGTGCCATACATCTGGTCTCAGCTTGCCAACGGCTGCCCACATGCATTATTCAGCCGAACCACCCCAGAGAGGGTGGGGGAGAACCTGCCACAGCACAACCCTGCATGAGCAAGTTAACAACAATGTTATTTTATTTTGGGATGTTTGGGCACTGATTTGAGTCTGGTCTATTGCGCATTCAAAATGACTACAAATTGCTAGGCCAGCATGAACAACAGGCCTGGCAGATGTGCACCTCTTTTAGAGGTACATAAAGAGTAAAGAACAAGGAAGGATGGTTCAAATAATCAAGTGTGAATACAGGGTGATAAACATGAACATTAGTGTGCTGACACCAAAGGACGGAAACTCAATTCAGCAGAAAGGCTGTACACATCAGAGCCTTGAAAAACAGCAAGGGCCCAATTACGAGTTTGGTGATGCAGGAGCAGACAGTCATGTCAGCGGCCTGCTCCAGCACAGCCAAACTCATGGGTGCACCGCCCACTAGATTACAAGTTTCCTCATGTCTAGTAGGCTGGTCTTGGGGGTTCCACAGCAGTGCCTCTGAAAATGGGCACTGCAATGGGAACGCCAAAAACAGTTCCTGAACGGCATAGACTGTAAAGTCCATGCCATGCGGGAACTAGGGTGCATGCACACAGGGGGGCACATGTTGTGCCCCCATGCATGCATTCCTATACATATGAGCGTCAGGGGGCCACTTTGTTACAGGACCGCCAGCCTTTTCACGGAGGCAAGCTCTCCATGACACCGCTGGCGGTCCTGAAACTTGTAATATGCATGGCAGTGCCTCATTGATACCACCAACATATTATTGAGGCCCTGCCCGCAGCGCTACCTTTACGGAACAGCGATTCCCTGGCGGTGGCGGCAATGCAATAGTTGTCCGACTACCCAACTTATAATGGGGCAGTCAGACCACAGGTGGGGCATTGGCTGGACCGCCACTGCCTCGCCTCCACAAGTTTGGTGGTCCTCAGACTGCCAGACTCATAATTAGAGAGTGAGAAAATTGCTTAGGTCTTTTTTTATCTAGTGAGCTGTAAGCTTTTTCACACAACAGATAGAGGGATAGAGCCTGATAAAATAACATTGTTGACTGGTACCATCCTTATAGGTAAGTTAAGGCAGTGCTTGCTCCAAACACTTTTCAGTATGTATTGTGAAAGCAGGTTTCTGGATGTGGTAACGTATGACATGAAATGTGTGTTTGTTTTGCATTTTGTTGTGATGGTAATGTGTTTGCTGTTGTTTTTGCATTGCTGTATTTTTGTGATGGATTATTGCAATGTGATGTTGCTGTGTTGAACTGTAGCTGCTGTGTTGCATTTTGCATTTGCAGCCAAAAGCATCACCTGCCTTGAAACGTCCAGTGAAATATAACCATTTGTCACTTCCTAAGGTGGTAAAATACCATTGCTCTATCTCTTTAACTACTTCAGACAACAGTCATCTCAAAACTGTGGTCAAGATGAAGTCTTAAATTACTACTTCCCGTGTTCATTTTACGTGTTACAGCCATAGAGGTTGGAGACCGCAGGGATGCTCATTTTCACCCATGCCATCACAGCTGCCAAGTTTCCAAGTTCCATGGGTAACTACCTGCTCCAGTCCAGGTTTGCTTTTCTGAGATTTCTGGGGCTTGTAGTCCTGGTTTTATAATGGAATAATCAAGACTACAAGTTCTAGAATTCACAGAAAAAACCTGGACTGGAGCACATCGATCTGGTAGATTTGGCAAGGCTTTTATTGACTCCATTCTGAGAATTCACACAAACAAGGTCTGCACCATTACTCATATTCCAATGCAGCACAGATTTGGTAGCAGGTCCAAGAACCACAAGATTAGTTTTGCAATCGGAAAAAAAGGACTTGCTGGCTGGCTACCTGGAAGGCCCAGAAAATGTAAAGCAGAAATAAACGAACCTCTTTTGAGGGAAACAGCCATTATACTGTGGCTGTTTTCACACATGCCATTACAACGTGAACGCTACAGTAAATGCGTCATTACAACTCGTAGACTTTATTACGCAATGTTTTACTATGCATATGCTTTTACCACGCACGCCTTTACATTGAATTTCATTGTGAAGGTATGAAGGATAAATGCATATGTTTGGTAACAAAAATATAGGCATATGCGTCGAAACCAGGTGTGGGCAATGAACTCTGCTCCGCCAGCGGAGTAAGAAGAGCTTTGCCAACTCTGCGCTTCGCTGGGAGTGTGGAGTTCAGCAAAAAACTCTTATTCCTCTGCGTGGCGGACTTTATCCCTGCCGCCCACCCCTAATGTGAACATAGTGCCTCGCCGGCTGTGTCTGGAGCCTGCCTGGTGCCCTTACCCTGTCTATGGGCCTCCTAGTGTGCTTATGTGATATGTGCATATTAGCCTTAGGGTGAGAAGATTAGGCACAATACTGTGTTCTTCAAACGTCAATCTCTGCCTGACCTAAAGATGGCGTTGTGCAAAGCAATGTGGTAACCCAGTATCCCTCAGAACCTGGGCATGTATGCTATAAACAACAATCGATTCTGTCGGGTAGACAGCAATTTCTTTTTTAATTCTTTATATTTAAAAGGGTGAATGAAATGTACAAGAAACACACAGAAGGACTGATAAAGTATATTATTATCAAAAATGAGCAAAATATTTACTGTTTGTTTTTCAATTATTCATACAATGGGTCAACAATTACCACGCCTAATCAAAATGAACAAAAAGGCTGTCCAGTAATTCAATTGATAAAAACGGCGCATGTGAGCGTGATCATAGTGACATAGTGGGTATAGTGCAAAAGTGACAAAATCTGTGTACTTAAACACAAGGGTGACATAATACTGTACATATATTTACAACAAAAACAGGTCCAGCTTCAAATTCAAACACAATCGCCCTTAGCTTAATGATTCAATAGATTCTGTGCTATAAGGGCATTCTCAGGCATAGATGGACAAGAAAAACGTCAACGTTTCGACCCTAGCAAACAGCCTAAGTTGAGGAGGTCAAAAGTAGGTCTTCATCAGGACAGGATCAGTATAGGACAGCCGGATATTAGAAAGTAAGCAGACTCCCAATTAACGAGTTGGGCCTAAAGGTGGAAGGCACCAGTGGGATCAATGATGGAATGGGACCGATATATGAATGTCGAGGATAATCACGACACTCAAAGCCAGATTAGTTGAGGTGGTTCAGATGAGAAGTTGAATGACAATTAATGTTGAACTTGTGGTCAGTATAATCTGACAGAATAATGCCATAACGTAGCAATAAATGTCAGACGCTCCGTGTCTGTTTGATTGAGGCATCATTCAGTCTCTTTTGACATCATGCGTCGATGGAAACGTCGATGGTTTTCTTGTCCATCCAAGCCTGAGAATGCCCTTCTAGCACAGAATCTATAGAATCATTAAGCTAAGGGCGATTGTGTTTTAATTTGAAACTGGAGCTGTTTTTGTTGTAAATATATGTACAGTATTATGTCACCCTTGTGTTTAAATGCACAGAATTTGTCACTTTTGCACTATACCCACTATGTCATTATGATCACGCTCATATGCGCTGTTTTTATCAATTGAATTACCGGACAGCCTTTTTGTTCATTTTGATTAGGCGTGGTAATTGTTGACCCATTGTATGAATAATTGAAAAACAAACAGTAAATATTTTGCTCATTTTTGATAATAATATACTTTATCAGTCCTTCTGTGTGTTTCTTGTACATTTCATTCACCTTTTTAAATATAAAGAATTACAAAGAAATTGCTGTCTACCCGACAGAACCGATTGTTGTGTATGACCTGAAGATGGCAGCGGCTAACGAGCCAGTCCAGCACTCCCATTTCAAGGTCACGCACCCCAATAGGTGGCTCGGAGGACCTCTGGTTATTCGGAAGGAGGTGGGAGAGTGCCTTCCCGTGGCCAGACAAGGCCGTTTGGCTACTCCAGTCAAACTTTAGCTCTGGCGTGGGAGCGGACCCAGAGCACACCCTGATCTGAGGAGCGAGTGCACCACGGTGCAATCCATGCCTTGCAGAGTTGCCTGACCTCCGCCCTGGGATTGGATGCCCTTCTGGAGGCTCCACAAAGCCAAACTCCCCCGAACTGGCGGCAGAGCGCAAAGAGATGTCCAGAGAAAGCAGAGCAACCCCTGGCGATCAAGCGTCAGTATCTGCCCACGCCTGGGGGTGCGCAGGGCAGGGAGGAGGGATGTCAGTGTGCCCTGTAAATAAGGAAAACTTAGCTGCTCCTCAGGTGACGGTCCATTGGGCGGGACTTCAGTGCATGGTTTGGGGGGGCAGGTGGTCGGTGCATGGGGTGGGGGACAGGACGTCAGTGCATGAAATGGGAGGAAAACCAGTTGGGTACACTGTAGGGAACTGTGGAGTTTGCTCTTTAAACTGAGTGAACTATATCACAAGTTCTCGGGCCGTCGCAAACAATTGTTATTCATTCTGGTGGTGGGGATTTTCAATAATCCCGCATTTATATAGCACCTATATGCCACCGGAATAGCCTCAGTGTGCTGGAGCACTTGTACAAACCATCTCCTTTTGTGCCTTATCGTGGCAACGAAAAAGCTTTAGAAACTAGGGGTGCTTCAGAAGCATGCACAATGTATTATTGTAGGGCGGAGCGTTTTTTATGCCCACCCCTAGTTGAAACAGCCATGTTGGTTGGCAATCCACATCATTAGAGGAAACGGAGAGAATCTTCCACTTCCTCACAATGACGTGCACCGCCCCCCTCAGACAGGCTGTCTGCACAAACCACGAGGTGAGAGGTAAGAGGGATGGGGGCTGGGACCCACTATATTAGAGGCTGGGGGGCAGGGGAGGTTACGCAAGGCTAGTGTTTTATGGTTTTGGGTAGGAAAAGGGCTGGGGCCAGGGGGGATCATGACGGGGTAGTGTTTTAGGGTTTAGGGTAGGGAAAGGGCTAGGGGCCTGGGGGGGTCGCAAAGGGGTAGTGTTTTAGGGTTTAGGGTAGAGAAAGGGCTGGGGGCCAGGTGGGGGGTCGCGCACATGGTAGTGTTTTAGAGATTAGAGTAGGAAAGGGCTGGGGGCCAGGGGTAGGGTTTTAGGGTTTAAGGCTGGGGAAGGGTATTTGTTTTCAGAAGGGTGGACGGCTAGGAGTGTGGTGCACCAGGGACCTGGTTTAGGGTTTAAGGTAGGTATCAGGAAAACCATTACCATGCCTATGCTTTTATCATACATGCTTTTACAATGAATTTCGTTGTAAAGACACTCGTGGTGAAGGCACATTAGTTGAAAAAAATATGCGTGGTAAAAGTTTGCATTGTAATGCATTTGCGTTGTAACTCATGCGTGGGAAAGGCATGAGTTACAATGGAATTCAGTGTAACATCATACAACCCTCTTTTGATGGGCTCAACCATGCCAAATGTGCCCCAAAGATAATTGCACAGACCCCCACATTTTTGTACTGTCAACCATCATTGCCAAATAAGCAAGACATATGAATGCAGTCAAATAAATAGCATAATTTTGGAGGTTTGCAAAAGACTTGCCATTGAGCAGACATGGCTTGTGCCACCACAATATTGATTTGCTTAAATATGCATCCTCTTCACAAAGAGAATTTGTGGCTGAGTACAGGAGTTACACAATAAATCAACTACACCGCACAGTTATTGCTATCGCTGCCTGTATCAGCAGGGTATAAACAGTGAGTCAATAAAAAAAGAAATAAGCTACATTTGCCATTAACAGAAGTGAGAGCTGGCATGTGGTCACTCACGTGCTATGCGTGTCAAATCCCTGGTTCACAAAATGATGCAACACAATTGTACAACAAACAGTTCCAGACTGGTGTACATCTAGGTCCAGATTTAGTAAGATTTTGCATCAGGGTTGCGTCACTGTTGTGGCACAGCCGCAAAGCAAAATCCTTTTTGGCATTTACTAAGCCACAAAAGCCACTTTGCATGGTTTAGCAAATGTAACGTAAGACAAGCAGCCCGTAGTGCTGCCGTGCATTTCTCTGCATCTGATAAACGTTACATGGATTAAAATTAGGCCTGGGCTAAATTTCTGTTCCGCTCGCGGAAATTGCAATAATTTGACATTTTCACGTTCAGCGGAGAGCGCGAAAATGTCAAAATTTCCACATTCCGCAGCTTAGCGATAATTTGTTTCTTGCTCGCGCTGTAAAATAATACATTCTCACGCGCGCAAGATCGCCTTACCTGAATCCCCGCGTTCGCCGACAAGTTTTCCCGATCCGGTCGCGTTCTCCACTAGATGTTGGATTGTTGGTAGCCATTTGCGCTGTCTCGCGACAGTTCGCGCCCGCAGTAATGTCATTGGTCGCGCGATCACGTCTTTCTTCTCGCGATCATGCACCGCGAGAAGAGTGAAAACAAGATGGCCGCGCCCGCGAGCAACCGCATGGGTAAGTTGGCGAGCCGCGACCACGCAGAAAATACCGCAAACGGGCGGGAAAAAAACTTCCGCATCTTCGCGATATTTCCGCGTGTTTGCGGAGATTTTTAACATTTTCGCAATAATTTGCGAAAGTCACTTTCGCAAATTCCGCCCACCCCTAATTAAAATGGCCAGTCTCGAGCATCCATCTATGTATTTTGATGCAAATCCAGATTTAACAAAGATTTGTAATCCTGGGTTTTCTCCAAAATGGTGCGCCTACCTGATAGAGGCGTGACGAGCATCTTTGTGTGCTGCAGCATAGAAATAGAAAATTAGGATTGCAGGAAGTTATGACTTCTTGCACAAAAACAATCCTTCCTTTAATAACGGCACAATTGTACTATGGTGCAAAGGTACCTGCGTTGGCGCTAGTCAGCAGCCCAAGCGCCGGTGCTAGGAGGTTGCAGACGTGCACCATATCTTAATACATATGGTGCATTTCTGCTCTCTCTGTTTCACGCAGCGCAGTGCATTATATGAAACATTAATAAGTATGCCCGCAGATTCCAGCAGAAGCTACACAGAATCTGCCCCACTGTCTCATCGCATGACCTGTGAACCAGGAATCAGAATGTGCTTGTTCTGTGGGGGTCGACCACACACAACCTTCACAGCACTCCAAGAACCCCTCTATCTGAGACATCTACTATGCAAACATGGCAGTGAACATTAGTTGATGTCAGCGATTCAACTATATGTTTGAGTTCTATCTACAGGGTTCTTACAAATGATTGTGCATATGACATGCTTATAACTTTCAAATATCTTTGAAAATGTTTTGAGGAATAGGTTCTGTGCGTGCATGGAATGGTAGAGGAGCTGATTTTGCACTGATAGATGTTTTAAATTGTCTCTGTGTTCATATCATTTTGTCAAAGAGCTTTTAAGGGTGTTTAACCGAGCTAGGATTCCGGATTGCAAGGCTGGTAAGTATGCTGCTGAAGCGAGAGCCAGAGTGGCAATTATCTGAATAGACAATAATGTAAAACAATGTAATATTGACACAGATCTTGCTGCCCTCCGCTTGTCATTCCAAAGCTCTGCAAATAGCAGGTGCCAGTATTAACCCAGCCTAATGGGGCTGATTTCAAAAACCTCAGAAGGATGAAAATCTGAATTTAAACACTTTATTTCTAGGATGAGCATAGATCTCAGAAATAGGTGTTTTAACGCACTGAGCGAATCTACCTGCTTCTGTCTAAAAATGTCCATAAACATTCCATGTAAATGTAAATGTAAATCCAGTATTTGTAAAGCGCACAGCTACCCGTAGGCATCCAGGCGCTGGGGGCCGTCAGGAAGATTAAGAGAGCTATTGCCCAGAGTCACATGTGCTGGGCTGACCTGCCACCGGTGCCGGGGATTGAACCGTGATCCCCAGCGTCCGGCGTCAGTCGCCCTGGCCGCTGAAGGATACAGAGAGCAGACGCAGAGCCTGATTAATGGGGAAAAACTGTGATAATTTACAGGGATTTGGGACCAGACAGTGTTGCCACCTTGAGAAGGACATTCAGTGGAGTTTGCTTATTTCTATATTAAAACAGGTTCAAATAGCACCTCTTAGCCCAGAACCCACCTGCTGTCAGATTTCCCTTCTGTTCTATAATTAATTTCTTTACACACTTTCATGCGATGCACTCAAGCCGGTATTTAATACGATTTCACGCAATCCAGCACAGCAAGGAAAGTTGCTGCTCTGATTTGCATGGAAGGGAGAGGGCATAACAGAGGGATCAATGACGTATAATCAATAGCAACTATACTGATTCACAAAAATATCGGGAAATAAATAATGTTCACAAAAATATCGCCTTCCCATACTTAACTAATAAAAACACAGATATCGATAACCAAAATATCACAGTTAAAAATATTTATTTTCACTTATATCAATAACAAAAATATATGGGAAACAAAAATATATTGACCTTTAAATAAACATATAAGTAATCAAAAATATTGCAACGCAGAAAATTGATGACATTAATATTGCGATAAATTAATATTTTTTATATAAAATCATAAAAATAACTACATTTTATGATAATCATCAATTAAAAATAACATAAAAAAATTCGACCAAATACATAACAATTTTATATTACTAAAATTAACTTATATTACCCCTAATTACAGAAACACTTCAATACATCAAAATAATAAAAAAAAATGTTTTACAACAAATACAAACATTTAAATATACAACAAAAATAATTATAAGCATATACATGAATATTATATACACAATAAAACAAAAATAACAAAACATGTATTCAATATTATAAAAGAAACACTAATTAGCATTCAACATAAAAGGCAATAACTGAAAAAATATTCTAACCAACCAATAAAAATAAACTATAAAGCAAAGTAATCAGAACAATTATAAAATCTATCAAATTAACAATGTAAAAGGTACACAAAGGTGCCGATTCCGATCCTGTAAAACCCGGGTACAAATGGTCGTACGGAGCGTTTTCTCCGTACGACTCATACCCGGGAATTCCACTGTACAAACCAGCAAGTACGATTCGTACAGAAATACCATTTCCGTACGAATCGTAAAAAACACCGCGCAGCTAAAAAATACATACAATTCCGAGCATGGGCAGCGCGTACGCGACGTCCGCACGGAGTCAGGCAGCGTTTTACGGACCAGGAAGTACGATTCGTACCCATAGCACTCCGCACGGCTATATTTTTACGGGAGCCAAAAAGTGCCGGAAAAGCTAAGTACGCCGCGATGCACGAGGAAAAGGAGGCCCGGTACACGCCGTACCCCCCGGTATGTACGCGCCGTACCCCCAGCCCCCCGTATGTACGCGCCGTACCCCCATCCCAGTATGTACGTGCCGTACCCCCACCCCCGTATGTACGCGCCGTACCCCCAGCCCCCCTGTATGTACGTGCCGTACCCCCACCCCCATATGTACACGCCATACCCCCAGCCACCCCGTATGTATGAACCGTACCCTCAGCCCCCCGTATGTACGCGCCGTACCCCCACCCCCGTATGTACGCGCCGTACCCCCCGTATGTACGCGCCATACCCCCACCCCCGTATGTACGCGCCATACCCCCACCCCCGTATGTACGCACCGTACCCCCCAGCCCCCCCGTATGTACGCGCCGTACCCCCACCCCCATATGTACGCGCCATACCCCCAGCCCCCCCGTATGTACGTGCCGTACCCCCACCCCGTATGTACACGCCGTACCCGCAGCCCCTGTATGTACGTGCTGTAACCCCACCCCCGTATGTACGCTATGCGCTGGGGGTACGGCACGTACATACAGGGGTGGGGGTACAGCACGTACATATGGGGGGGCCTGGGGGTACGGCGCGTACATACGGGGGGCTGGGGGGGCTGGGGGTACGGCGCATAAATACAGGGGGGGCTGGGGGTACATACAATTCCGAGCCTGGACAGCGCGTACGCGACGTCCGCACGGAGTCAGGCAGCGTTTTACGGACCAGCAAGTACGATTCGTACCCATAGCACTCCGCACGGCTATATTTTTACGGGAGCCAAAAAGTGCCGGAAAAGCTAAGTACGCCGCGATGCACGAGGAAAAGGAGTCCCGGTACACGCCGTACCCCCCTGTATGTACGTGCCGTACCCCCAGCCCCCCGTATGTACGCGCCGTACCCCCACCCCCGTATGTACGCGCCGTACCCCCACCCCCGTATGTACGCGCCGTACCCCCCGTATGAACGCGCCATACCCCCACCCCCGTATGTACGCGCCATACCCCCACCCCCGTATGTACGCACCGTACCCCCCAGCCCCCCCCATATGTATGCGCCGTACCCCCACCCCGTATGTATGCACCGTACCCCCCAGCCCCCCGTATGTACGCGCCGTACCCCCACCCCATATGTACACGCCGTACCCGCAGCCCCCCGTATGTACGTGCTGTAACCCCACCCCCATATGTATGCTATGCGCTGGGGGTACGGCACGTACATACAGGGGTGGGGGTACAGCACGTACATACGGGGGGGCCTGTGGGTACGGCACGTACATACGGGGGGCTGAGGGTACGGCACATCAATACAGGGGGGGCTGGGGGTACGGCACGTACATACGGGGGGCTGGGGGTACGGCGCGTACATACGGGGGGCTGGGGGTACGGCGCGTACATACGGGGGCTGGGGGTATGGGGTGGACTTACACGGGAGGGGTGGGAGGCTGGGTGGGCCGTACAACTCATACCCCAGGCACAAGTGTACCCGGGGTAGGGGTCGTACAAAGTTCGCTCCGTACGGGACATTTTCCATACGCTTGTGTATTCGGGACGCCGGTACGGATCGGACTTGTGCGCTCGGACTTCAGTTTTACGACTCGTACGTAAAACTGGCCGGGGACGTCTCGTAGACTTTTCCCGAGGTATTCGTATGTATTTTTCACGTACAAATCGTACTTCACCGTTTGTACGGGACTTGTATCATTCGTACGTAAGAAAATACGGATACGAGTCGGACGGTACATTTTTTAACGGATCGGAATCGGCACCAAAATGTTACTACTAACTAGACCAAACACTACAAAAGCTTTAAGAAGATGATACTCTGCTGGATTTCCCAAACACACAACATGAAAACAGATACCTGGAAAGTGGCACACAAAAAGTTAGTAAATAAAAAAATAACTAAATACCAACTCAACTTAAAATGCAAAAAATAAAATAAAGCCCCGACTAACTACCAAGAAACATACGTTTAAAATAAAACGAAAGCAATTTTGTTCCACCAATTAATTTTGTATGTTTTTAAAAAATGTATTATAAATTTGTAAGCATTTAGGGGCATATTTATTATAGGTTTTGCATCACCCTGTACCACGTAATGAGATTTATCAAGGCACGTAAGGCCACCCTGCACAACCCTGTGTGGCTTGGTAAATCTAGTGTAACGCAAGGCAGTGCAAGTCACTGCCTTGCGTTATATTGTGTAGTGAGGGTCTTACATGGATGGAGCATGGGTGTTCCCATGCATCCACCCATGTATTTTGATGAATTCCCTGATTTACGAAAAGTGGTAGACCTGGGAATGTATCAGAATTGTACACGTTCCCCCAAGAGGCACAACACGGAGAAATATCTTATTTCTCCTCGATGTTTCCTCTTTCAAGGTGTACTGCATTGTGCAGCACACTTAGGGGCCGATTCCGATTTCGGCCGGAAGGGCTCTGAACGATGGTCGGAGCCCTTCTGACCGAATCGGAACGTGTCGACCGGATTCCTTTCCGACCAAGCCATTCCGATGGGCTCGGTCAGAAAGGAATCCAACTAGGATTTCCGGATGGCTTACGGCAGGCTCGGAGAGCCCGTCCGCCGTCCAGAAATCCCTCAGTACTCCCCCGGCCGCCTCTTTACGACCGAGGGAGTACCATGGCAGTTTTTCACTGCCTTTTCGTGCCGGTCTTTCTGGCACAAAAATGCAGTCAGAAACTGTCTTTGGGGGCCCCCAGTAGGGCCCCCATGGGTGCGAGGCTGCCGAACAGCGGCCTGGGGGCACCTATTGTGCCCCTCTGTGGATCCCTGCACCCGGTGGTAGGCACCTTGGGGTGCCGACCACAGGGTGCAGGGATGAACTGCACCCCTGCTTTTCACAATACAAGCATGCATTCCGCTCGGAATGCATGCTTGCATTGTGAAGTATACGAGTGCATCGTACTTGCAGGGCCGTAACCGATGACAGCAGGTCGGCCGGTTCTGACTCCTGAGCGATGTCGGATGGACCTCAGTCCGTCCGACATAGGAATCGGCCCCTTAGAAGGAGGAAAATGCCTCAGAGGACGTATTTTATGCCGGAAGATGCCCCTTCCTTCACAAAAACAATCCTTCCTACAACCCAGGCATCCTTGCACCATGGTGCAAGGGTGCCTGCATTGGTGCTAGGCAGCACATTGTGTGCAAGCTCAGGGAAAAGACAGCAATGCGCCATACAATATTAAGTACAGAACATTTCTGCCCCTTCATGCAGCACAGTGCAGGAAGGTAACTTGCTGCGCTGCGTGATATTTTAATAAATATGCCCCTACAGTCTTTATATTATTACACTATTTTCAGACATAGTGACAGAAAGAACAAAATACATCAAAGAAAAGAAACAATTACTCTCTCCCAAGGGCTACAGTTACTGCCAAGGAAGAACAAGCACGGAAACTATCAATTGGGAATGTTCTAAATATTACTCTAATGCTTGCTATAGGCGGTCCACTGCAAAATAATGATGTTATTAGTAATATAAGGGCACACAACCACCCTAAACCTCACTGAAATTGAAGTGAGACAGGTACTACAAGGATTAAGAGAGGCAAGCACTATCTCCCAAGAGACTGCAACTGAAATACTAAAAGATATACTCCCTAAAGTCCCCGATCACATCACAGACCAGCTACACCGACCTTAAACCGCTTAATAGCACAAACTCAAAAAGCCACCAGTGATACCCCTCCTGTCCCTAGAAGATCTCAAGATACCCAAATTCCTGAACACTTCGCTACCACAAATAAAGAGTTGCTCTTGCGTAATAACCTTAACAATGAAAAACATATCATAATATTTTCGACCGCAGATAACTTATTAAAACTAAGCCAGTGTCAAACATGGATGATGGCTGAAACATTCAAAATATGTCCCAAACCATTCACTCAAATATACACCATGCATAGAAAATATCAAAACACAAATATACCATTCATATATGTCCTACTACCTAATAAACAAAGTAGCACTTACTATGAACAACTAAACCTCATTAAAATTAAAACAAACAACTACTCCTCATATAAAATAATGATAGATTTTGAACAAGCCATGATTCAAACCATCCTTAAACCTTAGCCACACACATCCATACAAGAATGTTACTACAATTTTAGCCAAAGCATTTGGAAATAGCTCCAACAATCTGCACTATGGGCCTTATTATGAGTTTGGCAGTCCTGTGGACTGCCGTATCGGCTTTGGCGGTAGGAGCTCGGCAATCCCACCGCCGTATTACAATTTGGGTGGATCGTCTTTGGGAAGACCGCCACTGGACTGCCGAGACTGCTGGATTCGCGGTCAGGGAAAGGAGCCACCAGAGGGCGGTACAGGGGAGCTGCACCGCCATCCATGTTATGAGTTGTCTGTTCCACGAGCTGACCGCGACGGTCCGACTGCCTCCTTCGAGGTGGCGGTGACGAAGGATTTGGGGATTCTGACGTTGATTCCTTTCTCGAGGTCCCCCCTTTACAGCAGGATCTCCAACCCGAGGATTACGACCCTATTTGCAGCGATCTTCAGGTGAGTCAGTTTCGAACCATATACCACATTGCCAGGACTACCCGCATATGAGCTGTACTCTGGTAATGGGTATATGGGTTTTTTCTACATATATCTTGCATCCGACACATCTGCAGGTGAAATGCACACACAGGCATCAATATATACGTTAATAGTACTCACCACCACTGCAAGATCCCCGCCTCCACACCGCCTGCCCCGTGGTCAGCTCGTAATACGGCAGTCTTTAGACTACCAGCTCCGTGGGCGGCTGGAAGACGCAGTCCCACGTCAATCAGACCACCATACTTGTTATAAAGCCCTGAGTGTAGAATATGCAATAAACAGCCAATTGGCCTTTGAAATGTAAAAACAAATGGCATTAAATGAAGATTTAATTAACATCAATAAGGAAGTTGAGGAATTGGAGGTTATCAATCTTTCCACAAGAAACTTGAAATCAGATGAGTTGAGTGTACTTAAGAAGGGTCTGTCATTTTGTCCCAAAAATGAATGTAACTATACTGATTTGGAGAAAGACCTATTCAAATTTTCACGATTATTGAAATTGAAAAGTTTTTTTTCTATACTTGAAAGGAATGTTATTGTCAAATCAGACATTAAAGGATCAGAAATGACTACTGCAGAGCTGTGTAATGTTCATTTGCTTTTGTCACTGACTGAGGGTGAGAGGTTTGGAATAGATGATGTCGCCTCAATGTTGAATATACAAACGGATTACAGTTGTACCAGTGGACTGAAAACGAAATCTAAATTCATTCCACAGGGTACCCAATTTGCTGCTATTGATATGTATGTTAAACTAACAAAAGAAGAATTTCATAAATTGGAGGATCAGAAACAAAGGGATGGTTGGCATTTTCAAATTAAGGACAACTTAACATGGGAACAACGAGTAGCACTTAAAAGTTTGAAAAGTGCTAAGAATATTGTTATTCGGGAGGCCAATAAGGGCGGAAACATTGTGGTGATGGATAGAATGGATTACTGTGCGGAAATCAATAGGCAATTAAATGATTCCAGCTGTTATGTGAAATTACAAATGAATCCCTTGGCATTAGCAAATAAACATATTTTAGAGAGACTATCTGTGTGGAAAGAGGAGGGATTAATAGATGATGCAGAATTTAGATATTTATATGTAGAACATCCAACACACCCCTTTATTTACACTTTGCCTAAAGTGCATAAGTCCAGACTCAACCCACCTGGGAGACCAATAGTCTCTGGTATAGGCAGTATGACAGAACATATGTCAGAATTTGTTGATATATTTCTGAAACCCTTAGTCACTAATTTGCCTTCTTACATAAGAGACACCATGGATGTACTCAATAAACTACAGGACTTGAAATGGGAATCAAATATGAGTTTAGTAACACTAGATGTGGTAGGCTTATATACATGTATTGAACATGATAAGGGTGTGCAGGCATTGAATCATTTTTTGAGTAGTCGCAGTGCAAGTTTGAGAGAACATTCTAAGATGTTAGTAGAAATGAGTCAATTGATGTTGAAGAACAATTTTTTTCTTTTTGAGGATACGTGGTTCCATCAGATCAGGGGGACCGCGATGGGCTCCAGGTTTGCTCCCTCTTATGCCAATCTATTTATGGGATGGTATGAGAGGGAGCATGCCTGGGGTGGGAATGCGGCACAATGGACAGATCATATTTTATTCTGGGTTCGTTTTATTGATGATGTTTTAATGATTTGGAGAGGTAATTCAGGTGAATTGGATGAATACTTGCAGTATTTGAACTCGAACAATTTCAATATTAATTTCACTATGAAACATGATTTTGAAAAATTAGAGTTCTTGGATGTGGAACTGTTTGTTGATGGGGACACCATTAACAGCAGATTATTTAGAAAAAATACAGCTACTAATTCGATATTGAGAGCAGAAAGTGCACATGCGGGCTCAGTGACAAGGGGAATTCCTTATGGTGAAATGGTAAGGATTCGGAGGAATTGTAGCACCGAAGTGGACTTTATTAAGGAATTAGAGAATCTTGAGAAACGCCTAATAAACAGAGGATATCAGCAAAAGAATTTGGTAAAGGCTAGACAGAGAATTTTGAGGGTAGACAGAATGAATACTTTGAAACAGAAAAAGAAAATTCAGTCTACTGGGAGAATTGCATTTGTGACCACGTACTGTTCCCAACAAAATCAAATTTACAGGGCTCTAGGAAAGAATTGGGGTCTCTTAAAAGGAGTGACAGGCTTGATGAATGTAATTGGAGACAAGCCGGGGATTGTATTTAAACGCAGTCCTACCATTAAGGAAATGGTGACTAGAAATTATATAGAACCAATTACTGGTGGGGGTAGGACGTGGCTACCACCACCTCCGAATGGTTTCTACACTTGTGGCACCTGCAATGTATGCAATATGGGTATTAAAAAGATTAAGGAGTTTTCATATAACACAAAGAGGAAATATCCCATCAGGGAATTTATAAACTGTAACAGTACGGGGGTCATTTATGTTATAATTTGTGCATGCGGAAAAGTGTATATTGGTAGTACAAAGCGCAATTTAAAATTGCGAATACAGGAACATAAGCGGTCAATTAATAATGAGGATATCAGGTCACCACTGTTTCAGCATATTAAGGAGGTACATCCACTGAGTAAAGATGTAAGGTTCCATGGTATACGGAAAATAGAACAAGGACGTAGAGACGGTAACTGGGAACTAAAGATCAGACAGGAGGAGGCACGATGGATTAGTAGGTGTAGAACAGTGGAGCTGGGTTTAAACAGCGATTCTGAGCTCCACTATTTTTTGGAATAAAATAATTCCAGTGGTATCCTCTGCAGTATTGCTAATGTAGATGGGTTGTGATTGGATTATGAGGTGGAATTTCTAGCAGGAATCGCAATAGATTGCGGCCGGTATTGGTGACAGAGGGCGTTTGCCAGGTATGATTCTTCAGTGTTAACCAATTTTGTAAAATTAGGGATCTGTCCAGGAATACACAATACTAATTGTTGTAAGGATCCTTTCTAGATACTGGTCTGTTGATGTATTGAATAGGTGTTCCCTTATCTTTGTCCTTCATGGATGTTGGGTGAGGCTAAATGGGTCGGATAGGGAACTATCTGAGCCCAAATGTGAATGAGGCGTAGTAACTAGGAACAATAATTAGCTTGACATTGTCAATAACGGTATTAGCGAACAGGAATAGGCGTCCTTATATATTTTTATTTTTATTTATTTTTATTTTTGTTCTTCACGGACGTTGGGTGAGGGTAATCGGACCAGAGCGAGAGTTACTTGAGCCCTTGTGTAAATGAGGCTTTGAAACCAGAAATAATAATTGATCGGTAACGTTTAGAAAGATATGCAGATATTGCTAGAAATTTGATGTGGTTAAACGTTATTTGATTGGAGGTTTAAACTGGTGGACTAGAATGGCAACACCCAAATGGGACATGGTAACGGGACTTAGAAATTGGAGATAATGATTGGTCGGTAATGTTTGGAACAATACTTAGACATGGCTTGAAATTTGATGTAGTTGACGTGATTTGATTGGAAGTTCACACTGGTGGACCAGAATGGAAACACCCTGGTTACGTGGTTTGGAAAAACTGAGAAAATGATTGGTCGGCAATGTTTCAAAGACATTCAGACATTGCTTGGAATTTGATGTAGTTAAACGTGATTTGATTGGAGGTTCAAACGGGTGGACCAGAATGGAAACACCCGGAGAGATATGGTAATGAGGTTTGGAAATCGGAGAAAATGATTGGTGCTTGAATCCTTCAAAAGGAGAGTTAGCGGTATCAGGCTACAGAGCTAGGCTATCGGACCGGCTGCAAGTCACGAGGGTTTTCTGTTGCAAGGTACGTGTTTGTAATAGGGCGTTTTATTTTAATTTTGGAGGATTGATAGTAGTGATATTAATGTGGTGTCTTTTGGTTACATTTACAGTTAAATAGTCAGTGAACAGGAGAATAAAAAACAAGTTGAATTTGCAATAATATTGATGGAAGCTTGGAGGTTTCAAATGGATAATGGCGATTATAAGCAACTGAGCGGGATCATTGGATCAGATGTGGGAGTTGTGAGGACATAAGATTATAGGTACGATAAGGACATTGGACGTGTCAACTTACTAATGGAAGGATGGAAAGGATTGTTATTACTAATGTTTCTTTTGTTATATATTTTAAATTAATCAATAGTATACAGAAGGATTGATTGGGATAAAAAAAAGAAATTTTTGGTGATAATAAACAAAGCAATGGAAAACTATGAGGTGAATTAAAGTAAAGGAAAGCATAGTTGTGCAAGGATTGTTCCATGTAATATGAAGGTGAGAAATAATTATTAGAGAAATGCAAGCTTTTGGATATTATTAGCAGGAGGGGAGAGGTAGAGTGGTTTTATGACAAAAGGGTCAATTTTTGGAAAATATAAAATTGAATTGGAGCTTATATCTTTAAGTTTGATAATAAATTGTGAGTTCTTAAATGAATGTTGATTTTGTAAACAGTTATATTATAGGCAGGATGTTGTGGGTTATCCTCTCTGTAATGGAACACGTGAAAGGAATAATACGGCCATGGGTGGGACCAAGGGCACAACTGGAAAATCAGGGGTCAAAGTAGTGATTAGCTCATCACTAGAATGGAAAATAATTGTTAACACTGTTCGATCATAAATGGATATTTTTGATTTTGATTTTAATGATTGTATTGTTCAATAGGTATATTCTGTATACTAGGGATACATTTCTTCCTTGTATAGGTACTTAGTAAGAATCATACATGGAATAATGGAGAGTGATACGATATTTTTTTTTCTTTTCTCCTTCATTACAGCCCTGATGATGTCCTAGACAGGACGAAACGCGTCGGCTGTATGGCTATGTACATTGAGCAATATTTACTCAACGGATTTATTATATTGTTTGAAATTTTGAATATTGTTAGTTGGAATTAATGTAACAGTTGTACATGTATAGGTTTAGATGAAAACCAATGTATTAGTTGATTGGAATACTATTTAATGATTGAATAATTGAAAAAATCAGGAAGGAACAATATTAAGAAATATAAAGAATGAGAAATAAAAACAAATAATATAAATTCATTTGTTGTACTACAACATTTATTTGTTTATATTATGTAATATTACTCCGCTCCTTTCCATTATAATTCAAAACAAATGATTACACTATGGGGGTCATTTGGATGGAGGGTGGATTGCCACCGATCCGCCCACCATCCCAACTAGATTTATCCCCCGCCTTAGCGGGGGTACCGCGGCAGACGCAAAGTGCGTCTGCCGCTTTTCCGCCGGTTGGCAATCATTCCGATTGCCGGCCGGGCGGAGCTGGCGCAGAATATGGTGGCTGTGCCTAGAAGGCACCGCCATCCATATTATGATGCAGGGTTCAAAAGACCTTTCCATGGCGGCAAAAGGCTGGCAGGGAATTGCTTTGGGGCCTGTTGCGAGCCCCTGGGGGGGTGGGGGCTGCACTTGGGGGGTACATATGTACCCCCCTTCATTGCCATGCACAAGATGGCAGGCATTGTGCGGTGCCTGCCACGTTGTGCATGGCAATGCACAACATGCCTCTTTGGCATTGCGGAGGGTATTGCTTGCAGCAGCACCCGCCGCAATGTCAAAGATGCGGAATGCGACCGCCACGGTGGCGGTCGCATCCTAATTGGCGGTGTGGGACCACCTCAACGCTGGCCCCCGGTCCCAGCACCGCTAGGGTGGCAGGCAGACTTAACTCCGCCCGCCATCCTAATGGGCCCCTAACTCTCTGTCTCAGCAGTAGCTTACCACTACAACTTACTTTTGGGTCCTTTCTACCAACAAAGCGAGAACAAACTAAGGACCTAATTATGGGTCAGGCAGTCTTCTGACCACCAGACTCACAGTGGCGTAGGTGTGGCGGTCCACCCTCGTGCCAATTACAGCTTCCAAAGTCATATCGGCAGTGGACCGCCGGATCCGCCAGGGACCAGTCATTCCCTGGTGGTGGCGTAGCTGCACCACAACGCAAAGTTCTGAGCAGGGACTGGTGCAGTCCCGCTCAGCATATTACAAGTTCTTGCACCCCCAGTCTTTTCATAGCAGAGCCCCGCCATGAAAAGAATGGCTGTGTAAGACCAAAGGTGGTCCTACAAGGCCTCCATGCCACCCCCCCGCCATGAGGATACATTCAGGGGGCACAACATATGCTTCCTTGTCTGTATTCCCACAAAGTTCCAGCATGCCATGGAGGTCACTGTCCATGCCATGCTGGAACTTTTTTGTCTTTCCCATTGAGGTGCCTGTTTTCCAGGCACTGCCGTGGGAAAGGCAAAGGACCACCAGCAGAATTACAAGTTAAACATTTGCGTGGCTTTGGCACAGCGGAGTCGGCTCTGTTGCGCCAAAGTCATAATCGGGCCCTAAGTCCCCTAATGAATTATGTTAAAGACACTTGCGTTGGGAGACTGCACAGATCTGGACACAGACGCCAACCGGAATTCCAAATACCATGGTAGAAAGTCTAGCACAGCACTATGGCTCAAGAAGCCAACACCAACAACAGAGTAGAAGGATTTCACAATGCCTTCCAATCCACACTTGGCAGAACCCAACTACACTCTACAAATTCATAGAACTGTACAAAAAGAACAAAGCTACCAGCAGCTATGAATGGAGCAATCAGTAACCCAAATTAAACCTAAGGTTAGAAACAAACCAATAGAATGTACAATATGCTATAATGTAAAGTAAAACTCTTTAAGAACAACACCCTACTTAAATCAATATCAATAGCTAAAAGCTCTACTATAAAAACCAACCCACAGCACCCAGTAAACCAAACAAAAATAGCCCAACGGCTTAACTAAAGTTTTTTTTAACTAAGTATTAAACAAATAATTTTTAGATATTTGTCAAAAAAACTAAAACTAAAATTGAAAATAACTCTGATGGATAAAAGTAAGATCTATATTAGTTAGTTTAAAAACAATAAAATGTAATATAACAAGTACCAATCACATCAATTACACATAGATAATAGAATTTAGCATTTTTCACCCACTAAAATACCTTGAATTTAACTTATTGTTTTGTAGCCGCAGATCTTCATTTGTATCCATATAGTCAAAAATATAATTCACCAAAAGGGAAAAATAATTTAAAAAATGCCCCTAAAAATGCAAAAATGAAACAGGTCCATTAAAATCCAATAAAGCAATCCAAACTCTTAAGGAAGTATAAAAAACTCGAAAAATGTTTAAAAAATAAAAACGCTCCTAGAAGTAAGAAAAATCAAAGGAAATTAAAATTGAAAATATTGGTTTCCTTGAAACCAAAATAATTTCTTTTAACAAAATAAAGCAAACTCCAAACCTGTAAAATAAGATAAAATACCCACCCACAAAAAACAGTATCTTCAAACGTAACATAAACCTCACAGTTATTCAATACAAAATGCATAACATACCATTATATAACATAACAATAAATTACTAACAAACTCTACCTTAACCTAAAACAGAACACTAATAAACAAAATAACAAAAATTACCAAAAAACCTTCCAAAAATTAGAACACAACACTATTACTACAATTTACTACTACTCACAACATCTACCCTATCCTCAAAATCCTATAAAAAGGTCTTACCTGCTCCAAAGAACAGCAGCACCTTCCTGCGACTCACTTCCCCAAAAATGAACCAAGGATGGCACATAGGGGTCGATTATGTTGGCGGGCGGATCGCCACCGCCCGCATGGTTGTGGTGATCCGCCCGCCAACATTCACCGCCCGCCTCCCATTTTCCCCCGCCACATTACGATGGCGGGGGGACCCCGAAGGACGGAAAGACCGTCCACCGGTTTTCCGACGGTCAACCCGTCGACCAGGCGGAAAAAGAGTTTAATATGGTGGCGGTGTCTGCAAGACACCACAATCCATATTAAGATGACAGCGAAGAACAGCCTTTCGGAAAGGGATGCGGGTCCTGCATTTGGGGGCCCGTTGCGGGCCCCCAGGGTGTTGGGGGGTGCACTATCATACCCCCCAGCATTTGCATGCATAAGGTGGCAGCCACCGCGCGGTGCCTGTCACGTTGTGCATTCAGATGCACAACATGCATTTTTTACCTTGCGGAAGGTGCTGCTTACAGCACCGCCCGCCGCAATGTAAAAAATACGGGATGCGCCCGCCAGTGTGGTGGGCGCATCCTAATGCCAACTGCGGGACCGCTGCACCTATCGCAATAGACCCCAAAGTTAGTAGTAAAAAGAATGGCCTCTAAATGAAGCTAAAAAAAAGACTACCTCCCTATAGAAAACAATGGGGATTTAATTAAAAAATGTATTCAAAATGTGCAAAACATGTAAAACATGGCAATAAAAGTGATCTTAAAATAGCAAACACCTATGTAAAGTGTAAAATAAATAATACTATAAAAACTATAGTATTATTTAAATTATACTTAACTTGCTTTTTTACAATTGTTAAAAAAATGTATATGAAACAACTGTATTAATGTACACCGCTACAGCCTGGCGGTTATCCTGCCAAAGGGGTACTCAGGGCCTTACTCCTATCTAAACCATTTTGAGGAAAGTGTTGGACACTAAGGGGGTTACATTTACTATTCACACTCCAATCTAAACTACATTGAACACTAAAGGGATTATATTTACTATTCCCACTTCAATCTTAACCATTCTGGGGAAGGTGGTTGACACTAAAGAGGTTACATTTGCTATGCCCGCTCCAATCTAAAACATTTGGGAGAAGGTGTTGGACACTAAAAGGGGTTACATTTGCTATCCATACTCCATATTACAAAATTTGTTTTCCAGTAAATGAAAACATTACTAACAACTCCCTCATACCTAATACCTACCTAATAAATATATCATACATAAAAAATATTTCCAATTTCCAACAGTGCAAATTATAATTTTTAATTCATAACATTAAATTAATTATACATTGCATTCAATATTATTACTAAATACATGTAAAGTTTTTAAATTATTACATCAAATCAAACTATAACTATAAATAATCAAAGTGTTATGTGGAATGCATTATTTAATAAAGGATGTATCAATTGTATCAAATATATATATACTACATATAATCATTTATTATTACACACACAAATATGTAAAGTATCTTCTCAATTACCTAATTCTATTTTTAACCTAATTAATAATAAAATACTTTAATTAAATAAAAAAATACAATGCATTTGAAAAATATGTATTATTACTTTTTAAATATATACATTTATTTTAATAAGTACACATTAAACATAAATGTTAAGCATGTAAAAAATATTTTAAAATACATTAAAATAATTACTTAAGTTATATATTAAAATATAATTCTTATATTTATGCACAAAATATTTGATATTAAGTTATAGTATTATTGACTGCTAAAAAGCATTATATATTGTGAATACATTTTGATAAATGCAAATATATATTGGAAATGTAAATTTAAACATACATAAATATTTACAAATGCAAACCACATTTTATGGTAAACATGCAACAGTTTAAATGTTTAAATAAAAAATTCAATTTTTTTTTTAAATTGCAAAAAATATACATTTACTTAAGAACTTTCAAAAACTATTAAATTACATACACACAAATGTAACTTAAAAAAAATTATTATACACAATTTACATAAATTAAAAACTGGTATTTTAAATTTTAAAAATTGAAAAAAGAAATGACTTAAAATTTACAAAGTAAAATTATACCTTTTAATAATTTGAAATATATATAATATTTTAAATGTAACATTCAAGCTAAGTATTGTGCACATATTTTAATAATGTCTGCACCCTTCTTCCCTAAAAACCCAACATTCTGCTCCTATAACATGTATATTAATTATAAACATTAATAAAATGTACACAATAAAAAAATGTGTGCATGTTTAAAATAACAAATACATTTTAGAAAGCATAGTAACACAATAATGAACATTCAACTAAAAAACACCAATTACCCCCAAAAAATCTAGAAATTAACCCATAAAAACGAAATAATGTATAACATTTCCACAAACAATATTTTATGCAACAATATTATAAACAGCTCTTAAAACAATATTCTTGCCTTCGATATTGTTGTCAAAGATATTTTTGACATCACAATATTCTTGACACAATATTTATGTATCACAATATTTTGTATTCCATATTTTGTCCAAACACTGAACAGAGGCATATTTATAAAGATATGCTGCGGTTCTGCTCTCTCCTAGAGTTGATGCGCTTGTGGCTGCCTACCGCCAATGCAGGCAGCCTTGTGTCAAGGGATACCTTCCTGCACAAAAACTATACTTTAAAACTGCATACTCTTTTCATGTGCAATTCAACACACATGCACAGAAGAAAAAATGTGGAGAAATAAGCATATTTCTTCTAGCTAAGCTAGCCTAGAATAGGCGCACCTTTTTAGGGCAAACCCATGCTTACAAGTCTTCGTAAATATAGGTTTCATCAAGATACATTGCTGAATGCACAGGTACGCCCAAACATCACCTTTGTAAGGCCTACCTGACGCAAGCTAACATGAGGCAGCGCAATCCACTGCCTTGTGTTCCTTTTTAGGTCTCGCCTGGCGTAGACTGCGCAGACATGCGCAGTCCCGCTGGCGAGATTTAATGAGTTAGAGGTGATTTCTCTAGTGGGCTTTAAGCCCCGCCCCTCTTTTCCATTGGCTGGCATCACCGTTTATGCTAGGCCAGCCATTGGAAAAGCGCGTCTAGTGACGTACACTTTTCTCTTTCAGAGCCGTCCCAGTTGGACTGGCTCGGTTCCTTTACGTCTGTGGTAAAAGCTTTTCTTATCTTTATGTGGCCATGTGTTTCAAACATGTGGCCCCATAAAGACAAGAAAGCTTTCGTAAAGGACGAAAGTGAAAGCGGACTGGGGAGCAGTGGGGGCTCTGCAGGCACCTGTGCGGGAGGGAGGGCGGGTCATCGGAGGGACAGATCACTTGTTGCTCTCTTGGGGCGGGGGAAAGGGGGTTGTGTGCTGAAATTTCCTCTTCTAGTTTCGACCCAAACTATCTTCTTTCGGGCAGTCATTTTACTTAAGGGGATCTCCATCCAGCACTTAATTGTTTTGCTATTGGGGGAAATGTTTGATTACAGAACGTTGCAAAATACCATTCTCCCAAAACAGTTAAGTGAGCCCCTGACTACGAAAGGCATCGGATTCTACTGCTGTTTCTAATTGACGTCACGTTGCTAAGGTATTTTCCTCAGTGTCGCTTCCAAACACAACTGTCTCTTTAGCACAACCTTTCACGTTTGACCAATCCTATCACAGATTCAATCCGTGCATGTTCAGCAGAGGACTACTATTGCTGAAAGTTTCTCTCATTAACGAATCAGACGGAAGCTAGCTGTGATTTCTTGCCGGGTCCTATGGTTTTGACCAATCCCATAACGCGTCTTTCAGCATCCTGGCGGCTCAGAGCTCTGTGAACCGCGTCAATCAGTGCGATGCCCTGAACTTATTGTCAGCTTTATCTGTCTGTCACACAAAAGGCGGGACGTGGGCAATAATTCTCCCCGGTGGTTGGCAGTACAGAACCTTCTTTTCCAGCAAGTTCTTTTACCCTCATTCGTAGATGAACTCCTGCTATTGGTGTATTTCTCTTTCTATCATCAATTTTCTTGAATCGAATTTGTTGCTGATCCTCGACCATCCCAGCGGGTGGGTCTCCCAGGCCTGCTTCTACACAGGGCCGGTTGCGCGGTGTGAAGTGTCAGCCCGGCCGTTGACTTGTGTTCAGCCGGGTGTGGGGAGTGTCCGTCTGTTGCAGGAAGGAGTCTTCACACCCTGTGGACTGCAGAACCAGGCCTTTCACCATTGACATTGGGACCTGACGCCTCCAGTGCTGACAGGCAGCACCCCATCTCCTCCACACCTCCTCTGCTGCTGTCTTTGCCTCTGACCCTGTTGAGAGGCTGCCAGCTGTCACCTCCATACACCTCCTGCCCGCCGAGGGTCACCCTCTCATTCTCTGCCGAAAACAAGCTTTCTCCTTCTGCAGACAGACAGCTCCCCTCCCCGGCACTGCCTGAGATATTGGCACCCTCTAATCCCTCTCCACGTTGCAGGCAGCAGACCCCTTACATTCAGGCCCCCCACTGCCCAGTCAACTGCAGCCCCCTAACCGACCAGCAGCTTCATTGATCAGAAACAAGCATTGGCATAGCCAATAGGTCTAGCCTTTGGGACATTATAAGTGTTTAGCCATGCAATAGTTGATGTTGCACCAAGGATATTGTGCTGAATAATTAAATACTTATAAGGTCCCAAAGGCAAGACCTATTGGCTATGCCAATGCTTGTTATTACAAAGCCATGCAAATCTAGCTTTGCATAGCTTTGTAAATCCCAAAATAGATTTAGCATTGGGCTTTGCCAAAAAAAGTGGTGAAACCCTGACGCAAAATCTTCGTAAATTTGGGCATCAGTATTTCATTTGTTTCTGTGTTTGCAGAGATTTGGCACCAGTACTCACGCTTGGGCACCAGACATTATTCTTATCATCAGACTTTGGACAGAACTAGAAAGAGAAAGGTAAAAATGAAAGCAAGAAGGAGGAAGAGAACAATAGTAAAATAGCTACCATGTAAGAAAACAGGGACAAAAAGGAGTCTATAAGAGTGATATAAAGAGACAGGAGGTGTATGGTGCTCGAAGAAAGACATCAGAGATGGAATAAAGGCTAGGCAGGCTTGGTGCTCTGTGAACCCTGCAGTTCTGATATTCAGCAACACCAGCTGCTGCTCCTGAGAAAAACTTTGGGCCTCTGCATATATGTTTCTCCTAATTAGGCTGTGAAAACCACCACATAATACTTTTCAATGAAGAACCTCTAAGGGTTCCATCAAGATCCCCATCAGAAAGACTGCCCTTTACAAATTTACGTCATCCAGTCTCCGCAATCCCATCTTCTCTATTCTAATCCTACAGGTTTATCTACCCTCTTTTTAAGACTGTTGATCATGGTAAATTCTCTGAAGTAATTTCACTTTTACGTTTGGGAATCACTTGGGACACATTTTTTTAAACCTTCTTTATTGACTTTTTATACTTTCCCTGGCAGCTTGTGTGCCATCACAGACAATTCCAGTGTTGTAGGTCAATTTACATTACATAGCGAAGGATCGTGATAGTGTAATAATTCCAGACACATTCAGCAGAACTTGCACCATGAGCCCATGGTCTCTTCTTCGTAAAGGTGAACCCAAGCTGGACACAGGAACACTTGCAGCACAACCAAGATGAGGGGGTTGTATGCCTCCATCAGGGGGAAAGAGATGCGGGTCGAGTAGCACAATAATGCGGCACACATGCTTCAGACTACTTTCATTGTGAGGAGGGAGGGCCTGAGGGGGGAGAAAGGGGAGCAGACCAGTCATGAATGGGAGAAGCACTAGCCATGCAGAGTGTGCTGGGACATATTAAGCAGAATCATCATCACTGTCAGGGATCCCCTGTGGAGAGCGGTCCACCCCACACAGCTGCAAAGAGTCTCCTCCTCAACCCATACAATTCCTCTCGTCGCAGCCCTGCAGCCTGCACCTCAGCCCATTTGGGGGTTGCGGTCCCCCGATGCACCGTACTCAGGAGAGTGGGGGCCTTCCAGTGCATTACTATCATATGACGCGTCACCAGCAGCGCCAAGTCAATAAAATGATTAGCAGCACCACCCACCTTTTAACGCTTATAAAGACACAGTAAACAGGTAGCTGCCCCATCCAGATCTAGACGGCCAGTAACCCGAGGACTGTGCAAACTTCTGCCCATAGGGCACAAGTGCTCAGACATGTCCAGAACATGTGCACCATGTCCACCATGGCAGCACGACAGCCAGGGCAATCAATAAAGGCTGCAGGGTATATTTAATGTAATTTGGCCAGTGTGAGATAGGCTCTATGTAAGATGTTGTATTGCATGCAATGCAGAAACCCATGCACATGTGCACCCATTCCTTCTGGGTCAGCTCACGGTCTATATTGCACTCCCAGAGGTGACTGAGAAGAGCCAATGGATCGTGTCGTAAGTGAGATTGCGTTCGAGGGCCACGAGATCCAGCACCGCCCATTGTGTGAAGGACCTGTTTCATAAGTTGTGGAATGGGCTCAGTGTCGATAATGCCCCATAAGCGCTTGAGTTCAGCCAGGAGGTACCTATGCATCAGAAACTTGTCAAGGGGAGTTCTGTTTGCTCCATCAGCAAGTCAAACGGGATGAGAGCGCCATCTCAGGTGCATCCAATGGTGCATTCATCACCTAGAGCGTAGGGGGATCTCAGGTGCATCCAATGATGCATTCATCGCCTAGAGCGTAGGGGGATCTCAGGTGCATCCAATGATGCATTTAGCACGCCCAGCCATGGCATACACATGCAACTCGCAGGAGGCTGCTAGGGGTGCCAAGGGTCCCAAATATCTACGCACCATGGTAAAACCTTACATACCTTCACGGAATCTGTGATCGGCTAGGGCCAACCTAGTGATGGTACCTAGAGTGCAGAAGGTTAGGATAGGGGTTCGGTCATTTAGCAGCTTTTTTTTGCGTGCACAAAGATCTGTGGATCCACTTTAGCGCTCCGCATGGCCCCCGCAATGCACTGCTTATGACCTCACATATAACAGTACTGATGAAATGGACAGTGACATCACTGATGACATCTCAAAGGATATCAGTGAAGACATCACCCAGTGAGTGTAAGTGTTTAGTAAAGGTTTATGAGACTAAAAGATACATTCCAAGCTACTGCATCAGTTAAATCACCTTTAAAGCGCAACTCAGGCAACACACCGTTTCGGGCAAATAAGATGCTAAATGGAATTCGCAAAAGCAACACACCGCCTTCTTGCGCAATATTGCTGGGAGTTGCCTCCTTGCCCATACTCTGGACGCTTGCTCACTCCTGCTCCTCAGGTAGGAACTAAAGGCTAGGAGGAAGGAAACTGCAAAGCCTGTGGGCTCACAAGTGCAGCTATTTTTACAGAGGTAAATTCATAGGCACGTTGCCAAAGTGGGAATCCGTTGCTGCTGGGGAAACGTGCATTGTTGCTGCTGTGGGCTGCTCCCATACCCATCGCAAGGCAGGTTACTGCTTTCGGGTTGTGTCCCTCATGAACATCCCAACTTCCAGTCCAAGACGCTCCCCTGGAAGCCCCCATTAACCACATCCACCCCACGGCAAAGTACCACAAGAGGTTCAGGTCTCACCCGTCTGGATACCGGTCTCACTGCCCACTGCTGCCCACTCCCACCACCACTCTGAGTGAACACTACACCTTCAAACCCCTCTGAATTACCCACAGAGCTGTTCACTTTTCCGGTTTGTACTGTTATTGTGTTCTATGATTTTTTTACACTTGAAATTAAATGTAATCTTTACCTCTGATATTGCCCCATGAGGTATGTGTGTGTGTATTTGTTACCAAATACATTGTAAAAAATGTGGAAGTGCGGATAAAAAAGCTGCACGTAATTCAATAGACAATGGTCAGAGGTCTCATCAGACTTTGGTCTCTGGCTCAGTTTTATGGGAAAGTCTCAGAAAAAGAGAAAAGGGACAAGAACAAGATTTAAAGTAAGTAAGGTAAGCGCAGAATAAATGAAGTAGAAAGGGCCTGATTACGATGGCGGTGGGACCGCCACCATCGGGCCATCGGTGTCGGTCTTACCACCATCGGCCCCTGCAGGTCCATCTGCCGCATTACGATGCGTGATGCAGAGGCTTCTGGTGGAGGCACTGTCCGCCGCGCATCCAATGGGCTCCTTGAGCCCATTGGACCATCGGAGGGACAGTGATAAGTACAATTAAAATGGCGGTCAGACGCTCAGCCAACTGCCATCATAATCACCCCCAAAGAGTGGGAGAAGGCATACATAGAGTGAAGTAGATAAATTTATAAGGAGGCGCACACATGTGTGAACCTGTCAACAAACTATACTATTTAAAAAGGCAAGGGTGCTGCAGTGTGACGCTTGCTGTCGGACCAAGCGTTTGAAATAGAACAGAAAATTACACAACCAGCGAGGTCATGGACACTGCACACTGTTCCTAAAGGGTTACTCCCCTTGGTAAAGTGTGTGTACATATACAAATTCTTGCATAAAAATTGGAGCACAAAATTATGATTCAAACATAACTTTTTAGTGCCATTGACATGTTAATCATATGTAACAATCCAATGTACATGCACTTCTGGTTTATACAAACATCGATGATGTGGTCATAACATAACATAACAACATTGTAGTAGCGTCAAAAGACATTTTTTGCAAGGTGACATTTTTGAGATCATGCCCGATGCATTTCGGGACTGGAGCGTCCCTTCTTCAGGGGAAACCTATGAATTAAAAATCTCACGTTAGTTAAAGCATATGTGAAAGTATCTACCAGATACCAGGAGAACACCATGGTGTGCAAAAGGTCAAGAAAAACCGGTGGTCACAGATAGCAGTTCAGATAACATAAGTATCCAATGTTCAATCATACAACAACTTTGGTGCTAGAAGAACCATTGTGAATACGGACAGAAACTGTGAAGCTGGAAATAGAAATGAAGGTGGTGCACAGATTACTGGTGTTCACAGGAGTAATGAGGCAGTTATAAAAACGAGTGGTGTTACCATGATTGTACATCATTTCTTTATAGCTCTTACTCAAAGAAGGTTGCTCATTTTAACCTCTCCGACCGGTGAGCTCTGATTCAGTATCCCTTCCTTCCTTGCTATTTACGAGCACCACTTCATGTTTGTTCATTCGATCGGCTTATTTCCACACAAGCTCCAGTTCACTTTCAACTCGCTATCCTCTTAACACCATTCGTTTTTATAACTGCCTCATTACTCCTGTGAACACCAGTAATCTGTGCACCACCTTTATTTCCATTTCCAGCGGGGGCTTCACAGTTTCTGCCCGTATTCACAATGGTTCTTCTAGCACCAAAGCTGTTGTATGATTGAACATTGGATACTTATGTTATCTGAATTGCTATCTGTGACCACAGGTTTTTCTTGACCTTTTGCACACCATGGTGTTCTCCTGGTGTCTGGTAGATACTTTCACAAATGCTTCAACTAATGTGAGATTTTTAGTTCATAGGTTTCCCCTGAAGAAGGGACGCTCCAGTCCTGAAATGCATCGGGCATGATCTCAAAATTGTCACCTTGAATGCAAAAAATGCCTTTTGACGCTACTACAATGTTGTTATGTTATGTTATGACCACATCATCGATGTTGCAGAAACCAGAAGTGCATGTACATTGGATTGTTACATATGCATTAATATGTCAATGGCACTAAAAAGTTATGTTTGAATCATAATTTTGTGCTCCAATTTTTATGCAAGAATTTGTATATGTACACACACTTTACCAAGGGGAGTAACCCTTTAGGAACAGTGCGCAGTGTCCATGTCCTCGCCGGTTGTGTAATTTTCTATACATAGAGTGAAAACACAAATCGGGTAAAGGAAACAGAGTGGGCGAGAGTACATTATGGGGCCGATTCCGATCCGGGTCGGAAAGCACTCCGACCAAACCGGATCCAAAGTGTTTTCCGACCAAGCCGGAGTCCTGCAGTCCAACCCAGCGAGTACGATGCGGCCGTATGCTGCCAGACTCAGTTCGGTCGGACTCCCATAGAAATCAGTGGGAGCCAGTCGTACGACGCGTACATGGGCTCCCATTGACTGAATGTGTACGTCGCGGACAAGTACGCCCCCTACAGTGGGAACGCGTCGGTGCCATCCGCACCGTACATGCCTGTGTTGGGGAGACCCATGGGTCTCCCCCTGTGTCCAAGTCGCAGGGCTGCGGGTAACAGGGGGTCCGACGCGGACCCCCAAAAGCAACCACCCAGACAATTTGCGAGCCGGACACTCCGGCTCGCACAGGCTGTCCGACGCGTGCATCGTACTGGCTCGGACGTGAATTGCATCCATTGCACGCCACGGTTAGCTTACCACCGAGATGTACAGAGCGTTCCGGACTCAGAAACTACTCGGTCGGTAAATTTCATGTAGCTCGCATTGTACTTGCTCGCTCGTACAGCTGTACGAGTCGGCCGGAAATCACGCGTACGGCTCGTAGTTTTTCCGGCCGGATCGCGTTCGGTGCCCTTCCGACCCGGATCGGAATCAGCCCCAGAGTGTACAGGCATAAAGAAGGCAAGGGTCAGTGTGGTGAAAGGCAGTGTAGAAGAGGGGGGCGTGGCATAGCCAAGGATTAGAGATGAATGAGCAGAGAGTGGATAAGAAAGGCATAGAGTGGATGAACGGGCGCAGAGTGAGGGGGCACATATATATGACAGTACAGAAAGAGGGCGATTAATGCAGATTTAATGAAGATCAAACATCATGAAGAGAAACTCTATTGGGGGTTGATGATACCTGCATTAGAGAAAAAAAACTGAAATCTCGGTGGAATATGGGCGAAAAGAGTAAGCAATTTGATCAAAGAGAAATGACATGTTGACTGTAACAAATAGACACATTGATTTAATTCTACAGAAAGAAGTGTGAAATTTGCATCGACACGCATACTACATTAATTTGAAATAGATTTACGACTATTTGGACTTTTCAAAAATTGTCCAGGTTACACCTGAAATCTGCCCCCCGTTGCAATTTAAAAGTCATATAGGTGGAAAGGTTTTGACAATTCCTCAACTGAAAATATATCGGTGTGCATTTTGGCACGTAAAAAAAAGAGAAAGTGCAAATACACTTTCCTTCATAGCCCTGCTGAGCAAATCTATAACCATTTTTAAGAAAGGATGGGCTCAGGGAGGAAAACCCATCAATTTGCTGTAAACTTCCAGGTCGCTATGTCCACTCCCACCCTAGAAAGCCCACTCCCCCCTCACTTAAGGGGGTTTACTCACATGCAAACCTCAGTATGAGTAATTTACTTTGCATTGCAAAAACGCCTATCGTGAATTTCAAAGTTATTTTGCATTTATAGGAAAAGCTGTTTTCAGGAGAAGATAGAGGAATGAAACATTCCCATTCCTCTAAACAATGTTGATTCTGAAAAATGGCAACATGCCCCTGAAGTATAAACATTCTAAGCATGTACAAAAGTAGCGTGTTATTTTGCATGACCATAAGTGCAGATTTAGTGAAACAGCATGGGACTTTAATGTCCAAAATCCATGGTCCATTACCCACTAAAATTGTAGATTATGAATTGAATTTTGCTTGATTTTGTGAATAGTGGTCACAACGGACCCAGCCTAGATGTTCCATAGCAGAGAAGAGGCAGGCAGTGAAGCAGCCACCATTACCTGATGGAGTGTCCTGCCATGAAAAGGATGAAGTTAGCCGGGCTCATCAGCACCAGAAATGTTTCTAATTATATTTTTTCCAAGGCATTCAAAGGAGCTGTTGCTCTCCCTCCTTGCTCAATTGACTCCTCTCTGATTTAATTTGGATAATGAAAGAACATCTGGCACAGATTTGCTTTTGCATGCCCCTGTCTTTGGATCACCTGCACATCCTCTTTTTAACAAGAGCTGTAATGAACAGATACCCTGAGGAAATGCTGCCTAACAAAATGGCCGATTACAGGACGTACTTCCGACTCGTTCCGTCATCGCTCCGGGATGGTCAGGGATGTCGGTAGGGAGTGTTAGTCTGCAGAAGGCATCAATACTGGAACCCATTAGTGGTCTCTTTCATTAGAATGTGAAAATAAACATTGAGGCAGAGAAAGAACTGAACCAGGGCCCAGGGCAGCTTTGGCCAAACCATATGAAACTCTAGCAGCGGCTGGTCTGAATGAGAGAAAACAGATGAAGGGCGGTATTGTAAGGTGCATAGCCAGCTATGAGAGACAGCATAAGAGGAAAACAAGGAGAAGCAACAGCGAAAGGGAGGAAACAATACTTCAGTCCAAAGGATGTATTGAAGTCAACTGATTCAGTAATGCACGCATGGGCAATGTTGGTCCAAGAGTTTTGAATCAGGCCATAAGTGCGGGATAATCGCTATGTAAATAATGCCCATTTAGCTGTCAAGATATCTGAGTAGGTTAACACCGGAGACAATGACTGTGATCCAGGGACGGCTCCTCCACGTGGGCGGAGGAGCGTCGCCCCACTGCTTTCTCGCAGTGCGAGAAGCAGAAACATAAAATGGTATTATGAATGCCATTTTATGTTTCTGCTTCTTGCACTGCGAGAAAGTAAAAGGGTTTCATTGGGGGCGGGCGGGTGGGTGGTCCTGCTGCAGGGCTGGGGAGGAGTGGCTTGCCCACCGTTTTGGGCGCTGACTGTTTGTTCGGCCCCAGGCCAACCAAACCAGTCATACGCACTCTCCCGTGTTCTCTATGTAGGCGGCATGCAGCCTGCATGGAGAAAACGGCCTCCCCATAGACGCCTGTGTGGTCGGCGTCCCAGCCAATCACAATACTGATATTGCAGTGTTGTGATTGGCTTAGGGGAGGGGAGGGAGGCTGCTGCTTCCAGGGACTCGGAGCAGAGAAGAAGGACACAAGATGCGGGTCCGGAGGCAAAAGTAAGTTTTTGTTTTTTTAAATTAACCTCCCTCCCTTTTCGCGTGACCCCCTCCCCGCGTGACCCCCATCCCCCACCCACGAGTCATGCCGGCCACGACTTCAGTGATCTGAATGGCATGAGTTTGAATCATGACAAAGCAGACTCTGGGCCTTAATTGGGGTTTGGCGGATGAGTCACTCTGTAACAAACGTGACGGATATCCTGTCTCTCTTATTATAAGAATGTTCTGACCTATGGAACTTGTAATGCGGCAGACTAGGTATCCGTAAAGTTTGTAATGAAGTAATCTATCCACCAAACTCTACATCAGGCCCTCCGTCTTTCACCCATCGGAAATTGTAAAACTGAATACTATTACTATTGGCAATTTAGCATCAGTTATTTACAGCGCTGAGCAAACCAGAAGTGCAGTATGAAGTGCTTTATCAATACAAGCTATTATTTAATATAATTTTGTGCAACTGTATCCTATGCAGATATCTTTATAATGTGCCATGGATCGTACTCTCAAGAACCATAAACTACTGTGGTAAGGAGTAGAAAGTGAATGAGCAGAACAGAAAGACATGCACAAACTAATGTCAGAAGGACCAGTGTACATGAACCACCACCTGAACTTCCACCAACAATCCAGAGACCTCTGCTCTGCCGCCATCACACTCACACAGACGCCGTGCATCGACCGTAGCCACAGCAGAGGCCATTCCTTCTCCTACCTTGGCGCCAAATCCCGGAAGAGCCTCCCCTCCACCCCCGAACATCACCCTCGCTAGTGGACTTCAGGAAGAGGCTCAAGACCTGGCTGAGCCCATAAACCTAGCGACTGGATACACTCACAGGTGATAAGCTGAGCTTTGCAAATACTGATTCATCAATTGATTGATTGACTGATTGAAGAAGTGGCAGACAACTGAAAGAGATAATCGATTGAGAGGAGTTTACGGGGAAAGATTAATAATATCTAAGATGCAGCAATGAGAGTAATAAACATTGACAAAGAAAATATATAGAGAAATTTGAGTTGATGGAATGAGTGCAGGGAGGTGAGTGGCGTAAGAAAGTGAAACATAGGGGTAGGCCAAGTTTGCTTGAAAAGCCGAGAAACGTTGGGGCATATTAGCAAGAACCTCGTTAAAATTATCGCCTGCACATCTAACCCGGGCTTCTTTTGGAATTCCATAACGCATATTATCAAGCCCATTATCGCCGTTTTAGCGCCAGTTTCCTGCCGCTAAAACGGCGATAATTTTAACGAGGTTCTTGCTAATATGCCCCGTTGTTCCTGACGGTCAGCAAGGTTTCTTATTCCACAGAACTTCAATCCTTTGGAGACATTGGGCCTGATTTAGAGCTCGGCGGACGGGTTGCTGTGTCTCAACCGTGACGGATATCCTGTCCACTCACTGTATTACAAGTGCCATTACATATAATGCACTTGTAATATGGCGGATGGGACATCTGTCACGTCTGTGACAGAATAACATCCGCTAAACTCTAAAAATAAGGCCAATTGTAAACTGGGAGGTAATATGTTGGGGGAAATACCAAATTCAAAGGTGAATCCATTGGTTGAATTTCCTCCACCATGTCTTCTTTAGGTGCTAGTTCCTCTGGGGTCAGCATTTGCTCCAGAATTAGAAGTGTTTACTTTTCTGGAAAGAGAAATCCTTCATTCATGGCTCCAGTTTTATGTACATCATGCACCACAACAACTTATCCCGCAGACACGGGAACAAGATTATACATGTGAAACTGGTGCAGAATTTGAGTGAAATCATTTTTGCACAGTCCACGTAAGGTAAAGGGTTTTGCCCTTGTGGATCGAGGGAAAAACACTTTACATAACTTGGGTGAAGTTTTTTATAAGTTAAAATCTATACTAAGCAGACATACAATTTTACCAAAATATGTGTTATATGATTTTGCATTTGTTTCCCAAGCTTTATTTTTTTTTAATAAGCCATTGGTCCTTGAAATTGTTGGATGGATTTTGGAATATCTACTTGTTTAGTGTTTGCGTAAATGTTCGCTTTGCACTATGTGTTAATTCATTAAGTATTTGTTTAGCTACTAAATGGAGGAACAATGAACTTATCTTTCTGTTGACTGTATTCTTTCCTATTTTTGATGGTATCACAGTGGTCATGATTCCATACAGACTCCAATAATGCATTATTGCAATAGCTTCGGACCCTACTACCTACTAAGCGCGGCACAGCTTAAAGCCACAGCTGGTGGTAACTCTTATATACTAAGTGCAGTAAACACATAGAATAAAATACGGAAGGAGCTGACCAAGCCAGACACACAAATGTCAAAAACACACCTGCGTTTAGTATACCCAGAGATATACATTTGGTTAGTTTTTACTGAATGGGAACTCACAAACTAAAAAAGTAATTAGCTAGGATTAAATATTGGAGAACTGATTACAATCACACCGCGATTTCTGGCAGGTGAAACTTAAGGGGCAACTTGCCAAAGTCTCAGGCAACCAAAAATGCTCTGCTGCGTTGCGTGAGAGGGAGAGAGCAGGACAGCGCCATATCTACAGTGATGCAACACTGCCCTGCTATCTTCCCAGTACTGACGCATAATCAGACTGCTGAGCGCCATGCACACATCTGTGCACCATAGTGCAAGGGTTCTGGGTCTAGCACAGGTTTGGTCCTGGAAGTTATCCTTCCAGTACAAAATACTATGCTTAGATTGACTTTAAAACTTCCCACTTTTGATGTATCATGTACAGGGTGTACAGTGCAGCACACATACAAAGTCGAATGAGAAAGGAGAAATAAAGCATTTCTCCTCCACGGTGCCTGTTTTAAAAGGGCATTATGTTTTTTTTATGCAAAACCCTGTCTACATTTTTTTAGCAGATAGGATTTTGCATCTAAAACCAAGAATGGGTGCATGGGACCGCCCATGGAATGCCCCCCTTGATGCTAAGTAATGCAAAGCAATGCTAAGGGCTGCTTTGCATTACTTTCAGGCACATTTTTAGGGCAAAACAAGTTTTGCACTGGAAAGTAAATTGGATAAAAACATTGCGCCAATCTGCATCACTTTTGTGACACAAACACAGCGCAAAATCTTAGTGTTTATGCTGGAATGGGTGACAATATGTGCTAATAGTGTCTTCTTACCCCTTGCCTCACAATTGGGTGCCTCATACACACATTCAGTTTTGCGTACCCCACACAAGTGAAAATTTGAGTGTATGAAACTTAACAACCCTTTGATGACAAGGCCCTCTGAGAAAGAGACCAAGGAGCATCACAGAGAGTAAGCGAAGGAGGGGGCTCGAATTTAGAATCGGGCAAATTATTCGATAAATGTGCTGATTCAGCAAAACATGATTTCAGTCTGCCTGGTGTTGCAGGTTTGGGTCAATGAAAATCATTTCCCCCTCACAAATCGATTTTTGTTTACAGCAAGTTCTTTTTGTTCAAGAGGCACCTTTTTTTTGTATTCACCTTTTGATACTGTTTTTCTTGAAAATTGCTTTAGGTAAATAATACTGGCTAGGCTAGAGCTATCATGTTTATGGGTGTTTATTGACTCCAGTTTATGCCAGAAGCTGACGGAAAGGCATTAATAATAGGTGACAAGCTATTGCTTACTAAGCCATGTATATTCACAATTAGGAGAATCAAGGGGCCAGCTGTACGAACTATTTTAGCATGCGCAAACGGGTTAGCGACCCGTTTGCGTATGCTAAAATTGTCATGGCCATGTACGAACACAATTTTGCGAGTCGTAAATGAATTGCGACTCGCAAAAAAGTGTTTAGAGACTCGCTATTTAGAAGGGGCATTCCCTAACAAATAGCGAGTCTCAAACCAATGTACTAATGTTTTACAACCGCAATTGCGGTCGCAATACACTCGCAATTGCCACCTACTTCAAGTAGGTGGTAATGCATTCACAAATGGGAAGGGGTCCCTAGGGGAGCCCTTCCCCTTTGCAAATGCATGCAAAACAATTTTTTAAGGGCAGGCTGTGGTCCCGGGGACCACTGCCTGCCCTTAAAAAAGAAAACAAAAACGTTTCTTTTTTTTTTTTAAATGCATCCCGTTTTACTTTAAGGAAAACGGGCTGCATTAAAAAAAATAAAACTGCCTTATTAAAAAGCAGCCCCAGACATGGTGATCTGCTGAGCTCAGCAGGCCACCGTCCCTGGGAGGGCCAGCCATTCCCAATGGGCTCGCAAATTGCGAGGGGCTCATTAATATTAATGAGCCTCGCAATTTGCGACCCCATTGGGAATCGCAAACAGTGTTAAACACACTGTTGTACATTTGATTTTGCACCTCGCAATTTGCGACTCACTATTTGTCGCAAATTGCGAGGTGCAGAATCAAATGGTCGTACATCTGGCCCAAGGTGCCAAGAATGTTGTGGATTGGAAGATGAGATCCCGGATTGAGTAGCTTAACCCGTTTACCGCGGCGATAATCCCGCCGCGGTGCGGGCGTTCCATTGAGTGGGAGGGGCCGCGTCGGCCAACAGACGTGCGCAGCACTACCAAGGTAGTGCTCACGATGGCCGTTGGCCGACGGGCGCAACGAACGGGTTAAGCTTCAGAACCAGACATGTTTGGACGTTTCGTCACAGAGGAGGGATCATTAAGAGGGGTCACGTGATGAGCTGAATCTCTGAGATTGGTACTTCACAAATGTACTCCTGAGGATTGCAATCCTAGAGTTGTTAAAGTCCCTGGGGACGATGGTTCGAGATTCCAAATGGATGAATGTTGTAACTGTGAAACAGTGAATTTTATCCACTACGAGTGAATATGCACTGATCGTTTCTTGGATAAGATGCTGTCCTGTGGCCAAACTTACAATCTCAGGACCTGGAGCTCTTTGCTCTAATTCTGTTTTCGAGATGAGTCAATAATGGTGTCGTTCTAGGCAAATTACTTTATTTTCACGTGCCTCTGAATGGAGCTATGAGCCGAATGAACATCAGTAAATTCTACAGTCATAAAATGCAATTTTGATTAAAGACAATCTGTGAGTAAGTTGAATCACCATTGTAAATGTAGGATAAGAGGCAGAATAGGGTGTTTTAGGGTAAGAAACTCCCCAGAAGTAGATAAGCACCCACATACTGATAGGATGTGTGGGTAATCATTTTGTAGGTAGTACCCACAAACTCATTGGTTTGTTGATGCTCACATTTTAGGGACTTTCCCATACTGACAACTATACAGATTTACTCCCTATAAAAGAGGGATGCTTTTTCATAGTGGAAAAGGGGTGATTATTCACCCATAGATATACGGGTGCAGTTTTCTAAAGCTCCACATAGAAAACTGTTTTTGGGGCGGGTAAATAAAAAACAGGTTAATTGCGCAATTATGCCATTCCACAAGATTTGCTCATGCCCATTTTCCACTGAGTCGAAATTTAGCATGGGTAAGTTCTGACATTTTAAGGCTCATTCAAATCTATAGCTGTAATACTTTTCTAGGAATAAATACTCTTGAGATTTCTAAACTCCAAGGCCCGGTTGGTATTCACAAAGGTCAGTTATGAGTAGTATCTTCACGTCCGCAGTTGGGCCGTAATCTCTGGGTGCAGAGTAAATTTCTGCACTTGGGCTCGAGATTACGGCCCGACTGCGGATGTAAAGTAGGCCGGGTGGAATACGCGGAACTCCGTGAAGTGACCAAAAAATTCTGCCGCGCTACGCGGAGTTCCACAAGCGGCAAAGTGCGTTTGGTCATGCTGTTCGTGTTGATTTTCAGCACCGGGTGTTTGTCCCACACTTTAAAATCAGCGTGAACAGCACCATATGCAGTGCAAGAGGGGGCTGCTTCTTTTCTTGCCGCTCGAGTACATATTCTACCCGGGCGCCAGCTTTGTCAACACGAATGGAAGGTTTGTCAATGCAAGCGGTCGTGACCATTCGCGACCGCCCATGTTGAGAAATATTCCGCCTTCCCTGAGAAATCTCGCCGGGAGGTAGATTTTTCTCGCTCGCCAACCTGATGTTGGCGAGAGAGGAAAAAACTCCGCTCCACGGAGCAGAGTTTTCGAAACCCCATGTGCTCCAAGGAGCGTGGAGTGTGGGAAACTATGCAAACTCCCCAAACGGAGAGGAGTTCACCACCCAGGGGAAACATCCATTACAACACAGCCATTACATCGCACTGCTTTTACAACGCAACTGTTACAACGCAACTGCCTTTACATCGCATGCCATTACAACGCATGCCATTACAACGCATGCCATTACAATGCATTATAAGGTAAGTAATGGAGATTTTTTTGTTTTAGGGTGTGTATGGGTTTTGGGCTGGATGGGAATAGTAATTTTTACCCCTACACTATCCAACACTTACCCTACTGTTGTTCTAAAAGTATTATGTGTTGTAATGGTATGCATTGTAATGGTATGCGTTGTAATGGAATGCGTTGTAATGGTAGTTTTTAAAAATGCATTGTAATGGCATGCATTGTGAAATCATGCAATGTAATGGTAGTTGCGATGTAAAATCTGCATTGTAAAAGCATGCGTTGTAATTGTTTGCGTTGTAACGTCATATATTCCCGCCCAGGCCTAACGTAAAGATACTACTCGTAACTTACCTTTGTGAATACCGAAAGTCATAAACTTAGACTTTTGGTCTAAGTTTACTTTCTGAATCCGGCCCCAGAAGAGGGGGCTGCTTCTTTTCTTGCCGCTCGAGTACATATTCTACCCGGGCGCCAGCTTTGTCAACACGAATGGAAGGTTTGTCAATGCAAGCGGTCGTGACCATTCGCGACCGCCCATGTTGAGAAATATTCCGCCTTCCCTGAGAAATCTCGCCGGGAGGTAGATTTTTCTCGCTCGCCAACCTGATGTTGGCGAGAGAGGAAAAAACTCCGCTCCACGGAGCAGAGTTTTCGAAACCCCATGTGCTCCAAGGAGCGTGGAGTGTGGGAAACTATGCAAACTCCCCAAACGGAGAGGAGTTCACCACCCAGGGGAAACATCCATTACAACACAGCCATTACATCGCACTGCTTTTACAACGCAACTGTTACAACGCAACTGCCTTTACATCGCATGCCATTACAACGCATGCCATTAGAACGCATGCCATTACAATGCATTATAAGGTAAGTAATGGAGATTTTTTTGTTTTAGGGTGTGTATGGGTTTTGGGCTGGATGGGAATAGTAATTTTTACCCCTACACTATCCAACACTTACCCTACTGTTGTTCTAAAAGTATTATGTGTTGTAATGGTATGCATTGTAATGGTATGCGTTGTAATGGAATGCGTTGTAATGGTAGTTTTTAAAAATGCATTGTAATGGCATGCATTGTGAAATCATGCAATGTAATGGTAGTTGCGATGTAAAATCTGCATTGTAAAAGCATGCGTTGTAATTGTTTGCGTTGTAACGTCATATATTCCCGCCCAGGCCTAACGTAAAGATACTACTCGTAACTTACATTTGTGAATACCGAAAGTCATAAACTTAGACTTTTGGTCTAAGTTTACTTTCTGAATCCGGCCCCAGAAGTGTAAAGCGCAACTATGAGTAAATCTATAGTATAGACGTGGAACTTTGAAATATGTCCTTTGTGAGTCAGGCCCAGTGGGTCATGTAACAGGACAAAATACTGACTATTACTGTCCTAATATCTGTCCCAATCATGATCTCGGCCTGTAAATATACTTGAAAAACTGAAAGAAGATTAACTTTATGGGCACCCTGTCCGCTCCATGTAGGTGTCAGGCCTCTACTTCTAACCTTATGGGCACCCTGTCCACTGTATGTAGGTGTCAGGCCTCTAATTCTAACGTTATAGGCACCCTGCCCACTGTATGTAGGTGTCGGGCCTCTAATTCTAACCCTATGGGCATCCTGTCCACAGTATGTAGGTGCGAGGCCTCTAATTCTACCTTCATGGGTACCCTGTCCACTATAAGTAGGTGTCCTCTAATTCGAACTTTGTTGGCACCCTGTCCACTGTATGTAGGTGTCTGGCCTCTAATTCGAACTTTGTGGGCACCTTGTCCACTGTATGTAGGTGTTGGGCCACTAATTCTAATCTTATGGGCACCCTGTCGGCTGTATATAAGTGTTGGGGTAGCCAATGGAAACACCGCATTGCAGTCATTTCAGAAACAGCAAATACTGCGGCGGGTGTTTTCTAGAAATGCACCAGGAATGCCGCTGACCGCGTCCCCCACAGGGGGCCACTAGAGCGGTCGGCACCCTAGTATCGTCTGGGCATCGGTCTCCCCTCCCCGCCCCCCCCTCTTGGTGGTGACGCGAAAGGTGTCACTTCAGGGGCTTATCTGTTCTGGGGGGAGGCTTTATAGCCCTCCCCCACCATGCTGGTGACCTCTTGATCGCCTTGCACGCCGCATGCACTGGTCAGCATTGTGGTCTCGTCGATGTGTTGTTGCCGGGTCAAATCGTGAGGTGTCTGAGTCCGGCGTCGGGGACTACATGCGGTGAGTCTGCCCCCCCCCTTCTGAGGTGCAGTGTGTTTGCCACAGGGTTGCGCAGATTGCCTTCGGGCATGCCTTCTAGCGGGGGGCTATTGGTTATGAGTGCGACCTAACACCCTCCCAGGTGCCCCCCCCTCCCACGGTCCCACCTCGCCTGATGATACCCATGTGGGACCCTCACCTCAGTTATGTTCCCCAGGTCCGTCCACCGCAGGGTGCTTGCCGTCAGCTATGGGGAACTGTGGCGTCGTCTCGGGCGGGGTCGGGGGGGTAGCCCTGCTGGGCCTCACACATGCTGGTCACTGCCTCTCCTGGTGCACTGTCCCCGGAGGTCCAGTCGCGCGGAAACCAAGGGCGAGGTTGGGAGAAGCCGCATGTGGCCCGTGGGCGGGCAGCCCATCCCTTCCAGCAAGCAGCTACGGCCCGAGCAGAGTGCCAGATGGGGCAGATAGTGCGGGGTCACACCTCCTCCCCGCTGTCCCCACTCCGTGCAGGATGTAGGGGGGGACCTAGGGCACGTCCTTTTTGGTGCCCCCCCCCCCTTTTTCCCACAGCGGGGTCGCCCGCGGTTTTATCTGGGCGGTACCGTGGCGTTGTTGTCCTGGTTGCTGCTGCGGGAAGCACATTCAGGGGCTGGCAGCGTGTTGTTGAAAGAGACCTCACCTAGGCCTACCAGTGCAAGGGGTTCGCCCTTCTCTGCACAGAGTCCTCAGACTATTGGTAAGAAGTTGGCACAGAAACTCGAATAGAAAATACAAAGTTTAATAAAACCTCATGAGGTGGAACTACATTCAAACAGCACCCTTCGGTATTGAGTGAAGTAGCACACAGAGTAGAAGAACCATGGGTCTTTTATACCCACACAGGGGCTCAAAAAAGAGGGTGGTACATGCACACATAGGAGAATTACATACATAGATGGTCATACAGAAATGCACAGTCAACAGTAAAGAAGGAGCTAGCAGTTGCTGACTCTGGTAGAAACAACCTGACAGCTACAGGCTAAAAACAGATGTGTGGACAGTTAGATTCTTCTGCGCATGCTCAGAGTAGCAGAGTCTAAGTATAACCAGTCCTTTAAACAGAACACAAGGGTAAACAACAGTGAAGAAGGAAACAGCTCTTGGTGAGCACATGGCAGACAAAATGGCTGCCAGAAATACAAATGGATTCCACAAAATTGACAAGATAGCCTCTAAATACCAGATGGATTCAGCTAATGCTAAGCCAATCGCAGCCAATTTACGACAGTGTGACTGGGTGATGTGTGGGGTCACGGCCAACACCTCCACCCCATTTATATTTCTTGGGGTTGGTTTGCGCTGAGTGCACTTGCGGCGCTAAGCGCACCTCCAGCCAAGCTTGCCCCCTACCTCCTTCGTTGCGGGTTCCAGGGCTCACCGCATACGGGGACTGCTCCGGGCGGGAGGCTGGGAGGTCTGTCGGCTGTTCTCCCTTGGTCGTGAGCATCCCTCATTAATCCCTCACACCTGCCCACATGGAGAAATCTGCAACAGCGCGACGGGTTGGACACCACACTCTGCTGTTAAGTTTTCCAGGGGAGGAGAAGCGGCTTTTTCCTAGTGGGAGTCTGGGCTTATCGCTAGCGCTTCGGAGCTGCTGAGTGCCCAGTGCTCTCAGTTTTACTCTGGCTCTCCTCCTCGCCAGTCACGGCGATTGGAGCTGAGCGGCGCGGCACGGATGCAGCCATGCCCGGTAGTACATACAAATTTAAGAGGCCGTTCACGATACGCCCACCCCCCCTTGTTCTCATTGAATGTTCCTTTTTGAATGCACGATTGAACAAACGCATAACGTGGCCTGCTTCTCCCGGTACGGATGGCAGGTAGATTTGTGAGTGTCACTTGTCACCTTTGTGAACATTCAGGCTCCCGGTTCTCACCGGGTCCCCGGCTGAGGTCACATTGCGTTAGCAGCGGTCGCCGAAACAGAAGCTTTACACGCGTCCGGGGCTAGTAGGAGTTGCTCGGTGGAGGAGACAACTGGACAACTTGTGTGCATCTGCGGTCTCTAGGCTTTCTTTGAAAGTCAAAGTGCCGGCACGCCAGGTGCTTTTAGCCGGGACAGCTACGGTGCCTAGTCCAGGAAAAGGACACGGCACGATTGGCGGCCCAAGCACAATTCATGGCCGCCAATTGAGTTGTTTGCTAGAGCAAAGGTAGGACATGGTTGAGAGCAGAAAGAGAGGCTCCTCTCTCTTGATGCTCTTGGCGGTCCCAGCATGCGGGTAGGTAGTCTCCAGCACTATGCCCCACAGTGTGGTTACTTGCACATCACTGCGGGGGCACTGGAGGGCACTGGAGGGCGATGTCGACCACGCTTTGCATGTCATGTCCCCCTCCCTGGTCGGGGCAGAAGGGGCTGCAGACCGGGAGGCTCGTTGCCCTCTGCGTGTATGGTTCCAGCCGCCCCCGCGGGGAGTCCCTTTTCCAGCCACTAGCTTCTACCGGGGCATTTGGCAGCCCCCCCCCCCTTTTTCCACTAGAGTTCCAAAGGTCCGCATTGCTCACCTTCTGCTGGATTGCGGATTGGATAGTTGTTCACTTTGGGGAGCGGGTTGGTGCGGTTATGGCACTTTGCGGCTCCCACTAAGGGGTGGTGCTAGCCAGCCTAGCTCGAACCCGACCGACCAGTGGCTGCACGCCAGCAAGGCCTTTGCGCGGCATGCCCTTCGCCTGCAGGGGACGTTACAAGTTAATTTTGGAAGCCCAGGATTGCATCTTTCACGCAGGAGGGTCTGCGCGCTACGAGTTGAATACTCCTTTGGTTCCAGGCGCTAGGTTGTATCGCGATGACTGTTCGGGGAGCATAGATCTCCTTCCCTCCACCTCTTTCAGGTTGGTCCGGAGCTTTAATCAGCATGACCGTAGAAGAAGCCCATAGACTTCTGTGCTCCACTCGGTGGAACCTACCACCTGGGAGAGGTTGACGAGAGGGTGTAGAAGCTGCTGCTCTTCCCCGTGTGGAGACAATTGTGGCACCATCGTGGGGGCCTCTTCATGCCCATGTGGGCAGGCGGTAATTATGATGGGCGCCCTGCTGTATGTCTTTAGTAGGGTGAAGTTCCAAAGGTTACTAAAGCATATGCGTCAGTCTCACCTTTCCAAATGGATGCACTTTCTATATACAATGCACCACAGCCATAAGTGCTGCCCAGTATCATATGCAACTGCAAGCATTGACAAAGCCAATGGAAGGGCTTGTGTTGGTGCAGTGCTCCTTTGGTAACATATGTTGGGATGCATTAACGATGTGGCAAATATCAGGCAACGGTAAAGCGCTGCATCCTTCAGGATGCGTGGGGGTCTCTGACCAATTGGTTTAAGATTTAGGCTAGGTCGGAATTAGGGCCAGCATAACGGCAGAACTCAGGGGTAAGTCCTTAGGGACCAATGGCCAGCTGTTTAAGCGCAGAAACCCTCCTGGCCGCAGGCCATGTGTCCAACCTCTCCGGAAGCGGGGCCCTCACAGTGAGGTAGCCCCCATCTCCTAGTCGTAGCCAGGTCTTATGGGCCTCCAGCCATGACCATTGGCACTAGTTGGGCAAATGTTAATTTTAAAAGGGGCATAGGTTGGGTGTGTGCAGTTAAGTTGTGCAACTTGTATGTCCTCGGAAGAGTGAGCACAGAACAGCTCGGGAGTTGTCAGAACAGGGGACACGCTTTGCATTCGGGCACCATGACACCAGGTTAGTCAGGGCCAACTGGCTGGTTGGGTGACTCAGGCAGGCGAAGACTTAGTACAGTTCTTGCCCAGCCCGTCATTCTAGAATTGAAGCATTACCTGAGGTATTCCGGGGCCTATCCCTGATAGGGCATAGGATAATTGTTCGGCTCTAGGAAACTGGGATCTTACGCCCGAGTTCTGTCTTCCTCTGCTGTCGGCTACCAGCACCTTGCCTAATTTATACTTTCCACGGCTGCCCCGATGCTTGGCAGCACTGGAGGTTCTTGGTTCATGTTGAATCTGTTTACATGCTTCCATGTAGGCATGGAGCCCACCGCGGGACAGACATTTTGCGCTCCAGCCCACTTGAGGGCATCGCTACACTGTCCCGAGCTTTTATTGCCGACATAGGAGTATCACAAGTTGTTCTACATTCAGGATGACTCAAAATCAAGTGATTATTAATGTTATACACGCATCCCAAATGGTATTCAAACCAATCTAGTTGGTGTGCTATCGTACAAGGGGATAATGATGTTCTTGCAGGTCTCGTAGGCCGAGGATTCTGGGAACGCGTTTGCGCACTGCTTCACGCAAGCTCAATGGTAATTTTGGTGCCTCTGGTGGTGCACGCTCCCACTAGGCAAGAGCTCACATTCTGTCATTGTCTGGAAGGTATCTCGATGAGCTGAAGGTTCATGCTATGCTCTCAGCATGCATTTCACATGTTCTCCCTGGAAGAACTTGACTTGCTTATACATTTGCGAATAAGCACAGTGTCAATTGTTTAAGTTGGAACATTGTTATTGAGCACTGCGTGTGTCACCGGTTGATATGTAGGTACTGTTTTACAGATTCGTAGAGTGCAAGGAGTCAATTGTATCAATTTTCACTTTGTTGGGGAACACAATGCGCATGACTCATCACATGCTATGCACTGTTTAGCAGGAATGCCAGCTTACACGGTGCCAACTAGGGTAACTTATCACACGTGAGGTGGAGTAAGTGCGGAAGTTTAGGCCTACAGAGCATGGAGGGTCGAGCATGCTATGTGGGGAGCCAGAGGGTTAATTGTTTTATTTCACCTAGTCTGGGCAACACAGATTCAGCAACTCACCGTGCCAGGGCTGGTCGAGGCGGGGAAAATGTGGCCCCTGTGAACAAAGGGCAAGTTACAGGTCACTTTAGTTAAGCCATATTAACACGCTCTCTAGCCAGGGCAGCAGGCGGGTTGCGGGAAGTGTCAGCGAACAAGCAATCAAGTGCTGAGGTGCAAGAAGTTTGGTAAACTAAGCTTTAGTGCACAAATGGTAACAAGGTATTACAGACCATTTGGCATCCCCGTTATGCAAGAAAGGACAGGTAGTTGGATATATTGTTCCCGCACGGGTCCTGCAGACTGGTCTGGCCCCTGGGTTATCCTGCTAGAGATAGAACCAGAGATTGGAAGGGAACATCTTTTTCGACCCATGCCATGAATAGGTTGATAGTAAACACTGGGGTAGACTTAACTGGAAGGGCATGGTTATCACTGAGGTTGTCCCAAAGTGGGGGCAAACTGAGTGGAGTGGTAGACTAAAGTCCTCAGGAAGCTTTAAGCATTCCCTCCATCTAATTAAGGGTGGTTAGCGATACATAAGTAACAGCGTGAGGGTAGCAAATACCGGATTTCAACATAATAGCAAATTAGGTATTGCCAACAAGCACGATACACACCGAAACGTAAGACTGACAGTAAGGTGGGTTGGACATCCCTTCCCTTCTACTTGGATATCGTGTCAAAAGTAGCTGGGGCAAAGCATTGGGGTCCATTATAAGTACATTTGGCATTCCCTTTCAGGGTGCACGTAGGTGGTTTTCGAATGTGTATTCCTGGTTTTATGGCAGTGTAGGGCCGCTGAAGGTGTACTGCAGCGGATCAGCGAATTTGGGGGTCTGGAATCATGACACTTCAGATAACTGGGACAGGATGTAAGGCGAGATGGATAACTTCGCCTACCTGCATTGGCACATCTTGCCTGGAGGGATTGCAAAGGGATTGCATTTTAGCCAGGCATGTTAGCACCCTTCCACACCAAGCTGATCGTTTAAGGTCATCCAGGGCCCCATTTACACAGCCCAGTATGAGGCTCTTGTGGGTCAGTGCCATGAATTACTAAATCCCAAGGGGCAGCAAGGGAAGGCAGGGTCTTTCCAAATCTGGCACCAGAACACTAGTCAGCCAGGGGTAACGCGATCTGGTAACTTGGGTAGGCAGGGTGAGTGGTATCCAATAATGGGCACAAGGCAAATATTGTTTCAAACCAGATTTGACACCGTAGGGTGTCACTAGGGTTTAGCAGTCCAAGGAGTTTGGGCTATCGTCGCAGGGGTGAACCCAGGCGGAAATTGTGTGCTTCTCAAGGTTCTCATGACCAATACGGTGTGGTAGCACACCAAGCTGATTGTTTAAGGTCATCCTGGGCCCCATTTACACAGCCCAGTAGGAGCACTACAGCTGGGTGGAGCCAGGCCCATTTAGAGGCACGGTTAGGGGAAATGCTGTGCTCCCTAAGGTTCCCACGACCTAGGCGGTGCGTGGCATCTCCCGCATTACATGTTAGGCACCATATTCAGACAGTGCGCCCTGTATTGAATCAGACAGATTCTCCATGCGGGAGCTGAGCGGGCGAAATTCCCAGCAGGGATAAGGGTTGCAGGGCAAGTACTGGAGGGCAGCCTTGCTCACAGTACGCCCAGTTACGGGCATTCCTGTACGCCTTCGCTGGCAAGCACAGGGACTGTTAAAAGGTTAAGTAGAATCCTTCTTGCCATAATAGCCAAAGTAGGCAGGCGGGCGGGGGAGTGGTCACCTAGCAAGTGGGATGCTGTCCCATAGGCGGGCACGCAGGCGTTCAGGCACACTCGGTGCTAGCAGGATGGCAGCTAGGTGAGACCAGCAAATAGATGGGGCATTGTGAGCCTGGGTGTCGGCATCCACCCCACCCAGAGTTGACTTGGGGCTGAGGTAAGTGATGCAGTAGAAATTTTCCGCAGGGGGTGAATAGTTTGTGGCACAACTCTCAGGCCTAACGGGCCTTTTGTTTCATAAGACACTATCTGACCCAGGCTAGCGTCTAGGGCCTTGGGTTATAGATGAGGCCACCTATAACCAGTAGGGATGGTTATAGATAAGGCCACCTATAACCAGTAGGGATGGTTCTCTTTCATCTAGATTTGCAGGAGGCTCTAGACAGGAGAGGTTGCAGGGAAGACCATAGCTGTGGTGGGGGGCCCTGGCGGTGACGGGGGCCACCTCCAGAGCTGTGGCGGAGTTACAGGGCGATCTGGAAGCAGGCCGGTACCAAGGGTACCTCTGTGCGGCACCATAGAGGGTGCCAGAGCCAGATCCGAAGAGACTCATGGGAGGGTCCTGGAAGCCGTGTCGTGTCGGCGCCCCGCTAGCCCTTCGGGCGGTTGTGGGCTATGCGACGCTCCGCCCCGTGAAGGGGCGTGAGTAGAAGTTACCAACGGTCACGTGATCCTGTAAGCGAATCACTTGGAGGGCAGCAGAGGCGGGGTTCGCCCTAGTGCTGCCCGCCTCATCAGGCGGGCAGGCGGCCCAGTTGGTTGCCTGCCCTTGGATCGCCCGTAAAATAACCCACCTATTACATAACGGTGTATGCAATAAACCTGCAGCAATTGTACCCAATCAAACAGCCTGTGTTGTGTGTTTATTATTGGGTAATGTTATTGGTTGGAGGGGGACAGAGGGATGCCTATGACGATACTAAGCCAAAGGTATTGGAATTCATCTCACCGTAACACCAGAGATGTCTTTGAATAGTGGGGAATGAAAGTACTTTCTAGTAACCCTATTTCAGACTTTTCTTCACAATCTGTCCACTTATTGCACACAGTTTATTGACGGTGTAGTGTATAGGGTTCCTGAATACAATCTGAGCATGACTCCCCACTTTGTATGTTGTGTACAGAAAATCATGTTTGTGATGCTTCTCAAGCAGCTAGAATTCTTACTAAACAACTCCCCACTGTTTTGTGAAGTAAGATCTGTGTCATAAACAATTACATTTTGGCCTAGAAACGATCCAATTCTCTCTCTCTCTCTCTCTCTCTCTCTGCTCTCTCTCTCTCTCTCTCTCTCTGTCTCTCTGCTCTCTCTCTCTCTCCCTCTGCTCTCTCTCTCTCTCTCTCTCTCTCTCTCCCTCTGCTCTCTCTCTGCGCTCTCTCTCTCTCTCTCTCTCTCTGCTCTCTCTCTCTCTCTCTCTCTCTCCCTCTGCTCTCTCTCTCTCTCTCCCTCTGCTCCCTCTCTCTCTCTCTCTCTCTGCTCTCTCTCTCTCTCTCTCCCTCTGCTCCCTCTCTCTCTCTCCCTCTGCTCCCCCTCTCTCTCTCTCCCTCTGCTCCCCCTCTCTCTCTCTCCCTCTGCTCTCTCTCTCCCTCTGCTCCCTCTCTCTCTCTCTCTCTCTCTCTCTCTCTGCTCCCTCTCTCTCTTTCTCCCTCTGCTCTCTCTCTCTCTCTCTCTCTCTCTCCCTCTGCTCTCTCTCTCTCTCTCTCCCTCTGCTCTCTCTCTCTGCTCCCCCTCTCTCTCTCTCTCCCTCTGCTCCCTCTCTCTCTCTCTCTCCCTCTGCTCTCTCTCTCTCTCTCTCTCTACTCTCTCTCTTTCTCTCTCTCTCCCTCTCCTCCCCCTCTCTCTCTCTCCCTCTACTCCCTCTCTCTCTCTCTCTCTCGCTCCCTCTGCTCTCTCTCTCTCTCTCCCTCTGCTCCCTCTCTCTCTCTCTCCCTCTGCTTTCTCTCTCTCTCCCTCTGCTCCCTCTCTCTCTCTCCCTCTGCTCCCTCTCTCTCTCTCTCTCCCTCTGCTCTCTCTCTGCGCTCTCTCTCTCTCTCTGCTCTCTCTCTCTCTCTCTCTCTCTCCCTCTGCTCTCTCTCTCTCTCTCCCTCTGCTCTCTCTCTCTCTCTCTCCCTCTGCTCCCTCTCTCTCTTTCTCGCCCTCTGCTCCCTCTCTCTCTCTCTCCCTCTGCTCTCTCTCTCTCCCTCTGCTCCCTCTCTCTCTCTCTCTCCCTCTGCTCCCCCTCTCTCTCTCTCCCTCTGCTCTCTCTCTCTCTCCCTCTGCTCCCTCTCTCTCTCTCTCTCTCTCTCTCTGCTCCCCCTCTCTCTCTCTCTCTCTCTCTCTCTCTCTCTATCTGCTCTCTCTCTCTCTCTCTCTCTCTCCCTCTGCTCTCTCTCTGCTCCCTCTCTCTCTCTCTCTCCCTCTGCTCCCCCCCTCTCTCTCTCCCTCTGCTCTCTCTCTCTCCCTCTGCTCCCTCTCTCTCTCTCTCTCTCTCTGCTCCCCCTCTCTCTCTCTCTCTCTCTCTATCTGCTCTCTCTCTCTCTCTCTCTCTCTCCCTCTGCTCTCTCTCTCTCTGCTCCCCCCTCTCTCTCTCTCCCTCTGCTCCCTCTCTCTCTCTCTCGGCTCTCTCTCTCTCTCCCTCCCTCTGCTCTCTCTCTTTCTCTCCCTCTGCACCCTCTCTCTCTCTCCCTCTGCTCCCTCTCTCTCCCTCTGCTCTCTCTCTCTCTCCCTCTGCTCCCTCTCTCTCTCTCTCCCTCTGCTCTCTCTCTCTCTCCCTCTGCTCCCTCTCTCTCTCTCTCCCTCCCTCTACTCTCCCTCTCTCTCTCTCTCTCCCTCTGCTCTCTCTCCCTCTGCTCCCCCCCCCCCCCTCTCTCTCTCTCTCTGCTCCCTCTCTCTCTCTCTCTCCCTTTCTCTCCCTGTTTTAAACATATCCTCGTTGTACACAAAGGCACCTGCAGACATGGGCGTCCGCAGACATTTTTCCAGGGGGGGGCGAACCTGGCAAATGAAGGGGCGTGGCTAATGTTAATGGGGGCGGGGCTAAAATGGCAGACAATCCGGATCGGGTAATGTTCAGGCCAACCTGAGAAAAACAAGCATTGGCATAGCCAATAGGTCTCGCCTTTGGGACCTTATGACTGACTCACTGACTGAAGAACTTATATAGCGCACTTCTGCCAAGGCGTCTTGGCGCTGGGTAAGTATGATGCCGGCAGTATAAGTATTTAGTTCTGCAGCAGGTCCCAAAGGCGAGACCAATTGGCTATGCCAATGCTTGTTGTTATATCTGGGCATGTTGAGAGGCTAGGGGACTGGGTCTCGATGTCAGGTTGGGAGCACAGCAATGACCTACTCAATTTGAATGCGTAGATAATACAACCGGAGGGGTGAAATGAAAGGTTCACTACCAGGAATAACAGGAAATTAGAAAGTTACGCTGGTTAGAAAGGTAAGGAGGGGTAGAGGCAGGCATGGTGGTGAGGGGAAAAACAGATGCATGCTAGGAGAGCGCTGTGAGGGAGTGAGGCGAAATGGGAAGAGGCACTGAAGGTGGGTCGGGTAAAGACCGTAGTGAGGCAAACAGAAGGGTAGCGAGGGGTGAAGGGTAGACAAAGAAGTGAGGTGTAGAAGTAAAAGATTCAGGAGCAGAGACAGGTAAATCAAAGCTGGAGAGGGGAGAATAACGCAGTCGTAGAACCAAAGAGGGCCAGGTAGAGAGAGGGAGAGGTGTGTCAGAGACAGGTAGAGACAGCTGAGGAAGAGGGAATAATAACGACTGAGGTAGACAGGCGAGGTAGAGGGGTGCGTTGATATAAAGGAAGTGCAGAGATGTGTCACAGATGTTACTGAAGAGGAAAAGAAGTAGAGATATTGAGAAAGAAGTAAGGCACAAAAAGAAGTAAGGGGTGAACAGAGGTAGAACGAGTGGAAGGGGAGAGAACACGTAGAAGATGAATGGCAGGGTAAAATGAGCGATCAGGCAGTGAGTGTGAGGAGTGGGATACAGAGGCATATGTGGGAGTGAGCACGAAGTGCGGGGTACAGAGGGATATGTTGTGGCAGTTAGCGCAAGGTGTGGGGTACAGAGGGATATGTCGTGGCAGTTAGCGCGAGGTGTGGGGTATAGAGGGATATAAGGCAGTGAGCGTGGGCAGGGCCGACTTTAGCGCTCGTGGGGCCCAGTGCGATAATGCTTTTTGGCACCCCCAATGACCACCTCCACTACAGGTTCTTCATAACCATCCTTTCACAGCGCCCCTCAAGCCTCCGTAACCATTCAGTCTCAGGTGCATTTCATTCATTTTATAGCGCCGCTCCTATCAGTGTAAGGTGTCACAACACTTTACATCACACAGATTACATAGAGACAATCAATCATAGGTGTGTAAATCAGTGCATAGGAAATGTACATAAGAGAGAGGACAAGAAGGTGTAGGAGTCACATGTCATCCATACAGGTAGGCAGGATAGTTTAAGAGTGCTTGGTCAGGAGAATCAGAAACCTAGAATTTAAAACCTAGCACCATGGATGGGGGGGTTCTCTTTATTAATAAGAATTGATTTCTACCCAAATTAACCCATTTTGCCACATTAGGATAATGAAAAACTGGGGGGAAATCATAACGCTCTAGCCCAGTTTGCATGCATCTTTGCTAACAGTTACTTGCTCACTGTTCCACATTAGGATTTTAACTCATAAAGAGTTATCAACAATATGGTCTCTCTGACAAAAGTGTGACCCACTGACCTATTTACATTACATTATACGCACTTTGTGAGCTGCACGTTCTTTGCAGCAAGCATAGTAACCCTCTGCGCTACCTTAGGATGAGTAGAAACTTCCACTACACAAAACTTTGATCTCTCCCTCTCTCTAAGGAAGTGCATTAATCACTGCAGTCATTTAGACATTTTTATAGGTGGCTGAAAGTTTCTAGGAGTCCAGGAAAGAAGCAGGTGCTTTTAAAATCATCATATTAGGGCCCCCTACACGAAGTCAGCAGCCGGTGCGGTGGCACCGGTCGCACCGCCCTAGAGCCGGCCCAAGCACGGGGAGTGGGATACAGGGGGATATGAGGCAGTGAGCGTGGGGAGTGGGGTGCAGGGGGATATGAGGTAGTGAAACACAGGGTCGGGACGTCCTGCCAGACATGATAGGGTGCATACTGGCAGATAGATATGTTATTGACACAAGTCTGTGTACGTTTTAGTGGGATCTGAAATCCGGTCTATGCTGCAACCTCAGTTTTTGACTTGGGAGAATAATGCATCGACCCCCCGCCCCCCCCCCCCGGACTTCATTCAGAAGACCCCTTGCTCTCAGGCTACAGAGTGTTCAGGGCCGGCTTTAGCACTGGTGGCGCCCTGTGCGACAAAGTTTGTTGGCGCCCCCCACGGGCGCTCCCCACAGACTGCCACACTACTACCCTTTAACAGTACAGTACCCCCTCAAGTCTCCATAACCACTCTCTCTCAGATGCATTTAATAGTGCCACCTGTACCAGTTTAGGGTGTCAGAGCACTTGACATCGCAAACACTACTCAGATGCAATCAATCATAGGTGTGTAAATCAGTGTATAGGAAATGTTACATAATACAGAGGACTGCAAGGTGTAGGAGTTGCATGTCATCCATACTGGTAGGCAGTATAGTTTAAGAGTGCTTGGTCTGGAGAAGCACCGACTCAGAAAGTAAATCAGAACCCGATGGTTTGAGGTTACATTTCATAATGATGATTTTTTTTTTACCGAAAGGATCTCTCTGACAAAAGCACTGACCTATTTAAACTATATGCATTTTGTGATCTGCATGGTACACATTCTTTGCAGCACACACATTCCACTTCACAAAACTCCTTTTCTCTCCAGGAAGAACATTAATCACCAAGTTATCTTGACATTTTTATTTTTGTATGACAATTTCGGAGGCTGGCAATGCAGCAGGTGCTTTTAAAACCATAAAATACTTCCAAATAGGCGCCCCCTCGAAGAGTCAGCACCCAGTGAGGTGGCACCAGTTGCACCGCCCTAAAGCCGGCCCTGAGAGTGTTAAAAGGAGGTCTTTGTGTCCAGACCTAACCACTCGTTCTTGTGGCGCGCAGCTCAAACCGGCCATTATCATTCTGTTTGTGGCAATCAGCCGCAGACAGAATGACAATGGGCGGGAGGGGCAGCGAGGAGGAGTGCAAGGAGCCCCATCAGGGAGTTGAGGCCTCTGGCAGGGAACACCTCTGCTCCCTGCAGGGCCCGTAATCCCGGACAAAAGGCGTCCGTAAAAGCATAAGTGGCCACAGGGGGGGCAAGGAGGAGCAGTCCAGGGGGGGGGCAAGCGCCCCTCCTTGCCCCCCCCTGCGGACGCCCATGCCTGCAGACACACAGAGGGATGATGAACACAATATACAATGAGATCGGATATAAGTACGTACTCCAATGCTGATTGACACATACTATCCGTCCCACAGCAAGGGGCACGCCTCTATAACAGGACACCGGGACGTTTGTGTAAACAGTCACAAAGTTGAGAGGCAAATACAGCCTGAGCGAGGCACGTGTCGCTGACGATCCTGTCCTCGCAGGCGCTGAGCCAGAGAAGCAACTCTGAAGCCGAGGAAGAAGAAAACAAGAAAGATTCAGCAACGCAACGAGGACTCGTGTGTTATGTGTCTTGAATCATGACCAGCGGCGGTGCGTCCATTGGGGCGCAGGGGCGGAGCCCCACTTAACGCGCACGCGGTGTGCTTGGAAAATCCAGCCATGAATATTTATTTATTTATTGAACTCTACTGTAGTAGCGGCCGCCGGCCGGGAGTCGGCCGGGACATGAAGGGGGTGGGGTGGGCCGGGGGGCAAGCACTAGAGGTTGAGTGACAGTCTGTTGTGTTCAGTTGCAACTTGTTTCAGTTTCACCCTACACTGACAGCGGCTCGCTATTTATTTGCGCATGCTCGAGTTTGGATCTCGACAAGCACGAGCATGCGCATTCGCCGCACTGTCTGCCAGCCAGCTAGGCACTTCTATGTACTGAGAGGGAGGGGGCCGAGGGGCCGAGGGTTGCCTCATGCAGCAGCCCCGTCTCTCGGTATGGGCGAGCACTATCCGTGCTCTTTAGCCAATCCAGGGCAGGCGCTGCTAATGCAGCATCTCTGGATTGGCTGAGAGCCAGACAGTCTCAGACCCCGCGCGGCAGCCTACGAAGAAACTGACTGCATTGGGTGCCGCGCAACTATGGCCAATCACTGATCACTATGTCTGAACACAGTGACAGTGATTGGCCATGAGGTGCGCAGCGCACTCTCTGCAGTCCGTCGCGTGATCGCGTGTCGCGTCATCAAGCACGGTGCCACTGTCTCTGCATAGATACACACGACACACCTCGTGGCGTGTGTCCCGGACCCGTCGTCGTGTGGTGGACCTGGTGTGACTGAGACTCGTGTCGACTCGTCTCTAGTAGTCTCGTGTCGTCTCTAGGAAGCGTCAGCGTGGGTGCAATACAGTGATCGAGGGCTCAGCGAGGTCAGTTAAGAGTTCCAGAATTTGCCTTTGCCTGTCTGTCTTGATAATATAAATATATATGCCCCGTAGTGCGCCCCGGATTTTGTAGCCGGCTGCCGTTATAACTTATGCATGCTGTTGTTACACACGACACACCTCGTGGCGTGTGTCCCGGACCCGTCGTCGTGTGTGGTGTGACTGAGATTTTGTAGCCGGCTGCCGTTATGCATGCTGTTGTGTTGTATCGTGTATCTTGGTTCACCGTCACGTGCTTCTTTAATCCGGACCGAGACGCCCCCATAGCCCGCACCTGTCTAGCTCCAGCTCGACCTCGGCCCTAGCCAACACACGTCACTGAGAGACACGTTTGTTCGAACTGCTCTGCTGCCAGATGTTTCAGCCTTCTTGTAATCTGATGTATAGTTCTTCAAACTGAGGCCTTAGCGTGTAATATTCTGTGTACTAGGGAATAGATGTGCAGTCAAATGTCTGAGTCTGCAAGATATAAGCTATCTGTGGGACAGGTTTACTCCCAGAGTTGTGAGACTGAAATCTGTATGTAAATAGAGATAGATCTGCTGTATAAGTTTGAGAGAGCTCTCTCTAACCTAAGAAATTTGCTCTGCTGTCAGAGGTATGCACCTGTACAATCCGTATAACCTGGTTGGCAGCTTTGCTCAGATACCTAAGCCTGTAGGTTTTCTGACACTTTATGACAAGTTCAATTTCGTAAAATAGATCAGTGCATGTAAATTCCACGTAACCTGATGAAAATCTCCGGTGTCGTATATCTTAGTCTGTAACAGGCTCAATCGAGAGACAGCGTTGCTGTCCCTCAAGTGAACCTGTAAGAGGTCTGCTCTTAGAGGAATTGCCGTGCTGTCAGCGGACCTTGCATGTCAGATCTGTTTACAGGAGTGATAATACACTGAATAAGCAGCTACCTATGTTATATGACATCTCTTTATTAATGTTATAACTGCACTTTCACAATTGCTTTATTAACCTTCCTGCTTTCTCAAATTTGCTTGAAAATGCACCATTTCTCTTCTCTTTTTTCAAAATTTTCTCGGGGGGAGAACCCCCCCGAACCCTCCTTATAGGGGTTCGGGCTCGCTCGCTACGCTCGCTCGCAACGGTGAAGTATACCAATCATTTTACGCCCCACCACTTTAAAATGTCACCAGCCGCCCCTGATCATGACTAGTTTAATGCGCTCGATTAGCACAAGCTCGTACACACCACACAGGCGGGCAACTAGAGCCAAATTTCGGGGGGGAGGGGGGGGGGCTGAAAAAGATTTCGGGGGGGGGGGGGGGGGCTAAGTCTTTCAGCCATAGGCAGAGTGGCTGTAAGAAGGGGTGAAAACACAACAAAAGCCTCATTAACGAGTATGGTATTTAAAAGACCCGTGAAGTACTCTGGTGCGGCTGCAATTAGACGAACGCCAGCCCGCGAGGCTGTCTCAGCCGGGCTGTCACACACGAGGGCCCGGTGCCCGGTGAGCCCAATGGGTGTTGCGCGCCTGACACCACACATACACACACACACCCCATACACACACACACTACACCACACAAATGCACGCACACAAACACACACACATGCATAATGTGAAGAGGCTCAGACTTTTTACAAATTCACACAGTGCATGGCCAGGGGTGACGCATGCGTGTCTGTGTATAGTGAAACTCCACAGACACAAACTGCGCCTGATATAAAGCCCCGCATAAACGGACATAAATATAGACACTTACTGATTGCATAATGATATAAATAGTTGGTGTCATTCAGAGCCCGGAGCTTGTTAGCGGAGCTGACAGACTGACAGATGGCCCCTGAGTGATGTACGGCTGTAGTTTAGCCCCGAGGCTGTGCTGGCGTCGCACGTCCAGGGCTCTGTGCACAGCAGTGCCCCATGAGAGCAAACATCTGTACACAGCAGCAGAGTCCCCTGAGAGCAAAGCCAGGCTGCTGCTCTCAGAGCGGCCTGCTGCTATTATTAGACGCGGAAGGATACATTCCGTGACGTCAACACCGTGTCATCACATCGTAGGTGAACTTGAATAGAGTGCGTGGCCTGCCTTGAAATGCTCAATGCTGGCCAGGATCTGGCCTGGGTGGTTGGGAACCAAACCAAGCATATCAAAAAGCAAAGCATGCACAGCCATTCATAGTATGTTGTGCAGTTACTGTTCCTTCCTGTGTTTGGGGTTTTCAATCCATCATTTCAGAACAAGCAGAATATCCGGCCCTCATCTCCTACGTCAGCCTCTATGGATGTATGGATGAATGTGTAGGGATTGACATAGCTCCACCTTGACTGAGAGTCACTGATGGCTGTAGATGAAAGCACTCGTGCAAGAACCAAGGGGCATAGTTATGAGAGCCTTGTGTCACGTTTGCACCACCCAAAGTGGTACACGCGTGACTCTAGGCTCTGAGTCAGATTGATGAAGCCACGCAAAGCCACACTGCGAAGCTTTGAGTGGCCTCATAAATCTTGAGTAAGGCAACACAGCACAAATCGCAGTGTTGCCTTCCTCTTTGCAAGGGAGGCATTGAATGGGTGTTGTGGTGGGTGTTCCCACGCAACTCCCATTGGTTTTGACGCTTTCCCAGATTTACAAGGACTTGTAAACCTGAGAATGTGTCAGAATCTTAGGCCTCCCCAGGGCAGGCATAACAAGAAATATCTTTATTTCCCCTAGTTTTTTCCTTTCTATGTGTGCTGCAGAAAAACGCCTTTATGGATGGTTTTTGTGCAGGAAGGTGCCCCTTCCTGCAGAAAAACAATCCTGCCGACAACACAGGCACTGTGGTGCAAGCATGCCTGCATTGATGCTAGGCTGCCAAAACGAAGCCAGTGTTGGGGGAAAGCACAGGAATGCACTGTATTGCTTAAATACGGTGGAACCGCTGCAAGGTGAGACTTGCTGCCCTGCCCTCCTCTAAAACCCCATAAATGAGTCCCTAAGGGTGGGTGAGACAACTGAAGAGAGTCAACAGGAGGGCATGGAGTGAGGACCTCAAGCAGCATCGGTATGAGAGTGATGGGGGCTTTATTCTTAAATTAAGTCCTTGAAGACTGAAGACAGGCATCGAGCGGCTTTTCAAGCATCTCCAAACCTACCCGCTACTTTCTGTTGAATGCGGGCAAAAAAAAAAAAACCTGTGGCAAGCATTGGCTGCGTCAACACTGATGGCAAAGACATTTATACTTGTGAGCAATTCAAAAGTATTACAGACACCATGTACCATAATGCAATGGGAGAAGTAGAACTGACGTGTGGGCAGTGGGCTTTCTCTCTCCGAGGAAAGCAGTAGATTGAGCAATGGTCACAAGAACTAGGATGGAAGAAAGTTTCAGGTCCAGCACATGGCCAGATGGAGGGTATCAATGAGTAATATACCACGCACACCTGTTTGATGCTGTCGTTATGAAAGACTGTTAAATGTTCTGGGCGTGCTGGGAGGAGTTGTCCTCTAAACCAAGACGTAGGAATAAATATGACAGTTGCACCACCCTGGGTGGGTGGTGTCCCTCCAAAGCACAACCAATAACTTGCGAATACGTTGCAAATCCAAATGTGAAAGTAAACCAAGGGTTTCCGGCAATTTCAAATAATGAGTTTATACCTAATAATTCACCATCAGATCATACTCATTGTAATCATGAGATTGTCCAGTGTGAAAAGTTCAAAAATTCAGGTTACTGTATGCAGCTGAAGAGTAAGCCCCAATGCATTTCAGGTGTGATGATTACCCTTCGTCAGGGGGAATGTTCCTAAAAACGTAAAGATAGGAGTACATTGAAGCAACCGGTTTGACAAATCAAATGTTAGTTATACGGGTGCCTTGTGACTAAATACCACAATTCTGTGTGTTAATGAGATAATGGATAAAACAAATCTATGCTGGGAAACAGGCAAATTCAAAAAAACGTGCTTAAACTGGTGATGAAATATAGTGACACCCAAAGTCGCCGATATTTAAAAGCCGGTGATGTGTGTCAAAGAGACAAAGCTGTTAAGTGAATCGACAAACGGTTTAAATAAAGTTAACGTAGCCGGTAGAAAAACAGTTGAGAAGTGAGGCAAGAAAAACGGATCAGTAAAACAAAAATTAAACTCAGTGCAAAGTCAGCGTGTGGAATAAAGAGTACCATAATTTAAACCCGTATAACCGGTATCAAGGAGGTTTGTGAACAGAGGTGCTCATACCTTGATGTTAGTCAGGTTAGCGTTCAGCGCGATCATGATGTTCGCAAATGTTCACATAGCGGCCATTGACCGCCGCGGTTATAAACAGTGAAAAGGGGCATATTACGTGTGTTACGTTCTTCATTAATATGGCAGCCATGTTGGAATTGGAAAGTGTATATAGAAAATGTATATCGCCCATCAAAAATGTTGAATATTAACGAAAACAGGGAAAAGAATAATAAATAAATGTAAGAGACAGATAAATACAGAATGTGATAGAGGGAAATTTGAGAGTTGAAACGTGAGGGTGATTACGAAATGTAACGCCCATTTTAGAATAGAAAATAATGCATGTAAATCGCTCGATACTAAAAATCATACAAGAGAAAAAGAGTCAGGGGAGGTATTGAAGCATAAAAAAGAAGCAAGTAGAAAGGACGGTGTGTAAATCACGTAATAATGAGAATCAAGCGTGAAAAATGAGGCTGAGGTGAGAAAAAGAAGGTAGGATAAATGATAAAAGAGAAGTAAATGATTAAAGAGGTAGCTGAAACAAAGGTATGGATGAAACCAGGACATAGTACAAAGAATGTGGTTGTTTACAAAAAACAACTCAATTCAACGCGGTCATTGAGTCCGTGGGGTACCAGTGAGTTCATTCTATAAATCCAAGCAGTCTCTCTTTGAAGAAGAAATTTGCGATTGTCTCTGCCTTCTTTGATGGGTACTACTTCACATATCAAAAATCTTAATTGACTGATGTTATGATTGTGGTCAATAAAATGTGGCAGCAACCACATTCTTTGTACTATGTCCTGGTTTCATCCATACCTTTGTTTCAGCTACCTCTTTAATCATTTACTTCTCTTTTATCATTTATTCTAACTTCTTTTTCTTACCTAAGCCTCATTTTTCACGCTTTCAGTGCGCATGTCGGGTTGGCCGGCTGGCTACCAATGGCCAGCCCGACATGCGCACTGTACACCCAGCAATCCCCGGGCTGTGAAACAGCCGGGGGATTGATGGTAGAGGCCCCTAGCCTCAAAATGAGCGCTGGGATAGCCTGCTTCCACCAATCCTGGAGCTGCTCTCATGCTGACAGCAGCACTAAGACTGGTCAGGAGTCTCGTTCCACTGTGCAGGAAGGGAAGTCCTTTCCTTTCCTACTTGTGAATGTCACTCCACCATCGCTGGGAATGATGCACCAGGCGGGAGCTTCATTGAGGTGAGCTGGGCAAATGGCGCTCCCCATATTTGTGTATTGCCTGCCGCCACTGCGAAAGGAGCAGGTGCTACATCCTGCTTTCTCTTCTGGTGCCCCCCTACCCCAGCAGAACCAGTTGTGCTGGGACTCTGTTCGAAAGAATGTTGTTTTGCTGTTCTCTTAAAGAGACATCAAGAAGGCGTCGCTGGGCTCGGCCCAGGGTCACACAATCAGTGTGATTGACAGCACTAGGCAGGCAGGGCAGAAAAACATGGCTTAGTGCTTGCATTCAAATAGAGAGCATGACCAGAGTTTGGCCTTGGCAGTCAAAGAAGTGTTGGAACAGGAGGATTGTTTTATGCGCCATCTCCATCTACTGAGTGTTAGATGAGTATGTTTTAAAAATTGTGATCTCAAAAAAACATGCATCACTGCCTTTCCTAATCCACCCCTGCCAGCAATCCAGTAGAGAGGAGACCCAAGTCTTCTGCCACACGGGACCCAGCCAGCAGCTCCAGGTTCTGTAGGTCAGTGTGTCTGCCTGCACTGGGATTTACAAAAGGCCGAAACCTAAACAAGCATTGGCACAGCCAGCTGGTCAGCCAATTCAGGAACTATTGGCTTTCCAATCGGCATTTAGCTATTTTGTAGCATGTAAACGTGCTATCCCTTAGCTAATCTGCATTACAGTACAGTGGCACACCAGGTGTGCAGGGGGTTGTGATGTTAATGTACGAGACAAGATTCAAAACAGCATTTCAAAATACAATCAATAATAAAGTACTGGCTCAAAATGATAACAAATTTACAGAACACCATGAACATTTATCAAGACTTAAAGAGCAATACAGAAAATAGAAAAATACAAATGCAGCAGCAATCTCATTGAATCGGAGTAAGTGCACAGCAGTCAATTGCCATGAAGTCTCAGACATAATGTAGTAAAGAATACAAATCAGGCAACTAGACCAAGTATCAAATGTGCAGTAAATTGACAGAAAATTGGGCAGCTTCCCTATTTGAGATCCAGAAGATGAATGGTCACTTCCAAGTTCAAGGGTGTCTATATCCAGCCATTTTCAGCACAGCAACATAGCTAACTGCAAAGACAGCATGGTACGAGCGTTAGTAGAATGAATCACAATTCATGTTTTGATCATTTCACATGACCTTACCATCTGAACGCCAACCCTCTGCATGGATACACATTCACCCCTCTGACTTAATGCAATCTGGATGTGTCTCAAACAAACTAGTTACATAAACAACAGAAACAAGTGTGAATTAATGCAATACAGTGTACTAGCAGCAACAGCCTTGAAAGTAACATCAAGTTCTTCAAGAATACATTTGTCATACAAAATAAACAGTGCAACTCTTGTTGTATGTCATCGCACTAGAGAACATAGACATGGAATGCACAGCTCATTCTCGCCGGGCGAAATTGCAGTAACAATGGTGACTTTGAAAAGGAGAAGGGGATCATGTTGGAAAGACTCAGTTTGAGAGGATATGATGCTAATATACTGAGAGACTCTGAGAGCAAAGTACATTTGCTGAAAAGGGAAGCTCTCCTGGTCTCGAAAAAGAGGATACGGCAGAAGCAGTAGAACCCATCAGGTTCATTCCCACTTTCAGTAAACGAGCTATAGGAGCGATAGAAGAGGAAAATGATAAAGAACTCAGCTCTCCTATAAGGAAACTTCCTAATGCTGAACTAGAATTGCGGACAAGGCCGGGGATATTCATAAGCAGCAGTTGTCAGCAAATATGGTATCTAAAACTGAAACACATGAAGGTTCTAATCAGAAGAAGACAACATGTACATGGTTGAGAGATTAACTCTATGAGCAGAAATACGAGGAGCATGGGGTCTCAAGAGTGGGAAAAGGAGCTTCCCTCTCCAAGAGTTTACAGAAATAAGTCTAACTAACTAAGATGAGTGAAACACAATTAAAGCGTGAAATGTAATAAAAAGAAACATACTGCATGGTTTCTACAAAGAAGGAACCAATTAAAATCTAAAGTTCGGAGTGTGTTTGGTGTCAGGAGTCATACAATGCACGTTTTGAGGGGCATATTATCAAGACGGGCGATAAAATTATGACCTCTTTATCGGCAGAAAACTGCCGCTAAAGCGGCGATAATGGGCTTGTTAATATGCTCTATGGAATTCCAATTGAAGCCCATGTTAGACGTCCTTCACATTTAACATGGGCTTCAATTGGAATTCCATAGAGAGTAATATCAAGCCCATTATCGCCGTTTTAGTGGCAGTTTTCTGCCGCTAACGCGGCGATAATTTTATCGCCTGTCTTGATAATATGTCCCTCAGTTCTTTAGCCTTCAGAAATATCCAACAAGGGAGGAGTTCTGCTCTATCGGCTCCTCTCACACACAGGTGCTGAGATTTGATGTCCAAATCATTAAAACTTTATCAAAAGATAAATAACAATACAATCTTAATGAGTGTGTGATGTATACTTGGCTACGGAAACGAGAAAAAGATCATGCACAGCAAACAGAAGTCCAACATTTCATTCAATATGGAGCCTTTCAATTGAGGCCTACAAGTAACCTTGTCTAACCTAACGTAAATCCACTCTAATGAGAGGTGTATAATGAAAATCGCTCATTATACTCAATCTAAATATAAAACCACAGGTGCATATATATAAGCAATGACAATGCGTGTCATACATTTCCGTCATTAAATGCAAATGAAAAATAGTGATAGTGCGGGGCATATTTACAAGCCCCTGTCGCCACCACAACATCACTTTAGTGAGGACTATGGCGATGAGGACTCGCTTTATTTACAAGGCAGCGTTAAGCCATCCTTGTAAATAATGCACCCTTTCACGCTATACTTAAGGGGGGGACAATGGGTGTTGCAGTGGGCGTTCAACCGCAACACCCATTGATTTTGATGCTCCCCCATATTTACAAGTGTGGCGTAAATATGAGGCAGTGCCAAAATTAAGACCAGGGAAAATGTGGTCTTACCCTGCCGCAACGAGGAGAAATATGTACTGCCTTGTGCAGCACACATGGAAACATCAAAAGGCCATTGATTGTTAATGTGCAGAAAGGTGTCCCTGCCTGCACAAACACAATAATTTTTAAAAAATGACGTTTTGCAACTTCTATGCAGCACACATAGAAGTTACAAAACGCCACTTAAAGATTGTTTATCTGCAGGAAGGGACACCTTCCTGCACATAAACAATCTCCCCCTGCAACGCAGGCACCCTTGCACTATGATGCAAGGGTGCCTGCGTTGGTGCTAGGCAGCTAAATTTAGTGCCAGCGCATGGTGAAATGCGGGCTGCACGAAATTGTTGTGAATATGGTGCAGCCATGAGTATCAGAAGAGGTGGAGTGTGGTGTTAGCCAAGGAGGCTAGCACCGCGCGCCGTCACTTCTATTGTAAATATGCCCCTGCATCACCAGCTGCTTACCTATAGAACATTGATACTCACAGTAATGCCCCTGAGCCGCATGCAGCCCAGGCCTCCTGACTTTTACATGCAGCCCCCTGGTCAATAGCTGCTCTAAGCTGCTGTTTACTGGACTCAGCGCTAACAGTAAAAATAAGTTAATTAAACAGGCAAGCATTTATTTAAAGGTTAATTGGTGTTACAGAAAGGAAGCAACTAGTTAGTCCTGCACCACTTAAGTTTAAAATACCTTGCTTTTTAAAGACGTCCTGCCACAAAAATGTAAAAATATGACAGTCTCTTCAAAACTCAAAAAGTGTATTTAAAAAACATGTAGGACCTTTTCAACTTAGTACATCAGATTATATCAGTGCATTGAGACGCATTAATTTAATAGGGCCAGTTTTCAAAGATGAATTTAGAAACATTAATTCTTCCCCTCACCCTGACAACAATGCCAATAGTGAATTAAAGAGGCAAGTCAGTTGTTATGTGCACTCTTTGGGTGGCTTGGGTTCCTGTTATACATGAACAACATTATAGTTTATTAAATAAAAACCGGAGATGGTTTTGTACCGTGCACATCCTGAAGTCATGTATTTCAAGGTCCTCTTATATGTGATAATTAAGCAAAAGGAGGGAAGGTGGAATAAACCAATTGCCTAGGATCACACAATTTGGTAAAGTGGGGAATCCTAGGTTTTCTGGTTTCACATTGTTCAATTGAGCCACTTGATCTATATGCCCTACACCCATTTTACCGACAATCCCCCCCAAACCCCACACCCGCCCAACCACCACCCCTCTGCCATCACAGACAGACAGAACATTTTGGCCCTAAAGAAAATGTTTGTGAATACCCATGCTATGGAAAGACCTGCTGCTTGATATCACCCCATAGCATGTCTGCGTTTGCGTCAAGGCAGCAGTCTTACATTTTTTTAACATTCTGAAGTCCTTTACTTGCAGCATTCAATTATTAATTTATCAAAACACTTCACCCTATTGATATACATCTCTTGCCAAGTGTTGTACGTTTAATTACTTTAAGTATTTCAGCACTTACTTTTGTATTTATAAGCTCAATAAATCTGTAGTGCTATTAGAGTAACTCGCTGAATTGTTTTATGTGACATTTGCGCCGTGTGCGGCATCTGCAGCCACTCCTGGCATTTTAGTCAACAAAACATGCTGGCATTTTTAAGGCCCTGCTATGGTAAATGTGAAACTACAAGTCCCAGCATGCACAGTGATAATAACTAAAAAGCCAGCCCTATATGAAGAAGTCACTAACAACATTTAGTCACATTGCAGCTAAGTAAAAATAAAAATGGCATTGAATTAAGATATGCTTCCAGTACCATCACTAACACCAACACTTTGCTCGGACGTTCAATCTAAGCTAACATTTAAAGAAAATAAAACTTTTCATCCCTTTTACAGAGTCGGTCCTGGAGGGCATGATCCATGCCAGTTTTTTAGCATAGCCCCATTTAGATAAATTTAGTTATCTTGAAAATCTGGCATGGATCCGGCCCCTCAGGACTGACTTTGGAGAACCCTGCTGTACACAAAGGTAAAGTAAGGGCTAAGCACTGTCAAAGCAAAAAAGAACTGCTCAGCCTCATCCCATCTAGCATAGGTCCAAACTTAGATGTTGGTGGGCCCGTTTGTCCACCAGGGAGACGGAGTAATTTACCCTGTTGCCCTGATGCAGGTGCATCCAGCTAAATCAACTGCGCGAATCCCGCTCAGCGGGATATATGAAGTCTGTTAGTAAATCATGTAAAAAACTAGATGTAGTCTCAAATAATAGCGATAGGCTTGTGAAGGTTTTATTCGTAGTTCGATATTAGATTTTTATAACGACGAATGATGATATTAGTTTAGACTAGGTCATCACAAATTTCAATCATCTCTCCCAATGCATTTCGGGCAGTATCAGCCCTTCGTCAGGGGAGATATCTGCAAAGAAACGAGCAATGATAGTTTGAGGAAACCAAACCATGAGGAACACATACCATCACCTCAACCCGGTTGAATGGTATTGTGGAAGTGACCATGTATAGATGAGAACTCAAAAACAATGTGTACATACATGCGGGTTTCAACAAAGTGCACATAAGTACTATACGGTGTAATTAAAGTCATTCCGTGGGTGTGCAAACATGCTGGAAGAAGATGTGAAAGAAGTCCATAGTGGGGAAGTAAGTATGAACGCAAATGCATTGGGAGAGATGATTGAAATTTGTGATGGCCTCATCTAAACTAATATCATAATTCTTCAATATGAAAAACTAATATCGAACTACGAATAAAACCTTCACAAGCCTATCATTATTATTTGAGACCACATCTATTTTTTACATGATTTGCTAACAGACTTCATATATCCCGCTAAGCGGGTTTCGCGCAGTGCTCTGGGGTACGTCTCCTAATCAGGAGACGCTACTTTTCTACGATTTCTCCACACTCATTGACCAGAGAGTGATACTCCTGAGGCACGCAACAATTCAAACAACTTAGTTGATAACAGTAGTGCGTGTTCCACCACTCATTTCTCCAGCCAAATTAAGAAATGGCCACAAATCAGGCGGCCGTTTGTAAAGCATTGACAGGAACCGACATCACGTCAGTTCCTGCCAATGCTTTTTAAAGTTTGGTGCACAGCTCTGTCAACATGAAGGAGCCTTGTATCAAACTGGTTTCTTTTTCAAAACAAAAAAGAAAATGATCTCCTTGACATGGGAGTCCTCTTCCATGGCGAGGGGAGCAATTAGCAGTTTTTACTGCCCCTTCTGCCAAGTGATGTGACGGGCAGTGAAAAATGGCCTCTAATTCTGCCATTCGAACTTTGACTGCCCTTACTTCACTGGGCATCGGAGGGGTTTAATCATGCTGGAGAAGAGTAGTCTCGCCGTGATTAAACCTATGGTCTGCCCGCAAATAAATCGGGCGGGCGAACTTTTAACTTGGCAGTATGTATACTCTGTCGCAATACCTCCTGCTACGATATAAATCAGGCCTAAAGTCTTTAAATCGTACTTTCCTGAGTTGTTACAAATATGATGGTATTCTGTTTACCGAAGGATGAAAGTCTGGGTTGTACCTACCGGGTTTCAAAAGTAGGACCTTCATGTCACACAGAGGAGGCATTTACCTCAGTGACTATCTGTCAGATTTAAAAGCTTTCATTCAAGCATTTATTCAAACATGTCCAGCGGCGAGGCTGCTCTACACAAAGCGTAACAAAAATAGAGGTAGGGCACACTTTGAACATGCAACAAAAGGAAGGGCAGCGGAAGGGACCTTTTCTAAGGTGCTTAAACACTCACTGATGAGTTTCTTATCACGCCTAGGATGTAATAAGAAAATTATGCATATAGTTTGATACAGGTATTGCAGGCATACTATATATGATTGTGATAATGATTATAATAGACGGGAGTCTATTTTTTATAATAAAAGTTTGTAATGTCTTTTTCCCAGTGCATTCTGATGTCAGAAGGGGGTGGCAGTATGACACTTAAATCACTACTTACCTGTAATAACTTATTACAAGAAAATCTTGTAATTGCTTAATACAAAAGAGTAGTGACATAACAGCGCCACCTTTCCTTAGCCATTGAGTAAGGCTGCTCTCCTCCCTCCCTCCATGATCTCAGTCCCAGTAGACGAGAGAGACCTGCTATTTAGTGGCAATGGAAATTGTATCTAGAGCAAGCAGGCTGTAAAAGCTAGCGCTGCCCACCTCCCGCCACCTGATACCTCACATGGCTACTATCCCTGTGGATAAAGCACTTGAAGCGGGTGGCGCTCTGACAAGCGCCACCCACCGGCACCACCTCCTGACCCTCATACTCCTGTTTTCCCCAACAGTCAGTGTTCAGTCTACTAATGTGTGTGTGGGTGCTTGCAAGGTGCAAAACATGTTTGTGTTGCATCTGTGTGCCTATTTAATAAATACTAAATAGGCATGTTTTGCGCCACATTGCCTCATTCGAGCACCCGCATAAAACCTTAGCTATATAAACCCCTTTATTTGTGATCAGGCACACGGTCCTTGTCTGCACATGGTGCATCCATCGGGCAGTGCTTAATTTGAGCCGGTGGTTTGCAGTACTCGGCACCGGTACTTAATTGCCATGAACGCCACAAGGTGACACTGTCTGTCTAATTTAGAGAAGACCACAGCAACAGTCAATTATTAACTCAATATACATCAAAAATGAACTGTAGCTGCCACGCAGGCAATTCTTATAGCTCTGGGACGCTGAAATAGTCTGAATTGTCACACTTGTTGGAGCGTGATGGTTTTTCGGTGTGTTGTTAATATCATTGGCTGCGCTGGCAGGTGCAATGGGTGGTGCAAGCTGCAGTGGCCTTCTGATGAGAGCCCTGGCACTTATTTTTTTTACAAATTAAGCACTGATTCAGGGTGCGCCGCTGCGCAGGCCGCGGGCATGTTCCGTAATACGGCGCCAGCTCCAGGAACGGTTTTCCGCTGAACGCCGAGCTCGCGGCCTTTCTTTTCTGCCTCCTTCTTCTCTCCCTTGCCTCCTTTGTCCTTGCTTTATTGATGTGTAAGAGGTACCAGGGCCGAACTTGAATGGCCTGTGCTGAAGCCAGCAGCGACAGCGCCGAGACGAGTCGGGCTCTCTGACAGCTGGGGCTGACAGAGTAATTTGAGGGGTCGACCTGCAACAGAGCGCAGCTTGTTATCTTCCGGGGTATGCCACTGTACATCCGTGCTGTGCTCTGAAGCTGCCACTTTTGATCCCTCTGTCTGGGCTACCGCCTTTTAACGACTTCTGTTTTGCTCAGACTCTCTGGTCTTTTCCAGCAGTTCCACAGAAGTCTTAACTTCACATTGCAAGTGAGTCACACTTCTGCCTGGCTATCATCTCAAATGTGTAGCAGGGTATTGTTGCTGTGGGGTTTGGTGCTGACAGAACCGCTCCCTGTGTTCCTGCGGAAATGAAAGGCCTTGAGGGATAGGCGATCTGAGCTCCGGGGCCCTTATTACATATAGGATGCACTGTCCTTGTTTGTGCCATGGTGTACCTTTAGGCAGGTGTGCCAGGTGCCACCAAGGAGAGTGCACCATATTACAATGAAGGCTGTCCTCAGGGCAGGGGCGTAACACAGGACCCCGCAGCCCCCGTGGTGCGGGGGGGCCCCAAGCTCCAGGGGGCGCCCTCAGCACTGTACTCTTGTCAGGGAGCTCCCAAATTAGTCCAGAGGGGGCCCCTCCAAGTACCTTGCAGGGGAGGCCCCTCAGATTTCGTTACGCCAGTGCCTCAGGGGAGCGCACTGTCATCCTTTTGTGGCACACTGTCAGTGCCCCTCCTAAAGGCATGTTTGCCGCTGCGTCCATGTCGGTAATACAGCCAGGGCGCAGAGGTAAAGTGATTCCCTCATTTGCATGGGGCCGCAACGCCATGTAAATAAGAGAACACCCACTTCAGGATGGAACTGGCACTGTATGTATGCCAGCGCTATCAGTATTTCCGAAGGGGCCACACAAGCGTCTGCGGCCCCTTCTGTAATACCATACTGTTCCAAGGGTACAAAAAGCATGCACCATGCCCGTTGCATGCCCAGGGCACTGTGTGCAATACCGCCCACAAGGACCAGGAGAGAAATGGGTAAGACATGCAAACTGTGTCTGCACGATCTTAAGGCTGCTGCCTTACAATGCCACCACAAGCGGCCACAAGGAAACCCCATATTGCCTTAAAAATGGTGCTGCTGCTACTTAAGGAAAGGAACTGCCCAAAAGGCAAAATATAATTTGCCTGGGGCCAGTAGAATTCTTACAGTGGCCCTGCTTCCATCGATACAGTAAAATGCTATAAATGTCGGTACGTTAGATTCACCCAGGGGCTGGATACCAAAAACAGAAATGGGCCGGTACTGTCCGGTACAGAGTACCTGTACTGTCAAGTACGGAGTACCGGCACTTTTTTATTTTGAGAGGGAGAGTACCGGCACTTCTCAAGACAGAAGTAAAAGTTTTAATTGGAGAGTACCAGCACTTCTCAGAAACAAGCAGGAACTCTGGAACGGAGTTGCTGCACCTCTATTTTCCCATTTCCAACGCTGGAGGGTCCTCTTTTGGGCCAGAACCGAACACATGTTCAATAGCAGTTTCCAAACACTTGGACCTAATGTCAGGGCACAACTCCTAAAAAAAAAAAGTGCAGTGGCTAATTAGCATAGGAAATCGTAATGATAACACCTGGGATGACGCCACTGGAAGTGATCAAAGATGAAAGCGTTATCTCCCGTGGGAGTAGCGTCTCTTATTCAGCACTCCGTTATTTTTACGATTTCAAATAATTGTACTGGAGCCGGTTGTATATTTGTAACTCTTTCTTTTATTATTCTTCTGTTATGTTCATAAGATGTTCATACTATTTCACTCATAGTATTCCAAAACCGTTTTATCATGTAACGTATTTCTGCCCAATGCATTTCGGGCGAACCCTTCATCAGGGGTCTTATGTTCTGAAAGCATTAAACATATTGAAATGAAACAATGGAACAACCATTCACATATCTGAAAATTGTTACATACATTAAAGAAGCAAATACCAATAAAGTTGTATTGTATAGAAAGAATCGACACCCCATTTGGATTGCCACTGGAAGTGATGTCACGGTCCTATCTAATATTTCTCTTTAAAGCGAATTTGCTGTTTTTTTCCTTCCTCGCTCCCAACAGCCATCGCTTTGACAAGTATAATTCAGCACCAGACAATAATGCCAGACAGCACAAGAAACACCACAGCCTTGGAATTTGTGTCTGTGTGAGTGATAAGAAGAGTGAGAGAGTGGAAGTGCATACAAAGAACAAGATGAGAAAAAGAAGGGATGTGAAAGAGAGAAGGCTGGGTGTGGAGGGGTTATGCCTTTCAGACAGGAGGATGTAAGAGAGTGTATGGAAAGGGTTTTGATGGAAATGTGAAGTTGAGAGAAGGCAGGGCTTGTGTGTGTAATAGAAAGGTTTGGTGAGAAGTATGCACAAGAATGCAGGTGTTAGAGTCTAAACACCTAGGGGCATATCAGCAACAACCGGCGATAATTATCGCTAAGCGCACTTAGCGCTAGGATAATTATCGCCGGCTAGCGTGGATTTTTATCGCTGAGATAGCGTGCTATTAGCAACGTTTATCTCAAAAGCGATAAAAATCCTCACGCTAACTGCCTAACGTGAGATTATCGCTGGAAACCCAGCGATAATCTCACACAATGTGGCGTTAGCTTGTTGATAGGGCCCCACAAACGTAGCCATGATATCCACCTTCCATAGGATATCATGGCTAAGTCAGTCCTGAAGCAAGCATAAGGAAAATGGAGATAACAGGGGTTATCACTACTTTTCTTGCCGCTATGCTTCATAGCGTGGGGCTTGATGATAGGAGAAATGTCGCTTAGCGACATTTCTCCTGTCATGTCAGGTCAGTAACACCCACTTTACATCTCATTAGAGATGCAAAGCTGGGCGTTAGGAATTCCTACGCTAATGCAAGTTTTCACGCGTTAGCGTGAGCTTGCTAATTAGGCGATAAAATTATCGCTGCTTTTCGGCCGAAAACGGCCGCAAAAAGCGCCGATAATTTTATCGCCTCGCCTTGCTGATATGCCCCCTAGTTGGTAAGAGGAGGTGTGAGAGACAGGAGAATCTTAGAGCAAGAAATACATGAGAAGTTGGTGGAAATAGAAAATGTGGACAAAGAAGTTTATAGAATGATGTGAGGATCGTGGTGAGAGTGAAGAAGGGGTTGGGGTGTATGTGTAAAGTGAGACTGACAAAACTGTGCAGAAGAGAGAAAGAGCAGAGTGTGAAAAGATAAAGGAGGCAGCGGAAAACAAAACAGAAAGAAAAGGGATGAGGAGGGTGAAAAAGGCAAAGCTATGGGGTGCTTTGGTGTAAGAAGTTGAAGGAAGGTTAGCGAGGGTGAGTTCAAGAGAGAGACAGCATGAAAAGGAGAGGATGGAGAGGACAGAGAGGAGAAAGAAGGGACAATGTTTGGGAAAGGAAATGTATGTGGCCGCCTTAGCGGTCACTCAGCAGGTGATGTCATGCTACCAGTACAAGCAGCAAATATTTGGGTGGTACTGAAAAATGTACCATCACCTTGGTGGGAGGGGCAATGTCCTTGCACTTGTCCTGCTAGGTGGAGTAGGAGGTCAATTTAGATTGAGGAGAATGTAAGAGAGGAGGTAATTGATAAACAGAAGAAGGTGAGAAAGAGGGAAACAAGAGAAGAGTGAGAGAGTCGGTGTGTGAGATTACAGTGGTACAGAGGATGTTGAGAAAAGGAGGTACTTGAAAGAAAGGTGTGTGGAGTGCAGGGGCGGCTCATCAATAATGGCGGAGGAGCATCGCCCCACTGCCCAAAGCCAGCAAATGATAAATAAAATGATAATAACACAATGTTCTTATCATTTTATTTATCTCTGTCTGAGCTGCAATGGAGTCCAGGCAATAATTATAGGGTGGGGGGGTGGGCCGGACATGGCAGGGAGAAAGACCAATGTGCACTTATAAGTGCGCATGTCAGTTTGGCCAGCCGTTTTAGGACGGCCAAAGAGACATTTGCACTTACGTTTCTCCAACAAAGCTGTCTTGGACAGCTGGATTGGAGAGAAGCTACAGGCTCCCAGGCACTGTCTGAGCAGCAAACCAGGCCACTCAGACCAATCCTGGTGCTAATCTCATGCTGGGTATAGCACGAGTATACACAAAAGAGATTCCAAGCTGACCTTTTAAGAAATGCTGTCATCAATTATACAGACTAGAACCAAAATCCTTAATAATTTGATCCAATCATTTAAACATTGATCATTTTCATTTGTTTACAATCAACATCAATATTTTAGTGCGAAAGAGAGACAACACTTAACTGATTACAGTGTTTCCTTAACAAAATACAAAAAATCATAATACCAAATTCATATTAAACGCAATAAAACTGTACAGAAATCACACAGAAAAACAACTTATACAAACGTCCAAATATACACACATATAAGTAAATTCTAATGGTTGCCAGTCAACAACAAAGGAAACCCTATAGTACAAACTCAGGGTACCATCCAAGCCGGAAGTTATTTCTGAACACAGCAGCCTCCCAACTCAGCACCAGGTGCGGCTGCACTGGTTGCACCGGCTGCACCACCCTAACGCCGGCCCTGCTCGTAACAGCAGATGGCTGCAGGAGTTGCATGCAGTGACAGCAGCAGAACCATCAGGATATGATGGCACCAGGAACTGACCGACAGGAGCAAGACTGCTTGATATGAGAATAGAAAGAGTTTCAGCAATTGAAGTAAGACTCATAATGACCTCAGTGTGACTGAAACTGTTTTGACAGCAGTGAAATGAAACTAGAAGTGACAGTGACACAGCTGTACTGGATGAGTGTGACACTAGAGTGAAAGTGGCCGCCGCATTCGCTTATTCACAGGTTCATCTACACATATACTCATTTTGTGGGATAAAACACCTGACTCAGTCATCTGCTTGTAACCGACATGACACTGAAGCTGACACCACTGCTCATCCATGTAAGAATTGAAAGTATTTATATCCAGTTGTATTAAATAGGTTTGATTTATTGAAGCTTAGTTCCAGGATCAATTCATTATAAAAAGATAAGTAGATGGAATTGTATTCCCACCAGGAGCAGTTCTCCTGTCGCTCAGCCTGCCTGCCATCAGCTGCCACTCCACACACAAGCCAGGAACCAAACACTCCATGATGTCATCAGGCGTTCTACCACACATACTAGCTGAGCAACAGGGAAGTCACAGCCAGGGAAATGATAGACAAAAGTCAGATATAACATACCCCCCTTCCTTAGGAAAACAACAAAAGTGAAGTTAAGAAAAGAAACATGAACATTACAATGCATTCTTAAATATAACGACATTCTCAAAGATAACGACATTTAGATTATCACCATCCCCCTCCCTTGGGGAAAATTAAATTAAACATTTCTGAACTAGGACACTCAAGTCCCAAAACTTCTTAAAATAGAATTGGAGAACACTGCTCCCATAACCTCCACATCAATTAATAAATGAAACATGAACTCCTCTAAAACATTAGAGTACATACGTGGTTCATATAAACAGAGTAGAGCAACCTTCAGCTCTTCATAACATTAAGCAATTGGTTTGATTTATTGAAGCTTAGTTCCAGGATAAATTCATTATAAAAAGATAAGTAGGTGGTATTGTATTCCCACCAGGAGCAGTTCTCCTGTCGCTCAGCCTGCCTGCCATCAGCTGCCACTCCACACACAAGCCAGGAACCAAACACTCCATGATGTCATCAGGCATTCTACCACACATACTAGCTGAGCAACAGGGAAGTCACAGCCAGGGAAATGAAAGACAAAAGTCAGATATAACATATCCCCCTTCCTTAGGAAAACAACAAAACTGAAGTTAAGAAAAGAAACATGAACATTACAATGCATTTTTAAATATACCGACATTCTCAAAGATAACGACATTTAGATTATCACCATCCCCCTCCCTTGGGGAAAATTAAATTAAACATTTCTGAACTGGGGCACTCAAGTCCCAAAACTTCTTAAAATAGAATTGGAGAACACTGCTCCCATAGCCTGCAGATCAATTAAGAAATGAAATATGAACTCCTCTAAAACATTAGAGCACATACGTGGTTCATATAAACAGAGTTGAGCAACCTGTAGCTCTTCATAACATTAAGCAATTTGAACTCCTCTAAAACATTAGAGCATTTACGTGGTTCATATATACTAAGAATGAATAAAACTGAGCATGAATAGAACTGAGCTCAATACGGCTCTTTATCAATAAACTTGAAAAGAATGGAGCGCTTCACCCAAAGTGAAGACCAATGTGGATCCCCACAAGTACGCATTAAACTAGTCCAAACACTGTAACAACTAATCTTCACTAATCTTCAGAAAATTCAAATGGAAATGAACACCTCAAAAACAATTTGAGCACTAATGTGGTTCAATACTAATAAAAGAAAAGGTTGCCCCTGTACGACTTTTCACAGTAAACGACTCCTCACAGTAAGTATGTGAACCTCTCTAATGCAATAAAGCACTAAGAAACGTGGTTTATTAAAAATAAAGAATAAACTGAGCATCAAAATTGTTCACCACCTTAAAGTGCGAAAAAAACGAAACTTCGAACACGCCTAGAAGTATTAAATACTACTGCAATCAATCACCAGAATTAAATAAAGTTGAGCACCCCAACATAAATTGAGCACATGAGTGGCTCAATCCAATAAAAGTAAACTAACTCAACACATCAATGAACTCCAAAAACTGATTAAGGTACATTAATCTCCAAGGAATTACAATACCATACATGAGTAACAAGTAGAAATACGTAAACGTAGCATAAACATCACCAAAATTGTAAATTATGTATCAACAATACAATAAGCAAGTTGGTCAATATGAATAGCAAATCAGATTACACAGTTTTCAAAATAAGGAATTAAAACAACAAAAGTAGTCACTGTAGTCCACACGTTGCAATTCCACAGTCACAGTCATTGTAGAATAGCAAGTACAGGTGGGTCATGTCGTCCCTTTTCACAAATGAAATAGAATGACTGTAGGTCCCAAACGATATCCACAGAAACATCCGTTGTGTACATCCACGCACCATTGTTGAGACCAGCTACAAATAAGTTGAAGTATTTCTCCCACCTGCATCATTTGTTGTGGCACAATGAATAGGCAACAACCGGAGCACATCTTGCTTGGCAACATCAGTGAAGTAATAGTAAATTACCAAATGTACCAAAATGGCGGCACGTACGTGACGTCTAGCCGGGTGGCTCAGGGCGCGTCGCTGCATGCAGGCGTCTTCAGACAGCAGTAAAGAACAATAAAGTAAGGACGTCTTGGAAAATTTCACAGCTGTTCCACGAGGCTCCAAAAAGACAGTAAGTGCGCGTGAATATTTCCTTTTAAAATTACACAAGGCTTTTCAAAACCACCAGTAACTTAATATGATGTCGGTTGCACTTTGGCAATTTGCGTGGGCCCAACTGTCACTTTGAATTTTGTTGTTCTGCCAGTAAACTTCAGATCCCAAAAACAATCTGCTTATCCTCAAAGACTCACGATACAAATTTAAATCGAAGCCTCAAGTAGAATAACAGTTTAACGATCGCACACTTGTACACGCACACATCAAAGTCTCTGACCTTAAAAATCTGTAAAATCGATGCTCCTTAACAGCATGGCGCTCTTCATCAATTTCACCTGACAATACAACCAGGCCTGCCACGGTGCTTGAACAATTTTTCTTTCTCTAATGTAGATTTTCGAGTTTCTAGGAGATCGGGTCTTACACAGCCACTTTTTCTTCAGTTGAGTGTGTGCAGCAAATCATTGATTAGTAGTAGGATGGCAGTAATCTCCCCAATCTGCACCAAAACCAGAAATAAAAGAACAACACCCTGGTCTGCAGGCTGTCCGGATGACAAGGGACACTGATGGGGCTGACCAGGGCGTTTCCGTTAAATTATCTTTTCCTTTCAATGTTTAAGTATTTCCAATATTCTTTAAGTTCCTTAGTTACAGTAGTTCCTTAGTTCCATTAAACACAGTCTCTCTCTCCACGCGTAAGTTCTTTCGCCAAATGTAAGAATTGAATATTACAGCAAGTTTATCAAAGGCTTTGCTACCTAAATGGAGCCTTTGAGAGAGCTTACTAGTCTCAGGGTGGAATTTTGCTTGACACAGAGACAAGAGAAGGCTTTTCAATTGATCAAGAAGGAAATTTTTGAGGCTCCTACCTTAAAACCATTTTGTATAAATAAGACTTGTATTGTTACAGTGGATGCTAGCATGTATGGATTGGGGGGGTGCTTTCACAAAAAGGTGGGAAGGATGAGTGGTGTGTAGCGTTTGCCTCTCGCACTCTTAACGAAACAGAAAGGAGATACTCTGTGATCGAGAAAGAGTTATTAGGATGTGTGTGTGGGTATTGAGCACTTTCGGAATTTTATCTGTGGAAACAGATTTATACTCAGAACTGATCGCAAACCACTTGTTTTTATTTTATCTCCTGGTGGTGGGTGGAATGCCACTGCAAGAAATAGTAGACTTATGTCCAAGTTGCAGGAGTACAACTTTTCCGTGGAATATGTTCCCGGAAGGCATAATGCTACAGCAGATTGTCTTTCTTGGTTTCCAGTTCTCAGATGAGTGATGTTGAAATTTCCAATGACATTGAGATGATTGCCACTATTTCTGATTTGGTTTCACAAGAATTTTCTGCAATTTCAGAGGAAGTGTGGAATCAAAGTGTAATTTCTGACAAAACTTGGGGTCTACTTAAGGATTTCATTCTTACAGGGTGGCCCAATAATGGAAGTATTCCTACTAAACTCCAGTCATTTTTGCAGGTTTCTTCTGAATTTACAGTAGAAAATGATTTTGTTTTCAAAAACAGAAAGTGTGTCCCTCCTGAGTCAATGCGGGATAATATACTTAAACTTGCACATGAGGGACATCCTGGGATGTCGTCCATGAAGAGATTAATAAGATCTCGTTTTTGGTGGCCAGGTTTAGATAAAACTGTAGATAGAACAGTAAGAGAATGTTTCGAATGTGTCAATGGTGATAAAATGCTGAGAACTTTTCCTGCTCCCCTCAAACCCGTACCGTGGCCAGAATGCCCATGGCAGAAGATTGCTTTTGATGTATCTGGTCCATTCAACTAATTGCCTCAAGACTCCCGTTTTGCATTAGTAATCGTTGATTATCATTCAAAGTGGCCAGAGGTTAAGTTTGTTCATCATGCCACCACTTTGACCATCATTGAGTTTTTCATGGAGATTTTTTTTCCAGGGAAGGTGTCTCAGAGGTTCTTGTGACCGATAATAGAGTGCAACTTAAATCTCATGTGATGGAGAGTTTTTTGGCCCTGCATAACATTAAGCATCATACTACAGCTCTCTATGAACCTCAGGGAAATGGTCAGGTTGAGAGGTTCAACCGAGTGCTTAAGGATGGTGTTGAAACAGCTAGGAAATCAGGTATAGAGTGGAACATTGTTCTGAGAGAAAAAGTGTGGGCGTATCGCATAACTCCACATTCTACAACTAACTTAAGCCCTTTCTGTCTCCTTAGAGGTAGAGAGCCAGTTTCTAAGCTGTGTCCTTGGTGGATTAAAAATAAAATGTCAAAGGAATTTGTTACTGATGATTTGAAGCAAGTGATGTTTAAAGTCACCCAGTGTTACTGACGGCGTTGCGTTCATTGGGGATAGCACCCCGGCACTTAGCTGGTTTAGTGGTTTCTTGACCAATCAAACTTTTCAGGTTTTTTCATCTGAGGCAGCGTCGAAAATTTATTTATCCCCCTATGGTGTTCCGCAAGGCTCTCTTTTGAGTCTTTTATTATGTAACATTTATGTTAAGCCACTAGCAGTGATCGCAGAAGAAGTAGGGCTGTCTATTTTCTCCTATGCCGACGATACTCAAATAATTTTTTCTTTGTCGGCAAATAGGTTTTCGGAATCATCCTCTCTTCAGACAGGGCTTTGGAAAATTGCGGATTGGATGGCGGTTAACTCACTGAAGCTCAATGGGGAGAAGACTGAGGTTCTTATCTTGGGTAAGAATGTAGATCTCTGGGGCCCCCAGCACTGGCCACCTGAAAAGGGGACTCTCCCTACACCTGCCACTCAAGTTCGCAATCTGGGTGTGATTGTTGATAACCAACTCTCAATGAAGCAGCAAGTGGCAAAAGAGGCTTCTGTATGCTTTACAATCCAGAAATGGCTCAGGAAGATCCTTTGGATGTTGCCCAGCCCCACGCAGAAAATGGTAATTCAAGCACTTATAACATCTAGATTGGACTATGGCAACATCCTATATTTGGGAGCCAATAAGGAGGTGAATTGCTGACTGCAATTGGTACAGAATGCAGCGGCTAGGCTGCTATGTCAGATTCCGCGAATGACTCCTGTTTCCAACTCTCTTCGTGAACTCCATTGGCTCAGGGTCGAGAGCCGTATAAAGTTCAAGACCCTGAGCTATATGTTCAAGGTGAAGTCTGGTAGTGCCCGTCAATATCTAAAGGCCATTGTTCATTCGTATCTTCCTTCGCGGTCCCGCCGTTCGGCTACCCAGGCAAAGTTTGTAGTACCTAGGATCAAACGTTCTCGTCTGGGTGGTCGATCCTTTGCTTATCTAGGTCCTCTTCTTTGGAATTCCCTTCCTTTGGGGCATATCAACAACAACCGGCGATAATTATCGGTGAGCGCACTTAGCGCTTAGATAATTATCGCCGGCTAGCGCTGATTGTTATCGCTGAGATAGCGTGCTATTAGCAACGCTTATCTCATCAGCGATAAAAGTCCTAGCGCTAACTGGCTAACGTGAGATTATCGCTGGAAACCCAGCGATAATCTCACGTTAGCTTGTTGATAGAGACTCACAAACTTAGCCATGATATCCTCCTTCCATAGGATATCATGGCTAAGTCAGTCCTGAAGCAGGTGTTAGGAAAGTAGCGATAACAGGGGTTATCGCTACTTTTCCTGACGCTATGCCTCATAGCGTTAGGCTTGCTGATAGGAGAAATGTCGCTTAGCGACATTTCTCCTGTCATGCCAGGTCAGGAACGCCCACTTTGCATCTCATTAGAGATGCAAAGCTGGGCGTTAGGAATCCTGACGCTAAAGGAAGGTTTCACGCGTTAGCGTGGCCTTGCTGATTAGGCGATAAAATTATCGCCGCTTTTCAGCCGAAAACGGCCGCAAAAGCGGCGATAATTTTTTTTTCGCCTGCTTGTTGATATGCCCCTTTATTCCTTGGAAAATAAACTGTTTTCAGTAACTTTCGTAGACACCTAAAGGCTTGGTTGTTCAATCAATAGGTTCATGACAGTGTGATTACTTGTACTTCTTCCTGTACTGCGGCGCTGGGAAACCTTTTGGTAGCTATGTGCCTTATAAGATCAATAATAAATAAATAAAATAAAAAGTTCAACAAAAACAAGAAAAAATGAAAGAATTTTATGATACAAAATTGAAGGTGAAAGAACCTTCATTTGTGATTGGTGACTGGGTGAGAGTACGAAAACCAGGATTCAGCATTAAGGGGTCTTCTAAGTTTGGACCTCCTATTAGAGTTGTAAAAGTAAATTTCAATACTGTGATGACACAGGATGGAAGAATTCGGAATGTTAGACGAATTGCTAAATGTCGCTTATCTCCTGATCATTCCTTTCTTTGTAAACCCAACATTTCCAAGGAGTCTGACTCCATTGCTTTGAGAATAAAAACTGGTTGCAGTAACATCAAGCCTCCCAGTAGAATGAAGGATTATGTTTCATTGTTAAGAGTAAGGATTTGTTATATTCTCTGTATATATTATTTGTCTGTGTCTTTAAATGCTTTCAGAACTCTCTGTAGCTTTGGATTGTTTTGCAATGTTAGATATTCTAGATCCTGAGTCAGATGACTTGTAACTCCTGACTTGAAAGCTTGTACCTCATGATTAAATTACTATTTTTATAAAATATCCTCTTTGGATTTCTTTGAATACTATATTTTTAATTGCTTAATGTTATGAAGAGCTGAAGGTTGCTCTACTCTGTTTATATGAACCACGTATGTACTCTAATGTTTTAGAGGAGTTCATGTTTCATTTATTAATTGATGTGGAGGTTATGGGAGCAGTGTTCTCCAATTCTATTTTAAGCAGTTTTGGGACTTGAGTGTCCCAGTTCAGAAATGTTTAATTTAATTTTCCCCGAGGGAGGGGGATGGTGATAATCTAAATGTCGTTATCTTTGAGAATGTAGTTATATTTAAGAATAAATTGTAATGTTCATTTACTTTTCTTAACTTCAGTTTTGTTGTTTTCCTAAGGAAGGGGGGTATGTTATATCTGACTTTTGTCTTTCATTTCCCTGGCTGTGACTTCCCTGTTGCTCAGCTAGTATGCGTGGTAGAATGCCTGATGACATCATTGAATGTTTGGTTCCTGGCTTGTGTGTGGAGTGGCAGTTGATGGCAGGCAGGCTGAGCTACAGGAGAACTGCTCCTACAGTGTGTGTGTCCTATGAGGAGGGGAGGCTTGCACTGCTGCTACTGAGCTGCATATGTTCTAAGACAATACACGTGTGCACTACTGTTCCTATGGTGTCTCTTTTTTGTGAGAAGTGGAGGCTTGCACCTCTGCTACTGAGCTACATACGTTCTCAGAAAATACAAGTGGGGTCTTCTGCTGCTATGCTGTGTCTGTCAGTGAGGACTTGAAGCTTGCACTGCTGCTACTGAGCTACATATGTTCTAAGACACTACATGTGTGCACTCCTGCTGATATGGTGTATCTGTTCTGTGAGGAAGTGAAACTTGCACTGCTTCTGCCTGACTTGTTGCTGTTCTGTGAGGAAGTGAAGCTTGCACTGCTGCTATCTGACTTGTTACAGTTTTGTGAAGGAGGGAAGGCTTGCTTGCTGCTACTGAACTGCATTGTTCTAAGACAATACACTTATGCACTTCTGCTGGTACGGTGTGTCTGTTCGGTGAGGAAGTGAAGCTTTCACTGCTGCTACCCGAGTCACTGCTGTTTTGTGAAGAAGGGGAGGCTTGTACTGCTGCTACAGAGATACACATTTTTTAAGACAATACACATGTGCACTACTGCTGCAACGTTGTGTCTGTTCTGTGGGGGGAGTGTGCACTGCTGCTACCCGAGTCGTTGCAGGTTTGTGTAAGAGGGGAGGCTTGCACTGCTGCTATTGAACTGCATAAAAGGAGACAAGTGAGAGCCACTGCAGCTACGTGTGTCTTTTCTGTGAAGAAGTTAAGCTTGCACTGCCACTACTGAGCTACATATGCTCTAAGACGATACACGTGGGTGTGCGCTGTCCGTCCGTGCGAGCGGGCCCGCCCCCATTACCCCGGAAGAGGTCAGTGGTCCAGTGCTAACCTTCCGGTCCCCATTTAAAGAACGCTGGCGCGAACGCGCAGCGTGTGGTGACTACAGCAGTGTCCAGCTATTCTAGGTACGGGCTGCGACAGTGTCCCTTGGCTCCATTCTTTTATAAATTACATGTATTGCGGAAAGCTTTTAACATTGTGATGCCTGTGTATTGTTTAAAATTTTAAAATATCATTATCCTTTCATTTTAACATGGTTTTACTCTGAGTACCTTCTCGGAGCCGGAGCACGTCTCCCGGTTCCATTGTGTGGGTGTGCGCTGTTCGTCCGTGCGAGCGGGCCCGCCCCCATTACCCCGGAAGAGGTCAGTGGTCCAGTGCTAACCTTCCGGTCCCCATTTAAAGAACGCTGGCGCGAACGCGCGCAGCGGGCGCGCCAAAGGCAAGCCTGTCTGCGCCCGTCCGCGCCAGGAACGTGCCAGTGACAGGACCCCCCCCCTTTCCTACCCCCTATTCCATACGATATACTCGTTCCAGCCTGTTAGCGTTACGGGTGAAGAATAAGGTAGTCTGTACCCCTGTTTTAAACCAAAATTACCTAAACAGTTACCTCTGCCCCGGATGCGGTTTTACCGCTGTTAGAGAGATTAAGAGCCATGAAGTTGGAGTTACCCATCCCCCATGTACGCTGCCTGGGATGGGTTTCTCTGTTGAGCCAAGTGACACTCAGAGGCGACCTCTCAATCATGAATTGGGGGTAAGTCTAAATAATCATCTGGTCTGTATCCTTGTGAATGCTCGCTCTGTGGTCAAACACAAACTCGAACTTGAACTGTTCCTGACCGAACATTCTCCGGATATGACCTTCATTACGGAAACATGGACCAACGCAGCTTCCTGCCCAGACTGGAACATAGCTTTACCATCTGGTTATGCACTTCTCTGTCTTGATAGAAAGGCGGGCAGAGGAGGGGGCTTAGCGATCATTCATAAGGACCAATTAAAAGTCCAGGTCAGGGCGATTGAAAATATGCATGCTGAAGCGTTACAATTCAGCATATCCTTAAAAAATTCTAACATTGCCCATGGGTTACTGGTGTATAGACCCCCTGGGCCTAGAGCCAGGTTTCTTGAGGCCCTCCAGGTGCATCTAGAGTCTTGTACAGAATTCGCGGTCTATACGATCCTTGGAGACTTTAACCTCCATTTGGAGGATGAGAGTAACTCAGATTCTGCAGAACTACTGGACACTATGGAGGCATATGGACTATCTCAACTGGTGACAGCCCCAACTCATGATGCGGGGCACACCCTGGATGGTCTCTTTTCCAGTCACCCAGATTTGGTATTTTATGGGGTTGAATCTCTCCCATGGACCGATCACAGGGCAGTGTTCTTTAAGATTGGCCTAAATTTGAGAGTAAGAAGTGATCCCCAAAAGCCCACCAAGATCTTTTTCAGGAGATGTGGTAAGGTCACTAAAGTGTCTCTGATGGAGGCACTGGGACACCCCCCCCTATCCTGGAGGAAAAAAATGATACTGCGGTCGCCCAATTTACCAAATGGTTTGGGGACGCCATCAATCAGGTTGCCCCTCTTCAGTCAGCTACCCAGAACAGGCGCCCGCCGGGCTCCCCCTGGTATGGCCCGGAGCTGAAAGTACTGAAGGTAGAGTGTAGGCGGCAGGAACGGTTATGGAGAACTGACTACAACAGGAGCCATAAGTCAGCCTACAACCAGGCCCTGCACAATTACAAGCTGGCCATCAGGAAATCTAAGCAAGATTATTTCTCCCGCAAAATTTCCGAGGCCGGAAATCCTCTAAAGAACTTTTTAAAACGGTGGCCTTCCTGTCTAGTCCGCAGCAGAACAACCAGTTTAGCCCGGATCACTTTTTTTGTGACCAGCTTGCCTCCTTTTTTCACACTAAGGTTACTGCTATCTATGAGGATCTATCAGATACTCTGGGATCCCCTACTTTGGATTTTCAGCAGGAGCCGCCTATTTGCAGGCTGACCATTTTCGATCCCTTAACTAATAAGGAGGTTCTGACACTATTAGGCTCCATAAAATCAGGTGCCGCCTCTGACCCATGCCCTCCGCACATTTTTCATCTGGTGGCGGATAGGATAGTGCCATGTCTTACAACCCTAATTAATCAGGTACTAGCATCAGATATCTTTCCAGCTGCCTGGAAGGCTGCCTGTGTTAAACCCCTCCTCAAAAAGGCCTCCTTGGACCCCTCTGAACCTAAGAATTATCGCCCCATCTCGGGCCTTCCTCTGATGGCTAAAGTTGCTGAGAAGGCTATCAATCAACAACTGATGGGGTACTTGGACGAAAACACCCTGCTGGACAGGTCCCAGCACGGTTTTCGGCCTAGGCATTCCACAGAGTCTGCCCTCTTAACTGCAGCTGAAGGGATTCGGGCGACAATAGACAAAGGGGGGCGAGCTATTCTCGTCCTTCTTGATTTGTCTGCTGCGTTCGATACTGTGAACCATAGGGTGCTGATTCAGCGCCTCCAGGAGGTGGGGATTGTAGGCCGAGCCCTGACTCTGCTCTCTTCCTTCCTGGAAAACAGAACCAAACGCTTAAATTGGGCTGGTCTACATTCGGACAGCTTCTCTCTACCTTGTGGTGTCCCCCAGGGTTCAGCCCTTTCCCCCTCCTTATTTAACATTTATGTTAAACCCCTGGCCAGCTTGGTTAGGAAGCATGGTTTCACGTTGGTGTCCTATGCCGATGACTCACAGCTAGTGATATCCGCAGTTGAGCATCCTGAACAAATAGCGGCCAAATTCCACGCCTGTCTCTCCGATGTGATGTCATGGATGCATCGGAGTTTTTTTAAAATAAACACCGAAAAAACAGAAGTGATGGAGTTTGGGAAGGGGCCATCGGTTTGGAACTCTTTCTGGTGGCCTGTCGCAGCCGGGCAATGTCCCCTTCCAGCCACTAAGGTGAGGAATCTGGGGGTGGTTTTTGATCAAAAGCTAAACATGTCAGCTCAGGTCAACAGCCTTGCGTCCTCCTGTTTTTTTCTGCTCAAAACTCTGCGGAAGATTCTTCCTTATATACCTCTGGCATTACAGAAGACTGTGATGGCTGCTCTTTTCATGTCCAGACTGGACTACTGTAATGCCCTGTTTCTGGGCACCGACAAATTTCAGGTCAGAAAGCTTCAATCTTTGCAGAACCCTGCAGTTCGGGTTATTCTTAATCTACCCAGGGGTTGCTCTACCTCTGCAGGAAGGAATTCCCTCCACTGGCTCCCGGTTCAACAAAGAATCGAGTTCAAGGCACTTTGTTTGGTGCATCGGGCTCGTTTTGGCGGGGGCGCGAATGATGGGACTGACCGGTTCATACCCTATAATCCGCTCCGTGCTCTGCGATCGGCCAACCTTGGCCTTATGTGTATCTCCAGATTCAATCTTGCCAGATGGGGCGGGCGCTCCTTCGCCATCTGTGCAGCGAGACTATGGAACCAATTGCCTGTCGAGTTGCGACTACAACCTAGCTATGTCCTTTTCAGAAAATTGCTTAAGCATCACCTATTCCAGGCCCAGCTGTAATCTACTCCCCTGTAAGTCATTCACACCACAGCGCCAAGACACCACATGGTATTCGAGTGCTTTATAAACCTTTTTTATACTTTATTTATACTTATACACTACTGCTACTATGGTATGTCTGTTCTATGAGGAGAGGTTTGCAACTCTTCTACTCAGCTACATATGTTCTAAGATGATACACGTGTGCACTACTGCTGCTACGGTGCATCTGTTGTGTGAGGAGCGAAGATTGCACTGTTGCGTCTTTGTTTTTCCTGTTCTATTGAACGGTTTGTTGGTTTTGTTTGCACTAGTGTTGCTTGATGAGTATCTGATTTGTGAGAGAAGCTTACGTGTTCATCACGGTTTTCCAGACTTAAGCCAACACCCAGTGGAGTGTGAGATCTCTGACGCCAGGGAGCTTGCACTGGATGCAGACCTGTTGGTGGATGCCAGGGGTCTGAAAAGGCTTTTGGGAGTGATCCGCAATCGATGGAGATGGGGAGGTTTGCAGTAGCCCAGATAGGTCCCAGTGTGGTGAGATGGGTAGAGGGTCCCATGTTCCTTCGCAGGGTTAAAGGAGAGGTGGGGTGGACAAAGGCCCACGTTGCCCAAAATCCAGTTTCAGAGTCTGGATGGTTCTCAGAGGGAACACCAGGGAGGGGGGCTAGTCTGTAACAGGAGGCCATCCCATGAGGGGGAATTAATAGTGTTAGGAGAGCTGGGGGGGGCGTGGGCAGCTGTCACAAGCATCCACCAGTTCTGGTGTCTGGCAGCACCACTCCGGAAAGGAGGGTGCAGGAATCGAGATGGAGGGGTGAGAGGGGAGAAAGCCCCCTGTCGGAGGACCAGTGGGTTAGGGATTGCCAGCTCTGAGGTCAGATCACCCTAGGACTGACTCTAACGAGGCCACTTCTGCCTTGGGAGGGGGGCATGCTGTGTCAGATGAACAGAGGGCAGGAGACCTTTGCCAAGCAGACTCTTGCACAACATTTACAGTGTTTCCCTTGGGGGGCTGGGTGTACTCCCCTGGAAGTCACGGCTTTCTAGGCACATGCCCAGCCTAAGGGTAGAGACCCTGGACTGGGAGACCAGTTGCAGGATAACACCCCTGAACTGGTAGGAGAATTGTGCACAATGCTGACAGTTCCAGAGTCTGGGGCTACCGCTCCACAGTGGAAGGTACAGGATCCCAGAAGGGAGGACAGGGTGTGGGAGAGCCCGCCCTGGTATCCTGTTCAGCCTCAGGGTATAGACCATGGACTGGAGGACCAGTCTCAGGATACCACCCCTGAACTGTTAGGAGGGAGAGTTGGCAAAGGGTAGCAGTCACCTGGGGCTATCACCCCCCACTCTGAGAAACCACAAAGGTTAGAGAGCCCTGGATAGACTGAGGCCTGGCGCTCTTCACTGACAGGTGTCAGTGGCCACTGTGGGTTGCTGTCCTGGTGGACAGAATTGCCATTGGGTTGGGGACAGGAGTCACACCCCGGGGTTGAAATGGGCCATACCACTGCACTGGCCGTCGTGGTACCGTCTGCCTACGGGGTACATCTGTGAGCAGAGTACTGTTAGGTGCTGCACAGAGGAGATCTACATGTGAGGAAAAGGATCCCCAATGTGTTATCTTTGTGGGCCCTGAGAGTATGGACAGAGGGCTCCAACTGTGTTCAGAGAGGAGTAGAACTGGAACATGCCTCTGCTTTTGCGGGCCAGGGTCCATGTTCTATCGCCCCAAGAAGGGAAGTCCATCAAGGCATTGATTAGTCTACCATGGCTTTAGGATGGAAGGGGGTTGTATTGGACCTGGCTCTTTTGAAGGCTACTTCCACCTATTTGTTCTGACCTGTTTTTGTTGGCTTTAGGACAGTAGACATGTTACCACTGCTGATCTGTCCTAAAGGCATATACTATCTCTCTAAATTGCTATGGTGATTAGTTAGCCATGGTTGTCATAGTTAATTTACTGGTGAGTCTCCAGTAAAGTGCACTATCTGTGCCCAGGGCCTGTAAATAAATTCTACTAGTGTGCCTGCAGCGTTGATTGTGCCACCCACATGAGTAGCCCTGAAAACATGTCTCAGGCCTGCCACTGCAGTGTCTGTAAGGGCAGTTTTAAACTGCCATGTCAACTGGCAAGTGCACCCACTTGTCAGGATGCAGTGAATGTGTAAGGAAGGACATGTACTGGTGCGGTTTACATGTCCTAATAGTGAAATTCTGTTACTTTTGTTTTTCACTATTACAAGGGCTATCTCTCCCATAGGTTATCATTGGAGCTGCCTAGTAACATCTTACAAGTATAACTTGCATTTGGGAAGAGCTAGAGATTTGGAGTTTGGGCACCCTGAACTCAGAATTTAAAAATAAATCTGTTACTGAAGTTGAGTTTTTAATTGTGTGTGAAAATTCCACTTTTTGAAAGTGGCCATTTTCTTGCTTTACCGTTCTGTGTTTTTGCCTGCCTGTGGAATTAACATCTGGTTTAGACTGACTAGGGCTGTTTGTGCATTCCCTCTAGACAGTCACACAAAGGGAGCTGAGGTGTGCCCTGCATATCCTGATGGTCCATCATCAGGCTGATTGGTCTTCCTGAGCTTGAGTCGTGGGAGGAGTTGTCACTGACACCTGAGTGGGGCTGTGCCTGTCCTCACTTAATGCTGTATCTACTCCACTGTAGTGTGTCTGAAGCCAAGTCAGTGCAAGGCTAGATCTTGTGGACTACAACAACTTTCCTTTCAAGTATACCTATTTCAAAGTCCAAAAGGGGTATAAGTATTGGACCTTTGATCCCACATTTTTAGAACACTTCTGGCCTGAGGAGTCTGTCAAGAAGAAGTGCTGAAGAGCTGTCACAAGGAGTGCTGCCCCTTTGCTGTGTGTTGCTTTGCTGGGTTGGCCTGCAGTTGCTGCTTCTGTCTGTGGGCAGTGAAAGACCTGGACTGGGTTTTCTGGTATCCTGCTTTTTCCAAGGTTCTCCAAGGGCTTGTGTGTGCTTGCCTCCTGTTAAGAAGTCTCAGGAACACAAAAGACTTCTGCAACTCTGCTGGTGCTGCTGGACTCTGCCATCTGTGAGTCCTACCCTTACCTGAGGTACCTCCCTCCAGTCAAAGGCCCTCAGAAGTGGGTTCGGCGGCTGATCTCTATAAGAACCAGAGTGAAGCAACGCAAAGCCTCACCATCCAGCCTCTTAGAATCGATGCCGAACTACGCGAAGCCTCGCCAAGTCCCGCTGCACAGAGCGACGCATCACCTCCAGTGTACAAAGCATCACCTGTGGCTGTGGAAATTGACGCAGCACCTGTTTGGCCGCTGCCTCATCAACCCGCAGCACCAGGATTTTCTCTCGCATCACACCTGTGCACCAAGTTTCCAACGCATTGCACCACCAAAAGGAGTCACCTCTGTAAATTGAAGCATTGTTTCTTCTCACAGGTAGGAATCGATGCAACACTTCTCCTGTGTGCAGCAGAACAGATGCCTCCATTTCCCTGAGATTCTAGAACTGACGCATCCTTTCATTTTTTGGACGTTTCCTTCTTTGCTGCTGTGTTTTGGCTTGGATTTTGACGCATCAACGGTTCTTTGTGCTAAAATCAACCCATCCATAGAGTTCTATTGACAGAATTGCTTAAAATTTATGAAGTAATATTTTGAGTTCTGTATGTTGGATTTTTGTCAATTTGGTCTTGTTTGGTTTAGATAAATATTGTTTATTTTTCTAAACTGATGTGGTGTCCATTGGTAGTGTTTTCACTGTGTTACTGTGTGTGTTATGTACAAATACTTTACACACTGCCTCCGAGATAGCCCTGACTGCTCCTGGCAAGCTACCAAGGGGGTGAGCAGGGGTTATCTTGGGTGTGTAATACCCTTACTCTGACTAGAAGGAAGGGTCCCTACTTGGACAGGATGCACACCACTGCCAACTAGAGACCCACATTTCTAACACTGAGGCAGCCATGTGGCTCCCATGAGGCCCCCATGAAGGGTCTCCCACAATGAGACTCCCAGGATGAGGCCCCAGTGACGAAGCTCCCATGATGAAGTCTCCATGATGAGGATAACAGGATTGTACATTATTTGATCACATGTCTTGCAGGCGCTCTTTCTGCATTCCCTTTATCCCCAATTGCTAATGCCCCACAATCGCTAATTCCCAGATTAATATTCATGAATGGACTCATGCAGCACGTGTTTTCCTCTGCAGTGTAAATGTAAATGTGTTTGTACTTATATAGCGCACAGCTACCCCATTTCGGGGTTTCCCGGCGCTGTACTCATACCGCTAGGGAACCCTTCCTGGCTTTTCCCTGTGAAATGTCCACTCCTGGGAATTGAACAATGCGGGTAAGAATCCAACGAGAACCCCTTCCGCCTCAGATTTTGTCTCTTTCAAGAGATGGCAATTTTTCACTGACATCTATTTCCGTGCGCCTCCCAGCCCTGCAGCTGCTCAGCTAAAAATATAATAAGAAGGAGAAACCAAGGTCCAGATTCATCCCCAGAGCTCTTCTGCCTCTACGTGAAAAGGTAAGTTACAAGAGTTTATACTGCACTCTCTTGCCATTGCCTTGAGCGCTTGAATCTATCACAAAACGGAGCATGCAGGAGCATTTGCAAACCAGTGGTGTGTCCTCCTGAACTCTAACCTTTAACTGAACATTAAAGAGGAAGGAGGGTCGTAGAGATGGGCTGAAAGAAAGCGTTTAGATGTAAAGTGAAGGACAATACCCCAGTGAGGTGAGGTACAACACAAAGACCAGAAAGACCGTCACATCTGCATCCACTAGAGAGTGACCGGTCCTTGGAAAGCCCAGTGTTAGGTCGGGCTATTGTAGTTCATTTCAGGGCCCAATATCTTTTATTGCTTGGTTCTGTTACAGCTGAGGGCTGTCTGGCTTCTGCTGTTTTCCTGAGTGAGATGTCTCTTGTCACTGTTCGTTATGCTCTTGTCCAGTGACTCTTCATCCTGGGATTATGTCCATGTCTCCCTTTCTGATGTCTTCTTGTTCCTTGTATCTTCCTGCCCCAGCCTCTCTTTTAGCTTCTCTCTGCCACAGTGTTCATGTTTCCCCATTGATAGCCGATAAGATAAGAGTGGTGTTTCCACAGCGCTGACTTGGCGCAAACTCCGAACGTTGCTAAATTCACCCAGAGGGCTCTGTGTCTCGAGCTGAGGCGGAAATCACAAATTCAGTAACATTGCATTGAGAGTGAAACAGATGTTTGCCTCGCAGAGAGGTGTGGACTGCAAAACCGTAAAGGTGTATTAACAAATTAATAAAGTTACAATCTCCAATCAATTCAATTAAATAAAGTCGATAAACGCCTGAATACAGAGTACATGAGTTTAATCCAGGGACGTCAATTAATAATGTGAACCTTGCATTATGAAAGATAACATATGAACATTAAAGCACAGACTCGTTTCTGTAAAGGAAGCTCCCTCATTTTGAACTAAGGTTCTGGGCAGGTGTGGGAGATTCAGAAGCAGCAGAGGGAGGCACATCTGGAATCGAAGGAGGGACCAGATGCAGGTATCTCTAGGAGCAGAAACATAAGGACCATTGGTCTCAGAAGAGGAGAAAGGGCGTCTGCCTGTGAACGTGGCAACTGGGCACACTGACAAGCTTCACGCAGATAAAACATTGCATCTCATCCAAAGGATCCAATCTTCGGGGCTTCCCAGAGAGCAGGAACCCCTCAAAGCCCTCCAAACCCAGGGTTCCTTCAGTATCTGGGATCGGCTCCTTTTCACGGACAACACAAGTATTTACGCGCTTCACTCCCAACCTGCAGGAGATGGGACTCATCTTCCAGAGAAGTTCAGGACCAGGCTACGACCTTCAAAATGTAAGGTAACAAAAAAATATATCATTTCTACACGAGAACAGGATGAATCTTGTGTCTGAAAATGAAATACGGGTTAAAGCGCAAGTTCGCAACAAGCAGAAATATAGCAGTGAGGCACCTGGACCACTCGTGGCAACTTCAATGCATTTGAGCTAACTAAAGGCAATTTTAAAAAAAAGCTTTTAGTCTGCTAAATCTAAATATAAAACAACATGAAATTATACACGTAAATGAGTAAACCAAGTGTAAATCACACAAGCTTTGATTATGCGGGTTCCAGGTTAACATATTATTGAGTGCAAATAAGTAATAATGATGCTGTGTCATCACTGTCCTTGTGTATGTGTCACTGTGTCTTCTGTGTGTGTCCTCCCTCATGTGTTTTTCAGTCCCATTGTCCACGACTCTTTCTTCTAGAGCATTTATCTGTTTCTCGGTACCCTATTGTTGTATGTATGTGTGTGTGTGTGTGTGTGTGTGTGCGCGCGCGCTCGTGCGTGCACGCATGTGTGCATGTGTGTGCGCACATGCAGGGCTTGTCTCCGTGGGGGTCTGCCTCATGTACATGTGTTTCTCTCTGGGGTCATCTGTCTTTGCAGGGCTTGTTGTGATTGTGGAGTGTGTGTGAGGACTGTGCACGTGTGTGCGTGATTTCTGCACCATGCTCCACTGATAACACTTCTAGTGGACACCAATGGTGCCCCAGGTAACTTTCCATTGAGTGTGATTCCCCAGCCTGGGGACGCGATCAGCACTTGTGCACTTTCACAAGAGTCCCTCAGTGCTCTGTTGTGGCCTCACACCAACGTCCAAATCACCTCTATTTTGAATAAAACACCATTTGAGGTTGAGATTAGTTTAAATGAGTGCAGAGCATTCTTATCCTGCTTGTTTGGAAGCGAAAGGAAGGTTTTCAATGTGTACGTCGCCATAGTTAACCACAGAATATTTGTTTGTAGTGTATTATGCGCAAAATACGATAGAGAGAGAGAGAGAGAGAGAGAGAGAGAGAGAGACAGACGGACAGGTAGATGAATGGATGGATGGTTGGTGAATGGATGGAGGGATCGCTGGGCGGGTGGGCGGGTCATTGGATGGATGGAATCGTTTTGGTGGGTGAACTTCCCCATTGTAACACTGCCCTCGTTTTCCTATGAGAAAGGGCCAGGATCCTTTTGAGAACAGTGGTTTGCAAAGAGCGCAGTGTTCGTGAACACTAGATTTGGTGAGTAGAACAACGTTTTGTCTTGATAATTTCTGAGTTGTTACTATTTCATGTTTTACTGCTGGATTATTTCAGGTCTGGGTATCCTTTCAAATTAACAACCCCCGTTGCGCCTCCCTTCTTTATTGTGGTTGTGTTAAGTGCATTATACCTGACCCCGCATCCTTCACAGTCCCTTCTAGTAACTGGAACTTGCTGCTAGACCAGGGGACCCCACGCTGTCAAGGAGGCAGGCGTTCTGATTCAGGAAAAAGTAGAGCCCCGGGTCAGTGGGAAAGGCAAGAGGTCTACACTTTAATATTTGTAGGAGGTCCCTACAACTTCAAGCAGCTGCTAAAAAAGCCTGAGGCGCTCTGACATTTCTACACTGAGGAACGGGCTATGAAGAGGTGATTGCTTTTATCGCTCGGCTCAAGTTGTTTCCATGTTACAAAGTGTAACGAGTTACACGTTTTAAGGTGCACGAGTGACACGTTTTAAGGCGCACAACTCGAGTGACACGTTTTAAGGTGCACGACTCGAGGTGCACGACTCGAGTGACACGTTTAAAGGTGCCCGAGTGACACGTTTTAAGGTTCACGACTCGAGTGACACGTTTTAAGATGCACGACTCGAGTGACACGTTTTAAGGTGCCCGAGTGACACGTTTTAAGGCGCCCGAGTGACACGTATTAAGGCGCATGACTCGACTGACAGGTTTTAAGGTGCACGACTCGAGTGACACGTTTTAAGGTGCCCGAGTGACACGTTTTAAGGCGCATGACTCGAGTGACACGTTTTAAGGTGCACGACTCGAGTGACCCGTTTTAAGGTGCCCGAGTGACACGTTTTAAGGTGCCCGAGTGACACGTATTAAGGCGCATGACTCGACTGACAGGTTTTAAGGTGCCCGAGTGACACGTTTTAAGGCGCATGACTCGAGTGACACGTTTTAAGGTGCACGACTCGAGTTACACGTTTTAAGGTGCACAACTCGAGTGACACCTTTTAAGGTGCACGACTCGAGTGACACGTTTTAAGGTGCACAACTCGCATGGCACGTTTTAAGGTGCACGAGAGACACGTTTTAAGGTGCACAAGTGACACGTTTTAAGGTGCACCCCTCGAGTGACACGTTTTAAGGTGCACGAGTGACACGTTTTAAGGTGCACAAGTGACACGTTTTAAGGTGCACACGTGACATGTTTAAAGGTGCATGAGTGACACATTTTAAGATGCACGAGTGACACATTTAAAGGTGCACGAGTGACATATGTTAAGGTGCACAACTTGAGTGACACGTTTAAGGTGCACGAGTGACACGTTTAAAGATGCACGAGTGACACATTTTAACGTGCACGAGTGACGTTTAAAGGTGCACAAGTGACAAGTGACACGTTTAAAGGTGCACGAGTGACGAGTCACACGTTTTAAGGTACATAGGGGCTCATTTATGAGCCCCTGCGTCACTTTTGCGCCGCCGGTGCGTCACTTTTTGTGACGCACCAGTGGCATAAAACATGCGCCATGTTGCGCCATATTTACAAAGTGACGCATCTAGGTAGATGCGTCACTTTGTAAACCCCTGCGCCACATTATACCTGCGCCAGGTATAATGTATGCAAGGGGGGCGTTTTGACGCAACAAAGGGTCGTAGAAGTGACGCAGTGAAATCTACGAGATTTCACTGCGCCACTTTTAGTGTGCAAATGCGTCAATTTCTTGCGCCTGCCTCACAGCAGGCGTAAGACTGACGCAGGCCCTTTCACATGGGGCTTGCCCCATGTGAAAGGACACATTGCTGGAGTTGCGTCACTTTTGTGACACACTCCAGCGATGCGTCACTTTTGCGCCTACAGATACGTCAGAAATACTGACGTATCTGTGACTCCTTGCGACATGATGCGTCATACTGTAAATATGACGCATCATTGGAGTCGCAGGGAGGGCGCAGTGAAAAGTGACGCATCACTGTTTTCACGCAGTGATGCGTCATTTTTCATAAATGAGGCCCATAGTGTTTTCAGTATTGAGGCCATCTTTCGACTTCCGGTGCCCTCTGGTTGTCCATATCACACCTTATTGCCTCATAGAAGGCCTGATCCTCGAGGAGGGAGCCGTGACCATCTACGCCCTTCACGTGCATGTCCATCAACTCTTGGAAACAGGTTTATCTGCACGGGGGGGGGGGACTTTCACTCTGTCTCATTTCCTTACTCTTGAATCTCCCAATCGACCAAGGCTTTCACATCCACTGTTTTCCCAACTCACGCGCTGCTCGTTCTACCACACTTGCACAATGGCGCAGTTAATTCTGTGGGACTCTCTGGACCAGACCTAGATCATAGATGTCAGGGGCACAACTAGACCTCAACTTTGGGGGGGGGCTAACACTCCCAGCCAGGTGTGGCCCTAGCACTGGTCTCACACGGTGCCTCAGTCTTTTTTGGCACCCCCTCCCCCATTTCCTCCTTCTTCATGAATTCCCTCAGCACCACTCACTAACAATGTACCTCATCTCTCTATAGCACCTTTCTGACAAACGTTTCATTTTTGATAGCGCTACTCATAGTTTACTCACACTCAGTTCTGTGATCTGCATGGTACACGTTCTTTGTAGCAGGCACATTAACCCACTGCGCAGTATGGGTGGCAGGAGTGCCCATGTGAGTGCACGGTGAGCGATGCAACAGAGTGAGAGTAGGGTAAGATGAGTGACTGCAGGGTGCGTGAGGTGACCATATGAATTTGGGTGCTTATGTAAGTGTAGAGGGGGATGAATGACTGCATGGTTAGTGATGTGCTTGTTTGAGTGAGATTACAGATTGAGCAGTGAGGATGACAGGTAAGTGAAGTGCCACATGAGTGCAGGGTGAGTAGTGTATCATGTGACTGCAGGGTGAGGTACAGGGTGAACAGTGCAAATGCATTGTGAGTGCAAAGTGATCACTGTGAGTGCAGGGTCAGCGGGTGAATGGTGTGAGTGCATTGTGATCGCTGTGAGTGCAGGGTGAGCATGAAAGTGAAGGGCGAGAATGAGGAGTGAGTTGTCTGAATGCATTCCCAGACACTTGAAATAACTCAGCATGTTATTGATGGCAGCGTTGGGTTTCAGATATAAGTTAAGCTATCGCTATTATGCAGGCTTTAAGTGGGATGAAAAAAGTACGGAGTCTCTCAAAGAGGGGCATGGCCGAAATAATCAGGGGCGTGACTTAAAACATTTATGCTAAAAATCTGGGCTCAGCATAATGTGGTATTTCTGGTACTAGTATTTCTCTGCTTCTGTTATTGCCTCTACATAAGTAACATTACACCAACGACAAGCCAGGACTATTGGCTTCGTCAAAGGTTGTTAGTTGCATAAGATAAATATACTACATGCATGCATACAACTATGGCTTTGTTGTATATAATATTGAAAATGCTTTAGTTCTTGTGCAAGTGGTTGTGGCACAATGGCTAGAGCTGCCAACTTTGGAGCTGAGGAAGCAGGTTTGAGTCTCTGGCTCAACATCCAGTGTTTCTGGTCAAATCACTCAATCGTCCTTTCCTACCAAAAAATAAATGAAGATGTCCTTGTTGGTGCTCATGTAAAGCACTTCGAGTTTAGCAATGCAGAACTGCAAAAAAATTAAAAGTTACATCAAAACAGTGAACTGCTGCAGAATTAAGATTTGTTTTCCATTCTGAGTGTGAGGGTGAAAATGGAGAGGCCAATAGGGGCCCGTCTTGGCACCTGCTTTTTTATGAACTGCTGGTGCCAAGCACCGGCAGGACCCAGCCCACTTAAAGCCCTGCTATTATGGCATTATGATGGAGGGCGGAGGAAATAAATAATGTGCTGATCCTGCAACAAACTTCCAGTCCTATGGTTAGGGTTGCCTGCTCATTATTTTGATGTCCCAGACGGTACAAAAATTAGCATTCACCTAAAGCCATATTTTCAGCACTTCTCTGTGCATACTTGGAACAGCAACTACAGATAGAAAGCACTTTTAATTGTGTTCTAAAGTTGCCAGAATGATCCAGGACTGGTAAACAAAGGGATCAAAGACAGAGAAGTCACATTAGGAATGAATGCATTTTTTTAAAATTTCTATCCCTATTTAGTGTCGAGACGAGGTCTTTGCAGGCTCTTAAAACAACACATGGCTGGCAGTTTTCTTTTGGCAACCCTACATTATATTCCTTTTCATTAAATGTATTTTCACACTATGGCATTAAATGTCAAATACAAATGAAAGGAATAGGCATAGTGGGGGCATAGGGGGTAATCAAACCAGAAAAAAAAATGAAGCCTTGGGAACCAGTTTACAAAGGTATGTAAATATGCAAATAGTCTTTAAAGAACTGTGAAAAACTCGGGCATGTCGGAGATAAGAAAACTCGGGACACTGCCCAGCCGAGCCCACAGCAGCTCGAGCGGCAGCAGCCAGGGCTAAGACACATGACGGAAGGGAGTGGAAGCCCTTTTAGCCCTATGGGCATTGCGCGCCTGGTAGAGGTACTCCATCAAATTTGGACAGAACGCTGCCCCAAACTGGCTTAATTTTAGCAGGTGTTTGCCAGGTCGCCACAATAAAATTAATTTATGAACACAGGGTTTCTATAGGAACTTTGCATTCATGATTGCAATGACTGTCCCGGTGCCAGACAGCTGTACATTTGGTATGAAAAAGGCGTCTGCTGCTAAGCAATGTTGCCAGTAGTGAGAGTCACGCAAACTACCAAACAAGAGGGGCAGAGACACCGTACGAGGCCCCTCCCATCCCACACCAGACAGGACAACAAACATCCAGAATGCAAGTCAAAAATCACGCAGGACAGGCATCTCAAGTGGAACAGTTCAGGGTCGGCCCTTCTCTGTATAGCTGTGAAAACATATGTGAAACACATGGCAAAATGCAAGATATGTGTCATTCTACAGTGTAACAGAAATGTAGTTGGGAATCATTGAAGCGCTTACATAGCAACAAAGCGGTACAAAAGGGGGTACAAAAGGGGGTGGTGATGGACGGAGCATCAGAACCAATCAAATACTCACACCCAGTCAACAGATCTGGGTTTGATCCATCACCATTCTTTAGCCCACTCTGCCACCCCAGTTCAGACATGGCCATATGCAAATCAGTCTGACCCTGTGCCTCATGGGAACAGTCCAGCCCGAACTGCCAAGCCATGCCTTCCCTGGACCGGAAACAAGCTTCCTAGGACCGGTTTCTGGCATTTCAGCCGTCTTCAGCCAGGCTTGCTTGAATCCAGTGGCAAAGTGAGCAAGGGACTCACGTCTGAGCATACCCTGCCAACTTATGGCGAACAAAGCGGTACAAAAGGGGGTGGTGATGGACGGAGCATCAGAACCAATCAAATACTCACACCCAGTCAACAGATCTGGGTTTGATCCATCACCATTCTTTAGCCCACTCTGCCACCCCAGTTCAGACATGGCCATATGCAAATCAGTCTGACCCTGTGCCTCATGGGAACAGTCCAGCCCGAACTGCCAAGCCATGCCTTCCCTGGACCGGAAACAAGCTTCCTAGGACCGGTTTCTGGCATTTCAGCCGTCTTCAGCCAGGCTTGCTTGAATCCAGTGGCAAAGTGAGCAAGGGACTCACGTCTGAGCATACCCTGCCAACTTATGGCGAACAAAGCGGTACAAAAGGGGGTGGTGATGGACGGAGCATCAGAACCAATCAAATACTCACACCCAGTCAACAGATCTGGGTTTGATCCATCACCATTCTTTAGCCCACTCTGCCACCCCAGTTCAGACATGGCCATATGCAAATCAGTCTGACCCTGTGCCTCATGGGAACAGTCCAGCCCGAACTGCCAAGCCATGCCTTTGTCCCCCCCCCCCCTTTTGTACATAGCAACAAGGCAGACAGAGGAACTATGCTACAGATGTCACAGGAAGATAGGTGGGCACCAGCAGTTGCAGTGAGTAGCGCCAGCTTTGCCCAGTGCCAGCAGTGCCGTGCCAAGAAAATGTTTGATCCCTGGGACTATTTTCTTTTTTTACAAATGAAGCACTAACTGCCCTCACCTACTTGGCATGTTCTACTTGAAATGCTTGAAATGGAAAAGTAAAGGTTCAGGTACCCTATGCCAGAGTACCTACTTGCTTTTTAGAACTCCCTGTACACTCCAATTAAAAGTACTGCACTTCTGCTGAGAAATTCAGGTACTCTCCCCCACAAAATAAGGCAGTGCGGGTCCTCAGTACCTGATGGTACAGGGCCATTTAAGGTGGTGCAGGAGATCTAAAAATGGCACCACGATGCTTCTGAACCCTTGAATCACGCGAGGCCTGCCTCTAAGTGCCCTTCGCGTTGGCGCGGCCCTTCCAAAATGTATGGCTTGAAAAAGGCTTTGGTGGCTGAACTCCAATGATGGCCCCCGGGAGAAGTGGCGGTCGCAGACAAGTCTTCCCCCGGGGTGCTTCGTGCTTAGCACAGGACAGGGTGGGGATAGGTTAGCTAGGGGGAAGTGGCAGGTTGAGTTTAGAGCTATATAGTCGTCAAGAGGAGCATATATCCTCATGCCAAGCACCACCTTGTGCAAAAATAAATGAGAGATTGATCCCTCTACACCGTTTGCTTGATATATTACAGATGTTCTATGCCCAGGTATAGGAGGGTCATTTGGGCATACCCCTTGGTGTCCTTCTGCAAGCACCATCGGGAGGGCAAGTTACTGTGGACCACCATCCCACCCTACATGTTGTAGGAGGTTTCTGGTGATGGCTTGTTTACAGCGTGTTGCCAATTTATGGCCGGTTGCAGGAAGAAGGCAGTATTTTGGGAGGTGGTGATTCACATGCGGGCATATCCACTCCTCAGGGGAGGTAGGAAGGGAGCACAGATGACTGAAGGCGGTGTGCTGGATGCGAGTGGCAAGTGAAGGATCTTCAATGGAGGATGTTTGTAGGGCAAGTGAGGTTGTGACTGAGTATATGAAACAACGTCAGTGAGTGAAAGGGGGAAGAATGAAGCAAACAATATGGGCTTTGGAATTGAAAGAAGGTGAGTTGTGGAAGGTGCAGGGAGAATGGAATTGTCAGGTTTTATGTTCAGATTCAGACGTTTGAGACATTGTTAATGTTAATAAAGTTAATAGAATGTTTCAACCCTGTTCTAAAAAAATGGCCTTTTACGCTAATACAACAACGTGGAGTGTGGTTATTGCACGAAGCATGTTGAATTTCTCCACCCAGCGTTTCTCAGTCCTGTTAGTCCTGCCCCCTCTAGTGCTCTCTGCCCTCGTGGCCCACTGTTGTCCTGCGCCAAGCCAGCTCCAATCAGAGATAAGGCGACCCCAGAGCCCTCTTGTTATCACTGGAGAAGGCGGCGTGCCAAAGGAAACGCTAAATCCTGTCCCTTTATTGCCATTGTGTTTATTTCCCCCTCCAGCTACATGGATTCTCATCATCCTTCATCTTTCGCAGGTTGCCACGGTGACAGGAAATTGACAGTGACCCCTGGGGAGTTGGGCCGGGCGTGCATCCTGCATCAGCCGCCTGATCGATTTCCAAGACCTTCCCAGGCTGTCAGTATCAATCAGAGACACATCTCTCTTACCCTAGGAGGCTTCCTGTCCAGGAACTCAGGGCGAGAAAAGATACAGGTACACTTGTGTTGGGATGGTGACGGAAAGCAGCATTCCTCGCTTTGTACGTCACTCGTTAAAGATGAGGCAAGCAGGCTTGGTTTTGAGCCAAGTTTAACTTATCCCATTGATCAGAGAATGAATACGCGCTCTACAGGACATATTCACACGGACGCATAAGCAGGCAGGCATTTTCTCTCATCTGCCACAGGAGGTTCTACCTACAGTGCCCTAATGTGATGTCCAGCTGTCACATCAATTCATTGTGATGAGGCGTTGAAGCACTTTTCGGCGAGTAGCACATTACTACAGAATCCAACAAGCATTTGCAATGCAATAGGTCTCGCATTTACGCGAGTTTGAGCTATTGGCATTGTAAATAACAATGCCTTTTATTTATGTTATACAAACAGACACATAAATAAAAGGCATTGTCATTTATCATGCCAATAGCTCAAACTCGCGTAATTACGAGACCTATTTCATTGCAAATGCTTGTTATTTTATTCGTCCTTCACCAGCAGGATTTACCTTTAATAAGGAGAGGGGTGGAAAGTCTTTCCTCTAATGGCCCCTTCTCCATCAGGCCGTCGACGGAAGCTTTCCATCGATTGAGCCTATAGCGGCTCCGTCAACGGAGCTGGCAGTCTACCCAAGTCTAAATAAGGTGGAAGGGGCAAGGTTTGGGGGGACAGGGTATTCCGCCACATCTGTGACAGAGTACGCTGTCTGCACAATTGTAAATCAGCACCTTAGTAATAAGTTTGTTTCTCTGCAAAGCGTTATGCCTATTCATCCTTTCATTCTTCCAGTGCTGATATCAAGACTACTGAATTAAATAGAAGAGAGCTTTTTTAACACAAAATACACCTGTTGTGATGTGTAGTGTGTCTGTAATATTGCAATGGGTTGCATTACAAAAGTTACAGGTGACTCACAGAGCGGTGCCAAGTCAAACTATCAGGGGAGAGGATGTGGTCCGTCGGCTAGACTGCCGACTTTGGTGCTGGAAACAAGGGTTCGAGCCTCGGGGTCGCGTCCACATCTTGTGATGCTGGGCAAAACACTTAATCTCCCCGTGCCAATGCAAATACAGTGCTCGTGTAAAGCGCTCCGATACCTTCGGGTCGAGTTCGCACTATATAAATATGCAAAAAAACAAAAGGCCTAGATTGCTTGGTGGGTCGATGAGCGGGTTCGAAGTAGTTTAATCAAGGATTTGAAAGCCATCAAACTCTTAGCTGTATCAGCCAATCAGCCTTCCGAGGTCGGTAATGAGAACTGCTGACTTGGGTAATAAATAATTCCGCTATTCCTTTAAATTGAAGGCCTCTGTTTTTGTGCTGCTAAGGAAACGCAACAAAATTATGTCAGGTCACTCCTCCGTTGCCAGTATCATAAAATCGAATGAGAGTTCAGAGAGCTGAATCGTTTCAAATTGCATCTAATTGTACAAATCACGCGCCCACAGTCACTTAAAACGGGCTCCCTTCAAGCAAGCCAGTGGCGCACGCTCTCGTCGGCTTCCGCATCTCCCTCTGTCGTGGCTCGCGGGGAGCACTAATGATGAAGGAGGCGAGGCCAGCACGCTGCTGTCTTCTCTCAGCACAGTGACACCAAGCCTGCTGCCAAACCTGGAGTGGACGAATGCAGGAGGAGTTGGATCTGAAGTAAACACACACTGACGGCTCGCAAGCACTGGACCTTTAAGGCCACCAGTAGGCGGTAAATCTTCTAACATAACCTGCCTGAGAAGGACCATTGTTTCCAGGATACTGGTACTGAAATGTGTCTGCCGGATCAAACAAGCATTGTCAAAGACAAAAGATTTGACCTAAGGAGGCTATTGCATGCAAATTGCATGTGTGCATACCAGTACTACATGTGTTAGCACATACAAGTCAGACTTGTTTTGCTTTATGCAGCTGGATTGTGTGCCCTTTTGTGTGTGTGAATTAAAATATGTGTTTATGTATGTGTGACTTGCACATGATTCCTTTTCCAAACATTGACAAAAACATGTTGCAGTTAAAAAAAACAAGCAGGAAGTGGGATAAGGGAGGGGGTAGGGGAGAGAGGCACGCAGGCTGGCATATGGTGAGCACTTTCGCGGCTGCTTTGATGTTTTCAGTGGCCGCGCGGCTCACTGAGAACATCAAAGCGGCCGCGAAATGATCACACAGGCTGCCAAATGGTGCGCGCGCCCGGCGCACATGCACTATATTTGGAGGCCTGAAAGCACTAGTTTGCACTTCCAAATCCCCCATTTACAAAAGCTCTCGCGAGTGCAGCGCTAAAGCGTTGGCTCAGGCGAGACCTAAAAAGGAATAGTGATCAGCCACGGCCTGTATAGGGCGTGCTAGCGGGGCGGTGACGTAGGGCGGGGGAGGGGCAGGGTGGGGGGTTGTAAAATGTGGCATACGGCCGATTTCAGGTAAGTAACTAAAAAAAACGAATTTCGTTGCGCGCGCTGCATCGCCAAATGCAATGCAGCGCGCGCAACAAAATTCGTTTTATTTACAGGTTTCTTTAAACACTGAATATTTTTGCTGGTTGCAATGGTTCCCTAAAAATACCAAAAGGAAAGAGAGGCATTAGTTGGACATCTGCTCATCGTAGGTCTCCTTCACCATTGTTGTAGATCTGGGTTCTCCTACAGATAGCTCGTGAGCGGCCAGCAGCTCACTAGCTTCCTGTTAGTAGCTCTCCTGTGTGCAGCCCAGCATACTGAATTAGAAGCTTTTGCGAATTAATATATGTATTCCAAAATTTGAAAAGGTTTTATTCGAGACAAAAATGTGTGCATTCTCAGAACTCATAAACTGATGTTCGGAGAAAAATGGTAAAATTTCCAAAATATATTCAAAGGTGGTATTTGAATGACATGAAAGGACTGAAAAATCATCTGCTGTTGGGCAGACCTAATATTCATTTTATGAACTTGGTGCCAGGAGCATTGTAACTATTGCTGATACGTATTACCCTTTTAGAGGCATGCCGCATTGACAGCGCATTTTGTTGCATTGCTGCTGGGTACCGCGCCTGACGTACTGACGTGAACACTGCTGGTAATCTGGCATATGGTTTCCCCTAATGTAATCCTGGCTGAAGTGGTCACTATTACAACTCTCATATTATTAATAGCTCAGTTGATAACTTTTTGGCAATACCCAAAGCTACCACAGATTATAGAAGTGTGTGCAAGTCATTGGTTTTCTTGAGTCCTGAGTCCATATTCCTTACTCTGTATGTTCAGAAAATCCTGGTAAATCTGCAGGAGTAAGTGGGGTAGAAATGTGCAGTAGCTCTTCAAGATTATTTTCATGTATTTATCCACCAGGAAAATATTTTTTTGCCTTGAATAATCCCTTCCCACTTACCCCTGTTAATATAGGAATTGCTCCCCCCCACTTGAATACCTATGTCAGCAGTGGCGGCCCCCCTGTTAAGCGGAGGAGTGTGACCCCACTGCCAGGAGCAGCGAAGAAAGGAAAAAATAATTTGATGATAATGGAATGTTATTATCATTTTATTTTTCCTCCTGCTGCGGCAGTGCGTGAGGGGGCGGGCGGAGCTGCAAGCGAGGAGTGGTAGACACTCCTGTGCGCAATGACTCTTTCGTCGGCTCTCTCTGGCCACTCAAAACAGTCATACACTCTCCCCTGTTCTCCATGCAGGCTGCTGGGCAGCCTCAATGGAGAACATGCCCACCTGTACAGCCCCTGTCTGGGCGCTGTGTCACGGCGCTCAGACCAATCACAACGCTCCATCGGAGTATTGTGATTGGCTTAGGGGTGGGAGCCTGGCTGCCTGCTTCCTATTCCGACCTGGAGTCGGACACAGGCCGCCCTTGCATGTCAGGCTCTTTAGACACCTGCAGCGTGACTTTGAGTTGGGCTCTGGAGCAGGAGGTGTAAAGGCAGCAAATTTCATCGTGCTCTGTGATTTATCCCCCAATGTGGAGCTCAGTGGGTTAGGAAGTCCTCACCTCTCGATGAGGCTCATTTTCACCTACATATCACCCATCAAACCTCTCTGGAAGTGGCAAAGGCCGATGCACTTTCCATTACTCGAAGTCTTTTTTCTGCATCTATGACATGGTAAAACATTGCACAAATGATTATTGAGGAGACATCAGGCTTGTGAACACTTGTACCATTTGTGCTAGACTATAAATTACCCCAGACGTATAGGTCCATCCATTACGGCCCTCATTTATGGGATTTTGGCACAGGGCAGTGCAGCAAGGCCCATTGCAGTGCCGCCACACGCCAAATGAAAGGGTAGGAATGCACCGTATTTAAGCAACACGCTGCATTCCTGTTCCTTTCTCCCTGTGCGCGGGCCATGTCGACAGCCTAGTGCCAACGTGGGCACCCTTGCACCATGGTGTAAAGGACCGTCCATTGCATACAGGATTGATTTTGTGCAGGAAGAGGTAGAATGCACCATACATAGAAAGTGGAAAAAACAAGGAGAAATAAAGAAATTTGTTCTGGTTCCGCCTCACCTCAGAAGGTGTAAGGATTTAGCACTTCCCCAGGTTTACATGATCTTGTATTTCTGGGGCAGCAACAAAATCCAGGGATGCTGCATGGGAAAACCCACTGCAACGCCCATAGAAAGCATCCCGGGTGCGGGGTAAGGCATCGCAGCGGTTTGCGCTGCGTTGCCTTACTCATGATGTTTGAGGCCACTCCAAGCCATGCAGGGTGGCTTTGTGTGGCTTCTTAAATTGGATTCAGAGCCCTGTGTCATACATGTGCCATTTTACATGTTGCAAAAGTGGCGCAGGATTCTCATAAAGGAGCCCCTAAGTGAAAAAAACCACTGTGAATATTTCTATATAAAAGCAAAGTTACTTCAGTTTGCGATCAACCGGGTCGTCACTCATTGCTTGTGGAGTACAAGTGGTTGTGAGTCTTGACATCATAGATTGTAAAGGATTGTGACATAGAGTAATTGCGACAAAAGCAGATGTGATTCTGAAACAACCCATTATTTGGTGCAAGAAATTGCACACCTGATTTGATGGGGGTAACATGTTTATTATAAAACATCTATATTTCCATAGAAAAGGGTAATGAAGTTAGGAAAAGGCATTTGGTGGGCTACTTTGACAGGCACATTTCAGGTCTGGTTCTCACAGACTGTTCTATGAAAAGCTGTGTCTTTCCTCTGTCGTTGGCGTGATTTTCTCTTAGGGAAGGGCAAAATCGTGAAACTTCACAAAAATTGTGCAAAATATTGTGAAGCTCATTAGACAGAATTTCATCTGAAAATTGAACTTGAGGTCTTATCTTATGTTGAAGAGTCACAGAAGATGCTAACAGGACCTGTTCATGGAGAAAATGCCTCATGAGAGGCATGTTGTGCTCAATCCAGTCTCCTCCGTGACAAATATACAAAATCTCATTCATGTGAAGTTTTGCAAAATTTAGGTTATACAGAATTTGAAAAACTCAAAAACATTTATTAGCATACAAAAATGTGCCCAGGCTAATACTCATGTATTTCCATGAGCACTCATGGAAACAATTACGTGAGGCGGGCCCGTAAAACATGCTGGTTGCCTCGTACGATGCTCTGTGGTTACAAACCTACCCTTGGAACATTTTCTAATTCAAAACATTTGCAAATATAAACCCACAAGAAATCAAAATATCTCCCTGTTCTACACGTTTCCGCCTTCTCCTTGATGCCCCAGAAGTCTTCTTCATGACTAGATGGAATTAATCTTTAGTGTGTTCCGGTGTAATATCCTTTCATGGCTTAGCAAAACAATGCTATTTATTACATTTAGATTTGCATATGCAGGGAAGTGCAATGCAATTATCTTAATATATAGGATCAGAGGAATAGAGTACTGAGTACAGATTCATTGTTCAGTGCCTATCTGTAGTTGTCAACAGTGCATATGATTTGAAAATTTGCTTAATCGGTAACCTCAAGGATCTATTTCTTGGGAAATTAGTTGTGTTTCTATGTTGGTTAGGTACAGAGATTAATGAGCTGGTGAAGCTTGTCTGAAGGGTGTCACATGCCCATTGCTGTCTTGTGGCAATAGCTGTCTGTAGATCTAAGTACAACAGTGGCATCATGTATATCTCTATCTGACTTCTGGGCTTTACTGGCCCCTGAAGATGTGCGTGTACATCATCAACGTTACAACGTTCTCCTTTTCTGTCGTGCATCCTTTGATTGACCTTTCGAACATAGCACATTGCTGTGTTCATGGAACTCTCGCGAGCACTGCAATCAACTCCTTGGAAAATAATGCTGTCCATACCCTTATCTTTCTAAGAGAAGTCAATTGTTTCTCAAAAATTGAACATCTAATGTGGGATCATTGACATTAAAAATGCTGCCCATCATGAAGTTTCCATTAAAAATAAAATCCATAGGACTAAATAAATACTTACATCGCAGTTTAGAAATTGGTGATTTGTTCTGCAAAAATGATGGTCCAATGCAGACTGGACTCTACAAATGAGGGTCACCTGAGAGCCAGCAGGTGCTTGAAGTTATTATCCCTTCGGTCCCTAGTTCGTTTGTCGCACATCAGCGTAAATATAATTTTATGCTCTTGAAAGAGGTGATTATCTATTCGAGGTCATTCCCAAAATAATCAATATGCAATAAAACAATATCAAGTTGACAAACACAAGGGTGAAAGGAGTTAATGAGTGCGCGCCCTCAAATGTGCCAATTGGGGAGTGCTTGCCCTTACATTTGCCATAGCAACCACAAAAGATGCTTTTGGTTACTTTGCTAACATATTTAATAATAAAATATGTTTTTACTTTATTCATTTAAATCGTTGCTTGTTTTACAGCACACAGAAAAAGATACAGAGCTTGGAATCAATGGATAATAAAAAGGTGCATAAAAAGGTGTGCTCCCCTTTGCCCATTTTTTCGTGCCCAACATTTACCATTCCTTCATTACACTTGTAGACCAACAGCACTTCAAGAGGACTGCCAGCTTGTAACTATGTTTGGCTTCAAATCTGGCCAACAGTATCTGTACCATGTGCCCTTCGAAAACCTCCTGTCCCTAGATACATGCCTGTTAGCCTAACGAGTCTTGCATTTCAGTTATATATCGTCCACCTTCCTAGGATTAACCTAGAACCAACACTCCCCTCATTTTAGTTTTGATTGTCCTGGAACCTCAAAGGAAATTCCTCAAACATGTCCCTCCTTTCTCTCAGCATCTCTAAAGGCCAAACGCCTCTCACAGAAATTGGAGAAACACATTTCCTTGTGAGTTGTTCTGTACATTTCTATCCTCTTATGATTCCAACATGAGTGCCTCAAAAACTGCTGCACTTTGAGGAAGAACAACTCCACCCCATTATCCTTTCAAAGGTCTTCTGTAAACAGCTCCAGTTGGACTATTTTTCCCAAAACTCAGTCCTTCTACGCAGCTTCACCATTTCCATTAACATCACTTCCAATCACTTTGAAAATACATCAGTAAGTACATGTCAGACAATCCCTCTCATGTACTCCCACGTGATCATGCACTATCAGAAGCTAGCCTTTGCCTTGACTCTTTTGACCAATGCACTAGTTACATTGGTGCAAAATGTTGTCAATTCCATGTCCCTTGAGCTACAGATATAGTCACCCATTTGATACCAGAAATCATGGACAGCTGTGCAATGGCTGCCTCATATATCACATGCCCCAGGATGGAAACAAGCGCTACTGACTAACACCTCTCTCACCGCTTCTGGTAATTCCAAAGTGTCTCTTCATTTTGCCAAATCTCACTCCACTGATATTTCCTTTGCAGGAATGGACTCACTTCTAGTGCCTTTTTTTAATGGAAGGCCATTCATTCAGATTGAATTCCTTTACTTCCAACATAACCCCAGGCACAGAGGCATCATTCCCATTTCCAGCAGACACCACAGCATCACTGTGTGCATCATTCTTCAGTCCTTTCCATAGTATTTCCTCCATCCCACAGCTCCTGTGATGAATAGTTGCCTGCGCGCTAAACTTCCCTACCAGACACACCAAACCCACATCATACTTGCACTGTTGAACTTCCCTCCCCGCTGAACACGCAGGTGAACTTGTTCGCCCACCTGGTGCCAAACCATCACTAAGGGTCTATGATCAGTTTGCACACTAATCTTTCATCCCCAGACTCAGTGGCTAAAAAACTGCACCACCAATAACACCTTACAGCTCTTTTTCAATATTGTATTTCAGAATATATTGGATGTAAATTTTGGGCCAGATGTAGGTAAATTCAATTTTGCGAGTCCTTAATAGCGATTTTTACTGAATCGCTATTAAGGACTCGCAAAATTGAATGTAGGGAGGAATCGCAAAAATATTTGCGAATACTTATTATTCCTTAATTGCGAATTGCAAATTGAGATTCGCAATCAAGGAATCCCATCCCATTCATTCCTATGGGCCACGAGGCCCATAAGAATGAATGGGATTTGTGCCTGCAATTTGCGAGTCACCAAGAGGCACTCGCAAATTGCGGGTGCAATTTCAAGGGTGCAAGGGTTCCAAAAGGACACCCTGTTGCACCCCTGAAATGTGCATGTGTGCACATGTGGCGCACATACATGCCCTCAAAGCATGTATGTGCGCCACATGGCACTTTGTAAAAAGCCAAAAAGTGCTTTTTGAAATAAAATCACAAAATACCACCAACTTGAAGTTGGTGGTATTTTGCTATTCCTTAAGGCAGAATCGCAATTTGCGATGCCTACCAGCACAGCATTTAGGGAATCGCAAATTGTGATTCTCTAAATGTTTCCGCAAAATAAGGAATCACCATTTTGCGATTACTTATTTTGTGAGTAGGTTTAAACTTACCTACATTGCAAGCAGCCAAATAGCGATCGCAAATGCTGAAATTCTGTGAATTTCAGGGTTTGCGCTCGCTATTTGGCTTCCTACATCCGGCCCATAGTGCTTTAAATATTTTGCAGCCAAAATATCAACTACAATAATATTGTCCAGATAAGTATATTCAGGCAAGTATAGATTTACTAGTCTTAACTCCACATCTGTGTGCCTAAAAGACACACAAATCGTCAGGATGCACATATTTGGTATTAAGTAGAAAAAAAACTATTCTTATGTATATCTACATTTGCTCCATCCATGACTCCGTTAGTTCCCCCGTTGCTTTGGCATTGGACTCGTCAATAGACCGCCCAAGAACACGCGCAAAGGGTTGTGTAACACATACGGTTGAGCTGCACTCGGAGGGTGCTCGCCCGAAAAATGGGAGACACAAACTCGCCACAACCTCGGGACCCAAACGGAAGAAACAAACGGAGGACAATGTAACGACCAGTGACTTGGGGGGGATCGGACCTGGGGTATCATTGCAAACGGGCTTGGAGCAACCACCTTGGGTGACTAATCTGGTGGTGGACCTACAAGTCCAAATAAGGTCCATCGTAAAGGATGAACTTAATAATTTATTGGAGCGGGTTGATAAGTTATCTTCATTGGTTGACCTATGGGTGGGCAAGTCAGAGGCAATTCTTAAAGCGGTCGAGTCTGCTAAACTCCTAACTCAACAACCAGCGCTTCTTTCTATTAGGCCGGGACACCCACAGTCTAATCCTTTGTCCATCCCCACTAGACCTAACCATATTAATCAGGACGATGCTGGCAAATGCACGAGCAATCCACCATCACAAGGTATAGACGACAGAATCCACTGCCAAGGGCCTCCCCAAGGGACAGTGCTATGAAACTTTCCTAGGCCACCTGTAGTTAGACCACAAGCACTTGACCCCCTTCAACAAGGTCCAACTAATAGGGGCAACACAAGAGTAGCTCCCAGTGAAGAAACCCCTGTAACTGGGCCTGCCCTGCCATGCATAAATCTCCCCCGGCCTCAACACCCTATGTTATCGTATTGAGTCCCAGAGCTGAACAGGGGGTGTAGGGAATGTCATTTTGAGCTAAAAACATAAATGCATCTACTGGCTAGCCAAGCACAGGCAATTCTCTTATAAAGATGCTAACGGAATTATACTGACGCGTAGGGTAGGCTGGTGGGTTGGAGACCAAAAGATGTCCCTGGGGACTGTGTAGTGATACATTTCAGAAACACAATGGTCCTGGAAATACTGCTAGACCACAACCTCCAGAGGGAGAAGGGGGGAATAGGATCGTTCCCCTTGGGATACTTCTTCCCCCCAGGGATTATGTCACACACCACGAGAAGAGTAGGCCATGAGGGGGGTGTGTGGAACCAGAATAAGCAATATGGCAGTATGGATCAGGACATCCCAAGACCATTATTCTACAACCTTTCTGTCTCAAGCAGATTTAGTCAACTAGAGTCAGTAGACTGACTAATGCGCATTGGGCTCCCCCCTGAGAGCCCCGGCCGTCACATAGTGACCACCGGGGGGCACATTATTCCAAGAGGAGCTCACACAATGGAGAGAGAACTGGAAGCAGAAAGGATCACAGGCGATGGCTCATTTGGGAGTCGAGAGAGGAGTAGAAAGTAGAAAACAGAAGAAGGCCCATATTAGCTTCCCATTGCACCAGCCATCCCGTCAGGTTTCACAGGCAACTAAAACAAACCAGCTATTAGCTGCAAAGCTTCCACCCACCTCAGTCGGCGACCATGAACTAGATATTGGCCTAACCCTGACGGGGCGGGAGGGGACCATTGAACTACCCCAGGCCCATATAAAGGTCTGCGATATCCAACCACATAGCCCAGTTGATGAGGTAGGCCCCTTTGGCCTGCAGTTTTTATCCTGGAACATAGCAGGACTCACCACCAAACTGGACAATCCAGAGTTGGGCTATTCATAGATCAACATGAGATCTGCATGTTCCAGGAGACCTGGGCTAGGGCGGACATACGTAGACTTGGCTATGCATCATTTAGCATTCTAGCTACCTAGGGGGCAGGGGAAGGCCATCCGGGGGACTGTGTACCTGGGTTGGTGTGCACTTGGGCTGCGAGGTAAAGCAGATAGAAACCTCATCACAAGATATTCTCTGTATCTTCCTGACTTTTGCCACAAAAACTAGAATTGCCCTGATCAATGTTTATTCACGACCGATATGTTATGGCCAAGTCTCCTCTACCCTTGACCAACTGACTTACTGTCTTCCAACAATCCCTAATAATTTCTGGGTAATTATAGGTGGGTATTTTAATTGCCAGTTTGAACCCCTGAATAGCCTGTCCACAAGTATCTCCAGCGAGGAGGACTCACTTTGGGCCATGCCGGAGCCCAATATTTCGACTATTCAGGCTTGGACTCTGCTGGTGTTACAGATGCAGACACTCACATTGAGCCTTTCATTAAGTGCATGCAATGGCCGCACAGTATCTGACAGCCCAGGCAAGTGCACCTTCAATAGACCAGGGCAAGGGCGGACATACGTAGACTTGGCTATGCATCATTTAGCATTCTAGCTACCCAGGGGGGCAGGGGAAGGCCATTCGGGGTACTGTGTACCTGGGTTGGTGTGCACTTGGGCTGCAAGGTAAAGCAGATAGAAACCTCCTCACAAGATATTCTCTGTATCTTCCTGACTTTTGCCACAAAAACTAGAATTGCCCTGATCAATGTTTATTCACGACCGATCTGTTATGGTCAAGTCTCCTCTATCCTTGACCAACTGCCTGTCTTCCAACAATCCCTGATAATTTCTGGGTAATTATAGGTGGGGATTTGAATTGCCAGTTTGAACCCCTGAATGGCCTGGCCACAAGTATCTCCAGCGAGGAGGACTCACTGTGGGCCATCCCGGAGCCCAATATTTCGACTATTCGGGCGTGGACTCTGCTGGTGTTACAGATGCAGACACTCACATTGAGCCTTTCATTAAGTGCATGCAATGGCCGCACAGTATCCGACTTCCCAGGCAAGTGCACCTTCAATAGACCAGGGCAGGCCTCGGTTTTAGACTACATTCTGGTGGATACTAAATAGTGGCATAGGGTGCTAGATTTTAAGATTGTCCCTCGCCACGATAGTGACCACAATGCTCTCGTTCTAGTGGTAATTCCACCATATGCCATTAATGCACCTGATATACCATCACCACCCGACCCTAGAATAGCATTGACCAATGAAGGGAGTAGAGTCTGCTGGGGTAATTTTCCCTGTCGCAAGAAAAGTTGGCCTCTTTATACCAACTAATTATTCCATTCCTTGCGGCTGCGAATCAACTCTCTCTGACCAATGGTACTCCTACTTCCCCAACAAGAATGTTTAAAAACCACCAAGACCTGCTCTCCACCTTGGCACCCTTCTTTTACATTAGTAGAAGGTCTAGGTTAACTAGAAAAACACAATACTTTTGGTATAACGAATGTTGCAGCGTAGCCAAGTCAGCTCTTTCAGTTGCTATCAAAGCAAATGATAGGCCCTCAACCAGGGAAGCAAGGGTAATTTACAAAAATGCCATAGCTAAGGCAAAAAGCAGCTCGGAGTGCGAAAAATGGGATTCCCTTAGAATTACATTGAACAACCACGACATGAGGGCATTCTGGAATTTCATTAATACGGGATCCCCTGAAGGTAAATCGGCTATATTACCTAATATTGGGAGGAAGCCTGGAGAGCACATTTTAAATCCCTATATTTAATGGCAGAGTATGAAGATGGGTCTGTGGTTAACGCTCCCATCTCCCCTGAGCCAAATCCTCCAGCCAGCCCTCTGTTTTCCCTAAAAGAGATCACTGAAGCACTCGGAGAGATAATACCAGGCAAGGCACCAGGGCTGGGCAAGATCCCTGGGGACCTCTTTCGTTCTGAGCCTTCTGTTTGGGCCCCCTATTTGTGGTCTTTGTTCAATGCCATCCTACAGGGCATGGCGATCCCGCTCATCCCCTCCAACTATCGACCCATTAGCCTCCTAGACGTAAGCCAGAATATATTTGCCCGTGCACTCTTGGGGCGACTGCAGTCCTGGATAGAGGAGCACAATGAAATTACCCTCTCCAAGCCAGGTTCAGGGCTACGATCTCCACAATTGATAACATTTTCAGATTGCAACTCTGGAAAACTGTGACTATAGAGGGTGAAAGCCTCTATTTAATATTCGTGGACCATAAGTTTGCATTTGACCATGTCCCGAGGGATAAACTCTGGGCAATATTAATGGACATGGGAGCTCCCTAGTACCTTTGCTACCTGCTGAAACGCCTTCGTCAAGCCAATTTGGCACAAATTAGGTATGGCAAAAATGGAGAACTCTCAGCTCCTTTCCCCTTAGAGAGAGGTGTCCGCCAAGGCTGTGATTTGGCACCAACCCTCTTCTCTCTTTTTATTATTGGCCTAATTGAGACACTGTGCACCGGAAAGGATATTATTGCCCCCAGGCTAGCGAACTGCAAAATACCAGCTATGATGTTCGCAGACGATACCCTCCTGCTTTCGAAATCCCCTATGTCCCCTATTTTTAGTGTCTTCTGCAGAAACAGGGGTTTGAAGGTCAACCTTAAAAAAATGAAGTACATGGTATTTAATGCGAATAACAGCACACGCCCAAATCCCCGTCTAGAAGGAATGGCACTAGCGAGGGTATCTATTTTTGAGTACCTGTGGCTTACGCTTACTGAGAAAATGGACTGGGGGGCACAAACGAAGAAAGCAAGTCTGAAGCTGGCGCAGATAGCGGGGGGTATCTCAAAGGCATACAAGAGCTGCTCCTGCAAAATGGTAGGCCCTGCGGTATAACTCTACAAGGTACAGGCTAGAGGTGCTGCGTTGTATGGAGCAGAAATTTGGGGCCATTTTCTAACTGGCCCCCTATTGCATACAGAGAACTCCTTAGCCAGGCAACTGTTCAATCTTCCCTCCAGCTCCCCACTAAGACCCTTCAGAATGGACCTTGGGATCAGACCAATCGCAGATGAAGTAGCCCTCAAACCTCTCCTTTATTGGCGACGCTTGTGGAGCATTCCCGAACTGGCCCCATATAAGGACGAGCTGAGAGAAGTTATGGGCCGCCAAGGTGCGGGAAAACGTCCATGGCTGGCATATATTAGTAACACCTGTGAGGCTCTGGGGAGGGGCAATTTGTGGAAAACTGCAGAAGAAACCTCCCTCATGACCCCTAGAAAGGTTCTTCTAGAGACCTATAGAGAATACAAATTGGTCCAGCTAGGGAGTGGGTCCACGCTTGGTCGTTTAACCCTCAGGTTTCGGGAAGCAAAAGCCCAATATAGGCTAGAAACGGTGCTGGTCGATATACAGCCGCTCCTTGCAAAGAAGCTATTCCTCCAATTCAGACAAGGGGTGCTCTTGTTTCGTTCATTTACTTATAAGTGGGTAGGTGCTCCTAGTCCGGTTTGCCCAGCGAGTGAACACACAGACGAAACTGAAATTCATGTGTTATTTTTCTGTCATGGTTATAGGAGGGCAAGGTCTCGTTTGCTGCTACAGTTATGTAGGAACCTAGGGTCCAGACATTGTTGCGAGGTGTTTAGGCTACTCAAGTATGACACTGATATGCCCATTGTGTTTTCCAGTTCACGTTTTTTACACTCCAAGTGGTGCACTCGCAGAGCTATCTTAAAGAGGAGCTCCTAGGCCCGCCTAGTCTATCGTTACCTATCAAGTTAATAGGGTCTCGCACTATCCCCTTTAAAACTGCATGAAATCAAACTGATTCCCTACGTTCATCACTATTTTAAACAATCAGGGGCATATTAACAACGGACATATCTCTGCATTTCTGGTGCGTAGCGCCAGAAAAGCGGCGATCATAATTTTGCAATATTTACAATGCACCGCTAACATGCATTAGCGCATGTTAGTAGCAGTTTTCCTAATGCCTCGCCTTGCATCGCTAATTAGATGCAAAGTTGGCGTTCCTGAGGAAAACAGCATTGCAATACGCGCTGACACGGCATCGCCAAATTAACAAGCCGGCAGCGGACCCGCGAAGTGATGCCTGAACTCGCGATAAGCCCCCATTATCGCCTGATTTTAACATCTGCAAAAAAGCAGACTTAGCATTATGTTCTATGGGAGGTAGATTGTGAAGTTAAATCTACACTTCTGTATCAGCGAGCTCTGCCATTATCGCTGATCATTTATCTCTGGATTTCTCGCGTTGAAGGGATTTTCGGCCGCTATAGCTGGATTTTATATCGCCAATGCGCAAAGCGTTGTTAATACAGCGCTATCATGGCGATAAAATCCATCGATAGCCGGCGATAGAAAAAAACACACTAAGCGCGTTTAGCGATAGTTATCGCTACGTGTTGTTAATATGCCCCTAAGTGTTATATAAATTGCTGTTCTTGTAAATAGCTTGGCCCTTTTTCCTGCAAACGCACTAGCACTTATTTTATTTGAGGCCTGTTTAGTATGCATGGCCCCTATCTTAAGTCACAACCTTATTGTCGCTGTAGTTCTGCATGTGCAGTTTTTTCCACTCAGGAACTGTAAGCCAAATCGAAGCTCCACTGGATTACACAAATTCTTTAAAGAAATTTAAGCTCACATTTTTATCTTGATACTACCATTGTTTTTTTAATGAAATTGCCTTTTTTTATACCATAAATTGACACCTAGCTATCCAGAGGCATTGTTTTAGCACCTCTCACAGAGACCATTCTGAGTGAAGATGATCTTTTCTTAAATCATGTTATTGTTTATGCACATTAACCCTGGGCGTAGTTTGCGTAGTCGCGCTATGCGTAGCTACGCGAAGTGCACTTTACACTGCGCACGCTACACGTAGCTACCCGAACTGCGTAGTGCGGTAGGGAAATGCTGTTCGCAATGATTGCACAGTGCCGGATGCTTGTCACAGTGCAATCATTGTGAACGGCATTATGCACAGTGCAAGCGGTCGTTTTCTGCCGCTCGAGTAGATTTGTCCTCGAGCAGCAGCTTTCTCAACACGGACTGGTAGTTTTTCATCACGAGCATACACAACCACAACCACTCGCAATGAGAAACCTGACCTCCCCGCGTTGAGAATCTCGCCTGAAGGTTTATTTTCCACGCTCGCGATCGGCAACTTGATGTTGCCGATCGTGAACGAGGAAAAAGTCTCACCGGGATGTTGATTTCGCCTGCTCGCTGTCACAAACTTGATGTTGAGGACCGTGAGCAAGCAAAAAATGCCCGCTACGCGTTTCTGCACTGTGCTACGTGCAATTCGCGTAGCGCGTAGTTGCGCAAACTACGCACACTCCGCGAGCGTAGCATAGTTTTCCGCCGAGGCCTAATGCACATGCACTTTATCGTTCCCTACTTTGCAGTTAATGTAACGGCCATACGCTGCATATACACTGTACAATCTTATTTGGGCTGGTGACAAGAGGAGTTGATCTCGCCAACCCAAATTCTCAGATAGGAAATGCATACCTTTCTTAAAGTACTATCCGGTCTTACATAGCCCAAAGGATATCTTCAGCAAGTTGTATGCTATGTAATGTATTTATTTTACCTGTGCTTTTATGGCCATTCAGGCCGAAATAAAGATTTATGTACTGATATATATTATTTCCTCTGATTCTCCTGCCACATAGATTACACTCTTCCTTAGAATTCTCTTCTGAAGTGCCTTCTTATCCACAAACTTGTTGATGAATTTTACACAACACTTGCAGAAGCAACAAAACACTAGTAATTATTTCTTATACACTTGGTAAGGCACGTTTATTAAGGCAGTTACCAAAGAATACCTGGGTCGATTACATTCAATGCTCCAAATAATCTACCTCACTTTAGAATATACTACATTTCTCTAATATCATATACTCTTGGCTTATCTTCTCTTTTAGTTAAGTTCTTTTGGTTTGTGTTTCATCCCTGTTCATACAACCCAATAATTCATCTTGAACGCTCTTCACAATCACTTCCAAATCTTTCAGCAAATGATGCAGAGCCTTTGAAAAACTGATAAGATTAATGCTAATTCAAAATGTACCTGTCTAACCTGGACCTTGGATGTTGCTCCATCTGATCATAAATTGAATGCAAAGCCAAGATTTAGAATATGGAACATTGCCAAGCACACTCACAAATGAATTTATATTAGCAAAAGGAGATGAGGCTGCCCAAATATTTCCACTTACCACTCTCAGGTTGACGCAAATTCTTAGTGAGCTACTACCCTACAGGGCAAAAACCTGGAGGAATAGCCGTTTAGAAAAATCTATCTCTTTTGTCACTTGTCCTTCACATTATTTCTGAAGAAATGTTTTTCAATCTTCTGTCACTGAAATCGTTTGGTACTCTATAGACCCTCTGCTTCTCCCCGTATGCGTCTGATATCAGTTTATCTTATGAATGAAATATTACACCTTACTTAATTGCCTACTAAAAACTTTGGAAAACACCATCATTAATGTATTTTTCATGTCTTCCACATATACTGTGAGAACTTGTGTCCATCCTCAATATCTAACCATAGCTCCACTCCAACACTGGTGCTCTGTTGTCTGACAGCTATGAGTCTCTCTTTATAATACATATTTCATTAAAAATATCCAACCATACTTATCCCATTCTCTTTGAATATAGCATGATTATTGTCTGATTGTTCTAATGCACCTAGTTTGATACTTTAAACTTTTCCCATGAAGTTATAGTTTATGATGAACCTGAAACCACTAATATCTCAAGGAGTTCCCTGAGATGGTTTATCTACATCAGTAAGAACCTCCTGTCCCTCATGCCATGGTTCACAAAATCGTACATCTTCTTCCTTGTCCCCTTTTACATCCAACACCTGGTTCCTCTCTTATTTCTGAATACTTTTTATCTTTAGTATTCCAAAATGACTCTTTTTAAATTGCCCGTCAACCTTTTTATTTAGCAAAGAGCTTAGCACTCTCACACTGAAAGTTGTCACAAATATTTCTCTTCCACACTTTTTCATGGATTTGGGTTCATTTTGTTTCCTGTGACACCATTGCCCCCCCCAAGTACTGCCTCCTCAGTCCGTAACCTAGGGATCAAATTTGACCCCTCCCTGAGCTTCAAACAGCAAGCCACAGCCGTAGCAGGGACCTGCTTCGGAATTATTAAAGGGCTCAGGAAATTTTACCACCTAATTCCCATCTCCGCAAGGAAAACGGTCGCAGTAGCCCTCATCACCTCCCGCATCGACTACTGTGATAGTCTATATGCAGGGACCAACAGAGAAGCCTGCCACAAATTACAAATGGTACAGCATGCTGCAGCCAGACTAGTGCTAGGATGGAAAAAGAGAACCTCAGCTACAGCAGCAATGAACTTCCTACACTGGCTGCCCATCTACAAAAGGGTGCTCTTTAAAATTCTACTGATCACTTTCAGGGCTTTCAATGGAAAGGGACCCAACTACATACTGAAAATGTTCAAGCACTACAGCCCCACGCGATGCCTCAGGTCTCAAGGGGCCAATCTTCTCACCCTTCCCAAATTCAGACTCAAGACTAAAGGAGGAAAATCCCTGGCGGTACTAGGCTCCAAGGCCTGGAACCTTCTTCCCTCTCATCTCCGTCAAATCCCTACAGAAGCAATTTTCAGAAAGGCCCTCAAAACTTGTTTTTTCACTCTCTCCGAACAGCAATGTAAAAACCTAGTCTAGATACCTCCCCCTTCCTTCCAGATCTACTAGGATTCTTAAATCTCTTCTACAGCGCAAAGATGCTCCTTGGAGTGCAACCTGCGCTTTATAAAAACCCCATCACATCACAAGAAAGGGCAACTGCTAGAGCAGCCAACCCCCTGCCTACCCCCATCCTTTAAATGTGAAATTGAAGCGCAGCAGGACCATTATGCATGATTGTTTTCTCTGCAGCAGCAGCTGTATTAGCGGTGAAGGCGATGTCTCCATGCTGCAGTGGAGGTCTTAGAGCATGCCACATCTTTACCTGCTCATCTCCGATGTCATCGGGACAGACGCTTGGAGGTTGCTAGCTTTATGTTCGCCACACATAATCTTCTTCCATTGCCTTAATCAAAATGCTGGTGCCAACTCATCCTATAACATCCCATCAACCTCAGGCATCCGTCATTACTCCACAGAATGCTATAACTTCACCATGATGCATCCAGCAGATCACACTCTCTACTCATCCTCTTGAAATCTCTTCTCTGACTAACCACACAGACTTTGTAAAATTCAAGACCTTATCGCACCTTTCTAAGATCCCACGCTTGCTATTTGGTAAAGCTATTCAAAATGTAAACTAGTAGCTCACTTTTTGTAACAAATGAATGTATCTCCCTTTTAAAAGTCTGTATGGTCAAGCGCCCCTTGATCAATGGGGCGAACACTAATGTATGAATATGCATCCTGAGAAAACCTGAACTTACTAAGCCACTTTACATTGAGGGATTCTGGATATCCTTACTGGAAAGGGAATTCCACTAAATGCCACATGGCTATGGCCCTTCTGTGTCCAGAACTCCACATGCTCCCAACATAGATGAAGAACTGTCCATGGAGAGCTGGCCTTGGCCTCATTTAGAGTTCACTTTTGAGACAGGGATGTGTGATGCCAGCACTGTGGCCATGGCAGCAACAGGGCTGGTGGGCACCAGCCTGAAGAATGCACATTATGATATTCTGTGTGTTGATGCCCACCTAATCTCTTCAAAGTTGCTGTACCGCACATGTCTGTATTGCAAGTGAACTAGTAAATCACGGGTGAGTGTGAGTAACTATAATGAGGCGGTACTCAAATAAAACAACGTGTACATATATTTAATAAATGTCACCCGGTCTTGACACTCCACATTGTCCGGTGACACAGCGACTATGTAGGTGCATGGACTGTGCCTAAAGGGATAGGACATGCACAGTTGCACTTACAAGTTTAATTTCTTCCTACAAATTTCCACTCATAGGTCCAATTGAAGAGTCCCATTTGGCTTCAATAAGTGCCAAATAGTGCCTGTTGGCAACCGCTGGCACAAATTAAGAACTGATGCTGAAGTGGCAGCCAAACACTTCACCCAATCCCCTGTGGATCAGTTGATTGCCCATGGGCAGCCATCACGATCCCCATGCTGTATTAGGTAATATGTGTTTCACGTGTCTGTAACTGTTCTGCACGTGGCTAGGAGCGATTCAATTTCACAGTGTGCAATACAAATCCTTTAGTAAATAAATACATAAAGAAATAAAGTATTAATCCTGCTGTTAGCACGTTGGTAAAGACATATTCAGACTGCAATGTTTAGTTTTGGCCACAAAGTCAAGAAAAGATGCATAAACATCCCACAGAAATACAGAGAAGAGTAAATATACTGAGTTTAAAATGTCTAAAGAGCGTAATGTGGTACGACTTCATAAGTTACTTCAGAGGAGGACTGTAGAGCTCGATACATAAAAATCATGAGTACAATTCCATGGGAAGGTGCCAGAAATTTAAGGGTAAGTATCCAATTGGTAGTTCTATAAAGTTGGATTTAATTTCAGGTTTGTTCCATGTAGAGAAGACTTTTTTTCTTAGAAAAACAACACAGTCCCTTTTCAGATTGAGACTTAGAAACTTTATCTAACTTCCCGGCCCAAAGTTGCCAATCTACTTGATGTACCTGACCTGCTCTACAATGCAGTCGGCCTCAAATCATGCCTAGGTGCTGGTCTACTGCAATTATTGACTGCGTTGGTGCTCTGCATGTTATGGCTCTATTTTCATTTAAATCTCCAAATATTCACATCTCTTGTTCCCTTTATTGGATTTTTGTCATTTTAGTGTCTGTCATTTTGCACATAAAATCTTTCTTGATTTTTATAAGTTAGAGTGAGATTTTTCCCTTTTTGGCTGCTTTGGTACAATTCCATGCTTTACACGTTTTGTTAAGTTACACTATCCTGCTGTGGGTCTTAGCTAGCAGGGGTGGAGCCCAGGTTTAAATTAAGGAAACCTTTGACTGGATCTAACAGGATAGTGACTTTTTTAATTGTAGTGGACACCAATCCACTCTAGCTAATAAACTACTTTCTCACACTGACTGAGAAATATGTGTTTTTTTAATACTGAACAAAGTGTAATAGAACAATCTGTGGTACTGCAACAACCTTTGGGGCATATTATCAAGGACGGCGTTAAAATTATCGACGTTTTAGCGGCAGAAAACTGCCGCTAAAGCAGCGATAATGGGCTTGATACTATGCCCTGGAGAATTCCAATAGAAGCCCAGGATCACACCAGAACATGGGCTTCTATTGGAATTCTCAAGGGCATATTATCAAGCCCATTATCGCTGCTTTAGCGGCAGTTTTCTGCCGCTAAACCGTCGATAATTTTAACGCCGTCCTTGATAATATGCCCCAAAGGTTGTTGCAGTACCACAGATTGTTCTATTACACTTTGTTCAGTATTAAAAGCGGCGATAAGTTTTAACGCGGTCGTTGATAATATGCCCCTTTGTTTGAACAAGAATTTTATCCCAAAAATTTTTTGGCAAATGAATTCTTCCACTAAAAATATGTTCTTTCTGATGTTCTTTCTGCAAAACCTACGTGAGTACATTCAATGCTCCAAATAATCTACCCCACTTTGGAATACAATAGATTTGTCTAATATCACTTATACTGGTAACAACATTGTAATTTGTGCATGGATTATGGCATACATTGACATTGCATTCATGGCCATTTTGAAATGTTTATGCAGAAAAGGTTATGGCATACGTTGACATCGCAGTTATTGGTATCGTCGTTGTCGGGCCTGCCCATATCACGGTACTCATTGACATCGTATTTACCCATTCCACACTTGAATGCTTAAGTAGCATTGATAGGTACAGTTAAGTACACTCTGTTAGATAATTCATGCAATGATGTCTCAAGGTTCCAAGTGGTAACCTATAGTTAGACAATCTGAAAATTAATTATCATTCCTTCCCAGATGATCTATAACAGATACTAGAGAAACGGGTGTAAATTCTTCATGAATCCAATTTATAAAGTGGAAGTTTGAAGGGTACAAACGAATTTTTAAAGCAAAACAAAAATGCTCGAGGCTTACATCGGATTCTGTGCTATTAATACCTCAGAGTCATTAATGTAAACATCTATTCCAAAATGAAATACATTAACAGAACAGTGTGTCCGAACAAAACAGAAACCACTTTCTAAAGAGAAATTAAACAATAAGGAAATAGATTAAATTGTCACCGTTTCGGTCTTGTTGGCATATACATCCATTTAAATAGCATTGAGCCATGCCCGCTGTTGAACATTCATTTCCCTACGATCGCCCACGTGGAGCGCCTCACACCACAGCTCGGCCATTTATCACTTTTCTGTCTGAGCTCCACTTATTTTAAGTAATGTTATGTTACGTTACGTTATGTTACGTTACGTTACGCTATGTTATTCTGTGCAGGGGCAAAACACAGGCCCCTGCAGCCAGTGGCGTAACGTACACCCCCACAGACCCCACAGTGCGGGGAGGCCCCCAATCTCCTATATATGAAGGGGGCCCCTCAGCTTGTTTGTCCTGGGTGTGTCTCTCCTGTAAAGCAGATGCAGTTTGCAGCCTGCTTTGAGCTGCTCTGGACTGACTCAGTATTGAAGAGAAACAAAATAACAACTTTTGTTTCTCTATCACTCACAGGCCCCTTACAGTCAATCAATCAATCAGTGACACTTATAGAGCGCGCTACATACCCGTAGGGTCTCAAGGCGCTGGGGGGGGGGGTGCCGCTACTGCTCGAACAGCCAGGTCTTCAGCTTCTTCCTGAAGGAGAGGTGGTCTTGGGTCAGGCGCAGGTCGGTCGGGAGGGAGTTCCAGGTCTTGGCGGCCAGGTAGGAGAAGGACCTTCCTCCTGTAGTCGCTCTTCGGATGCGGGGGACGGCGGCGAGGGCGTGGTTGGCTGATCGGAGGTGGCGTTTGGGAGCGTAGAAGTTGATCCGGCTGTTGAGGTAGCTCGGGCCTTGGTCGTGTAGGGCTTTGTGTGCGTGGGTGAGGAGGCGGAAGGTGATTCTTTTGTTGACGGGGAGCCAGTGAAGGTCTCTCAGGTGTCCGGTGATGTGGCTGGTTCGTGGGATGTCGAGGATGAGTCTGGCCGAGGCGTTCTGGATCCGCTGGAGTCTCTTCTGGAGCTTGGCGGTGGTACCGGCGTAGAGGGCGTTGCCGTAGTCCAGTCGGCTGGTGACGAGGGCCTGGGTGACGGTTTTCCTGGTCTCGGTGGGGATCCACCGGAAGATCTTCCGTAGCATGCGTAGGATGTTGAAGCACGCCGAGGAGACGTTGTTGACTTGCCTGGTCATGGAGAGGGAGGAGTCCAGGATGAAGCCCAGGTTGCGTGCATGGTCTGTTGGTTTGGGTGCGGTGCCCAGGGCTGGAGGCCACCAGGAGTCGTCCCAGGCGGAGGGGGAAGAGCCCAGGATGAGGACCTCCGTCTTGTCAGAGTTCAGTTTCAGGCGGCTGGTCGTCATCCACTCGGCTACCTCTTTCATCCCTTCGTGCAGGTTGGCTCTGGCGGAGGCGGGGTCGTTGGTCAGGGAGAGGATCAGCTGGGTGTCGTCGGCGTAGGAGATAATGCTGAGGTTGTGTTTGCGTACGATGGCCGCGAGGGGGCTCATGTAGACGTTGAAGAGGGTGGGGCTCAGAGATGATCCTTGAGGGACGCCGCAGATGACTTCGGAGGCTTCTGATTTGTATGGTGGTAGGCGGACTCTCTGTGTCCTTCCGTCGAGGAAGGAGATGATCCATTCCAGCGCCTTGTCCTGGATTCCGATGTTACTGAGGCGCTGTACTAGGGTGCGGTGGCAGACCGTGTCGAATGCCGCGGAGAGGTCTAGGAGGATGAGGGCCGCTGTTTCTCCATTGTCCATCAGGGCTCGGATGTCATCGGTGGCGGCGATGAGGGCGGTCTCGGTGCTGTGATTGGCTCGGAAGCCGGACTGTGAGGGGTCGAGGGATCCGTTCGTCTCGAGGAAGGCGGCCATCTGCTTGTTGACGGTCTTCTCGATGACTTTGGCTGGAAACGGGAGGAGCGAGATGGGGCGGTAGTTCTTGAGTTCGGTGGGGTCCGCTGTTGGTTTCTTGAGTAAGGCGCTGAGTTCGGCGTGTTTCCAGCTCTCAGGGAAGGTGGCGGTGTTGAATGATGTGTTGATGATGTCTCGCAGGTGGGGTGCGATGACAGCGTCGGCCTTGTTGAAAACGTGGTGAGGGCAGGGGTCGGTCGGTGATCCGGAGTGGATGGAGTTCATCGTGCGGATGGTGTCTTCGGTGCTGATCGGGGTCCAGGTGTGGAGGGTGGTGGTGGGGGGTGATTGTTCGGTCAGATACCCCTCTCCCGCCGCCGACTCCTCACAGAAAGCGTCTTCCTTAGAGCACTGCTTGTCTGAGAGAGGAAGAGGCGGCACAGAACTTATTGGGGCAGTGATAAGGTTGCTACCTTTAATTGCAACAGACAAATATAGCCATCTGCTCTAAATTTAACATTCTGCAAAAAGGCCCCAATATGGTTCTGAAATAGAACTTTATAAGAAATCATTGTTATGCATTTGAATATGGCCTTTCTGTCTTTGTCAGTCAGGGGTCACCAGGGCAGCTGTAGAGCACACTTAAAGTGTTTTCTTCTTACATTGCCTGTTTAAACTATGAACTAATAAGGGGGAAAAATACCAAACTGATTTTTCTAATTGTTGTACCAGCCGGGACATTAAAATACAGCTCATACCCATATAAAACCAGTTAGGTGGCAACCATAGGAAGAGGGTGTGTGCAACTGCAGAAACATAACCAGGACTCAACTTAGGGGCAATAGAGGGACAAAATACATCTGGAATGTTGAATGAGTGGTAAAGGATGGAGAGGGGTGATTGCATATGAGTGAGTGTGGTAGGTGAGCTCTAAGGAAGTGGACCCCCTCCCCAAAAAGGCTCTTCTACAACACCAGTCATTTTTATCTCAATGACAAGCACAGATGTGCCTTGCACAGGGATCTTGTTTTGTTAATGGTCTGCTGTAAGGGGACAGGGATAGCATTTTTTAAAATAGTTAAATGCAGGCATCGTGTCCTCTGCACCCAATGAGAGTTGATGTGTGCAGTGCTTAATTTGTAAAATATTAAGTGCTAGGGACCTGACCAGGAGGCCACTGCAACTTGCACCAACCATAACTCCTGTCATCGCTGCCAAAATAACTAATAGCCATCTCTCTCGCCTGTGTGGACTCTCACAGACATCTGCACTATTTTCTCTATGCGTTTTCTATTGTATGCATTGTCTAGAATATCACTAGTGGAACTATCTGTAGTGTCCTTAGAAGCAAATTGTAGGGGGGCATGCATTAGGCCATAGTTAAACTGGTGGCTGTACTTTACGAGATAAAGTAGCCCCTGCTATACTTTATACGGATATTGCAACTCACTGAGGAGTCCCATGACCACATAGCGGAACGAGGCCGAAGGTGACTTACAATATCATTATCATCTAAGGAAGCAGGTACTTTCTTCCATGTAATACATGGTCACACCATCACCTTTCCCACAAGCCACTTAAATCCTTGGTGTGTCACTAGTGGTGTAACAATTGCCCACCCAGCACCCATGATGCGGAGGGTCCCCGGGCTCCAGGGTGCCCCCTCCTGCACTGTGTACGGGCGGTGAGGTCCCTGTCCTTAAAGCTACTGACTGGGTCCAGGGCGTGGGGGGGGCCCTTCTGTGAAATTTGCAGGAGGGGCCCCCTTAGGTTTATTTACGCCACTGCCTGCGGCCCCTCCATGGCACACTTCAGATGGCTCCAAACCTCCAAGGAGGCCCTTTAAGACCAAATTAAAGGAATATCTGTGAAATATGGGAGACTCTGGGGTCCCCCATCACGTTTTGCAGGGGCTCCATCATTTGCGTTACACCACTGATGCTATGCTGTGTTATGCTGTGTTCTTCTATGTCATGTTATAATATCAGGATTTGTATAGCACAGTAATCACCCGGGAGGGTATCCAGGCGCTCTGGAAGGTGAAACTGAGGGGCATATCAGCAAGGCTAGGCGATAGAATTATCGCCTCTTTTGTGGCCGTTTTCGGCCAAAAAGCGGCGATAATTTTATCGCCTAATTAGCAAGCTCACGCTACCGCGTGAAAACTTGTGTTAGCGTAGGATTCCTAACGCCCAGCTTTGCATCTCTAATGAGATGCAAAGTGGGCGTTCCTGACCTAACATGACAGGAGAAATGTCGCTAAGCGACATTTCTCCTATCATCAAGCCCCACGCTATGAAGCATAGCGGCAGGAAAAGTAGTGATAACCCCTGTTATCGCTACTTTCCTTACGCCTGCTTCAGGACTGACTTAGCCATGATATCCGATGGAAGGTGGATATCATGGCTAAGTTTGGGGCATATCAACAAGGGCTTTATCTCTGCTTTTTTGGCTTTAAAAGCCAAAAAAGGAGAGATAAAACTAGCGCCCTATCAACAACAGGGTGCTAACATGCAAATTTGCATGTTAGCACCCTTTTACTCTACGCTTCCCCTTGCATCTCTAATGAGATGCAAGGGGAAGCGTAGAGTAAAAGGGTGCTAACATGCATCTAATGAGATGCAAAGGCGGCGTTCCAGAGAAAAATAATAGAAGAAATGCACGCTATCTCAGCGATAACAATCCACGCTAGCCGGCGATAATTATCCTATCGCTAAGTGCGCTGAGCGATAATTATCGCCGGTTGTTGCTGATATGCCCCAAGTTCTCTGAAAGAAGCCTCGTTTTCAGTTCTCTTCTGTATTTGAGGAGGGAGCTGCCGGCTCTGATGTGGAGAGGAGTGGAGCCGAGCTCCTCCATCAGACTTTGATCCCTCAAAGCATCCTTCAGACATTCTCACCTTGCACCGGGCCCTAAGCGCCCATCAACTCACCCACGGAGTCACAACAACAAGCAACAGGCAAACAGGCGTCTTCAGCCCAAGCCCCCGGGATTCTGAAGGCACGGCAGCGCTCGTGCTGTTTAAATCTTTGAAGCAATTTGTTTACAAGTCTGACATTTCAATAAGTGTGTTCAATGTTCTCTTTTTAAGACAGAAAAAAACCCACTCCAAAGCGATGGTGCTGAATTCAGAACACATTTAATACGAAATGAGAAACCGCGACAAGTCAACTCCCGAAGTCAGCATCATTTACCGTCGCGCGGCACATCTCACTGCGCAATCACTTTGTTTGGATTGAAGCTGAAGATTAAATCAACAACATTAAAACTAAATAAGAGCTGAGGATCTAGCTCTGCGAGAAAAAAAAGAGAAGAAGGACTTCAAGCCCGACTAGCTTCTATCGATATTAAACGCTTAACAAAGTTTACGGTAAGAAGCGCCTTTCACCGAGTGTTACCTCTAGGCGCTTTGTATGGCAGCGAGCTATGGAACTGTTGTCATATATGACCCTCTCAGATGCCCTGAAGTCCTCCCCACACAGGTTGAAATTCTTAAAGAGCAGCCCTCCTCGAGGGATGTGAGGTTCCTTCGAGACTGAACCAGGCGAACAGTCGTCGAGGGTCCAAACATTCAGGGGAACTCAGCCAGTGAAGGGGCGGCCCCCACAAACTACCAGCTTTTAGCTATTCTTTGCAAAAGAAGAAAATACAAAGGGGTTCCTTTTAGTACTGAGCCAGATATTTAGGCCAGTCGGGAAATTTGGTGCGAATCTCGCATGTTCGGGAACAACAGCAACAACTTCCATGAAAATTCACCTTTGAACTCAGCTGCTCCCCCTCCCCCCTCCCTCGTCAAGACACTCCAGGGCCAGAAGCAGAGCCTCCTTCGTGAAGGTCAGACAACTGCAAACCACATTCAAAATCCACCTTAGTGGTACTGGTGGGAACCCAGGGCCATCCTCAGCACACGCCTGTTTTGATATTCACTTCAAAAATCAGAATGGAGTGACTTTTCCTGGCATTTAAAAAAAAACGTTTTCTGCTGAAGGAAGAGGTTGATAGGGGTCTTCTCCCAACAGAATACGTGAAAGGGCGAGCCCTGGTAGCAGGTACACTGGAAGTACTGTAGCATGGAGGAGCTGCAGATAGGTTTACCCACCCACCAGACAGCAGCAGTGTTACCAGACTCCTCCCAGTAGAGCTGGCTTGGTACCGGGTACACTGCTGGTACTCTAGCATGGAAGAACAGCAGATAGGTTTACCCACTCACCAGAGAGCTGCTGTGTTACCACAGTCCTCCCATAAGAGCTAGGCTTGGTAGCAGGTACACTGGAGGTACTCTAGCAAAGAGGAGGAGCAGATATGTTACCTAACCCACCAGACAGCAGCAGTGTTACCACAGTCCTCCCAGAAGAGCTAGGCTTGGTACCGGGTACACTGGTGGTACTCTAGCATGGAGGGGCAGCAGATAGGTTTACCCACCCACCAGACAGCTGCAGCATTGCTAGACTCCTCCCAGCAGAGCTAGGCTTGGTAGCAGGTACACTGGAGGTACTCTAGCAAAGAGGAGGAGCAGATATGTTACCTAACCCACCAGACAGCAGCAGTGTTACCAGACTCCTCCCAGCAGAGCTAGGCTTGGTACCGGGTACACTGCTGGTACTCTAGCATGGAGGGACAGCAGATAGGTTTACCCACCCACCAGAGAGCTGCTGTGTTACCAGACTCCTCCCAGCAGAGCTAGGCTTGGTACCGGGTACACTGCTGGTACTCTAGCATGGAGGGACAGCAGATAGGTTTACCCACCCACCAGAGAGCTGCTGTGTTACCAGACTCCTCCCAGCAGAGCTAGGCTTGGTACCGGGTACACTGCTGGTACTCTAGCATGGAGGGACAGCAGATAGGTTTACCCACCCACCAGAGAGCTGCTGTGTTACCAGACTCCTCCCAGCAGAGCTAGGCTTGGTACCGGGTACACTGGAGGTTCTCTAGCATGGAGTAGCAGCAGATATGTTACCCAACTACCAGACATCTGCAGTATTGCTATACTCCTACTACACAATACATGATAGAATAAGACATGGTACCAGGCAAGCTGGTGGTACTCTAGCATGAAGGAGCTGCAGATAAGTTTACCCACCCACCAGACAACTGCAGCATTGCTAGACTCCTCCCAGAAGAGCTAGGCTTGGTGCCAGGTACACTGGTGGGACTCTAGCATGGAGGAGCAGCACATAAGTTTACCAACCTACCCACCGGAGAGCTGCGGTGTTACCAGACTCCTCCCAGCAGAGCTAAGCTTGGTAGCAGGTACACTGGAGGTACTCTAGCATGGAGGAGCAGCAGATAGGTTTGCCAACCCACCAGACAGCTGCAGTGTTGCTATACTCCTCCTCCAGTAGAGCTAGGCTTGGTACCCGGGTACACTGGTGGTACTCTAGCATGGAAGAACAGCAGATAGATTTACCCACCCACCAGAGAGCTGCGGTGTTGCTAGACACCTCCTAGCAGAGCAGGGCTTGGTAGCAGGTACACTGAAAGTACTCTAGCATGGCAGAGCAGCAGATAGGTCTACCCACACACCAGACAGCTGCAGTATCCTCCTGCACAGTACTTGACAGAGCAAGGCGTGGTACCAGGAATACTGGAGGTACTCTTGCATGGAAGAGCAGCACATATGTTTACCAACCCTCCAGAGATGTTCTGTTTTGCTAAATTCCCCCACCCCCCAAAATATTTTGAAGGTGACTGATGAGCTGTAGGTACTGCAAAGGAACACTGGTTAGGTAGGTGAACAGATGTCATTCACCATCACACCAGACAGTCAATCAATCAATCAATCTCGATTTTTAAAGCACGGTACATGAGGGAATCCAGGGTCTGAGAGTACTGCTGCCAGGGCTCAGTCGAACAACCCGGTCTTGAGTCCTTTTCTGAATTCCAGCAGAGAGGATGAAGTCTGTAGGAGAAGAGGAAGGTCATTCCAAGACTTTGCAGCAAGGTAGCAGAAATGTATTCTCCACTGTTGCTGCGGCACATGCGGGAGTGTGGGGGAGGCAGAGGGGGCGGAGTGCAGGTGTCTGGATGAAATGTGAAAGTTCAGTTGGTGGTTGATGTACGCTGGTACTTGGTTGTGGAGGGATTTGAAGGCGTGCATCAGCATCTTTAACTGGCATCTCTTCTGAATGGGCAGCCAGTGGAGCTCCTTGAGGTGAGGAGTGATCTGGATCCACTTGGGGATGTGTAGGATGAGTTTGGCTGCTGCGGTCTGTATCTTTTGCAGTCTCTTGAAGAGGTGCGTTGTGATTCCTGCGTAGATTGTGTTGCCGTAGTCCAGGCAGCTGGTAACCAAGTCTTGGGTGATGGTGCATCTAGTGTGGATAGGGAGTCACTTGAAAATCTTGCGAAGCATGCAGATGGTGAGGTAGCAGGTGGATGAGACTGCATTGATCTGTTTCTTCATGGTAAGCTTACAGTCCAGGAGTTGCGAGCATGGTCAGTCAGGGTTGGTGAGGGTCCTAGTTCCAGGGGTCACTAGGAATCTTTCCATAGGGATGAGTTCCTGAAGATCAGCACAGCTATATTTTAGGTGCAGATACCACAGGAAAAAAATACGAGCATGTTATGATAATCACACAGGGCAAAGGCAACCTGCAAGGAAAACTACCAACTTATGAATAGCCGCATACTTTGTCCTGTATGGACACAGCTTATCAAGCACTTATTTCCCACACGTGCCAAAAACGACCTGAGACCTACATCGTATTGGAGTTTATATAGGCCTGTTTTTATATGAGACTGGAAGACTTTTACACAGGAAATGTCTGTGTGCTGCCACCACACCAGAAGTTTAGAAAAAAATGTGCCTTTGAACTATCACTAAGATAACACCAATCACTGGCCAGTTAAAGCTGTGATATAGGAGGGGTCGTAGCCACCCTTTGGCCACATCTAGCATAATTTGGTTCATAGAACATTATCAATGCAGTTTGACCAATGGGGAAACGCATAACGAAAAACATAAAGCAGGCCAAAAAACAGCTGTACAAGGAAGTCCACTTTTTCCTGGGACTTCTGTTTCTTGGCCGCAGCCCTGGGCCCTCGAGAAAGCCTGTTGCTGTCCAAACCCCCATGATCAACTTCACCTTCCAAGCTCCACCAACCCACACCCACTGCCCCTCTAAGCAAGTTCTAGTGCGAAAACTGTTTCCATGGACTCTGGAGAGGGTGTAGGGTAATGGCCAGAGATGCTGACTTTGGAGCTAGAGACACAGTTTCGAGTCTCAGCATCGGCTCAAAATCCTGTGATTCTGGGTAAATCGCTTCATCTGCCTGTACCTAGCGACAGAACCTAGAGACCTTCAAGGGTGATTAGTCGCACTATAGTAATCTTATTCTTATTAATATGGTGTGAGGACATAGCCTTCTAGGCAGCTGAACTGCCACTCTAATAAACAATGAAGACACACTATCACTCACAAGAAATTCAAGTCATACCTCCATGATGATAGACAGAAATACACCTCTGCATCAGCACAGCATCTCCTAAGTCACAGGAAAGACCCCCCCTCTGTAACAATAAGCAACAGTTCACCACACACGGAGCTACAAACGCGGAGTTAGCCCATGCATTGAACAACGACTTGATAACACAGAAAGAAGGTAGGGAAATATCTGTAAATCAAGAATACTTGAGACCTCAGAATACTGTGGTAATGTGTGCAGGTCTTCATCACATTGACTCCTTTCACTCATATTCTGTCTCACACTCTCACCCACATGTTCGAAACCCGTGTTATCTCAGTCTCCACATATTTACGTCTCTCTCATCACATTGCCTCTCTCATTGTCTCCAACTCACTTTTCTTCAGTTCTTTATTCACACATGGGCCTGCCTTCCCCCTTTTTTTTCTCACATGTTCCTTCCATCTCCACTCGCTGACCTTCTCGGTATGCTATGTTGTCTTTTTCCCTTTATACAAGTCTTCTCTCCAAAGAAAAAGAAAATCTGGGAATTGGGAGTCAACTTGGTGGTCTAACCATTGCCATCATCTGTTGTGTTCTTGGAAAAGCCCCCTCTCTTAAGGACAGAGTGAAGGCCAGTTCTCAGCAGATCACATGGTTGCCCCAAGGAAGAAAACAGAGGATACCGTGACACTCCCCTCGTTGAAGATGACACGGTGATGGTGCTCCTCAGAGAGAAAGCCACAGGCTGCACGTCTACCTGCCAATCACAGCAGTGCCTCCATACATCTCCCTCAGGCAGGACTCTGGGTATGGCCAGCTGCAGTGATTCAACATCCCTAACAGTGGTACCAGCTGCTTACAGCTCCAGCTTCCTCTCAGCGGTAATCTTAATTACTTCAATTAATTAATAACATTATTGTTTTTGTGATGGCTGCATCAGAGACAATTTTTTGTTGGCACTCAGCCTTCTCAGTAACAGGGCAAAATGCCATTCGAGTAGGACATTAGCACAAGAGACAGCCTTGGCAAGCGATAAATGCAAATTGCAAATCCTAGAAGGGAAACCCTTTTTGCAGAGGCAGGTGGACCCCAGCTGTGAATATCTCAATATACCTGCAGCCGATTGATTACGGTCATCTGAAATGCGCGATGGCCTAAGAGTCACACCAGTGAACCAGTCCTGTAAAACTTGGAATCAACATTGATTTATTACAGTGAGAGAAGAGAGTGGCAGCACTGTGTAGCTGATTGTCTAAGACAAGTGGCTGCACTGTGTGCCTTCTCTCTAAGACATGTGACTGCACTGTGTGCCTTCTCTCTAAGACATGTGGCTGCAATGTGTGCCTTCTCTCTAAGTCACGTGGTTGCACTGTGTAGCTTGTCTAAGTCATGAGGCTACACTGTGTTCCTACTATCAAAGTCATGTGACCGCACTGTGTAGCTTGTCTAAGACACATTGCTGCACTGTGTGCCTTCCCCCAAAGGCGCATGGCCGCTCTGTGTAGCTTGTCCAAGTCACATTGCTGCATTGTGTGCCTTCTATCTAAGTTACGTGGCTGCACTGTGTGCCTTCTCTCTAAGTCACGTGGCAGCACTGTGTAGCTTGTCTAAGTCACATGGCTGCACTGTGTGCCTTCTCTCAAAGTCACATGGTTGCCCAGTGTAGCTGATTGTTTAAGACATGTTGCCCCACTATGTGCCTTCTCTCTAAGTCATGTGGCTGCACTGCGTGCCTACTCTCTAAGACGCATGGCTGCAGTATGTGCCTTCTAACTAAGTCACGTGGCTGCACTGTGTGCCTTCTGTCTAAGTCATGTGGCTGCACTGTGTGCCTTCTCTCTAAAACTCATGGCTGCACCGTGTGCCTACTCTCTAAGACGCATGGCTGCACAATGTGCCTTCTTAGTCACGTGGCTGCACTGTGTGCCTTCTCTCTAAGTCATGTGGCTGCACTGTGTGCCTTCTGTCTAAGTCACGTGGCTGCACTGTGTGCCTTTCTCTATAAGTCGCATGGCTGCACTCTGTGCCTTCTCTCTAAGTCACGTGGCTGCACTGTGTGCCATCTCTCTAAGTCAGGTGGCTACACTGTGTGCCTTCTCTCTAAGTCACGTGGCTGCACTGTGTGACTTCTCTCTAAGTCACGTGGCTGCACTGTGTGCTTTCTCTCTAAGTCACGTGGCTGCACTGTACAGCTTGTTTAAGACACATTGCTGCATTGTGTGCCTTCTCAGTTACGTGGCCGCACTGTGTAGCTTGTCTATGTCATGTGGCTCCACTGTGTGCCTTCTCTCTAAGACGCATGGCTGCACTATGTGCCTTCTCTCTAAGTCACGTGGCTGCACTGTGTGCTTTCTCTCTAAGTCACGTGGGTGCACTGTGTGTCTTCTCTCTAAGTCACATGGCTGCATTATGTGCCTTCTCTCTAAGCCACATGGCTGCACTGTGCGCCTTCTCTCTAAATCACGTGGCTGGACTGTGTGCCTTCTCTCTAAGTCACATGGCTGCACCGTGTGCCTTCTCTCTAAGTCGCTTGGCTGCACTATGTGCCTTCTTTCTAAGTCACGTGGCTGCACTGTGTGCCTTCTCTCTAAGACGCATGGCTGCACTATGTGCCTTCTCTCTAAGTCGCATGGCTGCATTTTGTGCCTTCTCTCTAAGTCGCGTGGCAGCACTGTGTGCCTTCTCTCTAAGTCACGTGGTTGCACTGTCTGCCTTCTCTCTAAGTCGCATGGCTGCAATATGTGCCTTCTCTCTAAGTCACGTGGCTGCACTATATGCATTCTCTCTAAATCATGTGGCTGCACCGTGTGCCTTCTCTCTAAGTCACGTGGCTGCACTATGTGCCTTCTCTCTAAGTCACGTGGCTGCACTGTGCGCCTTCTCTCTAAGACGCATGGCTGCACTATGTGCCTTCTCTCTAAGTCACATGGCTGCATTGTGTGCCTTCTCTCTAAGTCACGTGGCTGCACTGTGTGCCTTCTGTCTATGTCACGTGGCTGCACTTTGTGCCTTCTCTCTAAGTCATGTGGCTGCACTCTGTGCCTACTCTCTAAGTCACGTGGCTGCACTGTATGCTTTCTCTCTAAGTCACATGGCTCTACTGTGTAGCTTGTCTAAGACACATTGCTGCATTGTGTGCCTTCTATATCACATGGCCGCACTGTGTAGCTTGTCCAAGTCATGTGGCTGCACTGTGTGCCTTCTCTCTAAGTGACGTGGCTGCGCTGTGTGCCTTCTCTCTAAGTCACATGGCTGCAGTGTGTGCCTTCTAAGTCACGTGGCCGCACTGTGTGCCTTCTCTCGATGTCACGTGGCCACATTTCTAAGTCATGTGGCTTCACTGTGTGCCTTCTCTCTAAGTGATGTGGCTGCATTGTGTGCCTTCTCTCGAAGTCACGTGACAGCACTGTGTGCCTTCTCTCTAAGTCATGTGGCTGCACTGTTTGCCTTCTCTCTAAGTCGCATGGCTGCACTATGTGCCTTCTCTCTAAGTCACATGGCTGCATTGTGTGCCTTCTCTCTAAGTCACGTGGCAGCGCTGTGTGCCTTCTCTCTAAATCACGTGGCTGCACTGTTTCTCTTCTCTCTAAGTCATGTGGCTACACTGTGTGCCTTCTGTCTATGTCACGTGTCTGCACTTTGTGCCTTCTCTCTTAGTCATTTGGCTGCATTCTGTGCCTACTCTCTAAGTCACGTGGCTGCACCGTGTGCCTTCTCTCTAAGTCACATGGGAGCACTAAGTGCCTTCTCTCTAAGTCACGTGGCTGTACTCTGTGCCTTCTGTCTATGTCACGTGGATGCACTATGTGCCTTCTCTCTAAGTCATGTGGCTACACTCTGTGCCTACTCTCTAAGTCACGTGGCTGCACTGTGTGCCTTCTCTCTAAGTCACGTGGCTGCACTGTGTGTCTACTCTCTAAGTCACGTGGCTGCACTGTGTGCCTTCTCTCTAAGTCACATGGGAGCACTATATGCCTTCTCTCTAAGTCACGTGGCTGTACTCTGTGCCTTCTATCTATGTCACGTGGATGCACTATGTGCCTTCTCTCTAAGTCATGTGGCTGCACTCTTTGCCTACTCTCTAAGTCACGTGGCTGCACTGTGCGCCTTCTCTCTAAGTCATGTGGCTGCACTGTGTGCCTACTCTCTAAGTCACATGGCTGCACTGTGTGCCTACTCTCTAAGTCACATGGCTGCACTGTGTGCCTTCTCTCTAAGTCACGTGGCTGCACTGTGTGCCTACTTTCTAGGTTACGTGGCTGCACTGTGTGCCTTCTCTCTAAGTCACGTGGCTGCACTGTGTGCCTACTCTCTAAATCATGTGGCTTCGCTGTGTACCTTCTCTCTAAGGGACGTGGCTGCGCTGTCACATGGCTGTAATGTGTAGCTGACTGTCTAAGTCGCATGACTGCGCTGACTAGCTGGTTGTCCAAGTCATGCGGCTACACTGTGCAGCTAGCTGTTTAAGCCAAAGTCATGTGACTGAATGGCTAGTTGGCTGTTTCTGCTAAGCGAAAGCCGAGTGTTTAATTTGAGGCACATCTGATATTCCACTGCATCTCAATACATCCATACTGGGACCCTCCAGCCTAGTTATAGAGCGCTTGGGGCATCCACCGATACTCCTACACCCCACCACCTGTATCCTAGCAAGCAACCTGTGTCCTACTGTGTCCAGATCAGGTCCATCCACCTCGCTGCACCTGAAAAGGGATCAGCAAACTAGGACAAGGCGACCAGACTACGGGCCCTCGACAGGAACATTCGTCCAAGTGTCCGCATAGAGTAAGCTACCCAACAACGGCGCGACAGACCTCCGAAACGGTGAAGCCGCTTAAGAGTCAGCAAGGGCCCATTATATGGATATCCAGACATTGCATTTGTATCCAAACATGAATTTAGAAATACCCAAAGTAATAAGCTACTCTTCGTGATCAACAATGGGGCAAGACAAGAAAAGTCCCTTAAAATCCTTAACATAACAAAGATAACGTAGATTCAAAGGTGTCCAGAAAGGTGATGTCACCGAATGCACTAACACCCAAAAAAATAATAATAATAAAAATAATAATGCTGCTGTGCAACGGGGTGCGAAGGGGGAGGGGGACATTGTAATGTAAAAATAAAATGAAATTCAAAACAAGTTCAATACCATTAAAATTCACGCTCAGGCCACATTAATTATTCGGGTTAACCACAGGATCTGAAAGACCTTCGCCTATCCAAAGACAATTAGGGAGAACAGAATGATAACACCAGGTCGAACAACATTGCCACAACAGACGCGTGAAAGTGTGCTGAGGGAGCAGACAAGCTAAAACCCACGCACCCAAGCTCTATAGACGCAGCAGCACCTGTGAAACTCCTGCACCACAGCACCTCAACCACAGACCATCAGCAGACCTTGACATAGAATCTCTTCTCTCTCTTTGACCCCTTCAGCGTCGACCCCTATAGGCCAGGTCTCTAACCATAGCATCCTTCTGACACTGACTAGGTCATGGGCCATGTACCTTCGGCTCTTTTACTGGAACTCTAGTGCGGGCAGGAACCTCACATGTAGGGGTGGGCGGAATTTGCGGAATTAACCTTCGCAAATTATCGCGAAAATGTTTAAAATTATCGCAAACAAGCAGAAATATCGCGAAGATGCGGAAGTTTTTTTCCGGCATGTTCGCGAGATTTTCTGCATGGTTGCGGGTCGCCAACTTACCCATGTGGTTGCTTGCGGGCGCGGCCATCTTGTTTTGAGTTGTTCTCGCGGTGCATGATCGCGAGAAGAAAGACGTGATCGCGCGACGCATGACGTCACTGCGGGCGCGAACTGTCGCGAGACAGCGCAAATGGCTAAAAACAATACAACATCTCATGGAGAACGCGACCGGATCAAGAAAACTTGTCGGCGAACGCAGGGATTCAGGTAAGGCGATCGCGCGCGCGCGAGAATGTATTATTTTACAGCGCGAGCAAGAAACAAATTATCGCCAAGCTGCGGAAACCGGAATTTTTGACATTTTCGCGCTCTCCGCGGAACGCGAAAATGTCAAATTATCGCAATTTCCGCGAACGGAACGAAATTTTCGCCCAGGCCTACTCACATGCACCCCCACGCTTCATCGCTTACCAGCTTTGGAGGACAAGTCGCACCAACAAGGAGAACCCAGCAGCCCAAACACAATACTGTAACATTCCCACTAAATATAATGACCTCGCAGACTCGGCGATGCGGAGAGCGCAAGGTAAGTGGTTTTATTTATTTGTTTATTTATTTGATATTACTTAACCCGTTGTCTGTCAACTTCCGCCACCCCACCCCGCCCCGCTCCACTGCTCTTACATGTGAGAGCCGCTACTGGGCCTTGTGCTGAATAATGTACCTTGTATTTGCATCTTCTCATATCCCAGAACCCTTGCAGTGTGTCCTTTACATGTTTCCTGTCGACCTCCTTCTCTTCTGACAGTAGACATATTTCCGTGCACTCACACGGGTTCAGTGCGGATGCGCGCACGTCATACAGAGAGCGTCTTGATAAACCACTGTGGCAATCGGATGGATGCTATCACTGGTTCCCTGATCTGAACATTTGTACTCCCGAAAGAACGCCATGTTTTGGGGACATTATCACAGCTGCAAATCCCGCTTGATTTGTTGTTTTACAATGTTTTACTTTTCCAGCAGGCCCTCTGCAGTGTATCTGTTTGTGACGAGCCTGGCCATGGAGAACCGGAGTGAAGTTTTATTTGTCCCACCCATCTGTCTTGTGCAGTCACATTAATTGTATTTTTATTGTACCATATGGCACAAGGCTTAGGTCTGCAGCATCCCTCTTTACTTCTCTTTATGTGCTGAACCATTGCAGCTGAAGCAGCTCCCGGCTCAGAGTATGGAAAGAGAACTGCAGTGCTTACTGACACTTCAAAAGGCACATTCAGGGTCAAGTGCTATGCTCTCTGTAATATGTAGGCTCCTTTTTAGGTCTCGCCAAGCGATGCAGTGCTTGCACTGCCGCTCCTGGTGAGTTCCTATTGTCGTCAGTTTGGCTTGCGAATCGAGGGTGGAAGCTCCACCCACGCTTCTTATTGGCGCACCCGCCAAATCCGTGCTTTCTATTGGGAGGGAAGCATGTTTGGTTCCCTCCCTGTCTTTGTCCGGCGTGCCTGCCCGGACAGGGCATGTGCACGAGCCCAGAGAGAAGATATGCACGCGTATGCTGTGCGAGCACGGCACGCTGCTTTGCATTGCTCCCCGCTTTCACTTACTCTACTCCCTGCTCACCAAAGGCCAGAGTGGACAAGATCTGCAGAGAGGGCAGCAACCTTGATATGCACGCGAGTACAATTAAGGTTGATTCTTTCATTCCTGATCAAGCCGTTTCACTGACGGCTATGGCGTTGAATCCGTGCTGATTTAAAATATACGCTTACAGCACTATTGAGGTGGGTGTTTGGTTTATGGTTGGGCAGTGTTTTCAAACACCGCCGTGATTCATTAACGAGGCCTGGGGTGACAGCGCTATCCTGCTATGTACGCAAGTACAATTAAGGTTGATTCTTTCATTCCTGATCAAGCGGTTTCACTGACGGTTATGGCGTTGAATGCGTGGTTATTTAAAATATATGCTTGCAGCACTATTGAGGTGGGTGTTACGGCAGTGTTTGAAAACATTGCCCAACCAATGTTTGGAAAATGTACCCGGCCCATGCTAAAAACGAAATCATCTCTGGCCCTAGGGGCACCCAACAGTGTTTTACTTGAAAGCGTTGATTTGTTTCAGTTTAATTAAAAACTGCTTTACAGCGGCCATCTGTCGCGGGTGGGGCACTCCGAATTCAGGGTGGACGAGAGATCACGCAAACGAGCTCCGCTTCGCCTGACATGGGAAATTGTTCGGTACTTTACCGCAGCGGGGCAAGTCCTGGCTTCAAAGGTGACTCGCCTCTCTGTGGGTTGACGCTCTATAGCAGGCCCAATGCGGGTCGGCGGCCCCAGTGGGCCTATCTCTCTCCCCCCACCCGACCACCACCACCCCCTCCCCCATTGAACCCTTGCATCGTGTTCACGGATGGCCTTCAGCCACCTCTTCGCCTCAATAAAGGTTGCTCAGTGGCCACCTTTGTGCGAAGTCCTTTGTTTACTCTCTGTGAAAGTAATTGAAATTATGTGGCTACAAATATCAAAACCTCGTTCTGCCTGTTCCATCAGCACCTAAACCCTCTTTTCTGAGATGACTGTTATCCACTTTTGTATAGATTTATAGAACCAATAGCATATCAAAGCTGCAACAATTTTCAGTCCTCTAGGCGAAATAAAATTTGCCTGTTGGAGCTCTCACCATGCAAGTGCTTATGCAATCATTCAGTGCTACCACTAGATGGCGCCCTCAGGCTACTGCCTTACTTGCCTTGTGGGAGCGCTGAACCTGCCCGGCATAACAACTTGTCAACGCCGTAAAACAAAATGCACATCTAATGGAGTGGGTATGATCATGTTCTGACACGAACAAACCTGAGGTGTCTGAGTCTTATAAACATAGCTGCTGTGTGGCTCCGTGTCACAAGTTGCATCTTTAGCCAGCCCTGGGTTTTGAGCAAACAATACTTTCGATGCTGAGACTTTGAGACCTTTTATCGTATTAAAAGTGAAACTACAAGTCCCATAATGCAAATTACTCATGGTCACTTAATTTAAATCGCTAAATAGGGAACGCGAGCCCAGAGTCAAAGGGTAAGGTCAGAAGTGGGGTCGAGGTTGTTTAATGAATAAACAGGGTCAAGAGGTTAAAAATAAAAGCATTTGCAATGCGAGCATAAGCTATTGGCATTGTAAATGACAATGCATTTTATTTATGTTTTAAAAACGAAAACAAAAATAAAAAGCATTGTTATTTGCAATGTAAATAGCTCAAACTTGCGTAAACGCGAGACCTATTGCATTGCAAATGCTTGTTTACAGTGTTATGAACTTATGTGCTGTAGTGTGGTCTGTGTAGTAAATATACCTTTCACAGCATCAGCGTTTGAATTTACTTTGCGTAATGTATCTGTATCGTCGGTATGCAGCACTGTAGTACTGTATATTATCAGCATTTGAATGGACTGGTCTGTAATATAGTTTGTGTCATCGATATGCCGTTTAGCACCAGTATTGTAATGGATTGTACTGTATATAGTTGCGTGTCATCGATATATGGTTTTGCACAGCTCGGATCAGTAGTTTAATGATCAGCTGCAATTAGGTGTGTGTCACCAATATAGTGAACACACGCATGGTCATTGACGTGTGCAGTCATGTTGTAACTAAATGCATCCACCCCAGCGTTTCAAGCCCCTGCTGCTCAGCCAATGAGTGAGGCCATTGGATGGCTGGAATGTTGAGAGTTTTCGTGCTTGGATGTGTGGACAGCTGGAGTGAGAAGGGATGAGCAGCAGGATGCTGCCCCTGGTGACTCCTTACAAGATTTACTTCTAACCTGGTCTGAACCTAATAAACCTACATCTTTTGTAACCTACAAAACTACATCCTTGATTGTAACGTGGGCGAAACCGGTGGGGTCTTCAGGGCATTTATCTCCTTCAGACTGGACTTTTTAAGAGTTATATGTTCACATAGTCTCCTGTAAAGGTCCAGTTTCAATCTCCTGTTCAAGCAGTGTCCTTTCCTCCATGCAAGATCCTTTTTAGGTCTCGCCTGACCCAGCGCATGCTAAATACTTATAAGGTCCCAAAGGCGAGACCTATTGGCTATGCCAATGCTTGTTCCGCTTGTCGCCATTGTGGTAAATGAAGATGCAAGATAGCCAGCAATCACTTTTCAGTTTCAACACTTTATTCAGAAGAATATTTTCATCCATAAAAGTATCATACTTATAACAAATGAACATGTTATCCAGTTAAAAAGTATATACATAAATATCAACGGGACAGAGGTTACACACAGCAGCAGATTATTAAAATGGTAAAGTGCCACATGCCCTCAGCATGTCTTAACAATGAGCCAAAGTGTAAACAGTTTCCATATCAGATAATCGAATAATTGATAAGAACATGGCTCTACACTGCCTGATATTAGCATACTTTTAAAAAGAGGCATTAAAAATAGACTAGTATAAAATTCATAAAATTTACAGGATAATAAAAAATGTACCATTGTTTGGCCAGTTTTGTTGTCACTCGGGCAAGGAATAGCAGCAGGATTTGACGATACCCAAGAGGGAAACGCAATAGATGTTTATCGGTGTCGGCTCGAAACCCGACTAACAGAGAGCGCGCCCATGTCCCGCAAGGCTGCCGTGAATAAACAGGGGTGCACTCCAGGACAAATCTGCAGAGATCAAAGGCTTTCCTTCTGCATTTCTGTAATGCCTTTCCTCTGCTGATTCATAAAAAATGAAGGTTGCTTTTCTTTTATTAAAACTTGAACATGAATCTGGCCTAATAAAGGCCCTCTGCATACCAATTTGAACTAATACTGTTTTAACATATGCCAGTCACGTGATTCGGAGACCATTATCACTGGAGAGGCAATCAGAGAGTGTATCTCTAGTTAATATTGCCTTTTCTTTGCTCCAAATAGACAACCAAAACAGTAGGGGTCTCACCCTTATAAAGGCAATAATGTATTGTAGGTTTAGTTCTTTGTGGTCGATGATATGTGGAGCGGAAATTGGAACTCCAAGGAGTCGCCTGCAGAACCTCTTTTCGTCATATTTTAAGGCTTCGCCGCTTGCAGCCCGCATATTTCGTATCTATAGGCAGCAATGGAGAAGCACTGAGATTTATGAATCTGCAACATGGCTACCAATTGCCCCACAGTCGAGGAAGGCAAAATAACGAGCTGATTGCCTTTGAGTGCTGCGTTATGCGATGGTCAATACTGGGTGCCCAGGCTTCTGAAGCAGAAAACATGACTCCCAAATATGGAAACTGTTAACACTGGTCAGAGAGTTTTCACCCACTTTCAAAGAAGAGAGTTGAATACAGCGTGGGCCGCAAGCCATTTTAAGGGACTAAAAAAATGAGTGCAACGGTCACGATTATCCATAAATTCGATGAAGGCAGACACTAGAAGGCGCTGTGCTTTAGGCGTTCGAGCCATAAGCACAGTGTCATCCGCATATAGCAGTGGGGGTAAACGACCCCCGTTGACAGTGGAAAGATCACTGGTTACCTTTGCTAAGGATGGACAGAGGTCATTAATGTATAAAATAAACAAATGAGAGGCAAGCACGCATCCGTGACGGACACCCCTGCCAATCTCAATACCATTAGACACATTGTCTTTAATTCTAACCCTTGCCCTCATGTCCCTATGCAGCTATATAAGGTAATGCACAAGAGAGGCACCCAAGCCCCACAACAACAGCATGTGCCATCATTTGGATCAATCGATGTAGTCCACAAAAGCCAGGTATATGGGCACGTGCTTTGTGATAGTGTATTACCTTATTATCAAATTCAGATTAGCACATTGCTAAATTGTCCCGAACTCACTTCTGAACCTGTGTTGGGAAGGATGCAAAATAGATTCCGCTTGGGCTCACTCCTGAATTCTGTTATAGATGACACGTCCCAAACTTTTGACAGAGGTGTTGATCAGTGAAGCTGGGCAGTAACAACTAGGGTCATCTCTACTACCCTTCTTGAAGATGGGGACAATGATGGAGGTACGCCAGGGGGTGGGCACATCTGTGTATGTCAGGCTACTAAACACATTAGTTCAGAATCAGAAACAGCTTTATTCGATTTTTAAAATACAAAACCATAAAAGCAAATATGCATCACATTTCATTCATTAAATCAAGACTTTCAAGGTTAAAAATAACAGCATATTAAAAAATGATCTAATTCATAGAGATCCTGAATCTAATAACGGTTTTTAGAAACATAGAGACCGAAAAGATAAGGAATTCATCATCTAACATTTGTAATCTGACCAGCGCCGCTCTACATTGTCTCAACCCTAGTTTTTTTAAAACTGGTCGAAGAATACTTTTTCTCGGTTCTGAATAAAATTTGCAAAAAAGGATACAATGAAGGGAAGATTGGACAGAAATCTGGTCGCAGGGACAAGGAGTAAGTTCCTTAAGCCAGCAATTCTTCTCAGGGAATGTGACCATTCTAAAAAAGATGTCAGCCCTAAAACGAGATAGCAGCATACGAGTATAGCAGCTGGGGACTAATTTCAAGTATGGTTGGATACCTGGGTTTGTAATAAGTAGCTGATTGGCCATGACAGAGCTCTTGCTTTTTTCTGACATCCAGCGTTCCTCTGAGAGGAAGTGCAGACAAATTTGCTTGAGCTTCTTTCTTGAGAAATTCGTCATACTAGCTGGAGAATTGAAGAATTCCGGATGGCCCAATTCAGTGAAGAATTTCCTTACATAATTGAACCAGGGAATTTTCAGTGCTCCATCTAGGCCTAGGCAATCCTTTATTATTTCCCTGTTCAGGACTGTCTCGGTTCCAGACCAGACTTTATGCCACAGCAAGATGGGCTCCAATTTGATAAGATCGGCAATGTAAGGCACGCCCAACTCTTGATGACAGGCATAAGAAGAAGTTGACCCCGGCACAGCCAATAGATACCGCAGGAAAGCATTCTGGCAAATCTGGATTTGAGTACTTGAGGTGTTCACAATCCCCCAGATTCCTGCACCATATATTGCAGTTGATACGCACTTGGCTCTATAGATATCAAGCAAGACTGGTACCGGGCGACCTCCAACCTTATTTGAAAAATGTTTAACCGCCCCGATTGCTCGTGAGAATGCTAGCTTTCGGGAATCACCTGCCGCTGTCCAAGTTCCCTTATTGTCAAAGGTGATACCTAGGTACGAAAAAGTATTAACAGTCATGATTTTCGTGTTAGATAAAAATGAATTGCAGCTGAGATTATTCTTTTTTGTACAGCACATGTTAAATGTTTTGCTTATATTAATCTTTAGGCCTCTGCTGCCCATATATTCGGAAAAGCTAGTAATCGATCTCTGGAGACCGATTTGGGTCCGGGCCATGATTACAGCATCGTCTGCATATAGGAGAATGGGAATAAAGGAGTTACCAATTTTGGGATAGTCCTGCTTATCTTCCAGGAGGTGAGACGCGACCGAGTTAATATATAAGTTAAATAAAAATGGTGCTAAAATACAGCCTTGTCTCACACCCTTTTCTATGGAAAATTTGGAAGTACAATCCCCCTTTTCCCCATAGCGTACCCTTGCGCCCGCCTCCCGATATAGTTCTCTAATGAATATAAGGAGGTTTGGGTCCACTCCCATTTCCTGCATAGTTAGCCAGAGTTTATTGTGGTTGATGCAGTCAAAGGCCGAACTTAAATCCACAAATGTAAGAAACAAGTTCTCTTTTTTTGCCTCGACGTATTTGGCTACTAGGAGTGCTAAATTCAGACCTTGCTCAATTGTGCCTAGACCTTCCCTAAAACCGTATTGGAATTGGGAGAGAGTACCTGTGTTGTTCACCCATGCTTGTAATTTATCGAGTATAACTCTCCCCGCGATCTTCATGAGTGAATCAAGTAAGGAGATCGGTCTGTAGCATTTAGGTGAACTACGATCTCCTTTCTTGAAAATGGGTACCACAATGGCTTCCTGCCAGCTCTTTGGGAAGCCCGTTTTAGTTAGAATAGGGGACCATAGCTTGTGTTAAATTTAAATAAATCAATCGGGACACCATCCGGCCCCGGGGCTTTTCCCCCCACACTTTGAGAGATGGCCTCATCCACCTCATCCGCTGTTATCTTAACCTCTGCTAGTTTCCTACTATCAGTATTAGAAATGTCCTCTGTTGATGGTGCAGAATAAACTTTTCTAAAGTGGACTTACCAGGATTCACTCGTAATATGACGGGAGACCGGGCAAACAAGGGGGCATATTATCAAGCACGGCGTTAAAATTATCTCCGCTTTAGCGGTAGAAAACTGCTGCTAAAGCGGCAATAATGGGCTTGATAATATGCTGCAGAGAATTCCAATAGAAGCCCAAGTTGACACCTGAACATGGGCTTCTATGGGAATTCTCAGGGGCATATATTATCAAGCCCATTATTGCCGCTTTAGCGGCAGTTTTCTGCCGCTAAAGCGGCGATAATTTTAACGCTGTTTCTTGATAATATGCCCCTAACTGATTTTTAAGTCTTAGATCTGAGACAGTAGCCCAAAAATTCCTACTATATTTCATACAGGCTGTGCGTGCTCGTGTATCCCACTGGTCTGTTAGTACTAGCTGCCGTCGTTTCGCCGCGACAGTTCTTGATCTCTCTGTTTTTTTCCTAGTGCAATTCTTAATTTCCATACATATATATATATATATATTGTTTGTATTTTTTTTCTTCAGGTTTATATAGCACAAACTCGACCCGAAGGAATTGGAATGCTTTACACAGGCACCAATTACAATACACAGGGACACATTCATTTTCAGTAGTCTCGTGGAGATTAAGAGGCCCAGAATCACAGGAGGCTGAAAGGGTGACCAGTTGGCATAGGTGCAAATTCAGGACAGTGAGTGTAAAAATTCAGGAAAAAAAGGGTCAAAATTAAGGACAAAAATTCAGGACAGAAGGTCAAAATTCAGGATGAAAATTTCGGGACAAAAGGTACGTTTTACAGACACATCAGAGGAGACCGCACAATAGTACCTAAGTAAGTAAATGGAAAATCAACATAAGTACACGTCAAAATAAGGTTATATTAGGTTGAGACAATGGTGGCCTTGCCTTTCTGTCTGCTGCTTTTGGCCTCTCTGGCACCCTTTAGCCCCTCCTGACGGCTGCATCCGGGTGATTATTTTGCTGTGTTTATTTGTTCTGTCTTATGCTGACCTGAGAGCCACAGGTCAAAGTCAGAAGGGCCCAGAAACACTTTTATCTGACCATGTGACACCCCCACTTAAGCAGAGATAGCGGGTGCTTCACCATGGTCCATTGTCAATCTTTTGGGGCATATTATCAAGACAGGCGATAAAAGTATCGCCGCTTTAGCGGCAGAAAACTGCCGCTAAAACGGCGATAATGGGCTTGATAATATGCTCTATGGAATTCCAATTGAAGCCCATGTTAAATGTGAAGGACGTCTAACGCGGGCTTCACTTGGAAGTCTCTGCGGCATATTATCAAGCCCATTATCGCCGCTTTAGCGGCAGTTTTCTGCCGCTAAAGCGGCGATAATTTTAACGCCGTGCTTGATAATATGCCCCTTTATGTGACAATCCTCCACAGTCAGAATGACCATGGGCCTGTCCAGAGGCTGAGCAAGGTCGGGGAGGGGGTGCGACAGCCTCTACAGTTCAAAAGAGAAGTGCGAGCTGGCTCCGATCGTCACAGCTTGTAGCCATCTCCAAAATTACGGACAAAAGGTGTCCGTGAAAGAAATCCTCACAGACAAGAGGCCCAAATAATGGGCAGTCAGTGAAATTTACGGATGGTTGGTCACCCTAGATGCTAAGTTAACGTCGAGGCTCGAACCTAGGGGCATATTAGCAAGAACCTCGTTAAAATTATCGCCGTTTTAGCGGCAGGAAACTGCCGCTAAAACGGCGATAATGGGCTTGCTAATATGCTTTATAAAATTCCAATAGAAGCCCAGGTTAGATGTCCTGCACATAAAACCTGGGCTTCTATTGGAATTCTATAACGCATATTAGCAAGCCCATTATCGCAGTTTCCTGACGCTAAAACGGCGATAATTTTAACGAGGTTCTTGCTAATATGCCATCTAATTCCCCAGCTCCAAAGTCGTCAGGCCAGTGTTTTACGCCACATCCTCTGACAATAAACCATGGGGCATATTTATAATAACTGACGCATCCCTGCATATCAGCAGGGATGCGCCAGTTATTTTGCGCCCCAGCTCCGCCACCATGGATGCGCCTCATTTATAATGTGGCGCACCATGGGGCAAAAACGGCACAGATGCGTTACGCATCTGTGCCGTAAAAGTAGCGCATTGCTGGAGTTGCGTCGCAAGCGCGACGCAGCTCCAGCAATGCTCTGGGGGTCCTATCTGCACAATGCTGCGTCAATCCTTACGCCTGCTTCAAGCAGGCGCAGGGTTTTGACGCAGCATGGGCTCAAAAGTGACTTGTAGATTTCACTCAGCCACTTTTAGGAGGCGTTCCTGCGCCGGAACGCCCCACCTGCCCTGGAACGCCTACATGTGGAGCAGGGCTTTACAACGTGACGCATCTCCCAGATGCGTCACGTTGTAAATACCCCGCACCATGGCGCAGGATTTGCGCCGCTGCTGCATCACAAAAGTGACGCAACGGCGGCGTAAATGAGGCGCAAGTCAAACATAAATCTGCCCCCGTGCCTCTACCTCATAGTGAGCTCTACTCACACCCCATTGCATGCTGGGTAACACAAAGTTTGATTGAGATTCCATTGCGGACAGGAGGTGCCCCTGGGAGGAGAGCCCTCTCTCTGCCTGTGCGTTTTTTGCTAAGTACTAATGAATGTTCTCGGGGGTTCGATGGCCGCGCGCTGAGCGGCTCCGGCTGGGAGTGGACACAGGCAGAGGAGTGAATGTCTGAGTCCCAGAGTTCATTAATTCCCCTCAGGTCTTATCGGCAGCCACATGCACTGGGACGAAGGGGACTTTTAATGAACCTGCTGGGCTCTTCTTTGGAGCTCGGGGAGTCCGCTGTGCCATGGGCAGGCCGTGGGAAGGGAGGGAGGCGGGGAATGAAATGAGACGCAGAGATAGGAGGGCGGTTCGGCATTAAGGTGGCGCTCGCTCCTTTCTCCCTATCTTCTCTGGGCCAGGAGTAAATCAGCTACATTTCCAAAGCTGGAAGACACATTAAAAGATCACGTACGCGTGCATTGATTTTATCGACTCAGCGATACTCTAGTAGACGGAAGTAGCAGATGCCATGAGCCTTAAGAGGATTCAGCACAAACCATGCATTATACATTTAAATTCTGCTTCCCTGGAAGGAAAACAAATATCTAAGGGGCATATCAGCAACAACCGGCGATAATTATTGCTAAGGGCACTTAGCGCTAGGATAATTATCGCCGGCTAGCGTGGATTTTTATCGCTGAGATAGCGTGCTATTAGCAACGCTTATCTCAAAAGCGATAAAAATCCTAGCGCTAACTGCCTAACGTGAGATTATCGCTGGAAACCCAGCGATAATCTCACGAAATGTGGCATTAGCTTGTTGATAGGGCCCCACAAACGTAGCCATGATATCCAGCTTCCATAGGATATCATGGCTAAGTCAGTCCTAAAGCAGGTATAAGGAAAGTAGCGATAACATGGGTTATCGCTACTTTTCCTGCCGCTATGCTTCATGGCGTGGGGCTTGATGATAGGAGAAATGTCACTTAGCGACATTTCTCCTGTCATGTGAGGTCAGGAACGCCCACTTTGCATCTCATTAGAGATGCAAAGCTGGGCGTTAAGAATGTGGGCGCTAATATAAGGTTTCACGCGTTAGCGTGACCTTGCTAATTAGGCGATAAAGTTATCGCTGCTTTTCGGCCGAAAACGGCCGCAAAAGCGGCGATAATTTTCTATCGCCTCGTTGCTGATATGCCCCAAAGAAAGAAAGGGGCATGTTTACAAGGGCTTTATCTCCGCTTTTTTGGCTTAAAAAGCCAAAAAAGCGGAGATAAAACTATCGCCCTATTTACAAGAGGGTGCAACCATGCATAATCGCATGTTAGCACCCTTTTTCCCAGCGCCTCCCTTTGCATCTCTAATGAGATGCAAAGTGGGCGTCACTGGGCATACACCGGATGGACTACATTCCAAATATCGCTGATGTTCACATCGCGATATTTACAAGGCAGCCCACAGGATTTTAGCAGACGTTAGATTTTGGCGAAAACTGCAGTTTTCGCCAAAATCTATCGTCTGCTAAAATCTTGACTTACCTATGTTTGACATAGGGGGTGAATTTAGCAGATACGACCACAGGGTCGTGTCAGCAAGGTTATCGCCGTTTTGCAGGGAACATCGCTGGAAAACCAGAGATGTTCCCTGCAAAACGGCGATAACCTCGCTATCTCTGGAATTTTTATCGCCCTGGAGAAACGCGTTGTTAATAACGCGCTACCAGGGCGATAAATTCCAGAGATAGCCTGCGATATAAAATTTATCGCTAAGCACGGCCAGCGATGATTATCGCTGGCCGTTGATAATATGCCCCAAAGTTTCTAAAATACTGCAAAAATAAGAGAAAACATTTAATTCAAAACAATGTGTAAGAAAGGTCGAAGCAGAGGAACAAAGTAAAAGGCATGTCAAGGGCAATCCGATCGAAATGACCGGTTGTATCTTGGCATGCATTTAGGGGCGGCTCCTTGGTAATGGCGGAGGAGCGCCGGCCCACATCACAGCACCAGCAGATGGTAAATGAAATGATAATAACACAATGTTATTACCATTTTATTTATGTTGTCTGAGCCGAGCAATGAGAATTGGGCAGAATGGGCGTGGCAGGGAGGAGTAATGTGCACATATAAGTGCGCATTTCGGTTTGGCCGGTCATCTTAGGCCAGCCAAACAGACATGCACACTTATGCTTCTCCAACCCAGCTATGTTGCGCAGGTAGAAGGAGGAGCGACCTTTGCATCTGCTCTGTCAAATACGGGGTGAGGATTAGAGAAAGGGGCGTGGAGCAGAGGTGTCTGGAGGGCTGATGGAAGTCCAGGCGGTGGTCTAAAGTTGGTGAGGCCACAGTTGAGTAGGGCCTTGGATGCTTAGGTCAGGGGCTTGCTTGGCATCTTTTCTGTACCAGGAGCCTGGGGAGTTCCCTGAGGTAGGGGGTGATATGGGTTTGTGTAGGAATATCCAGGATAAGTCTGGCTGTGTCGTTCTGTATGGTCTTTGTTGTCTGAGGAGGCGACCTGCAATCCCTGCTTAGAGAGTGTTGCCATACTCCAGATGCCTGGAGATGAGGGCCTGGGAGATGGTGCATCATGAGCTTTGGGGTACCCTTTGAATATCTTACAAAGCATGCAGAGGATGAAGAAGCAGGAGGAAGAGACGGAGTTGTCATGGTTAGCTTGCTGTCTAGAATGATGCGTAGGTTCCTGGTGTGGTCAGTGGGGGTCGGAGTAGGTCCGGGTTCTGAGGGTCCCCTGGATGTGTCCCATGGGGATTTTAGTTTCTGAAAATCAGTACCTCTGTCTTGTCAGTGTTCAGCTTCAGGCAGATGTCCTTCATCCAGTTGGTGACGTATGTCATGCAGTTGTGGGAGTTAGTCTTGTGGTGTCTTCGGAGAGGGAGAGCATGAGTTGTGTGTCATCAGGATATGATGTTCAGTCCGTTGGTTTTGGCGATGCTGGACAGATGTGTTGTAAGTTTTGAAGAGGGTGGGGCTGAGCCAGGATCTTTTGGGTACTCCACAGGTGATTTCCTTGGGTTGAGATGTTAAGGTGGGAAAGCGGACTTTTTTGCGTTCTTCCAGTGAGGAAAGAAGCAATCCATCTGAGAGCGGCTCCTTGGATCCCTATGTTGTGTAGCCTTGTGATGAGTGTCTGGTGGGTGGACATATCCAAGGCTTCCGAGAGGTATAGGTGGATCAGAGCCGCAGCCTCTCCTCAGTTGAGAAGAGCTCGAATGTCATCAGTAGCTGTGATGAGGGCTGTCTCTCTGCTGTGTCTGCCTTGTGATGGATGTATGATGTTACAAAGCAAACTATTACAATGTATACCTTAACAACTCGGTTTTTACAATGCAACTTCCATTACAACGCATGCCATTACAACACAAGCCATTACATTGCATGTTCCATTGCAACGAAAATTAGCATTCTAACACCATTGGGTGCTTACCTCAGGGAAGGTGCTGGTCAGTGAGGGATATGCGTTGTAATGGCATGCATTGTATTGGAACATGCGTTGTATTGACTGCATTGTAAAGGCATTGTGTTGTAATGCCTGTGTTGTAATGTATGTTTCCCACTTGTGAGGAGTCGAGGAGGAGGTTCCATTTCACGTGAGTAGAGTTGTTTTTTGATGGCTTTTTCTAATATTTTGAAAGGGAACAGGAGCAGAGAGATCTATTGGTTACTGTTGAGTTTGCAGGGGTCTCAATTGTCTCTTTAGTGGACCATTGATTTTTACATGTTCCAGTCCTCTGGGATGGTGGCTGTGCCAATTGAAGCATTGAACAACATTTTGAGTACATGGCTGATTCTGGCTTTGCCTAGGTTAAAGATGTGGTAAGGGGATGGGTCAGCTGGGGCCTCTAAGTGAACAGAGTTCATGACGGAGGTGGTGTCCTGTGGGGTGAACTGGCTCCATTCAGTTAGTTGGATGTCTGTGGTGGTAGCAGGATTTCTGTGTTGCTTTAAGAAGTCGGTGGCCTTGGGCTGGGGTTTGAAGTTTCTGTAGATGATGACGATCTTGTCTTGGACGAAGGACTGCTGTGCTGCTACCAGGGCTACAACTCTTCTGGACTGCACTCTGCTGGACTCCTGCTTTGCTGTCCTGGCCTGTATCCTGCTGTCCTCTTGCCTGGGTGCGAAGGACTGGGCCTATACCTCTTGAACCCAGAACCGAGTGACTCCAAGGGTTAGTTGGCAAGCCTCCTGATCTGAAGCCTCTGGGACATAATAGGCTGCCAACAACCTTGCATCTGCAACTGGACTCTGCCATCTGTGAGTCTACCCTACCAAGTTGTGGCACTCCAGTTCTGGGACCTTGTAAGAGGGCTTAAGGTGCTTTTCCAGACTCTGTCGATCCCGCAGAATTGATGCACCTCCTCTGCTGCATGGCCCAACCATGAAAAGACCAGAATCACCTCCATTGCTGCCTAGTTTGGACCCATCAATAAGATCCACATCGCCGGAATGACCGCAACACCCTCAGAACCGCCACTGAGTGGCTCATCCTAGGTGCATGTCCTCACATCCCTCATCGATGGCAGCGTTGGTAAAAGCGCAGGACTCTGCAATGCAGCCCCACAGCTGTTTGGAATTGATGTATCACCCCGACTGAGCTCCATATCCTCAACACCGAACTTCGTTTCGCAAGAGCCCTGTGAACGTGACTCTCAACGCCGCCACAACAGTACCTGGCACCACAGCCTCGCTGTGTTTCGGAACCAATGCATTGCTTCGGCTGTGTGACGCATCTTTGATCAACGGAATGCTCCACAAACCAGGACTTAAGGTATGTTATTCAGCTGACCTAACTGGGTCCCTGTAGCTGGCCCACGCTCCTCCATGTTTGGCATAAACTTGAGATTTTGTCCCGGTCCAGCGCGACCTGATATTCTTATTTGACGCTTTGTGATTTTTGGTGCAATTTTATATAAAAAGCTTAAAATTAAAGATTTCAGGTTGTACTGGTTGGATTCTTGTCCTTTTGTGTCTTGTTTTATTTATTAAATTAAGCTCTATTATTCTAAGCAGTTGTGGGGGCTTTTTGTTTGGTGTTTTCAGTGTTTTAAAATAAAAGAAGGTTGAAGTGAAGCTGCCAGAGGAAGAAGGGTGGGAACAAAAACAAAGTGAGAGGGAGAAAGACTCTTTATGGCAGGAGAGAGAAGGAGCTACTGGCAGAAAAGGAGGAACATATTCAGAGAATGAGAACGAGGAAGTCACATAAAGCAAGGAGAAGACAGGAGCTGAATGGAACCTGGAGAAAAGTGATTGGCCACAATGAAGCGGGGAAGTGCAGCGTGGAAGCAGCAGAGGATGACGCCGGGGACAAGAACGACGAGAAGGGAGATGTCCGGTCTGAGGAGTGGTGGATGCTACCAGGTGATGCTATCTGCCCCGTCACAGACCAGTAAGGCTAAGGCAACCTGGGTGAGTGATTGTATGCTGCCCGACGGCCCTGAAATTGCACCTGACTTTAGTTATTTTCCCCTGACTGGAAAAGATGGGGGTCACTAGCTGGCACCTGCCAGATGTTTTATTTTCTCTATCTTACATCTTCTTAGTGATAAAAAAAATCTGTCTTGTGGGTATGCCCTTGCTGAGTGTATAAAGAAAGGTCAGATCAACTTAGGAAGTCTGGAGTTGCCAACCTAATGGGAAAGGGGACTTGTGCTTTCCGCTGTCTTAAAAAAAAAGGGGTTTTCTCCTTTCATCTCCACTAGTGTCTAGAGGTCCTAATTCTTGAAGAGTTGGCAAAGTTGAGACATACTGAAGAGTAGGCAAAGGAGAAAAAGTACAGGAAGAGTTAGGCAATTAGAGATAGGCAGGAGATAATCTATCTTCTATACATATACTTATCAGGCGACTCTTCTAATTTTCTGAAGGACGTCGGTAGCGAAGATCAGAAAAACCCTAGAGAGGAGAAGAGACAAGAGTGTTAAGACCAAAGACTGCTACGAGAGTGACAACAAATCTGTGGGAAATAACAGAATTTTTTTACTTATGTGTGAAAAGAATAAATTTAAAATTCGTAAAACCGCAACAACAAAGCTTCCAAAGCCTTATTTCCGTCCATTGACCCACAGCGACATGATGGAACTGCATTGTAGCAAGTTATCAGATGTTCTGCTTAATCTTGACGATGCTAAAAATGGTCAGAGGGAAAAAATCTGAATACTGATGGGGTAGTCATACAGAAGAGGTACAAAGTGGAGACTGGAGATTGATTTCCGAGACAAATGGTGATGGGCAGCAATCTAGTTACAGTCACAGGGAATGTTAAGGATTTTATGTGACTCCAAAATCCAAGAAAGTTAAGGGGAAGCTCCATCTTACCAAAGCAAATATAGTTTGTATTCAGGAAAGAAGGATAACAGAATCAGTTGGGAGAATCTTTTGTGTATAAAAGAGGTGGGGTTTACCTCTTGATGTAGACGATATGTGGTGTGGCAATCTCAGTCACTAAATGGAAATGTCTGACAGCCATGGACGAAGGGCCATTGTTTCACTTCAAAAGGGAGAATATATAATTGCGATTTGTGCATTGCATTTGCCCAATATAGTCAATAAACCATTGACTGATAAATCCTTTTTAGAGCTCCCTCAATGGGGATCCCCTTGTGTTATTTGAAGGGAGGTAATGTGATTGGCAGTCAGCATCTGACTCTACGAGTTTGAGACCTTCCATTAGGATGGTTTGTAAGAGAAGCAATTACTGATCAAATGGCCTCCTTGGGGTTAGTAAACTGTTGGCAATATTTACATACAAGCTTACGTAGCTGTAAATTGTGTTTCCATTTACACTGTCTCTTTTTTTAGAATAGACATGATTTAGGCTTTTTTTATCTCCTGTCTGATGCTAGAATCACAGGACGTTCCATGGTTATCTCAGATCATGTCACTGGCTTCTTAGACATCTTTAATGATCAGTTTTCTATTAATGAGTCTTGACGATCAATAGGTCAGGCTATTTTAATGAACACAGAGTTTAGCAGTAAGCTAAAGGTAGGTGTCATGGGAGCTTACGTAATGAACATGGATAATGCAGCAGTGAGTGTAGTGTGGAATACGATATACACTAAGGGGGAGATTACTAAGATTTTACGCCGTGTTTGCGTTACAAAAGTGACATAAAGCCGCGCAAAATCTTTCTTTTCCGATTTACCTTTTAGCACTAAACTTGTTTAGCGCTAGAAATACTGTAAAAGTAACGCAAAGTATGCGTTACTTTGCATTACTTAGCGTCAATGGGCGTACCATGGGTGGAGCATGGGCATTCTGAAGTGACCACCCAAGGTTTCTGATGCTAAACCCAATTTACTGAATAAAGGAGACCAGTCAGGCAGCAGAAGAAAGCAGTGATAGGCAGGGCCCTTAGGTTTAAACAGCGCCAAACAGACCTGCGCAGTTTAAACCTCTCTAATTCAGCTTCAGTCTTACACAGCTGAGTTAGAGACAGCATAGGACTCCAGTGCCCCCGAGAGCAGCGAGCGAGGCTGTCCCTCCAGTCCTGGCGCAGCTGTCATGCTGCATGAAAGCAGTGCCAGGATTGGTGACTGCAGCTTCCTGGTCCTGCACTGAAGCCTGCCTTCCTGCCTGTACCTGAGCGAGGAGGACGTCGCACCAGGATCAAAGGTAAGTGTATGTTTTAGTTATTTATTAATAACTTTTATTGTTTTTTCTCCCGCCCACTACCCTCCTTACATGCCAGCCGCCACTGGGTTTTGGGTTCCTTCACCCTCAAAATTGGGAAAGAGGGTCTCATGGATACCCCATTTTATAGGAACCCCATGCAAAGAGGAGTCCTTTGCAGCCTAGGCAACTGAATGCAGTGCTACACATAGGCTACAAGAGAGTAATATAGCGCCTGTACTTTCGAAACACTGTCAGAACTAAGCACTGGCAACACTCCCAAAGCTTTGTGTCAGGCCAAGAAGGCGTTATTGAAAGGGAAGGAGTCGCTTGTTCACCTGCTCTCCCCACACACACAAACACACACGCTCAGAAGCACACACTTCCCCCTTCCTTTAATCTTCCATCACAAAACAAGCTGATTTTAATTAAAAGAGGCACAACGCCTGCTTCCAAGGCGGATTAAATAATTGCAAATCGAAGGTCTGCAGGCATGTTGCTTTTGCTTGTTTGAAACCTCAGGAATGTAATTGGCATGTTCAAGGAGGAACAATGATTCATTAGCTGGAAGTGCAGTGCGAGGGGGGTGGGGGCTGGGGGGCGGTGGGGGGCGGCGGGAAACCTGGAGGCAAGTCTCAGACATCTCAAAGAAAGCGCTAAGTCTGCCCAGGGTTTCTTGGCTTTCATTTCCTCTTTCTGTGTTTGGTTTGGTAATGTTTCAGCAGGGTTACTTGCTGCATGTTTTGTTTATCATATCCCCTGGATTGACTTTTTTTTGTTAAAGGGAAACACTTGTAAAAAAAAATCTTTACTTTCAACCCCTTAACTAACTTTCCCCAGCCAGACCTGCATGCACAGACCAGGGGCAGGGCTGAGATATTTAGTGAACAGAAGCTCGCGAGCTCGAGCCCTGGCAAGGCCAGCTCGGCCTGCCCTCCATCAGCGATCATACGGGGCACATCATTACAGTGGGCGATAGTCGGGACCACTGGAATTATGTGATTGTGTGGAATTGTTGTTTTTCACATAGTAATGAATTTACAGCATTTGCCACATAATTCATCTTCTGCTGCATAATCTGCAGTTTTTAGCAAAAAAATTGTTTCTAGCTCAAGCAGTTCAAAAGTTACAAAAAACGCAGAAATATGTGTTGCCGCGCAGTGGAAGGCCCTTTGCAGAGGCTGACTGGTCACCTTTTTAGGTCGAGCTTGAGCAGCGCATGCGCTGCTCTGCGAGGCATGCTGTATTCAGGTATGGACTTGAAGCTCCGCTCATTTCCCGCCCATCTTTTCAACCAGCTCCTGTTGCTGTCCTTTCTAAATCGTTGCTTTCGATTCATCAATAGGTTTCGTAGCCCCTCCTTGGTGCCGCCTTGTCTGCATTGTAACCTCCCATGAGGACTGGACCATTCACTTGTGTTGTTACACAGTCTGCTTTATCTTGTCTGTGAGTACTATTTTCTTGAATGTTTTTCCCCTATTTCACCTGCGATGTGCTTTCCTACAAGGCAGCACGCCGCCCGCTTTATATATTTGTATTTCAAATGGTGGCTGGTCCGCTTTAACTGTAGCGGCTGTGCTTCTTTATTTACCAGCGTGGTCCCCTTTAATTATAGAGGGCGCTCTTCTTTATTTATTTAATATGCCAGCACGGTCCGCTTTAAAAATAGCAGCTGCGTTTTAAAATTTTTGGGGGTTAGGGCAGTCAGGGCGTTGTGGCACAGGGGGAGGAGTGGTGTGCACACACTAAGGGGTATATTCACAAGAACGTGTGCTAAACATCTGCAAAAAATGTTACCGCAATTTTACACATCGCAGCCTATCGCGGGAAAATAACCCTGTGTCAACGTGGAATTCACAACACGGCGGTACTATGCGATATTCCGCCGAAAACACGGCCAATGTCCACGATACAACCACCGCAATGGAGATAAAAACACAAACCCCAACGCGTAAAAAGGCGACATGTGCCCAAACGCGATAAGAAAACAGTGACAACCAGCGAGAGGCCAGCAATACCCACGCGTAATGCGGGAAAAAGCACAAGAACAGTATACGGAAAATGCCACTAAAAATGACATCAACTGCGGAGTACCATGGATGCACCCTGACTGACTGCAGAAGACAACATGCACCCCACAATCCCCACAGAGGAACACCCAGGAATACAGGGCCCGTGGAAGGCCAATGAGAAGAGGAAGAGGAAGACAGGGTACAGTCGCCAGGAAAACCTGATTATCGCCATGGATGAGCCAGAACACCACCACCAACTGTACGTCATCTCCAACGTGTCATTGGCAATAAAGAGGCAAAGATGGCATACCACATCGGACCATGTGAATGCCGTCGCATGGCAGAGGAGGACAATGGAAGAGCACAGGAGGCTCTGGACTGATGTGAATGGCAAAACCAAGCAGAAACTCGCTGCCAACACGAAAGCAGCAAAGCACCCCGGAGGAGGGGGGCCAGCAGAACACCAGGAGCTGAATGACACGGAGAAGATGGTGGCCACAGTCACCATTTGGTAGACGGTGACAGGAGTCGGGGATACGGACACTGTCCAACTTGACCCGACACCACATCAACAGGGTGCGCACCGACCAGGGAGTGGGTGGACAGGGGGAGATGGGCCCAACGGCACACATGCACAATTAAGCAGAGCACATTGCACACCCACAATGACTCAGGATCATGTCCCTGATCCCACGGAACACTTCAGCACACACACAAACACCAAGTAGTCCCACGTACACCATGTGCTCAAAGGGGCACCCACAGAACACATCAACAAGCACACAACCAACACATGCACACGTGCGAAACACAGCAAACATGCATATACGTCAGCCACACTGACAATGCAAGAGACACCACATGACGAGTAGCATGGTTGCAGTCCAATCACCATGACAATGTACACGGCATGACACTGAGGTGGCTGAGTGCGGATGACAACCGGAAAGGAGCAGGTCACACTCGGACACAACCACCTGCACAAACAACCCCTGGCGTCAACGACGCATCTGTGGACAAACCATGCCCAAGGGTCACAACTCGACAAAGAGCAAAAGTTACCCAAGTCTGCAACACCTTAGCACCGTGGAAGCACAGAACTGACAGGCACACCGCATGAAAGGGACCAGTGGCAGACAAATCAGAGCCGCAGGAGCGAATCACCCACCGTGCAGAATACGCACATAAGTGTAAGTGCACCTCGACATTGAAAACATCCCAGTACAAACAGCAACACCTCGACAACAGAACACAGGACACAACTGGTGCCGCAAATGTGCCCAACACGGCAAATCACATCTGGCACAGCAGGAAACTGTGACATGACAATGTACAGGTACAACCTGTAACCTGCAAATATGTTTTATTCACACATGCTGTACTTTTGGACATTTTGTACTGTCCCAAGATTGCCAGGGACGGCCACATTGTCACGTGCTCATGAGAAGTAATTGTCAATGATGGTGTTCCTATGGGCCATTCCTGGCCCAGCTGCAGTGGGATGTGGCCCACCTGCCCCATCGTCCCCATCATCGTCCGGTACTTCTGAAACTGGGATCCATGGGGCATTGGTGCGTACACAGATGTTGTGCAACACGCAAAGATTATCTTGCACATGATGTCCGGGCTGTACAGGAGCTTTCCACCTGCACTGTCCAGGCACTTGAAACGTGACTTCAACATGCCAAATGTGCGTTCTACCCCTGGTGCGAATGTGGGCAACATTGTACTGCCTCTGGGCGGGTGTGTTTGGGTCTCAGAGCGGTGTCCTCATCCAAGGGTAGAGTGCATATGTAAATGTAAATGTGTCTGTGCTTATATAGCGCCAAAGCACCCCTAGGGGTATCTCAGCGCTGTTCTCATACCGCTGAAGGAACCCTTCCTGGCTTTCCGTGTGAAGTGTCCACTCCTGGGCACCCCCATGGTGAAGCCAGGCATCCCAGCGCTGTTGGGGCCGTTGTGGAGATTAAGCAAGCTATTGCCCAGAGTTGCATCGTGGGACCCATGATTAGAATAGGCACTGAGGCGAGAATATCCGGTCCGAGGAATTTATAGCCCGAGACCCTGCCGCGGCGGGAATCGAACCCTGGTCCCGGACCAGTGCTCTGCATGGAGATCTGCCGCTCTAACCATTGAGCCACACTTCTCCATATCCTTGATCACCTGTGCAGGGAGAAAAGATTCAATACTTGGTTCGGTAGGATGTGATGGCAGGCCTACTAATCAAGTGATGCCTGTGCTGGCTGTGTGTAGGTTGAGTGTAAGCCAGCCCTCAGGGAGTAGTTGGTGCTGGCAACAACTCCAACAGTCATCAGGCACACAGAAATGCAATGTCAGAGCAACATGGGGGTTGGCTTGATTCGCACAGGGTTAGTGGCCCCAGATACACGGCGGCTGACACGGTTCCGCCGCCACGGGACGCTGACCTGCGGGAGACTGGGGTAGGGTCATGATGATAGAGCAGGGTCTCATGTGTGTCATAGGTGCCTTCCGCAGAGTGACATGGGGGAGAATGGGAGGTCTACCCCCAGGGCATGATGCAGAGCGCACATGCCAGCTGTGTCCGGCAACATGGCGGATATGAATGCCACAGACTCATGCCAGACACCAAGTCCATACCTGCCCGTTGCTGATGACAACCCCCAGGCCACAGGCTCAGACACCAACGATGTTACGCCGGAGACTGATGGTCACTCACGGCGCACAGGGTTAGTAGCACCATGCGTCGCAGGCTTGCATTGAACAGGGTAAGTGGCACCACGTGTCGCAGGCTTGCGTTGAACAGGGTTAGTGGCACCTCGTGTCGCAGGCCTGCGATATGGAATTATGCCTCACTGATCAAAGGGAGTCTGGTGCTGTGGCCGCTGCCACGGACTTGGGGTCACTGCCATTCAGGATTTAGGACACAGTTCCACATGTGGGACCTAAAGGAATGAAGAGGACGCCGGTGGAGTATGTCAATGAGAAAGGAGTGATGTGGGCCTGCGTCGTGGGTGCCAGCGATGGTCTGCGGAGGGTGCAGAGGTCACGGGACTGGAGCTTGGAGCTTGCCCCGGCATGTGGTGGGCCCTCTTTGACACATGACGGTCGTCGGCAGGTGAGCAGTGTGGCCCTGGGGCGCTGGGGCATGCAGGTCTGGTCTGGGTATCAGCGTCCTTAGGTGCAGCAGGCGCACAGGGTCGCAGGCCCGCTGCTCACGGCATCGGCCTCATGGTGGACTGCGAGGCGACGCCCTGTCAGTGACGTTGGCCTTTCTGGGAGAGAACCACACTCCGCGCCACGGGGTTTTTATCCATAGCCCTGCGCAGCCCTGGTGTACTCAGTGCCAACCCACTACGCTCACACACACAGGGGGGGATGCAGCGAGCGACATTTCCGCTATCTGACCCACGGCCTGGGGTGACATGGTTGCGTCCATTGTTCACTACTCTCCAGTCACCAGCAGTTGTGGTCTGCATGGAAATATCTGTGGTTTGCATACCCAGGTCTGTCCTGCACATCCACGCCTCACTTGTCATTGTGTACATTCCCATTCACGGGTCACTTGCATCCTTCGCACATGGCTGTATTCGGCATCTACACACGTTCAGCTGCTGTGTGGCTGTGGTGCCATGATATAGCTGTATTGTGAGCATGGGTAGCCCAGGATCACCATGGAGTAGTGTTGTTGTGTCTGGTAGGTGGGCATGTTGATTGACATGATGTATGTGGTTTGTTCATGTGTGCATTCCCACAGCTGTGAGTTGTGTGATAGTGGCTTTGAGGTCTGTGGTGTGTTGATTTAGCACTTATCAACGAGCAGTCCAGTTCTATATGTGCCATCCTGGAAGCGCTGGTTGATGGACTGTCGGAAGATGTAGGAATCGTGCACACTGCCAGGGTAGTTTGCGACGGCATTGGTGAACATTCCCCTGGTCCACTATTGCCTGCACATTGATTCAATGCATGTGCTTTCTGTTGCAGTAGTGGTGTGCAGTATCCACAGGGGGCACAAGTGGGACATGTGTGCAGTCTATTGCCCCCAACACGGCCGGTAATCCAGCTATGGTGTAGAAGCCTTGCTTGGTCTCCTGCTGTTCCTGCTCAGTGTGGGAGAAGTGAAGGTATTGGGGTATGAAGCTGAGGATGGCATCCAGGACAGGTGTGATGAACTTTGATAAGGCTGGCTGTGAGACCCCTCCGACTCTGGCAGTTGTTGGTTGGAAGGTATCAGAGGCCAACAGGTGTAGCACAGCCAGCAGCTTTGTCTGCGGAGGGATGTTGGTTCTCCGCTGTGTTGGGAATGTCAACCTGTGGCCGATGTGGGTCATGATGCGGATGATGGTTGTCCTTTTGAGTCTGTAGTGGGCAATGACTTCCTCTGGCGTTAGGTCTGTGAGACTGGTGCGTTTTCGGTTGGTCCGCTGTCTTAGTCTGCGCTGCTTCTGTGGTGGTCCAGAGGTTTCCGAGTCCTGGGGGTGGTGGCGGTCCTGGGCGTGGTGGCGGTGTTGGGGCTCCGAGCTGCATGATGAGTAGCTCCATGGCTTCATTTGTTCTTTGGGTGTGGCTGTGTGCGGGGCTCCGTTGCCTACTGCAGGTAGTCGTCTGGCTTTACACCTGCAGGAGGCAGGTGGTAAATACCTGCTGCTACCACGGCTTATCGCCTGTTTTTGGTTCGTTCACAGATCTGGCAGCTCGTTGTGAAAGTGATGTTGTGGTTTTTTCGTGTGCTTTTGTACGGGAACGCCTACTCTGCATCTCATTAGGGTTAGTTGGTGGTGTCTGCCGTGGAGTTAAATTTCGGGGTAGTTATTGCGGGATTACTGGCGTTGTCTGCAGTTTTCACCAGCTTGTGAATGGGGTGTTAAATCTATCTCTACTTTTGATGCGTTAAGGTGGAGATAAATCGGAGGTAAGTCCTTGTGAATATCCCCCTAAGTGCCTGGACGTCAGTCTTTGGCCGGCCAAACATTCATGAACACTTTCTATGTTCTGCACCAGGCTGTAATGCACAGCCTGGTAAGGAACATGTCCAGGCTCCCATTCCCCTTCTGAGCATCAAACCATGGTGCTCAGAGCAATCACAATGCTGCATTGCAACATTGTGATTGGCTTAGAGGAGCCTGGGTGCTTCCTGGTTCCGGGACTGGCAGGAAGAGAAGTAACGACTGTGAGACGGCAGCTGTGAAAAGGTAAGTTTTTTTTTTTCTTTTTTGTTCAATCCTCCATCCGCCTTTACCCTTGTCCGCCACCCCATTCCCTGCCAGCTGCCACTGGACTTCTCTGCTATGGAGATACACAGATCTATTGCAGCATCACATGAGACACTATAGTACACAACCTCCTTCGCAATGCGAAGAAAGTGATCTATCGTACCATGCCACACACTGCAATGCAGGACCTCCTCTGTTATGGAGATGCACAGACCTATCGTACTCCATCACACACTGTAGAACCAGTGTGCCTGCCCATATTTACAAGGCCATGCAAAGTCACCCTGCATGACTTTTCATGGCCGTGTAAATATGGGCCCTTTGACACATTACTCCTCGTGAAAGGGGCGTTCCATAGGCGTTGCTGTGGGGGTTCTCATGCAACATCCATGCATCCTGACACATTCGCAGATTTAGAATGTTTTGACCATCTGGGAATGTGACAGAATCCTATGCCTCCCGAGTGGTGCCACAATGAGAAATACTTTTATTTCTCCTCGTTTGTTGCTCTTTATATGCGTGCTGCTTGATGCAGCACACATAGTAAGAGGAAAAGGCCATCAATTATTGTTCTCGTGCAAGAAAAGTGTCCCTTCCTGCAAAAAAAAAATCATCCCCACAATGTAGACACCCTTCCAACATGACGCAAGGGTGCCTGCGCTGAGGCATGGCAGCCAATCGTGCACCAGTGCAGAGGGAAGCACACAGATGCGTTGTTTTATTATTAATACGACGCATCCCTGTGCTTTGAAAATGATATCACTTGGCGCAGTAAAATGGCTCACGGCGCCACGCTGCGTCATTTTTTGGTAAAAGAGGCCCAAAGAACCTTAAAGAAAAAGGCTGTATACATATATAATATGAAGATATTACACCTACTTTTGAGTCTGAGAGGGAAGAAGTGCTGAGCTACATAGTCTGACTGATGGGAAACAGGCATAACTGCAACCACAAGACTTGCATCATAGGTTTCATGAAAAGGTTAAGGAAGACTAAACTGACCAGTAGATTCGAAGGTCTTGCGCTGGTATTGGTTAAAAGGCAACTGGCGATGCAGAAGAAATCTAAACGCGTGTTCCAAACACTGATGTGGGAGGCGAAGTTGGTTAAATAGGCAGGGCCTGAAAATATGGCTATGACAAAAGAGCGAGCCCCAGGGAGTTAGGAGGGGGGGTGAAACAATAGGTAACTGAATGAGATGAGATGCTTCTGAAGCGGGCAGACGGGAACCACAACATGCCCCATGAACAGAGTTGGGCGGTAGTTGGGTTCATTGAGGTGGGAAAAAGACAGTAAGTACAACCTCCTGGGAGCTGCTGAAACCAACTGTTTTTTGTTGTTGCAGTTTTATATAGCGCTAACTCGAGCCGAAGGTATCAGAGCGCTTTACATGAGCACCAGTTGTATTGCATAAGGACACATTCATTTTTGTTAGGCATGGGGAGATTAAGTGATTTGCGCAGAATCACAGGATGTAGCATTCCTGCCGAGACTCGAACCTGGTTCCCCAGTTCCAAAGTCGGCCGCCCGGCTCAAAATAGAAGCATGTACTGATGTGTTTCTTGTGCATTGCTTCTTCAATGTGTTCTCACATAAATTGAATTACCATTCTGAACAGGTAACGTGAACTAAACAAAAGGACGGCGGAGATGTGTCGATCTCTGAGTAACCCTCTCTGCCACTTGGTTTAAATGTAATGAAAAACTCATAAAATATTCTAAAAATGTAATGGTTAGAAGGAAACCAGGATAAAAAGAGAAAAAAACAGGTGCTCAGCAAAGGAGAATTGCACAATGACGAGTCTACACAAGTCTCTTGTGCTGCCACCTTTGTCCTGTTCATCTCAGCCCTCTTTTCCAAGCAGTCAGAGTGGATTAAGGATAGTAGATCTTCTCTGGGCGACCTCTTCTGTCCAGTAGATCTCTCAGTGCCATCCAGTGTGGTTTGGATCCCTGCCTGCCAGCCAGGCAGGGAGCAGTGTAGGGACAAGGGCATCCACACCTCTAGACCACACTCTTCAGCCCTGTTCTCTTGGCCCTCCTGTCTCTTGCTGCAGTGCCAATCTGGGTGACAGATGCTTGTAAAATGCTGTTCAAAAGTAGTATAGAACAAAAGGACCAGCTTTTTGGAATAGGGCAAATATTTTGGAAATTCTTTTTAGAAAAACGGAATCCGGCAGAAGATGTAATTACCTAAGCAGTATATGCGTGCAAAGGTCTGAAATTCGTTCTCTCCACAGATCCGTGGAAAATTTTGCAGTTTTCCAAAAATGTATGACTTTTTTCACTTTACGTCATCTGCATCAAAATCCATACTTTTTTGACAATTTATTAACAAAATCATTCAGCATCAGACATGCTCTTCCGAAAGCGGTAGGTGCTCGATTTCAACGCCCCTTTCACGAGGACTAATGCGTCAAAGGGCCCATATTTACAAGGCCATGAAAAGTCATGCAGGGTGACTTTTCGTGGCCTTGTAAATATGGGCAGGCACACTGGTTCTACAGTGTGTGATGGAGTACGATAGGTCTGTGCATCTCCATAAGTCACCTGTTAAGGCTTTCCATTGCTGTGCGCTGCGCTGTGGCATTTAGGCGCTGTGCTATATTTTAAAAATACCCCGTTTTTGTCTTCTTAGTTAAATTTATTTTAAACACTTCCCCTGTTTTTAAAAATCACTGTCACTTACTTGCACCATAATTGTGCCCTTCACCGTGGCTTCAGCGGGTCCTTCCTAGCGCGTTTCGCGCTTTCTGGGAATATCGGCGCCATCTTGGGGGTAGGTAGGGGACGCTGACAGGACGCCAGTCCAGGTAGCGCTCTAGCAGTCAGGCTGACTCGCTAGAGCCCTATATAGGCTTAACATGCAGGCGCGCAGCGTGTGCGCGCGGCGTGTGTGCCGCAGTAACGCCGGAGTCACGCCAGAGTCCAGCCCGTCTGCGCCCGTCTGCGCCCGTCTGCGCCCGTCTGCGCCCGTCTGCGCCCGTCTGCGCTAAGGACGGGCTGGATGGCTGGGAGACTGGACATACCGATGGTGAGTACTTAGGGATCAGTTATTCTTGGCAGGACTTGATCTCTCTTAAGCCTTCTAAGCTGCCTTGCCACTATAGGAACGCCCCGGAGGCACTTCAGACCTCCCCCGGCTGCCACTGTTTTCGGTCCTCTTCTATGGTGTCGGCTCCTGTTGCTGTCGCTACACCTGTAGGTCCGAGTTTTAAATCAGGAACTAGCCTGAGGAGTGATAAGGGGTTTCTCGTAAATGCGAGGTCATTAATTAAGAACAATCTCGCATTTAAGGATTTTCGGCCAGAAAACCCGCCTGGGTCTTCATTACGGAAACTTGGGCCAAGGACTCCTCGGGACCTGATTTGGTTGAGGCGGTACCAGAAGGCTACACGCTGGTGAGGGAGGACAGAGTGGGACGTATGGGGGGAGGGCTGGGTATCCTTCATAGAGACTGCCTTTCCTGCCATATTATCCCACTATCTGAACCTCAAGACACCTTTCAGGCCCTTCAGTTCTCCATTAACGGATCATATGTAGTTCCGTTTACTGGCTTTCTCATTTATAGACCTCCGGGGACCAGAATAGATTTTGGTTATCACATGCTTAATATTTTAGAGCCACATTTTGGCTGTGAGCACTTTACTGTTCTGGGGGACCTGAATTTCCATTTGGAAAATTTGGAGTCAATTGAAAGTCTATCCCTATTGGATATTTTCTCTGGCTGTGGGATGAAACAGCTAGTCAAGGGTCCCACCCATCAGGCGGGCCATACGCTGGATGGGGTCTTTTCTAATGACACTCGGCTGACCATTGAGACTCCCATCCCTCTCTCTTGGTCGGACCATTATGCGATCCCTATAGAATTAATGATCGCTACTGTTAGTTGCAAGGGGAACGAGCCAAGTAAAATGGAATTGAGACGTAACCTCAAAAACATAACCAATGACGTGCTCGCCCCCAGATTGCCCAGTTTGGCGATCTCCCCAGAGGAGGACGTAAGCTCTGCAGTAGGGAGCATGGATAGTGCCATCAAAACAGCTATTGACAAACTGGCTCCAGCCTCATTGCGCTACTCTGCGAGGAAAAGTCCATCGGCCCCGTGGTTCTCGGAATCGTTAAGACTTCTTAGGCAGGGAGTACGGAGACAGGAATGTCTCTGGAGGACTAGTTGGGATTTGCGTGAGAGGGATAGTCATAAAATCCTCTTAAGGAACTATAAGACGGAGGTGATAAGAACTAAGCAAGAGTATTTTACTTCTCTTACCTCCTCACTCTCTTCGCCGAAAGAGCTGTTTAAGACCGTAGACACGCTTACATCATTGAAGGTGCCTGATCCCGTTGTCAGCTCACAGCAGCTCTGCAATGATGTTGCACAATTTTTTCAATCTAAAATTGTGGACTTATTTTCGGCACTAGAGCTTCAGAGGTCGGCACTATCTACCTCTACATGCTTACCTGTCTCATCGCTAACATCACCCGAGCAGGTGCTTTCAGGGTGTTTGTCTAGCTTTCCACCCCTCTCCCTTCAGGAACTTGAAGTCCTCCTGATCAAGACTAGGTCGGGGTCTCCTCTAGACCCTTGCCCCTTGAAACTCCTTAAACAATGTAAGGAGATTCTTCTGCCTCCGTTATTAGATATCATGAACAGGGCAATGAGGGATGGGACTTTCCCCTCACAATGGAAAAGAGCGGTGGTTAAACCTTTGTTAAAAAAGCCCACATTAGACCCGGGGGTTCTCAAAAACTTCCACCCCATTTCGCTGCTCCCAGCCCCTGCAAAGATGCTGGAAACCTATCTCAACCAGCATCTTGCAGCCTTTCTGGAAACTTCTGGCCTTCTGGATCACTCGCAGCATGGATTTCGGAGAGGGCATAGTACGGAGTCGGCCCTTACCATTGTGCTTGACAACATCCGCACTAGAGTAGATAAGGGCCAGACCACTCTCCTTATCCTGCTAGATCTCACGGCTGCGTTTGATACCCTGTCTCCCTCAGTGTTAACATCTAGGCTGAGGGAGATAGGGGTGGAGGGGCCCGCACTTAGTTTGCTGGCCTCTTTTCTCGGCCAGAGGGAACAGAGAGTTAAGCTGGGGGAGTTCCAATCTCCATCCCTTCCTGTGCATTGTGTGGTCCCTCAGGGGTCGGCATTAAGTCCGACCCTTTTCAACATCTATGTGACCCCACTTGCCAGGCTTATTAGATCTTATGGGATGGAGGTAGTCTCCTATGCCGACGACACGCAGATATTGATGTCTCTCGCCCAACCTGTCATCTCCACTGCCTCCAATTTTAGACACTGTATGGAGGCAGTTGCTCAATGGATGATTTGCAATTCATTGAAGCTTAATGGCGAAAAGACAGAAATTCTGATGTTCGGAGGAAAGGAGGACATTTGGTCGGCGGAATGGTGGCCTACATCGTTGGGCGTGTGTCCGACACCCACTACCTTGGCCAGGAACCTAGGAGTCATGATTGACCCTACCCTGGGGATGGGTCAGCAAGTAAAGAGGACTATCTCCACATGTTGGGGCTTACTAAACATCTTGCGGAAGATCAAACATTATCTGTCCCTTCAAGCCAGAAAGCAAATTGTAATTGCATTAATAGGCTCAAGACTTGACTACTGTAATGCCCTATATTTAGACATTAACAAGGGTCTGTTAATGCGACTTCAAATGGTGCCGAATGCCGCCGCCAAGTTTGTACTGGATCTACCTAAGCGGGCTTCCGCTTCGGCTGCTAGAAAGACACTGCACTGGCTTCCAATTGAGGCCAGTATTTCTTTTAAGTCCCTATGTTTGATCTATGGGGCTTTGGCTACTAACAGATCTGGAGGCCTAAGGGACCTGTTGGCCCCTTATACAACTTCCAGAACTCTGCGCTCCACCAATAAATCCTTGTTATCAGTCCCCCGTGTTCGTAGAGCCAAGTGGGGTGGCAGAGCTTTTTCAACTTTGGCTCCAAAGCTGTGGAATATTCTGCCGGCTGAGATCAAATCCCTTCCCTCAAAGCAAGCCTTTAGGAGGGCTCTCAAGACGTGGCTATTTGCTAAAGCCTACCCTTAGTTCTGGATTTGCCTTTTATGATTTTCTTTGGTTAGGCGCCTTGATGCCTTCGGGCTTAGTTGCGCGTTTATAAATTTCATTTCATTCATTCATTCATTCCAGGACGTATTCCTCTCCACAGAATTATAAATGACCCTGTGTACCTGCACCCCATCTACCTGGGTGCGAGAAAACCAGCCCCAGTTTTAGTGGCTAGAAAATGACATGCAGATCTGGGTGCAAGCACCTCTTTCTGAACTCCCCCTCTGGCAGGAGGAGAGCAAGGAACGCTCCCCGCTCCGTAGCAGTAGCATGCCTGGTCCGCTGACGCGTTTCCCGCTGTCCCCAGCTCTGCGCATGTCAATCCCATCGCCCCCTTAACACCTGCTCTCAGCTGGTGATAAAATAGATCTGATTTGTCACTACAATGGGGTTCCGCGTGTTGATTTGGAACCAGCAATTCCTGGTCCACCTGTTATTCCCCATTCTGGGCACAAAAAACATTGACAACTTTTAATTGCACACTCCTATACTTAGTACCTAAATGGGTGATATACGTAACAATCCAGCAGAAAAAAAATAATAACACCTTTAATTTCTCAAGATGGTCGTGATATCCCTAATTTAGGTCAGAAATCTAGCCATCCTCTTCCTAGCGTACGAGAACCCTCACACACGATGGGTGACATGCTTCATCATCGGCTGGCTGCTCCTCATCAAGGTCACAAGCCCATGACGGGTTTTTCCAATTGCGTTCTCTGTGCCGGCAGAAGCTAATGGTAACAACGGTCCATCCTTTGTCATTAAGGACATATTGTGTTGTGCAGGGCTTTACGTGGGCTAGGTCTTGCCGGTGCTTAGCACCAGTAGGGCCATATTCTCATGGAGCTATCGCCGAGTTATTGGCACTTTATCACTTCCAAAGTCCCGATAAATTCATCGCCCCATCACAAGCTGGTGCAAACAGACTATATCACCAGTTTTCAGGCGACAGCATCCTCAAAAAACATCGCCACAGATGACCCCGGCAACTATTGCTAATGAGATGCAGAGTAGGCGTTCCCGAGCAAAAAGCTACAACAACACCACTCCACAACATTCTAAACGACCAGCCACATTGGCGATAAGATAACAAAACAGGCGATAAGGCACGGTAGAACCAGGAAACTAACGTCTGCTCTGACCTGCTGTAAAGTCGGACGACAACTGGCACTAGACAAAGGAGCACAGCCCAAAGCCAAACATGAAGAACAACAGATGCACCCTGGCAACTGAACATGCAGCCCGGAGCCCCAATAGGGCTACAACACCCACCGCCACCACACGCCGCATCCAAGTCCCTCACACCTGTCCTGGATGCCATCATCAGCCTGGTACCCCAGTATCTATACGTCCACCACTAAGCGCAGGATCCGCTGGAGACCAAGCAAGGACCATACGCCATAGCTGGAAGCACGCACGTTTTGGGGGCAATCCACAGCACACATGTCCTACTGGTGACACAGCACACAATCACTGCAACAGAAAACACATGCATTCCATCAATGTGCAGGCAATAGTGGACCACCAGAGACTCTTCACCGATGTCGTCGCCAACTACCCAGCCAGTGTGCATGATTCCTTCATCCTCCAACAGTCCATCATCAACCAGCGCTACCAGGATGGCACCAAGGGAAATGCACAGCCCCAGGACAAGTTCCAAATGAATACCCACACACCTCAACTCCACAACCATGCAACTCACAACTCTAGCAATGCACGCATCACAAAATCACATACAACATGCAAAACAACATGCCCACCCACCAGACACGACAGTACAACTTACAATGTTAACCTGGGCAAGCCATGAACATGAGCCGTCAATGGCATGACACCTTAGCCACACAATAGCGGAATGTGAGGAGAGGTGGGAACCAGGCATGTGTGAAGGAGGCAGGAGAACCATGATTGGGAAAGTACACAATGCCAAGAGTGGCGGCGATGTACTGGACCGACCGCAGTGTGCAGAACACACCCACATCCATGGCGACATACACAGCTGGTGTAAGTAGTGTAGTGGACAGTGGACGCAACCATGTCAACCCAGCCAGTGGGGAAGTACACGGAAATGTTGCCTGTTACGTCCCCCTCGTAAGCGTGAGCGGAGTGGAATGGCCCGACGTACTCCATGCCAGCATAGGGGTGTGAATAAAAAGCACGTAGTCCTGGGCGTGGTCCTCTTCCGGATTGCCCATGTCTCTGCCAGGGCGGCGCCTCTCACCCCGCGACGAGGCCGATACCGTCCTTCTGAGTGCAGTTGCCTGCGATCCTGTGCGCCTGCTGTACACCGGCCCGCTGGACCGCTGGACCCCGAACCGGCCAGGCCTGCTCCTGCGCAGCCAGGCCACACTGATCACCTTCCGACACCGGCGTGTTGCAAGGAGGGCCCACCACGTGCCGGCACAAGCTCCAAGCCCAAGGCTCGCGACCCTGGCAGCCTCTCAGACCATCACTGCCTCCAGGACACAGGCCAGCTTTACTCCTTTCTCGTTGATGTACTCTACTGCGGCACCCGGCCTACACTACGGTCAAGTAGGTCACACATTTGGAACTGAGTCTTGATTACATAATGGCAGAGTACAAATGTTCATTGCAGATCTTACGTCAGTGTACTCCCTTCGATGTGGTGCCACCAACTCTGTGCATGGTGGTACAAAAGGGGGTGGTGATGGACGGAGCATCAGAACCAATCAAACACTCACACCCAGTCAACAGATCTGGGTTTGATCCATCACCGTTCTTTAGCCCACTCTACCACCCCAGTTCAGACATGGCCATATGCAAATCAGTCTGACTCTGTGCCTCATGGGAACAGTCCAGCCCGAACTTCCAAGCCATGCCTTCCCTGGACCGGAAACAAGCTTCCCAGGACCGGTTTCTGGCATTTCAGCCGTCTTCAGCCAGGCTTGCTTGAATCCAGTGGCAAAGTGAGCAAGGGACTCACGTCTGAGCATACCCTGCCAACTTATGGCGAACAAAGTGGTACAAAAGGGGGTGGTGATGGACGGAGCATCAGAACCAATCAAACACTCACACCCAGTCAACAGATCTGGGTTTGATCCATCACCGTTCTTTAGCCCACTCTACCACCCCAGTTCAGACACGGCCATATGCAAATCAGTCTGACCCTGTGCCTCATGGGAACAGTCCAGCCCGAACTGCCAAGCCATGCCTTCCCTGGACCGGAAACAAGCTTCCCAAGACCGGTTTCTGGCATTTCAGCCGTCTTCAGCCAGGCTTGCTTGAATCCAGTGGCAAAGTGAGCAAGGGACTCACGTCTGAGCATACCCTGCCAACTTATGGCGAACAAAGTGGTACAAAAGGGGGTGGTGATGGACGGAGCATCAGAACCAATCAAACACTCACACCCAGTCAACAGATCTGGGTTTGATCCATCACCGTTCTTTAGCCCACTCTACCACCCCAGTTCAGACATGGCCACATGCAAATCAGTCTGACCCTGTGCCTCATGGGAACAGTCCAGCCCGAACTGCCAAGCCATGCCTTCCCTGGACCGGAAACAAGCTTCCCCAGACCGGTTTCTGGCATTTCAGCCGTCTTCAGCCAGGCTTGCTTGAATCCAGTGGCAAAGTGAGCAAGGGACTCACGTCTGAGCATACCCTGCCAACTTATGGCGAACAAAGTGGTACAAAAGGGGGTGGTGATGGACGGAGCATCAGAACCAATCAAACACTCACACCCAGTCAACAGATCTGGGTTTGATCCATCACTGTTCTTTAGCCCACTCTACCACCCCAGTTCAGACATGGCCATATGCAAATCAGTCTGACCCTGTGCCTCATGGGAACAGTCCAGCCCAAACTGCCAAGCCATGCCTTCCCTGGACCAGAAACAAGCTTCCCAGGACCGGTTTCTGGCATTTCAGCCGTCTTCAGCCAGGCTTGCTTGAATCCAGTGGCAAAGTGAGCAAGGGACTCACGTCTGAGCATACCCTGCCAACTTATGGCGAACAAAGTGGTACAAAAGGGGGTGGTGATGGACGGAGCATCAGAACCAATCAAACACTCACACCCAGTCAACAGATCTGGGTTTGATCCATCACCGTTCTTTAGCCCACTCTACCACCCCAGTTCAGACATGGCCATATGCAAATCAGTCTGACCCTGTGCCTCATGGGAACAGTCCAGCCCAAACTGCCAAGCCATGCCTTCCCTGGACCGGAAACAAGCTTCCCAGGACCGGTTTCTGGCATTTCAGCCGTCTTCAGCCAGGCTTGCTTGAATCCAGTGGCAAAGTGAGCAAGGGACTCACGTCTGAGCATACCCTGCCAAATTATGGCGAACAAAGTGGTACAAAAGGGGGTGGTGATGGACGGAGCATCAGAACCAATCAAACACTCACACCCAGTCAACAGATCTGGGTTTGATCCATCACCGTTATTTAGCCCACTCTACCACCCCAGTTCAGACATGGCCATATGCAAATCAGTCTGACCCTGTGCCTCATGGGAACAGTCCAGCCCGAACTGCCAAGCCATGCCTTCCCTGGACCGGAAACAAGCTTCCCAAGACCGGTTTCTGGCATTTCAGCCGTCTTCAGCCAGGCTTGCTTGAATCCAGTGGCAAAGTGAGCAAGGGACTCACGTCTGAGCATACCCTGCCAACTTATGGCGAACAAAGTGGTACAAAAGGGGGTGGTGATGGACGGAGCATCAGAACCAATCAAACACTCACACCCAGTCAACAGATCTGGGTTTGATCCATCACCGTTCTTTAGCCCACTCTACCACCCCAGTTCAGACATGGCCATATGCAAATCAGTCTGACCCTGTGCCTCATGGGAACAGTCCAGCCCGAACTGCCAAGCCATGCCTTCCCTGGACCGTAAACAAGCTTCCCAAGACCGGTTTATGGCATTTCAGCCGTCTTCAGCCAGGCTTGCTTGAATCCAGATCAGTCTGACCCTGTGCCTCATGGGAACAGTCCAGCCCGAACTGCCAAGCCATGCCTTCCCTGGACCGGAAACAAGCTTCCCAGGACCGGTTTCTGGCATTTCAGCCGTCTTCAGCGAGGCTTGCTTGAATCCAGTGGCAAAGTGAGCAAGGGACTCACGTTTGAGCATACCCTGCCAACTTATGGCGAAAAAAGTGGTACAAAAGGGGGTGGTGATGGACGCAGCATCAGAACCAATCAAACACTCACAACCAGTCAACAGATCTGGGTTTGATCCATCACCGTTCTTTAGCCCACTCTACCACCCCAGTTCAGACATGGCCACATGCAAATCAGTCTGATCCTGTGCCTCATGGGAACAGTCCAGCCCGAACTGCCAAGCCATGCCTTCCCTGGACCGGAAACAAGCTTCCCCGGACCGGTTTCTGGCATTTCAGCCGTCTTCAGCCAGGCTTGCTTGAATCCAGTGGCAAAGTGAGCAAGGGACTCACGTCTGAGCATACCCTGCCAACTTATGGCGAACAAAGTGGTACAAAAGGGGGTGGTGATGGACGGAGCATCAGAACCAATCAAACACTCACACCCAGTCAACAGATCTGGGTTTGATCCATCACCGTTCTTTAGCCCACTCTACCACCCCAGTTCAGACATGGCCATATGCAAATCAGTCTGACCCTGTGCCTCATGGGAACAGTCCAGCCCAAACTGCCAAGCCATGCCTTCCCTGGACCGGAAACAAGCTTCCCAGGACCGGTTTCTGGCATTTCAGCCGTCTTCAGCCAGGCTTGCTTGAATCCAGTGGCAAAGTGAGCAAGGGACTCACGTCTGAGCATACCCTGCCAACTTATGGCGAACAAAGTGGTACAAAAGGGGGTGGTGATGGACGTAGCATCAGAACCAATCAAACACTCACACCCAGTCAACAGATCTGGGTTTGATCCATCACCGTTCTTTAGCCCACTCTACCACCCCAGTTCAGACATGGCCATATGCAAATCAGTCTGACCCTGGGCCTCATGGGAACAGTCCAGCCCGAACTGCCAAGCCATGCCTTCCCTGGACCGGAAACAAGCTTCCCAGGACCGGTTTCTGGCATTTCAGCCGTCTTCAGCCAGGCTTGCTTGAATCCAGTGGCAAAGTGAGCAAGGGACTCACGTCTGAGCATACCCTGCCAACTTATGGCGAACAAAGTGGTACAAAAGGGGGTGGTGATGGACGGAGCATCAGAACCAATCAAACACTCACACCCAGTCAACAGATCTGGGTTTGATCCATCACCGTTCTTTAGCCCACTCTACCACCCCAGTTCAGACATGGCCATATGCAAATCAGTCTGACCCTGTGCCTCATGGGAACAGTCCAGCCCAAACTGCCAAGCCATGCCTTCCCTGGACCGGAAACAAGCTTCCCAGGACCGGTTTCTGGCATTTCAGCCGTCTTCAGCCAGGCTTGCTTGAATCCAGTGGCAAAGTGAGCAAGGGACTCACGTCTGAGCATACCCTGCCAAATTATGGCGAACAAAGTGGTACAAAAGGGGGTGGTGATGGACGGAGCATCAGAACCAATCAAACACTCACACCCAGTCAACAGATCTGGGTTTGATCCATCACCGTTATTTAGCCCACTCTACCACCCCAGTTCAGACATGGCCATATGCAAATCAGTCTGACCCTGTGCCTCATGGGAACAGTCCAGCCCGAACTGCCAAGCCATGCCTTCCCTGGACCGGAAACAAGCTTCCCAAGACCGGTTTCTGGCATTTCAGCCGTCTTCAGCCAGGCTTGCTTGAATCCAGTGGCAAAGTGAGCAAGGGACTCACGTCTGAGCATACCCTGCCAACTTATGGCGAACAAAGTGGTACAAAAGGGGGTGGTGATGGACGGAGCATCAGAACCAATCAAACACTCACACCCAGTCAACAGATCTGGGTTTGATCCATCACCGTTCTTTAGCCCACTCTACCACCCCAGTTCAGACATGGCCATATGCAAATCAGTCTGACTCTGTGCCTCATGGGAACAGTCCAGCCCGAACTTCCAAGCCATGCCTTCCCTGGACCGGAAACAAGCTTCCCAGGACCGGTTTCTGGCATTTCAGCCGTCTTCAGCCAGGCTTGCTTGAATCCAGTGGCAAAGTGAGCAAGGGACTCACGTCTGAGCATACCCTGCCAACTTATGGCGAACAAAGTGGTACAAAAGGGGGTGGTGATGGACGGAGCATCAGAACCAATCAAACACTCACACCCAGTCAACAGATCTGGGTTTGATCCATCACCGTTCTTTAGCCCACTCTACCACCCCAGTTCAGACACGGCCATATGCAAATCAGTCTGACCCTGTGCCTCATGGGAACAGTCCAGCCCGAACTGCCAAGCCATGCCTTCCCTGGACCGGAAACAAGCTTCCCAAGACCGGTTTCTGGCATTTCAGCCGTCTTCAGCCAGGCTTGCTTGAATCCAGTGGCAAAGTGAGCAAGGGACTCACGTCTGAGCATACCCTGCCAACTTATGGCGAACAAAGTGGTACAAAAGGGGGTGGTGATGGACGGAGCATCAGAACCAATCAAACACTCACACCCAGTCAACAGATCTGGGTTTGATCCATCACCGTTCTTTAGCCCACTCTACCACCCCAGTTCAGACATGGCCACATGCAAATCAGTCTGACCCTGTGCCTCATGGGAACAGTCCAGCCCGAACTGCCAAGCCATGCCTTCCCTGGACCGGAAACAAGCTTCCCCAGACCGGTTTCTGGCATTTCAGCCGTCTTCAGCCAGGCTTGCTTGAATCCAGTGGCAAAGTGAGCAAGGGACTCACGTCTGAGCATACCCTGCCAACTTATGGCGAACAAAGTGGTACAAAAGGGGGTGGTGATGGACGGAGCATCAGAACCAATCAAACACTCACACCCAGTCAACAGATCTGGGTTTGATCCATCACTGTTCTTTAGCCCACTCTACCACCCCAGTTCAGACATGGCCATATGCAAATCAGTCTGACCCTGTGCCTCATGGGAACAGTCCAGCCCAAACTGCCAAGCCATGCCTTCCCTGGACCAGAAACAAGCTTCCCAGGACCGGTTTCTGGCATTTCAGCCGTCTTCAGCCAGGCTTGCTTGAATCCAGTGGCAAAGTGAGCAAGGGACTCACGTCTGAGCATACCCTGCCAACTTATGGCGAACAAAGTGGTACAAAAGGGGGTGGTGATGGACGGAGCATCAGAACCAATCAAACACTCACACCCAGTCAACAGATCTGGGTTTGATCCATCACCGTTCTTTAGCCCACTCTACCACCCCAGTTCAGACATGGCCATATGCAAATCAGTCTGACCCTGTGCCTCATGGGAACAGTCCAGCCCAAACTGCCAAGCCATGCCTTCCCTGGACCGGAAACAAGCTTCCCAGGACCGGTTTCTGGCATTTCAGCCGTCTTCAGCCAGGCTTGCTTGAATCCAGTGGCAAAGTGAGCAAGGGACTCACGTCTGAGCATACCCTGCCAAATTATGGCGAACAAAGTGGTACAAAAGGGGGTGGTGATGGACGGAGCATCAGAACCAATCAAACACTCACACCCAGTCAACAGATCTGGGTTTGATCCATCACCGTTATTTAGCCCACTCTACCACCCCAGTTCAGACATGGCCATATGCAAATCAGTCTGACCCTGTGCCTCATGGGAACAGTCCAGCCCGAACTGCCAAGCCATGCCTTCCCTGGACCGGAAACAAGCTTCCCAAGACCGGTTTCTGGCATTTCAGCCGTCTTCAGCCAGGCTTGCTTGAATCCAGTGGCAAAGTGAGCAAGGGACTCACGTCTGAGCATACCCTGCCAACTTATGGCGAACAAAGTGGTACAAAAGGGGGTGGTGATGGACGGAGCATCAGAACCAATCAAACACTCACACCCAGTCAACAGATCTGGGTTTGATCCATCACCGTTCTTTAGCCCACTCTACCACCCCAGTTCAGACATGGCCATATGCAAATCAGTCTGACCCTGTGCCTCATGGGAACAGTCCAGCCCGAACTGCCAAGCCATGCCTTCCCTGGACCGTAAACAAGCTTCCCAAGACCGGTTTATGGCATTTCAGCCGTCTTCAGCCAGGCTTGCTTGAATCCAGATCAGTCTGACCCTGTGCCTCATGGGAACAGTCCAGCCCGAACTGCCAAGCCATGCCTTCCCTGGACCGGAAACAAGCTTCCCAGGACCGGTTTCTGGCATTTCAGCCGTCTTCAGCGAGGCTTGCTTGAATCCAGTGGCAAAGTGAGCAAGGGACTCACGTTTGAGCATACCCTGCCAACTTATGGCGAAAAAAGTGGTACAAAAGGGGGTGGTGATGGACGCAGCATCAGAACCAATCAAACACTCACAACCAGTCAACAGATCTGGGTTTGATCCATCACCGTTCTTTAGCCCACTCTACCACCCCAGTTCAGACATGGCCACATGCAAATCAGTCTGATCCTGTGCCTCATGGGAACAGTCCAGCCCGAACTGCCAAGCCATGCCTTCCCTGGACCGGAAACAAGCTTCCCCGGACCGGTTTCTGGCATTTCAGCCGTCTTCAGCCAGGCTTGCTTGAATCCAGTGGCAAAGTGAGCAAGGGACTCACGTCTGAGCATACCCTGCCAACTTATGGCGAACAAAGTGGTACAAAAGGGGGTGGTGATGGACGGAGCATCAGAACCAATCAAACACTCACACCCAGTCAACAGATCTGGGTTTGATCCATCACCGTTCTTTAGCCCACTCTACCACCCCAGTTCAGACATGGCCATATGCAAATCAGTCTGACCCTGTGCCTCATGGGAACAGTCCAGCCCAAACTGCCAAGCCATGCCTTCCCTGGACCGGAAACAAGCTTCCCAGGACCGGTTTCTGGCATTTCAGCCGTCTTCAGCCAGGCTTGCTTGAATCCAGTGGCAAAGTGAGCAAGGGACTCACGTCTGAGCATACCCTGCCAACTTATGGCGAACAAAGTGGTACAAAAGGGGGTGGTGATGGACGTAGCATCAGAACCAATCAAACACTCACACCCAGTCAACAGATCTGGGTTTGATCCATCACCGTTCTTTAGCCCACTCTACCACCCCAGTTCAGACATGGCCATATGCAAATCAGTCTGACCCTGTGCCTCATGGGAACAGTCCAGCCCGAACTGCCAAGCCATGCCTTCCCTGGACCGGAAACAAGCTTCCCAGGACCGGTTTCTGGCATTTCAGCCGTCTTCAGCCAGGCTTGCTTGAATCCAGTGGCAAAGTGAGCAAGGGACTCACGTCTGAGCATACCCTGCCAACTTATGGCGAACAAAGTGGTACAAAAGGGGGTGGTGATGGACGTAGCATCAGAACCAATCAAACACTCACACCCAGTCAACAGATCTGGGTTTGATCCATCACCGTTCTTTAGCCCACTCTACCACCCCAGTTCAGACATGGCCATATGCAAATCAGTCTGACCCTGTGCCTCATGGGAACAGTCCAGCCCGAACTGCCAAGCCATGCCTTCCCTGGACCGGAAACAAGCTTCCCAAGACCGGTTTCTGGCATTTCAGCCGTCTTCAGCCAGGCTTGCTTGAATCCAGTGGCAAAGTGAGCAAGGGACTCACGTTTGAGCATACCCTGCCAACTTATGGCGAAAAAAGTGGTACAAAAGGGGGTGGTGATGGACGCAGCATCAGAACCAATCAAACACTCACACCCAGTCAACAGATCTGGGTTTGATCCATCACCGTTCTTTAGCCCACTCTACCACCCCAGTTCAGACATGGCCATATGCAAATCAGTCTGACCCTGTGCCTCATGGGAACAGTCCAGCGGCATTCTTACGACACATGTCTGTTGTCCCCTGCTGACTACTGCCTACAGCCTACACTACGGACAAGTAGGTCACACATTTGGAACTGAGTCTTGATTACACCATGGCAGTGAACACTATTTAAAACAGAGTTTATGTCACTATACACCCTTCGATGTGGTGCCACCAAGTCTGTGCATAGCAGTACAACCACACGTGTCTGTGGGCCTGCGCAGACTACTCCCCTCGGCCTACGCTGCGCACAAGTAGGTCACTGAATTGGAACTGGACATCGATCATTCAAGGGCAGAATACATATCATTGCACGCAAGGAGAGGCGTAAGAGAATGACTCGTTTCAGTCCGGAGGGAATAGGATCATCGTTACGGAGGTGATCAAACACTACCGACAACTGCCCTGGGGTCACTAACTCTGTGGATCGCGAGCAAACGACACGGGGCTACGGGCCACTGCTGAACGCTGCCTCCGGCCTACTCTGCGGCCCAGTAGGTCACAGAGTCTTTATTCAGCACTGGCAGAGTTCATATCAGTGTGCAGGCATCATCGCAGACTGCACCCCCTCCAGCACTGGTGCCAGTTAGTCTGTTCCCCGACATTGATGGACACTTTCTGGTTGAACTTTGGTGGCGTCCTCTTGTGGCTGATGCCTAAATGATGTTGGCAATGAGGCTGTCGATTTCCACTCCTCCAATTGCTGCTTCCAGATAACATCAAACCTCTGCATCATGCCCTGGAGGACACCTTCCACTGTCCCCTGCAACCCTCCGCCACATACACCTCGGACATTGATGAGGACCCGCTCAGCTCGCGTGGCCCATCTGACTGCACCGCAAGACACCGTCCCATGGCGGGGTGCCTGTGCCGGCCGCTGTGCATCCGGGACCACTAACTCTGTGCTGGTCAGGTGTCCGGGACCCCTTCTTCTGAGATATTGGATAGCCTCTGAGGCGATGGCCTTGGGGTCATCAACGCCATGTGTCTGTGGCCCTGCACTGTTCACTGCCTCCAGCCTCAACTGCGGCACACCAGTTCTGACCGGCCCGGACGTCGCATCACCGCAGGAGGCACATGCCACCACCGCCAGGACCAACTCTAAACGCCAACTGCCAGTGCCGAAACGGTCATACCGGCAGACTGACGGAGTTGCTCGCACATGTTGTGGATGCCATCTTCTGCCTGTTCCCCTGCTCAGCACTCCAGGTGCCACTAACTCAGTGCACCACAAATCATCTTCCATTTCTGGTTTGGTTATGTGCTGTGGAGAACTCACACAGCAATGTCACCTCAGGCAGTGTGAGAGACCAGGGACGACGATGAGGAAGATGATGCAGTTGTGGCCCCCCCTCTGCAGCTGCATCAGGAATGTCCCGAAGGGACACAATCCAAGACATTTTCTTTACATGAGCACGCTCAGCTCTAGTGCCCCAAACTCAGCGCACTGCAACTCACGGACACTTCTGTTTGCTCGTTGTGTGACCTCTGGACTTGCTCTGCCTACCTCCATGATGCTCCGCAGTTGTCCCTGTAATGCTGGTGTTGTCTGTTTCCGTATTCATGGTGTTCACTGTTGTATTTGTTGCCAGCACCAACAACTCCCTTAGGTCTGGCTTGCACTTACCCCACCCACATCCAGCACAGGCATCACTGTACATGTGGCCCTGCCAATAAAGGGGCAGGGCGGCCACATGCCCGTAGCCAGTTCTACATGATATATGCGTGTGTCCCTGTTGTCTTGTTGTATGCATGAGGGCCCTACATCAATGCATTGTGCTGTGTGCAGCGGACGCAGACATCTCTCCGCAGGCAGTGGGTCAGATCTTGGACATGCCGCTTTGTCGTCAGCCACTCGATAAGATAAGAGGGGTGTACTGGGCCGTTGTACGCAGAGCCAACGTGGGTGTGTGACTGATATGTGCGTGCCCCTGGGCGTGGTTCTGTGCCGGGAATGTCCATCTGCATGTGTCTCTGTCATAGTGTGGGTCTCCTTTGTGGGTGTAGGTGGGCCCTGATGGGACTTAGAAACCCACGTATGTGGTCCAGTTCAGCTTCCATGAGCTCTGAGCCCACCCGGCCACCTCCTTTCGGCATTCTGACACCTGGCATCATCATTGGAATGCGATGTGTGCCTAGGTGAAGTATTGAGAGCCAGCCATGGTGTTGGGTGCATCCTGCTGTGTGGTCTGTGCATGGGCTGGGGTCTTCTCTAGGTAGATTGGCTGCCCTGCTCCTGGGGGTGGTTTGCCTGTGATGTCCATGAGCTGTTGTAGGGCGTCGGTGCAGAAGGTGTCTCCGGCATCACTGCCGGATTGTCTGGTCTGACCTGCTGAAGGTGTTTTTGTCCCGCTGCAATGTGAAGAGGAGATGCATGTTGACATGCATGTTGGCGCATTATTCTGGCTGACATGCAGACTGTGTGACAATGTACATAGTGACTGTTTGGGCGGGAATGGCAATTTGAGGGGGGACAGTGGACATTTGGACTACGTGGCTGATGTGAGGTTGTACATGTACATATGCATCTCACAGTTTCCTGCTCTGTTCAATGTGAGTGGCCTGTTTCTGCGCATGTGTGGACCCAGTTGTGTCCCCTGTTTTTCAGTGTCGGTGTTGCACTTGGTGCCACATTGTCATGGGATGTGCTGTGATTGCTATGTGTGTGTGCTGCAGTGTGCCACGGGGTTCAGGGATATGATCCAGGGTCATTGTGGTTGTGCAGTGTGCTACACATCGTCGTGCATGTGTGCCATTGTGACCATCTTCCCCCGTACCCACAGTCCCTGGTCGTTACACACCATGTTGTCAGGTCCTCTCGGCTGTGTCCGTACTCCCACCTACTTGTACCATCTCCACACTGATGACTGGCCTCCATTTCCTCCTGCTCCTCATGTGGTGCAGGACTCCCACCTTCTGTCGCCGTTGCTGCCTTCCTGTTGGCGGCATCTTGGTTAAGCCTGGGCAAAGCACTACGCTACGCTCGCGTAGTTTGCGAAGTTCGCGCTACTTCGCACTATGCGAATTGCACGTAGCACAGTGCGAACACGCGTAGCGTAGTGTTGCGTAGTGCTGCGGTCATTTTTTGCTTGCTCGCGGTCCTCAACATCAAGTTGGCGACCGCGAGCAAGCAAAATGACATCCCGGCGAGACTTTTTCCTTGTTCGCGATCAGCAACATCTAGTTGGCGATCGCGAGCATGGAAAATAAACCTCTCGGCGAGATTCCCAACGCGAGGAGGTCAGGTTTCTCATTGCGAGTGGTCGCGTATGCTCACGACGGCTCGCGATGAGAAACTACCAGTTCGCGTTGAGAAAGCTGCCGCTCGAGTAAAAATCTACTCGAGCAGCAGAAAACTACAGCTCGCACTGTGCAAGATGCCATTTTCAATGATTGCACAGTGCTGGTTGCTTGTCCGCACTGTGCAATCATTGAAAACGACATCTGGCACAGTGCGAACAAGGTACTACGCAGTTCGCGAAGTGCTACGCGTAGCTCGCGTAGTGCGAAGTGCACTTTGCGTAGCTTCGCGAAGTGCTACTTCGCGAACTACGCCCAGGGTTAATCTTGGTGCCTGGTTTGGGATTTCACGTCATGCCAGCGCCTCTTGGCCTCCTCCATTGGCCTTCTCGACACTCCGGCTGCATTCCAGGTAGTCTGATTGTGGGACAGTTGATGGTAGTGTTCTGTAACCTCCGTGACGCTGGTCTTGTTTTCCTGTGGACTGCACCCCGTCTTCCTCTCCCTCTTCTCCCTGGCCTTCCCCGAACCCGTTGTACCTTGCTGGTGGCCTGTGGGGCTTGTGGGGTTCGCGTTGGCCTCTGCGCTCGGTCTGGGTGCATCCATGTTGCTGCGCACTTTGGATTGTTACTGGTGTGTTTGTCTTGTTCTGCTTTTTTAGTGCATTTTCCCGCCAGACGCGTGGGATTTGCATGCCTGCCGCTGGTTTTCACAGCATTTTGTATCGCGCTTGGCCTCATCGCAGCCTTTTTTGCTTTTGTGTTTCACATTTTTGCGGCGTGGCGTTGGGTTTAACGCGGCCATTTGACGCGTTATCTGGTGGCTATCGCATGGTACCTCCGTGTTGTGAATACTTGGTTAACACGTCGTAAATGTCCCGCAATAGACTGAGATGCTGGAGGTTGCGTTAAGTAACTTTTGCGATGGTTATCACACGTTCTTGAGAATATACCCCTCTGTTCTAAAAAGCAGGTCCTGAGACGAGCCCATATCGGGCTCTCCATTTTTGCACTCACCATCAGGGTGTAAAAAAAATCTTAACTCTGCAGCAGTGCCACCCTTCACTGCCTTTGATGTAACTTCAAAGAGACTCGTTGTAGTTCTTCCAGGGAATCATCATTTCAGAAATGAAGCATTTTCAATAATATAAACAATAAAGCCACAGTTGTTGCATATTTATCTCATGCAACTAACAACCATTGACAAACCCAGTAGTCCTTGCTTTTTGAAGGTGTAATGTTACGTGTTGTATTATATATGTGGATACAGCCAGGAGCAGCAAAATAGCAGTCGGGCGGCACACTATGCTAAGCACAGGTGTTTAGGTTACAGTGTTTTTAAGCCACACCCTCAATTACATGGGCCACGCCCCTTTGAGAGACCCCCACAGTTTTTTCATCCCACTTAACCCCCTGGTGGCAAGTAATGTGACTTCCCTCCTAGACCCTACACTGACAAAGTTAAAACTCATTCTAGGTAAGATTGAGTACATTTCTTGCTATAAATGTCGAATCAACAAAATATAGTACAGACAGGGAGGGGTGAGGTATTGCCCAGCAGCAAGATGGCCGCTCAATAAGAGGGCTCTGCCGGCCGAGACATAATCCTTCATTTATCCTGTTACCAAGGAGACGTGAAGCATAAAAAAACTACATCGCATGACACTGCAAACAACCGGGCGTCTACTGGGCCCGAAATCGGCGTCCCTTGCGGCTATCTGGCTGAGAAGAGTGTGGTTGTGCGGGTCGGCATCTCACTCCTGAGATACGGATACCCCTTACGGGAAACAGGAAGGAGCTGGGGCCTCCAGGCAGGCCCCATCGCCAAAGCGATAACTGGAGGCAGACCATAGGTAAGGAGTGGGGATTAGGGGAGCCGTTCGCCACGCACGTCTGACCTCGTCATAGCGCTGGATCACGAGATGCCGGCGAGGGGTACCCAGAGGTACTGGGGGCCAACGGACAGGCCTGGCTGGTGCCGTGATGACATGGAGTGGTCCAGAGGCTGAGAAGCAGTGCCGTTTAGGCGCCTGCGAGCCGAGGCCCCGGTCTCGTATCCGGATGAGACGCGCGGGCCTGTGTCGTGACGGATCTGGACACCGGACCAAATGAAGATGTGGATTTGGCCTGCGCGGTGGGGGCGGGCAGCTGGGAACATCAGTCCCGCCAATACACATGTGGAAGGATTGAGGCTCATGAAACTAGAGGAGCCGCTGTCAAGCAATAAGGCCGAAACAATGATAGCGAGCGGGTCAGATCTGGGCAGCTTCCCCCCACTATCCTCAGGCTGCGGTAGGCCCGGACTAGAGGCGGCAGCTGCTGACACATCCCTCAGGCAAAGAGACCTTATGTATCAATCAGAAGTTGGACATTTGCGCACCACGCTATAGCGCGGTAGACAGACTCCGGTCGGTCTACTGCAGTTGATCAAAAAAAAAAAACGCTACAACAGGAGAGGCCTCGAAGGCCCTACGAGGTGGAGGGGAGAGCACACTGCAGGTCCGTTGCAGCCAAGGCGCAGACACCACCCCTCGTGATTTAGAACAAAGGCAGGCAGTTTGGGAGGCAACTCAAGACACATACTGCCCCATCAAGGCCACAGCAAAGGCCCCCCTACACTTGAATCACTGGGCCCTCCACAGAAAATCACCACACGGAAACAGATAAGGTGAGTCCACACTGGCACAGTCGGCCCACGACTTACTTTACTACAGAGCTCAGAAAGCACTGAAACACCACTACAAGTGTGCAGCACAGCAGAGGAGAACACGGACTAGGTGCCCACTAAAGATAATCAAACCTCGCCCCTAGCTGCAAGACCCCACGTGGCAACCATCATGGGCAAGAAAGACACGAAGCAGACTAAGCTAACGTTCAACAACAAAAGACACATTCAACAATTGAAACCGATGAAGAAACGGAAAGAGGAGCACGGGACTGGAGAAGAAGCAGGGGGGAACAACGACAACTTACATAGCCTCCTGATGGAAATGAAATCCAGCCTCAAAAACATTGACTCAAAACTAGATATACTCACAGCCCAATAACACCAGGTTAAAAAACAGGTTGACACACATGAACTGTGCATTGATCAGCTCGAAAACCGACATACTGAGGTGCACACATTTCAAATAGAGACTAAGAAACAAATGCTCAACATGGAGAAAGTACTACGTGTAATCAGACTAAAGATTGAAGATTTGGAAGCTCGTTCCCGTAGGAACAACCCACTTATAATTGGTATTTCCGAACCTACAGCCACAGGCAAGATGGAACTATTTGTGGAAGAACTGATAAAGGATATATTTGGCTCAGAACTGTCCACTATGTTCATAGTTGAGCATGCCCATTGCTCCCTGGACCCCAGAACCCCAGTGGGAGCCACAGCTAGACCGATCCTGGCTCAAATCTTAAATTATCGCGACAGAGACACCATACTTAGGGGCGCCAGGGAACGAGGCCAAATCTCCTACAAGGGTAACAATGTCTCCTTTTACCCGGACTTCACTCCTAGCGTCCAGGCGGCACGCCGTGAGTTTCTTCAAGCCAAACGTATACAGCAGCAGGCTGGCGTACCCTATGCCCTACTGTACCCCGCCAAGCTGAAAGTCACACATGCCAACAACACGCATTATTTCACGGATGCAAAATCGGCTCTCAAATTTGTCAAACACATTGGAGGGTCCAAGAAACAAGCAGCTGGGACCACCAGAGCGCAAACGGCAGACAATGGTCTGGGAACTAATGATTGACTTTAGTACTATATACCTCTCCGGCCTCAGGTCAACTCCAAACGCTCTCGTTTGGACCACAGTGACTCTAGAGTAACCCTGGTCCGCTTCCAAACACGAGATGCGATAAAAAAATTATACATTTGTTGTCCATGTCCTATATCTTTTTATATGTACCTCGACCACCCGGTCTCACAGCCGGGTTGTAAGCCGGTGCCTCCTCAGCCCCAGGAAGAGCTCCCAAATGTCACTTTTTTCTAACTATCTGTTCCTTTTTGCTTTTGGTCGTTATGTTGGTTTATTTGAAGGGGGAGATCCGCAGACTCAACCTGATTGGGGGGTTGGTGTGGGTGGGGATGGGACTTCAGCGGAGGGAGTTACAAGTTTGAAAGGGAAAGGGCTGCAACAACATAAGGTACACACGTCATGTTACAAGAGCAGCGAGACACACAGTAATCCTATACACAGCACTGCTAATATGAACAATTGCTCTGTGTTTTTTTAAAGTAAGGCATAACAATCAAAAAACTGCTGGCACAATCGAGCTCCATACTATTACAACATGACCACATACAACTTTTTTACATAAAACATACATGGGCTTAATGACAATAGGAAATTCAGACTTATACAATCCTACCTAATTCGACACAAAATAGATATTTGCTTTCTTCAGGAAACGCACCTACAAAGCACAGCAGGAGCCAAGCTTCAACATAGGCACTGGGGGGACGTCTAGTCTGCGACCTATTTCAACTCTGCCAGAGGGACCGAGATACTCATACAGAGGTGATTGGGTTGGAACCTGATTGGAACTCAGTCTGACCCTGAAAGGAGATTCACCCTGGCGGAGGCTACATAAGGTATAATAAGGGTGGTACTGATAGTGGTATATGGCCCCAAGATAGACACACCTGAATTGTTTAATGAGCTCTGGGGTAGAATAGCGCAAACTGGATGTGATACTATAATTTGTGGGGGAGACTTCAATGCTATCCTTGACAATTCGCTAGACCTCAAGGGCGCAAACCGTAAGCTGCACCCTAATGTCAGCATCGTATTAAACACACAAATAAGGGACATTGGGCTCATAGACATTTGGAGGCAGTAGCACTCAGACGAAACAGAGGGCACATGCATCAAGACATAGCACTCTGCCATGTCCCATATAGACTTTTGGCTGCTATCCAAAGACATGGCCACATGGACCACAGACGTTAAACACTTCCCTAGAACCCTACCTGTTCATGTAACCTGCCTGCTCTGCCTATTGATACCATCAGTGCCCAACTGGGCATTTCAGTGGACACTCCTGCCCAGAGCCCTGCTAGACGCTGCAGTCTGTGAGGCAATAAAAGAAGACATCCTTGAATACTTCTCGCTCAATGAGGGATCGGTGTCGTCTCCATCCTCTCTGTGGGAGGCTTTCAAAGTGGTCATCCGAGGCCGGTGCAAAGCCAGACAGGCCGGCATCCTTGAAGCCCTTAGGCAGACACTCAAGTGGTTTGAAACTCAGATCCGAACACTAGAACTTGACTACTACAGTTCCAATGACCCTGAATTCCTTCCCCTCATCAGAAGTAAAGTAACTGAGTTCAAAGAGGAGGCACAGAGAGAAATCAAATACCTAGGCAAACACACACAGGCTAGAAGGTATGGGGAGGGTGATAGGCCGGGCATAATACTAGCCTCCATGCTAAAATCCTTGCCCACTATAGATTATATTACTGAATTAATAGACAATGCCCAACAGCCCATAAGAGGTCCCCAGGAAATAATGAACAACCTCACACACTTTTATTCTGATCTATATTCCTCCCAACATACAGGCTTGCCAGAAGACATCCACTCTCTGTTTTGACTCGATCGAACTGCTGTGGCTGGGTAGAGCCCACAGAGCACATCTGGACGAACCGTTCACTACAGACCACATAATACAAGTCATCAATAGCCTACCGAATGACAAGGCCTCCAGGCTGGATGGCCTTCCAGCCTCATTCTATAGATGTTACGCGTCAATCCTAGCTCCCCACCTCACGGAGGTACACCAGGACTCGCTCGAAAGTGGCAAATTACCCCCATTCTAAGGGAAGCGAACTTGATGCTGCTACTCAAACCTGACAGAGCCCCTAATCTTTGTGACTCATACTGACCGCTTTCCCTCATAAATACAGACAACAAAATATACGCCAGGTTATTAGCCAACAGGATCCAGCCGCTTTTGCCGCTTATTGCCAGACCTGATCAATCAGGATTTATTCCCGGAAGATCAAGTGCCCACAATCTACGTACATTTTTTTGATCCTTCATTATCTGGACCCTCAAACACCCGCAGTCGCTGCACTCCTTGACACCACTAAGGCCTTTGACTCACTGGAGTGGCCCTTCCTATTTGTGGTACTAACCAGATTAGGCATCAGCCCCCTTTTTATACAACAAATTAAACTGCTATACTCAGACTCCACAGCGCGACTACGAGTAAATGGTCACATATCCAATGCATTCACCATTACTCGTGGAACTAGACAAGGCTGTCCCCTCTCCCGTTCACTCTTCGCGATTGCGATGGAACCACTCGAGGGGCGACTCAGACAATATCATGCGGCTAGTGGCTTGGGTTTTTCATCCAGGGGAGTAATCATATCACAGTACACAGACAATATCACTGTTTACATTGATAATCCTCAAGAAAATTTACTCCCAACATTCCGGGAGATCACCAAATTTGGCGGTATCTCGGGCACTCTGATAAATTGGAAGAAATTCCCACTATTCCCACTGACTGACAACACCAAACCATTCGAACTCGACTATCTGCTCAGATGGGCGGAGGGCCCGGGTAAGGATCAGGGAATTAGGCTGAGCAGAGACACCCAAGAACTATGGATTATAAACCTTGGTCATGCTATCACCTGGCTTGAGGGGAAAATCAAAGTTTGGTCCAAACTACCAATGACTTTAGCGGGAAGAATAGCGATAACAAAAATGATAGTCCTTCCTAAATTCCTTTATATTTTTGTAAACCTCCCACTTATACTCACTCAAACATTCTTCAATACCATGCGTTCACTGATGATTTCGCTAGTGTGGGCAGGTGGTCACCTGGGAAACCCTGACGCTCTCACAAAATCAAGGTGGGCTGTGTGCGCCTGATATTCCTCTCTATGTCCACTGTGCACAGGCACAGTTTCTCCACTACTGGGTGCATCCGACCCCATTCCAGCCCCATGGGGCAGTTGAGCTCGATATTGCTGTGCCTACTCCTCTGGAGGTGGCCATATAGAGGCCATACAAACACCCCCGACACGTCATAGACACAACGGAAACACTGAGATGTGCCTGGGACGGGCTGCGTGTGAGAGCTAAAACTGAGATATTATTTGCCCCCTCAATACCGCTGTCTAAATATCCACAAATGCCCCCGCTGGAAGATCAGGGCACCACAGTAAGAGCACGGAGATTAGGTATCACTAAATATGTAGATTTATATTCTGAAGATGTGTTCATCGAGCCACCATCGCCGACTGATACACCGCCTCCCAACGTCTCTGACATCTTCCTATACCACCGCATACGCCTCAAATGTTGCCAGTTGCATAGCACATTCCCTGGCCCCCCCTCCAGTCCTACAGGCCCTAGAGCACATAATCACCACTCCCTTGCCACGCAGGCTCATCACAAGACTGTACACATCTATGCAAGAACATTACCCAGCGACACCGCCAAAAATGGAGAAAATTGGAACACCGAGATACACACACAAATTACAGAAGAGCAATGGCAATTTTGCTGTGCGCAACTCGAGCAGCTATCCCCCAACTACAAACTCAGACTGATTCATTTAAAACCTCTAAACCAATATTACAGAACACCTACACAGCTACGCCGCATGGGCGCCCGAGCCAACACAGAGTGTTGGAGATCACCCAAGCTAACACAGAGTGTTGGAGATCGCCCAAGCTAACACAGAGTGTTGGAGATCACCCAAGCTAACACAGAGTGTTGGAGATCGCCCAAGCTAACACAGAGTGTTGGAGATCGCCCAAGCTAACACAGAGTGTTGGAGATCACCCAAGCTAACACAGAGTGTTGGAGATCGCCCAAGCTAACACAGAGTGTTGGAGGTGTCACATGGACCAGGCAACCTTTCTACGCTTGGCCTGGGAGTGTCCCCCTATTGCCACATGTTGGAATGAGATCCCCTCCTGGCTATGCTGTTGCTGCTAGCGAAGTGCAGGGTTGCTATGAAACGGGGCAGATCAAGTCCCCCCTTAGTTAAAGACTGGGTCCTGGATGTTACATTTTGTCAAGAACAATTGACCGCTTTTTGGGAACTGATGCCCACCGCTTCCAGACCTAAAGACATATGGGGTCCCTTCCTCACATGGCTGAGGGCGCTTGACCAGGGAGAATCTGACCCAGCCATATAGCAGACTCATCAAACAGACGAATACCCACCAAACTGACACAATATACCGCCTCCCGCATGAGTCCACCTCTCTACACTACGGGATGGATCCCACCACCCACGGAGTTACAGAGCCCCCTTAGATGCTTGTGAGATCAGACATATGCCGTATAAATCAGAAAGGTTAATGTCATTACTAAATGTCAAGTGACGCTATCAGTTGAGGCCAAAGTTCTTCCCACACCAAGTTTACTAAGCTGCTATACTTGTTTATATTTTCCTTGTATGCATTGTTATACAACAGCATTATTATGTATTGATACCGATCTATTGCAACAGAGTGTATGATAATAGAAATGCCAATAAAGACAAATAAAAAAAAAATATATATAGTACTTACAGAACCACCATTAACTTTAGCACTACCACATTATAAGGCTGGGGCCGCGTAACCCCTTCAAATAAACTCCTCTCCCTCCCTCATGGTTGGGGGTAATTTTGATTTATGGAGTTCAAAGTAAACGTATTATGTGCTTAAATAACCGTGCAAATGTGTACCACAACTACTACAAATCATGCAACACTGTGTTGCTTGGGGGGGAATGATGAATAATAAAGCAAATGTGCTGCGCGTGTGCAACGCTAGGCCTGATTTAACACTGAGTCAAGGTGAGAAGGGCCTGACACAGCTCTGTCTTGTGTGATCACTTTGCTAGAGAGAAGGCCTTCCATACAGTCACTCATGGCCTGGCCAAGGCTGACACAGGGGATCCCTGATTTACAAATGCTTTGCGTTAATTTCCGAAAGCAAACCCAATGCAGCGTATTCAGGCAGTATTTACTATCAATGTAGATCGTGATTTGCTGTGGATAGTAACCCAACGTATCGCAAAGTGTACAATGGTCTGTCTGGCATTATTCTGTGTCAAAGGGTTGTTCATTGCAACCACCAATTAAGTTTGACGCAAATTTCTATCAACAAAGATTCATAGACAGGCATTTGTGCCAAAATCCTACACCTCCTGGAAGTTGGTGCAACAAAGAGAAATGTCTTCATTTCACCACATTTTTCCCACTTTGTGTGTGTGCTGCATTGTACATACAAAATGGGAAACGCCTTGAAGGAAAGGACCCCTTACAGTACAAACCTGTTCGTCACACACCGCAGATGCCCTTGCACTATGGCAGAAGGGTGTCTGCGTTGCGGCTTGGCTGTCTAAAGTGTGCCAGCGCAGGCGCAAGCGTAACAGCTCCATATGTTTGTAGGTGTAGCACTGTTCTGCTCTCTCCATTTCATGCAATCCAGTGCAGCAACTTTACTTGCTTCCCTGCTCTGCGTGGCTTCCTGACACAGCTGGGCAGCGGTATGCAAAACTTTTGCAAAAGCTGCAAATATTACGGATGGAAAAATCATTTTGTGCCTCCACAAAAATGTTACAAAACATCTTTATGACCATATTTGCCGGCAGCATTTCGCCATTTTTGTTGATCAAGCAATTTTTGTTCACCAGTACTGTGTCCATCATGTAATACACAAAGGGGCTGATTACGAAGTCGGGCGGCGAATCGGAACGACCAACCTCTGTTCGGCGGTCCCGACAGCATGATTTGGATGCGACTGCACATGGGAGCTTGTGCTGTAGTCGGAAACCGGCCACAGCCCAAGCTCCCATAGAGAAATAAGAGTTTGTGCAAATCCCTGCACTGCGTGGCATGCCCCTCATGGGGCACCCTGTGCAGAGATTTACAGTTGGGCACCATAGATGTCCCCCAACCGGAGGCTGCAGAGTCATTTGGACCCTAGTAGGGGCCCCCAAAGTCGCTTTCTGACAGGCTTTTCATGTCAGAAAGTCCGACATGAAAAGCCTGCCAGAAACCGACATCATAATCCCCATGGCAGAAACTCCGTCCATTGGGTATTATGTATGGCCTCCGACTGGCGGACGGGCTCTGTGAGCATGAGTCTGATTGACCGGTTGATTTCAAATGCGTCAGCATTCATTGTAATAAGGCTGACAGATTTGAAACCTTGGATGTCAGTCGGAAAGCCTCTGACCACAGGTCGGAGGCTTTCCAACCGACATCCCAATCGGACCCTAATTCTCCTGGCTAGTAATGACTGTATATGTGGTCTTTATTTGTTATGTATATTCATTGCCTTTTTGGGTTTATTTGATATCACTCTAAATTATTGATTCTTTTTCATGAGTAATACCTTGACGGACAATGTTGTTTTATGATACAATTGTAAGCCACGTCTGCATTGGTCTATGGCAGTGGTTCTGAACCTTTTGACTTTTGGGGACCCCCCACTTAATAATGACCCACATCCAGTCATTATTGGAATCCAAGGACCCTTACTGAGTCATAAATATAAGCTGGGGACCCAACTCTATTCATTTTTGATCATTTGAACAGCAAAACAATACACAAAAATACTGAAACAAGCATTTACCAAACACATATACAAACTATGAAGTATTTAATTTAATTCACAAACACATTTTTAAAAAATCTAAATTTTAATTTTATTGGGAGGGGTGGATCTTTTCTAAATTCAATCGAGGCCGTTCACTGTTTGTACCATATTCTGTTTGATGCTCTTGCTCGGCTCCCACGAGTCAATCAGAGGATACTAACTTAACTTTTAGCCTCCAATTTCAAATTCCTTCACAGTTACAGAAAGTTTTAACATTTTTCTTCTTCATTTATATACACGTTATGAATCTGTTTATTTAATTTAAGTTTGCAAGCAGTCATGGACCCCCTGAGTAGAATTCGCAGACTTCCAGGGGTCTTTGGGCCACAGCTTAAGTACCGCTGGTCTATGGTTTAGTTCAGGGCACGCTGCTTTGTGTTTCTTTCGTTGCTTTGACCTTGCGTGGTATCCATGGTGTGTGTGTGCTGTTCCCACCCCACGTCCTTTGCATAACGTATCAGGGCCTTTCACTATGAAACACAATGTCAATTATGGCTGCGCTTGCATCGATTTATGATTTGCCCATGAAACTTTATTGGTTCTACCATTTGCACGAACACCTGTGTTAGGTGTAATAGGTTGGGGGCATATTATCAAGACAGGCGATAAAATTATCGCCGCTTTAAGGCAGAAAACTGGCGCTACAACGGCGATAATGGGCTTGATAATATGCTCTATGGAATTCCAATTGAAGCCCATGTTAGATGTGAAGGACGTCTAACCTGAGCTTCAATTGGAATTCCATAGAGCATATTATCAAGCCCATTATCGCCGTTTTAGCTGCAGTTTGCTGCCGCTAAAGCAGCGATAATTTTATCGCCTGTCTTGATAATATGCCCCTAAGAGCAAACAGTAGGAGTGAATGCCATTTAATCCCGCTCTCAGAAAAGGATATGTCACAGTGTTGGCAGTTACAGTAGACAGGCTGCCTTCAGAAGGTGCACCATGAGATTTCATCAGGGTGAGTGAGCGCAGCGTGAACGAGAGAGGCGACTCTCTAAAGCGTTCTAGCTTTCTGCTATAAAAAAGCAAAATAGACTGAGAGGTGATTTCTGTTCATCACATTTGGAGACAGAATCTTCTTTTCTTAGAAGATGCTCGGTCAGGGTTGCGGTTGCATTGTCAAGTGTTTGTAGTGGCACAGGTGATTACGCAGGGATGGACTGTTGAACGCAGTGGTCTTCTTGTGTTATTTAATGACAGTAATAATATTATAACAGTGGGCCACCCATGCCAAAAGAAACATCCTGGATATAAACTCTAATGAATCCCTTCATCTCAAGACATTTCCCAAAGGAAGAGATCTGGATTGTGAATAATAAAACAAAGCATAAATCCTGGTGGACTACCAATCATTTAACTGATTTTCTAAAGTTTTTGACATAGAGCAGACCAGACTACAAGTGAGCGGAGTGCTTTACTGCTAAGAATGACAAGAGATCCAATCTGTAAGGAGCAGATGGGAAAGAATTGCATCCGGGTGGAGCAGACAGAACAATTTAGTCTTCAAGCTGGATTCTGAAGTCGTGAGCCTTTAGATCTTTGATGAGATCTGAATTCAATCTTGTGTATTTCGTAAGCTATTTCAAGTCTTGTTACTTGACAGGACAAACCTTGGGGCATATCAACAAGGGCTTTATCTCTGCTTTTTTGGCTTTAAAAGCCAAAAAAGCAGAGATAAAACTAGCACCCTATCAACAACAGGGTGCTAACATGCAAATTTGCATGTTAGCACCCTTTTACTCTACGCTTCCCCTTGCATTTCTAATGAGATGCAAAGGGGGCGTTCCAGAGTAAAATAATAGGAGAAATGTCGCTAAGCGACATTTCTCCTATTATCAAGAATATCGCTAACCCAGTTAGAGACAAAAAAAGCAGCGCTAACCGCGGTTAACGCTGCTTTTTTACGTCTGGTATTTTTCTGACTTAGCCATGATATCCTATGGAAGAAGGATATCATGGCTAAGTTTGTCTGTCCCTATCAACAAGCTAACGTGAGATTATCGCTGGGTTTCCAGCGATAATCTCACGTTAGCCACTTAGCGTGAGGATTTTTATCGCTATTGAGATAAGCGTTGCTAATAGCACGCTATCTCAGCGATAAAAATCAACGCTAGCTGGCTATAATTATCCTAGCGCTAAGTGCGCTTAGCGATAATTATCGCCGGTTGTTGTTGATATGCCCCCTTGGGTGAGAGCTTTAAGTTTTTCCTGATTTTGGGCCTTTCTAGGAGCTGTTGGGATTTTATTGTGAAAGAAGACAGACTATAGGGAATGCTCAAAGCAGTCTAACACTTGCTTAATATCTTAAAATATTCTAAGTGCAATTCATACCATCCACAGAGATCATACAGTGAACATACATAACCTATGTTGGTGTCCAGCAGACGTTTGTGCAGGTGCAGTGCACGTCACATTTATCATATTGTCAGGGCCCATGCTCTTCAGAATTCTGTCTTAGACTCTGAGAAGGTGATCATTTATAGAGCAAGAAACACAGGATCCATCTCCTCGGGGAGGGTTAGGAGGGAAGGAAGCGCAACAGAGAAATCAAATCGATTGCAATCGTGGCATGCCCCGCAGGAAGCGGCTTCCGCATGGGCTGACTCCAAACAAATTGCTCTTCGATGCTGGAAATCAGTAGACAAACCATTTATATGAGAAAGAAGAATGCAAACATTACTATAATGACACCGGCCTTTGTTATCTTCGCAATACATACATTACTAGTATGCGGATGACAAGAGAGCGCCTAGCCGCATACAAGGAGAATAAATACATATCTCCTTTTTATATGATTTTACTTGCGCTTATCGCTCAGTGGTGGCGGAGTCTGCTCGCTGGAAGCTCAGGCTCTAAGCAATTTGCATTTGCTTTGTCATGGACTTGCGCCCCCTCCCAGTGCAATCCTTGTAATTCATTTTCTTTCCTTTTCCCTAATCCCGTCAAGCCGCCCACTTAGATCCAATTTCCTGTCCACTGCGCGTGTGATGTGGGCTCGGGTCCAGGATATGGGCTACAGATTACCTGGAAATTGCGGACAGTGCCTGCAACAAGACATTGTGGACTCGCCAACGGAATGTGCATGGCAATTATATGTTACATTTGACAAAATTTGCTAATTTAATTGAAAAAACACTCCATGCACCTTTAAACACTATGGGCCTCATTTATGAGAAGTGACGCATCGCTGCGTGAAAGCAGCGATGCGTCACTTCTCAGTGTGCCCTCCTTGCGACACCAATGATGCGTCATATTTACAATATGACGCATCATGTCGTAAGGAAGGACAGATACGTCAGTGTAACTAACGTATCTGTCAGCGCAAAAAGTGGCGCATTGCTGGAGTTGTGTCAGAAGCCCAACGCAACTCCAGCAATGTTCCTTTCCCATGGGTCAAGCCCCATGTGAAAGGGCCTGCGTCACTCTTACGCCTGCCATGAGGAAGGCGTAAGGTTGTGACGCATTGGCGTCCAGGAAGTGGAACAGCGAAATCTCATAGATTTCGCTGCGCCACTCCTACGACCGTTTCTTGCGGGAGAACGCCCACCCTGCATACATTGGGGCAGATTTACGAGCCCCCTGCGTCACCTTTGCGCCGCTGTTGCATCACATCTGTGACGCAGCAGCAGCGTAAACCAAGCCCCACGTTGCGCCCTATTTGCAACGTGACGTATCTAGGGAGATGCGTTACATTGTAAAGCCCTGCGCCACATGAAACCTGCATCAGGTTTCATGTGGGCGTTCCGGTGCAGGGGGGGGCGTTCCGTCGCAGGAACGCCTCGGAAAAGTGCCTGAGTGAAATCTACAAGATTTCACTCTGGCACTTTTCCGATGCCGCTGCGTCAAAACCTTGAGCCTGTTTGAGGATAGGCCAGGTTGGAATAGTGCTAGAGTTGCGTCACGCCCGCGACACAACTCCAGCACTGCGCCAACCTTACGCCGGAAGATGCGTCACGCATCTGTTTATCCTTGCACCATGATGTGCCGCATTGTAAATGCGGTACAAAAGGGGGTGGTGATGGACGGAGCATCGGAACCAATCAAACACTCACACCCAGTCAACAGATCTGCATATGGCCATGTCTGAACTGGGGTGGCAGAGTGGGCTAAAGAATGGTGATGGATCAAACCCAGATCTGTTGACTGGGTGTGAGTGTTTGATTGGTTCTGATGCTCCGTCCATCACCACACCCTTTTGTACCGCTTTGTTCACCATAAGTTGGCATGGTATGCTCCGACGTGAGTCCCTTGCTCACTTTGGCACTGGATTCAAGCAAGCCTGGCTGAAGACGGCTGAAATGCCAGAAACCAGTCCTAGGAAGCTTGTTTCTGGTCCAGAGGAGGCATGGCTTGGCAGTTCGGGCTGTACTGTTCCCATGAGGCACAGGGTCAGACTGATTTGCATATGGCCAGGTCTGAACTGGGGTGGCAGAGTGGGCTAAAGAACGGTGATGGATCAAACCCAGATCTGTTGACTGGGTGTGAGTGTTTGATTGGTTCTGATGCTTCGTCCATCACCACCCTGACGAATACAAGCCCCAGCTAGGCCCGCAAGAGACAAGGGTTCGCTCTTCTGTAACGAAATCTATAAGGAAGTTGGCACGGAAACTGCAAAGTACAAAAACAACGTTTATTAACCCTTAAGGGTGGTCCTACAATCCACACAACACTCTTCAGTATTGCAAGGAGTAGCACACAGAACTTGCGTACATTGTCCCCTTTTATACACAACAGAGGGGCTCATGAGTGGGTGGATACCGCATGAAGTCGAAGAACATTACCATTTAGGGTCATTCTCGATACCAAATCAATACATGGGCGGAGCTAACACATTCCTTGGGCCCGCGAAAACACATGGTCAAGCAAAGCTAATTATAACAGATGTGGTCAAGTCTGGGCATGCGCCAGATGGACAAGAGGGCTATTTATAACTGTTGCTAGGCAGATTACAAGAGCAACTAACACAGAGGTCGGACTCTCCTCGTGGTGAACACGTGGCAGCATGTCAATACAAAATGGAGTCCGGACTTCGGCCAATCATAATGAGGAAAACACGATAAAAGGGAAACACTAATGTTTTCAGTAAATGCTTAATCACATTCTGCCTTAATTTACAACAGACGACCCTTTCAGCATTTACTGAAGACATCTGGCTTCCAAGAATAATCATCGTATATGTCAATTATCATCATTCCTTTAACCTCTTTAGCTAGACCCTTCTGGCGGGCAACATCGGCAATAGCTTTCTTATCTGGAATGCAGAATGAAATGCATATGGAACAGCACAATGGTCCACATTGAATACACATACAGAGAAAGAACAGAATGGCTATAATAATGCAGAGACCAGTTAAGACCTTCCATCCCCAGGCAGTAACCAACGCCCAAAACCATCCAGAAAAGGACCAAGTGCCGTTTTCCGTGTGGATTTCAGCTGCTATTTTATGCAGCTTATTAATGGCGTTATAAACGGATGGCGTATGATCAGGGATGAACACACAGCAGCTACTTCCAATAATTTTACAGGCTCCTCCTCGATCAGCTAGCATCACATCCAATACCATACCATTCTGTAATGCAACAATCCTGGTAATCTGTAATTCTTCCGTAAGATTCCCAAGAGCAGCAGCAGTCTGATTAGTCACAGCTTCTACCACTCTTGTTAATCTTCGGATCTTCCTACTATTCAGAGCGGCTCCAACAAAGAAAAACAGTCCTAAATTAAAATCAATATACTGTTGCAAGCTGGTATCTGTTTGATCCACCTCATCAATAGATAGAGTACGTTTATATCTATTTACAGTCACATTATTCAGCAATTTCAAATCCTTATGATATGACGCAGGTGCTAAGAATACAGGAGGTAATAGGAATGATACATAGCATACCCCAGACCACCCAGCCGGCAAACGGTAATAACCTTTATTTCCACATACAAAATAGGTATTATGGGATGCTAGGAAGGTGCTGTTATTTAACCCATCAATGTTTAACACAGTTATACAATCACTGACACCGACAGGGAAAAAACCCACACTCTGGACGCACAGGTCCGCTTGGGCTTGTGCTACTTGGATTACAAATTTATCCTTCCCCACAGTGTCTCTGGTGTTCGTGAAGATATAGGGGATGGATTCATTGTCCGGTCGGTACTCTTACCATTCCCAAATAGTCCCATTCGCTTGTGGATATCCATTCTTGTCCTGATGGCATTCTTTATTAAGTCTGAAAAGCAATCGTCCCACTGTCGGTTTTCGAGTGGCAAACAACAGAGTGTACCATGCTCTACAAGAGCCATTGTGAGAGAAAGGAAGGGGTATGAATGGCGTACCTCCTTTCTTCTGATGGGCTGGCATCATCCCACATATCCAACAGTTCGTAGCATTTGTAGCAACGTGGGTGTGATGCAGCATCTGAATGAAAGTGTTATTCAAATAGGATTGTCGATGCTTCAACTCTTGGTATGGCAATGTGTAAAAGTAGTGCTCCGCAGGCACTGGAGTCGTCAACACAAGTGTCTCTCGGGCAGGAGTTGCCTCCTCCACAAACCATGTGGTTATACCAATGATAGCTACTGTTAGCATGAACCCCAGTGCACAAAGAATTTTCTTCTTCTCCATGTCAAAGGAAAACAATACCCTGGTATCTTCCTGAAACTAAAAAGTCTGTCAGAACTCTTCCCCTTGGGCAGCGGTTGATTTCTTCACCAGCGGGCCAAGACGGGTGTCGCTACACTAATGCAGGGCTGATCCCCCCCCCTTGCCTCATTGGCTCTCCGTTTCACTAACCCAAGGGCCGTTCTGACAGTATGTCCCAGTACTGGAAACCTCACTTCCTTGGTCGCAGATGATATCGCCTTCCTCCAGAAGTCGTGTGGTCCGAAAAGAGCTCCTCAGTGTCGTTTGGCTCTGCAGCACGGCCTGTCTCTGCTGCTAGGATGTCTCGTTGATCGGTCAGCACGGCAGACTCCACCAATCCGGGCGGTACCTTTCGACAGTGCAAGGAATGGATCCAATTCTTCCTGTTCGAGACTCGCACAGCCGTCCTCGTTGCAAGAAGGACTTGCTCAGGTCCGACCCATCTCGGCTCCAAACTGTTCGATCTGTCGAAAACCTTTATCATCACATGATCTCCAGGCCGGAGACCATGTCCTTCGCCAGTAGACCGATCAGGGAGCGCCTCTCGGACCTGTTGATGAATAGAAACCAAGTTATCCGTTAACTGTGCCAGGTAATCACTCATCATCACACAAGGTACATCATACACAGCCTTAGGCCTTGGTGGACCCCAAATGTTCATTGGGCGTCCAAATACAATCTCATAGGGTGTAAGGCCGGTTCGAGAGTGTGGCACCGACCTAATTGACAATAACGCCAGTGGCAAAGCGTCTGGCCAAGTCAAAGACGTTGAAGCTTGAATTTTGGCGATCTTAAGCTTCAGTGTACCATTATATTTCTCGACTAGTCCTGCAGACTGAGGGTGGAACACGGCGTGGAACTTCTGGGTGATGCCTAGGCCCTTCAAGACATACTTTATAACATCTGCTACAAAGTGAGGGCCATTATCACTCCACAGAAGTCTACAGACGCCGTATCGGGGGAAAAACTCTTTCAGCAATAGCTTCGCTGTAGTCATTGCAGTATTGTCTTTCGCAGGGTACGCCTCGACCCATTTACTAAAGGCGCAAACCACTACTAGAACATACTTCAAATTGTTACAGCGCTCAAGCTGGATGTAATCCATCTGCAGAACCTCAAAGGGTGCAGTGGGTGTCGCAAATCCTCCTGCTGGAGTTCGTGTGCCTTTCCCTGGGTTATACTTCAGACAGATCATACAGGTCTGCACCACCCTCTTCGCCGTGCTAGCAATCTCTGGATGCTCCCAGACTTGGGTAAGCAATTTCACAATTGCGGAAGCTCCAACATGTGCTAGCCCATGTGCCATCTGGACCATAGGTTGTACAAAAGCCGTGGGTAATTCCCATCTATCCATCTGCTTATTTCTCCAGCAACCCTCGTCATCCAGTTCTCCTTCGCTAGCCCATTGTTCCCGCTCTTTGTCAGAAGCGGCCTTTTGTATTTCTCGCACTTCCTCCTTCGCATCATGCCATCTCTCCACCTGTGACTTCACTACATACATGGCAGTAGTACCGGGCTGCATCGCAGTCTCCCGTGCTACTCGATCCGCTACCGCATTCCCTTCTCCAACCTTATCAACTACTTTCCTGTGGGCACTACACTTAACAATGGCAATTTTCTTTGGGTATGTCAATGCAGTTAAAAGATTGTGGACTAACTCCCCATGCATTATCTGCACCCCATGTGACGTTAGAAACCCTCTCTCCTTCCAGAGTAGGCCGAAATCGTGCGCTACTCCGAAGGCATAGCGGCTGTCTGTGTAAACATTCACACACAATCCTGTACTAAGCTCACACGCTCGTGTTAACGCTATCAGTTCCGCTGCTTGGGCTGATTTCTGTGGTATGCGTGCTGTCTCCACTATCGTCTGTAACGTGGTAATTGCATATGCTGCTGAAGTCGTACCATCTGGTAGCTTCAGGCATGATCCATCTACCCACAACTCTCCATCTACATCTGAAAAGGGCGTATCCTGCAGATCAATACGACCCTTTGTTTGTTCCTCAGTCACAAGAATACAATCATGCGCTTTCTGTGCCTCAGGCTGTGTCTCGGGGTATGGCAACAATGTGGCCGGGTTTAATGTCACGCACCTTTTTAACGTAATGTGAGGAGCTAAAAGCGTCAACTCATATCCCGTTAAACGGGCACTGGTCAAATGCTGCGTCTTTGTTTGATTAAGCAGGGCATCAACAGCGTGGGGAACTAACACCAACAGTTTATGGGACAATACAATTCCTTCACTCTGCCGTATTGACACAGCTGTCGCCGCGACCGAGCGAAAACACCCCGGCAATGCTCGGGCGACAGGATCAAGTACAGCCGAAAAGTATGCACAAGGGCGCTGCTTATCACCATGCATCTGTACTAAAACTGATAATGCACATCCATCTTTCTCATGCACATACAACGAAAAGGGTTTTGCATAATCAGGGGTCCCTAACACTGGTGCTGAACAAAGGGCCTGTCGCAATTGCTGAAAAGCAGCATCACACTCATCTGACCAAGGGATTGGGATAGGCGTATCTTTTGTCAAGAGGGCTAGTAATGGCTTAGCCGTGTGTGAAAACCCCAGTATCCACTGTCTACAAAAAGAAACGAGACCCAAAAATGCACGCACATCCTTCTGCGTGGATGGCCTTGGTGTGTCCAAAATTACTTGGATACGATCTGGTGTGAGTGCACGCCCCTCCTTAGACAAAAGGTGACCCAAATAAGTCACCTTTGGTCTACAGAATTGCAATTTCTTCCTAGAGACCTTGTGATTGTGGGAGGCTAAAAAGGAAAGTAGGGATAGCGTGCTTTTCTCGCACAACTCCAGGGTGTCAGCCGCCAACAAGATGTCATCGACATATTGAATGAGGGCGACCCCCTCGAGTAAAACAAAGGAATCCAACTGTCGCTTCAAAGCCTGACTATAGATACTAGGGCTTTCTGTGTAGCCCTGGGGAATTCTACAAAAACGATAAGATCTGTTGTTTAGTGTGAACCCAAAAAGAAATCGGCTATCAGGGTGAATGGGAATAGAAAAGAAGGCATTTTTCAAATCAATCACTGAGAACACGGTCGCCGTAGGCGGGACCAAGGTAAGCAACGTCGTGATATCGGAAACCACCGGGTACTGAGGTATCACGATCTTGTTTACCTCCCTCAAATCAATTATGAACCGATAGACCTTTGCATCCGTGTCCTTTTTCAGAATAGGGAGAATCGGACTGTTACAGATATTATAGGGAACTTCTTCCACTACTCCTACTGCGATCAAATCCTGCACAATCTGTATGAGAGCTTCCTCGCCCTCCTGGGAAATACGATACTGTGGGAGGCGTGGTAGCACCGCCCCCTCCTGGACACTAATGTGGACCGGAGGAATCACCATTTGTCCGACATCTGTGTCCGAAGTCGCCCATAAAGCTTGGGGGAGGGTAGCCAACAACGCATCCTCTGAGATCGTACACATCCGCCCAGATCGGGGGTAGTTATCATTTAAAATCACCCTCACACCCTCAGGGGAGCAACGAATTGTAGCCCTAAAGTACTTTAACATATCAAGGCCCATAATGTTATCCGGTGTGTACGGAGCAAGCAGAAACGGACAAGGCGCAGAAAAACAATCAACTTTAAACGCAAGGGGCTGTGAAAGAGGGCTTCGGGAGAGTGTACCGTCAAACCCTACCGATGTAACTATTGAGCCGGATGGGGGAGCCCCCGGAACTAAGTACCTAGACAATGCACTACGTGTCGCTCCTGTATCCACTAGGAACTGATCAGTAGAACCTAAAACCTCAGCCGATACATAAGGACCCGTCTGATCGACCGGCACCTCAACTGATTCGGACCCCCATCCTACGCATTCCTATGCATGCTGAGAATCATGATATCCCGAGTGATCGATGTCCGATACATGATACTGATGCTGGCGATCGAAAACGTTGGAGCTATCTCGGTGCTGCCCAGCAGTGTCGAAACGGACATTATCGTTAGAATTCCCTCTAAAGTTCGAGAAGCCCCCTCTACCTCTCTGGCCACCCGGAGCGTGCCCCTGCCGCGAAGCACGCAATGCTGGGCACTCCCTGGCCCAATGGCCCAACTGCTTACAGTACGCACATTGGTTCTTATTCAAATCAGATCGGCCCGAAGGGGGACCATAAGACCCGCCCCTTCCCCTATTATTATTACCCCGGCGGGGCGGGCCATATACTTGTGCTAACATCACTTTGGTTTTGAGATCTTTCGATTTCTTTTCCTCCTGGCCCTTCGCCTCGTGCTCCTGACGCTCATAATACTGAGCGATGGTCAGAAGGGCCGTCGGTGTCGCGGAGGACCAAGAACTCTCACTCGCTTTTAACCGGGCCGCAACTGCCGGCAGCAGATTGGCCACATATTTGTCCGCGAAAAGGTGGCGGCCTGTGTCGTCGGTAAGCGACTGGCCACTAAAGTCATGGAACGTTTCTTCGAAGCGCGTGAAGAAATCTGCAACTGACTCATCAACTTTCTGCTTACATGCCGCTAACATATTCCAGTCAATCTTTTTAGGGGGGATTATTGTTTTCAATTTAGCCACAATAGCAGCAGGGAGATCTAGAATATTCTGGGGTGGTTTCTGTGCGGGCTTCCGTTCCCTATCCTCATCCTCAAGCTCAGACCACCGGGCCTTAAAAGCAACTGCATCATCCACCTTTCGGACAGACCGCCACGTGTCCGGTGGTAGAATAAGGCCAAAGAACAGATCTATATCCGCTAAGGTCATAATGCAAGAATTCAAGGCCCCCTCGACTTCTTCATAGAAGGCCGCTGGATTCTTGCGGGGGTCAGGCAATGCATTCTTTAACGCCATAACATCGGCCCTATGCCAAGGAGTATAAACCCAATTATACACAAAATATCCCCTAGCATCGGCAGAGTTAATGTCCGAGCTAGTCCCTGCTCCTTTCGGAGGGACATACAAAGGTGCCGCCTCTCGCATCGGTTTAGCATGCACTACATTATCCTTATCTGACTGGGAGGTGGATGGGTGGCCCCCTGCCGCAACTGAATCCGACCGCTTCTCCTCCTCCGCTCGTTGGCGTGCTTTCTCTCGAAGGGCCAGCACCTCGTCCCGCAAGGCGAACAGCCGCCGAGCCGCCTCAGGAGCCTTAGAGGGAGAAAAAGCACCGTTACGTATTGCTCTGGCATCCGAAGACACTTCGTCAGGCTCAAAAACATGAGAATATTTTCGGAAAGCATTAATCACTTCATCCGCGAAATGACCCAGAAAATACACTTTATCTCTCTCCTGCCATGGCCCCCAAATTTGAAATAATTCCTCCATGGATACCTTGCCTTTAAGCGCACGGAAGGAAATTTGCCGAAGCTCAGCCATTTGCTCGGCCGGCAGCATGGACCGTGTGTCTACCTTACCCGAAGCCGGGACAGAATCTTGCGGCCGCGGAGCGGATGCGCCAACATAAGGGGACGGAGAGCGATCTAGCAAATAAAAATCATCATCAGGATTATTAAGGACAGGATAAAGCGGCTGGCGAACAACATATTGACCCGAAACTTGTAGCCTACGCTCTTTCTCTTGTCTGTCCGTTTGCTCTTTGTCCTCCCGATGCTTCGCTTCCTGCGCTCGCATATGATCATTCTTTCGTTGCTCCTTATCAAACAGCGCTTTCTCACGTTTCTCTCGCTCACGCACTTCCTTCCCCCATAATCGCACACACTCAAACATATCCTGACGAGCACGTCGCTTACACATACACTGTTCCACATACTCAATCTTACGTATATCAAACGATCCATACAAAGGCCATCGCAACTCAGGATCCTTCCTAGTATATTTCCTCCATAACGTGCTGTACATTATGGAAGAAAGACCATGCTTCACGTACATATCCCTATTAGGAGTCCCCTCTGGGGGAGCTGGAGCAGATTCCTCGAGGTTCAACCGGTTATCCAAACAGCAGCACCACTTACGGAGTGCGCTAAAAGCAGGCATGCTAGGAATAATGCAAAATATGCAGTATTATCAAGAAAAATGGCACTTAATCGTTGCGCCGTTCCAAGTTTACACAGCTCCGGAGAAATTTCTCCACATTACCTGCCTATATGTGTTGCAACGCATATATTTTCACAAAGACAAATTCAAAATATGACTAGTCACCATCAATCAAACTCAAATAGCCAGACCAGGCTTCAAAACTCGGAGCAAGTACCGTACAACGGTTCTTACCAATCAAGAGTCCAGGTTCCAACTGCCAAGCTCCACAATCGCCCAAACGGCTCTCACGGCAGGACCGACAGAAGAGGTCTCAGTCGATGACCGGCGCCACCCAGATGGTCAGCTCGGAAGGGAAGGAAGAAAAACCTCGGGATGCCAGGGCTAAGACGCCGCTGGCAGTGATCACGTCCCCGGCCAAACTCCTCACCTTCGTCGCGACCAGTCCTTCGAGCATCCGAGTCGCCGATGAGCCCCACGTGACGGGCGCCAATTGACGAATACAAGCCCCAGCTAGGCCCGCAAGAGACAAGGGTTCGCTCTTCTGTAACGAAATCTATAAGGAAGTTGGCACGGAAACTGCAAAGTACAAAAACAACGTTTATTAACCCTTAAGGGTGGTCCTACAATCCACACAACACTCTTCAGTATTGCAAGGAGTAGCACACAGAACTTGCGTACATTGTCCCCTTTTATACACAACAGAGGGGCTCATGAGTGGGTGGATACCGCATGAAGTCGAAGAACATTACCATTTAGGGTCATTCTCGATACCAAATCAATACATGGGCGGAGCTAACACATTCCTTGGGCCCGCGAAAACACATGGTCAAGCAAAGCTAATTATAACAGATGTGGTCAAGTCTGGGCATGCGCCAGATGGACAAGAGGGCTATTTATAACTGTTGCTAGGCAGATTACAAGAGCAACTAACACAGAGGTCGGACTCTCCTCGTGGTGAACACGTGGCAGCATGTCAATACAAAATGGAGTCCGGACTTCGGCCAATCATAATGAGGAAAACACGATAAAAGGGAAACACTAATGTTTTCAGTAAATGCTTAATCACATTCTGCCTTAATTTACAACAACCCCCTTTTGTACCGCTTTGTTCACCATAAGTTGGCAGGGTATGCTCAGACGTGAGTTCCGTGCTCACTACGCCACTGGATTCAAGCAAGGCTGGCTGAAGACGGCTGAAATGCCAGAAACCGGTCCTAGGAAGCTTGTTTCCGGTCCAGGGAAGGCATGGCTTGGCAGTTCGGGCTGTACTGTTCCCATGAGGCACAGGGTCAGACTGATTTGCATATGGCCATGTCTGAACTGGGGTGGCAGAGTGGGCTAAAGAACAGTGATGGATTAAACCCAGATCTGTTGACTGGGTGTGAGTGTTTGATTGGTTCTGATGCTCCGTCCATCACCACCCCCTTTTGTACCGCATTGTAAATGCGGCACATCTGTGGTGGCGCAAGGATAAACTTGCGTCACGCATCTTTCCTGGTGCATCCCTGCTGATTTGTGGGGATGGGCCAGGAAACGTAAATCTGCCCCATTATACCTGACGCAGGTATAATGTAGCGCAGGGGCTTACAAAGTGTCGCATCTGCCTAAATGCGTCACTTCGTAAATATGGCGCAACATGGCGCATTATTTACGCCACCGCTGCATCACTAAAAGTGACACAACGGCGCAGCAAAACTGGCGCAAGGGGCTCACAAATAGGCCCCTAAGATTATTCTTGGATTTCATGGACTTAAATATAATTATTTTACATTTAAAGCGCTGAGTCTCGTAGAGTTAAACCTTCTGAAGACAACAATTATATTCATTGCCTAAAAAGTGAACTTTCTTTAGTATACATTTATTTTATTTAGGAAGGTGATTGCAACAAAACAATCAAATTTAACATAAGCGCATGAGAAGGACTGTGAGCACTTCAAAAGAGATTGGTTTGTGGTTATTTGTTTTTTGTTGGATTGGTTTTATAGTATTCTATTCTTTAATTTGTTCTCTTTGAAGGGACCATCATGTAGAGATAAAACAGTTTTCTCTTTCCCCTGGCCAGTGTCTCTAACAATCGTCGACAATCAGCGTTCTAGAATGCTTCTTTGTTTGACGAATGGCTGCTTGGGTTTTCAGATAGATTGTGACGTCATTCATCTGACTCCTCTTTAATTCCTCCTTCTGCAATAACAGGTCCCAAGTTCAGAAGTTTCAAGATGGAGAATTTTGTCATTCACCCAAAGGAGGCCTTCAAGCATAGCACGTGTTTCTACATGGGAGTGAGTGAGCGAACTGTTGTGATTTACTAATTACCCAATGCACTCTCCCTACAGTGGTTCTCTGCCTTGCTGCTCAGCCTATGATGAGGTCATATAGAATGTTCAGTGGGTTTGGATTGAAGGGAGAATCAGTTGGTGTGGAAGGGCTGAGCAGCGAGGAGGCCGCTCCTGGTGGGGCACTTTTATGGATCAGAACATCTTCCTGTAACTTGTAACCTGTGATGTAACCTGAAGAATAAATCAACTACCTTTACCTACAAGACATTGTCTGCCCATCATTCCTCGTTTTAAAGTCAACCAGGTAGAGTCAGTGACTGAATGAGCGATCATGTTAGCAAGAGCATCAGTACGTGAGCAAGTGAGCGAGCTAGTAAGTGAATTAGTGAGCCAACGATTGAGGGTGGTTGTGAGGTATTCAGCAGGAGTGTGAGTCAGCCAATGTGTGAGCAAGTGATTAGAAGTACAAGTGAGCTAGTCCATTGAGACAGAGAGATGTAATTACAGCAACCATTTTCTTTAGTACCTGTGGCAGTTTCTTGAGAAGTGTCATTAATTAACTAGCATTGTTGGTGAAACTTGACTTGGTACATCACGAGCTACGCGGCCAGTGTTGCAGTTTGCCAAGAAGCCTTTCGGACTGATTCCAATTCCCTGTACTACTGAAATTATCCTTTCTGAACTCTGACTCCAACTATGGACCTGAAACTGACCTCTCCTCTATTGACAACCTTATGGAAAATCGTGCATTAGTTTAGTGTTCCACCGGGTGATTTAAAGGTTAGTGAGATGGTCACATTGACATTTTAATTTGCCACACATACAGAGTGCCCATCACCATGATGCCGGGTGATGCCTTCAGCCTGCTGGGAGAGGGAGGGGTGTTTTCTGCCATTTTGAGTGACCTCAGTACCTTTGAAACCTCTGACACCATTCAAGATGAGATTCTGAAAGACTTAATCATCTTTAGGGGCTGTACTGGACTGGCTTTCCTAATAATAATAATCAGCTCTTCAAAGGTGCTTTCTTGGCCCCAGAATTCAGTGTCCCTCTAGAGTCAATCTTGCCCCTTGCGGTGTCCAGTTTGTACATGGAGAGGGTGGCTGAACTCTGGGAGCTGCTGGGCATCAAGGCTGTATGACATTTAAGTCATGGCAGGGCAATTGTGCCAAATTCACAACTTTGCAACTTAAGCAGTGTCAGCTTTGGGTAATCGTATGAAGTTTCTGAAAAAAGATCAACTATTGAAAAGTATAAAAGAAGGAGTTTATTAGCTGCAAATGCCTGTAGAAACGTTGGCATTATTGCTGTATTTCCCATCCTGAATATTCAAGATGTTATGCTTAAGCGCTGAGGTTCATGGGGTGGAAGTTTCTGAAGACAAAAACTGTATTCGGTTGGAACAGTCCACTCCCTCGACTGAATTCCCACATCCAAAACATCACAGATCTAACATGCTAGCTCTACACAGGACGCAGGCTATCAGGCAAAGACAAGGTGTTAACAAAGCAAACAAGACATAGCAGTTTCCCAGAAACAACATTTTTAGGTGGGAGAAATTTCTAACAAAGACATTTTTTGAGCAGAGAATTCTTCCACTACATACTGTTTTTTCCTGCTGCGTGAGGTACTTTAACTCTTTTTTTAGACTCATTTTTTGAAATCATTGGGGCATATTTACAACGAGGCGACAATAAATTATCGCCGCATTAGCGGCCGTTTGCGGCCGAAAAGCGGCGATAATTTTATCGCTATATTAGCAAGGTCACGCTAACGCGTGAAACCTTGCTTTAGCGTGGGGATTTCTAACGCCCAGCTTTGCATCTCTAATGAGATGCAAAGTGGGCGTTCCTGACCAGACATGATAGGAGAAATGTCGCTAAGCGACATTTCTCCTATCATCAAGCCCCACGCTATGAAGCATAGCGTCAGGAAAAGTAGCGATAACACCTGTTATCGCTACTTTCCTAACACCTGCTTCAGGACTGACTTAGCCATGATATCCTATGGAAGGTGGATATCATGGCTAAGTTTGTGAGTCCCTATCAACTAGCTAACATGAGATTATCGCTGGGTTTCCAGCGATAATCTCACATTAACCAGTTAGCGCTAGGATTTTTATCGCTGATGAGATAAGCGTTGCTAATAGCACGCTATCTCAGCGATAAAAATCGGCGCCAGCCGGCGAAAATTATCCGAGCGCCAAGTGCGCTCAGCGATAATTATCGCCGGTTGTTGTTGATATGCCCCATTGTAAGTTATCAACATTGAAAACATATTTAAGACTGCCCCATTGCCTCCTATGTGAGTTTGGGACCTCTGTGCAACAGCATGCGCAAGACACTTGGGGGTATATTCACAAGAACGTGTGCTAAACATCACCAAAAAATGCTAACGCAACTATGAACATCGCAGCCCATCGCGGGAAAATAACCTTGTGTTAACGTGGAATTCACAACACGGCAGTAGCATGCAATAGTCCGCCAAAAACGCGGCCAATGTCCGCGATACAACCACCCAGACGGAGATAAAAACACAAACCACAACACCAGAAAACATGCGATGAGCCCATTCGCAATGAGGAAAGCAGGGATAAGCACCGCCAGGACTGCGAAACACACGGCAGGCGGGAATGAGCACAACAAAAGCCTGAAAAAGTAAGACAGACCAAACACAAAACAACAGCCAACCACAATGGAGGCAACCCGAGCCAGCAGACAACCCCACCAAACCCATTGGCAACAAAACATTGTACATGGCAGGCCATCTTGGACAAAATGAATGCAGCCTTAGAGCGGAGGAGAACAATGGCAGAAAACCAGAACTCCAGCAATGATGCGAAAGGCACAAACAAGCAGAAACACGCCAACAACAAGAAGTCAGCAATGCACACCGGAGGTGGAGTCCAGCGCTACACCAGGAGCTGGATGACATGGAGGAAATGGTGTCTACCACATCGGTCTGGAGATGGTGGCAGGACTCGGGGACCGGAAACTGCACCAAACAACAGACACAACAGCAACAGGGAGAGGAACCAGCAGGGACTGAGGGATGGGCACAATGGCACACATGCACAACTAAGCACAGCACAACTGCAGACAAACCATGCCCAAGAGTAACAACACCAACTAGGAGCACAAGTCACACAACCTGGCAATGTCTCACCACTGAACAAGCACAGAAGTGAAGATAACACCACCTGAAAGGGAGAAGGGTGAGCCAAATCAGAGCTGAAGGGACATCTCACACACAATGCAGCACACACACATAGGAAGCAGAGCACCCCAACATCGAACACAATGTGGTACAAACACCAACTTGTGCACAACCAAAAACACAGGACACAAGTGCACCCGCCTGTTGCCGGTAAACGTCCGTACGCACCTGGCTATGCACGAAACAGGGACATGATAATGTACAAGTACAAACACACAGTCCTGATGGGGTAGCAATGCACATATGGCAGGGAGCCAGATAGTCCATGACACACACATTGGCATACAAATCAAGACACAACACAGTTGGAGGCAAGTGAAAGTGGGGAAACTTTATCAACAAGTGTGAGTCAGTACGGCCAAGAGAAGTGCCACGATATGCAGACAAATGCAGCAGCATGTCTGAATGAGGAACATAGGAAAGCGCCCATGTCCACTTCGGGGGAGTCCCTCACCAACACAAGTCAGAGCCAACGCGCATTGGCTGTCCGCGCCTGGATCATGAGTCCTGGCCAATGCAGCCATGTCCACTGTCATCTCGGGACATGTGACCATATCCACAACATGCAACCATGTTGTTGGGACAAGTGCAATGGCTCATATCCAGTTGTGGCTGCAGGTACCTTGTCACTCGTCCATGAACGCGAGTGCAGCTGCGTTGGCCAACATCTCCAATGAGCGATCATCGTTCACCACATCTGACATGTCGTTGACGTAATCCATCAGCTGACCCGGACAGATGTGCTGACTCCAACCACTGGACCCAATGTGCACCAAAGCCCAATCGGGTAGTAGCTCAATGTGCTCACTGCACACGATGACTCGTGCAATCTCCCAGGTCCAGTTTCCAGCCTGCATGACAAACATCCATGCATGCCATAAGCGGTCATCCTGGTGACACTCCTGGTCGTGGGCCAACAGGGGGCACACACACACGTAATCCAGATCAGCTACCGTTACATTGGAGAGGCAGACATCCATGGAGCACTCGAATATGCACGAGCGACAATGAAACACAGGCTGCGCGGAGGTGACGTGCGCAAGGCGGACGCTCAGCCGGTAACTGATCCGCATCACTGAAAATGGCAGTGCCCACAGTACATGCAGAAGACGTGCACGGTACAGCTCCAAGTGACTGGAGTCGAGCATGTGTCCGGGATGGTCTGCCATTGCATCAGTGGCTCTGGTTGAAGCGGCACTGGCTTGCCCTGAGACAGTCCTGTGGATGAAATGGCACAGCTCAGTGCAATGAGCAGTGTCTGTGTGCAACGAGTGCAGGCCTTGGGTGGGGTGGGAGTACGTGTGAAGGCCATTTCATGCACGCCAACTACGACCAAGGACTACTGCGTGTGGGATGTGTACACATTGGTCTCACGTCGGGCAGTGCATAGTGTGGTAATCGCAAGCAAATGCTATCGTATCTGTCAGGGGGTGCTGGGCACATGCAAGTTCCTGCTCAGGGCTGCAGATGTGCTACCGCATGAGAGTACAGACAAAGGACCTTTCGTCCCTACAGTAACCTCACCAGCTGTATGCATACAGGAGACACACAGAGGCCGGTCGTGGGTGTGGTGGGACGTCTGCGAACCTGGGAATCATGGATGATATGCCCAGCACGATGCACAAGAGCGGACTCACTGTGTGTCACGTTGCCACACAGCTGCTCCTCCCTGCCATGGGCACCCACACTTGTGTGCGCTGCACGGTTGCATCACATGCACTCCTACGGGACACCATTCTAATGCTTGACTGCACATGTCCAGCACCATGCCAACAACACCGCAACGCTGGCCTTCGAAGGTGTGCGCCCACTTGGGTGTAGGCCAATGGTCCGGACAGGGCGGACACAGGTGTTCAGCCCATGGCATGCTGGGATCGTGCTGTGAATGAGGCCAGGCAACAGACTCATGCATTCGCAAGACTGATACACATCACACCTGGCATGCATGTGCCAAGACCCCGAGCGTTCTTGCGCTCCTACATGTCCCCGTACCTGCAGGCCCGCCCTCCTGGTACATGCAACATTGCAACATCGTGTACTGTGGCCCTGGTGGCGACAACACCCCAATACAGAGACACACTTACCACACTTCCTGCCCCGGGCTAGGTCCGGACCAAGCCCTGCCACCCCTGCCAAACCAGCACACGCAGCCTGTGCATGCAGGGGGGCAGGTGCAGGGCCACATGTCCAGGGTCAATGCCAACGCTGAGGTGACATGGCAACGTCCGCAGAAGACAACACACTGTGATGTTGCAGGGCTCGTGCCCATCATGCTGACACAATGAACACACGGACACACTTGCTCAGATGGTGTGAATGGCTATGGGCACGTGCGCATGGCCACATTCATTATCAGGCACACTTACCAAGTGACACCTGTGTTGGATGTGTGCGGGGTGTGTGCACACCAGCCAGCAAGGGCTGCCTGGTGCAGTCAGAAATCAACAACAGTGTACATCGTAAAGGACACAATCATTCAATCATAAAGGCCCCATGATTTGTGCTGCACAGAGTTAGTAGCCCCAGATGCACAGCGTCCTACACGGGCCTGCCGCCACAGGCAGCTGACTTGCGGTGCACTGGGGCAGAGTCACGGGTGCAGAGCAGGTTCACGGGGCCTTGTCGCGGAGTGTCTTGATGGACAATGGAAGGTGTACCCCCAGGGCAGGATGCAGAGGGCAGGCCCTCGCTGATACAGTCACTATGGTGGAGATGAATAGAACAGACACACGTCGGACACCAAGTACGGTCCAGCCAGAAGAAGATGCAGAAAACCACCAGGCCATGGGCTCTGACGCCACCAAGGTCCACCCAGATGGTGCCTGCGACAAGGCATGTCCAATGATGTGGATTCCTCCACAACTTACCCAAAACACAGTTCCACATGTGTGACCTACTGGACCGCAGTGTAGGCCTGAGGCAGTGGTCAGCTCAGGCCATTCACCGAGTGTCGCCGGCATAGGTTGGATGGCCCCACCGTCCTGCATAGTTCAGGTTCAGTGGCACCACGGGACGCGGACTTGCGGTGAACAGGGTTGATGGCACCAGGTCAGTTGTTGATAGTGTTCGGTCACCTCTGTGACTGTGACCCGGCTTTCGTCCGGACCGAGCCGCATGTTCCTATTACTCCTCTCCGTGTGACCCCTGGTGTGGACTAGGTGCTGGATGTGGGACCTACTGGTCCGCAGCGTAGTCCTGGTCCCTCATCCACGTGTCGCCGGCTGGCTTTGAACAAGGTTAGTGGCACCATGTGTCGCCGGCTGGCATTGAACAGAGTTAGTGAGACCACGTGTCGCCGGCTGGCGTTGAACAGGGTTAGTGGCACCACGTGTCGCAAGATGCCCATATGAAACTATGCCTCACTGATCGGGGGGTCTGGTGCTGTGGCGGCTGCCCCGGCTTTGGGGTCACTGCCATTCAGGACTCAGGACATAATTTCACATATGGGACCTACTGGGCCGAAGAGGACGCCGGTGTAGTATGTGAATGAGGAGGGAGTAATGTGGGCCAGCGTCAGGGGGCCAGCGATGGTCTGCGGAGGCTGCAAAGGTCACGGAACTGGTGCTTGGAGCTTGCACCGGCACGTTGTGGGCCCTCCTTGATACGCCGGTGTTGGCAGGTGATCAGTGTGCCCTGGCTTCACAAGGACGGGCCTGACGGGTTCGGGGTCCAGCGGGCCGGGGCACGGCAGACACATGGGATCACAGGCAACTCCGCTCACGAGGACGGCGTCGGCCTCATGTCGTGGTGAGAGGCGCCACCTTGGCAGAGATGTTGGGCTTTCTGGAAGAGGACCACGCCCAGGGATACGTGCTTTTTCTTCACACCCCTACGCTGGCCTGGCATACGCCGGGCCATCCCACTCTGCTCACGCTTACGGGGGGGAAGTAACAGGCAACATTTCCGTGAACTTCCCCTCTGGCCGGGGTGACATGGTTGCGTCCACTGTCCACTACACTCCTTACACCAGAGGTGTATGTCGCCATGGATATGGGTGTGTTCTGCATACTGTGGTCTGTCCAGCACATCTCCGCCACTCTTGGCATTGTGTACTTTCCCAGTCATGGTTCTCCTGCCTCCTTCACACATGCCTGGTTGCCACCTCTCCCCACATTCGTCTAGTGTTTTGCTGAGGTGCCATGCCGTTGATGGCTGATGTTCACGGCTTGCCCAAGTTGCCATTGTGAGTTGTTCTGTCGTGTCTGCTGGGTGGGCATGTTATTTTGCATGTTGGCTTTGATTTTGTGACGTGTGCATTGCCAGAGTTGTGAGATGTATGGTTGTGGAGTTGAGGTGAGTGGGGTGTTCATTTGGAACTTGCCAAGGGGCTGTGCATTTCCCTTGGTGCCATCCTGGGAACGCTTGTTGCTGATGGACTGTCGGAGGATGTAGGAATCATGCACACTGGCTGGGTATTTGGAGGCAAGATTGGTGGAGGTTCCACGGTGTTAGGTTGTTGCCTGCACATTGATGTGAGACGTGTGCTTTCTGTTGCAGTGATTGTGTGCTGTGTCAGCAGGGGGCACAGGTATGACATGTGTGCTGTGGATTGTCTCCAACACGTGCATGCATCCAGCTATGGCGTATGGTCCTTGCTTGGTGTCCAGCGGATCCTGGGCATTGCGTTGGACGTATAGGGACTGGGGTACCAGGCTGATGGTGATGTGCAGGACAGGTGTGAGGGACTTGGATGTGGCTGGCTGTGTGACTCCTCCGACTCTGGCGGGTGTTGGTTGGGGGATACCAGGGGCCAACAGGTGCAGCACAGCCAGCAGCTTTGTGTGGGGTGGGATGTTGGTTGTCCGCTGTGTTAGTGCCTTCGGCCTGTTGGGCGTTGTTGGTCAGGATGCGTAGAATGGTTGTCCTTTTGAGCCTGTAGTGGGCAATGACATTGTCAGGTGTAGGGTCTGGGGGTCCGCTGTCTTTGTCTGCGCTGCCTCTGTGGTGGTCAGGGGGGGTGTTCCTGGTGGGGGTTGGGGTCCTGGGGTGGTGGGTGTTGTGGTCCTCTTAAAACGATGATCACAGGTTTTCTCTGGCCTGCTGGCAGACGGAGGGTGGCGCTGAAGGTCCTAATGAGGCCGAAATCAGAGGGTGGCCTGGCAGTTCCTGACCTCGATACTTAATATTTGGTGGCTCAACTGCAATGGCTTACCCAAGCAGTGGCATTGGAATATCGAGGACTGGGTGAAGAAGGGGGGGGGATAGACCTCCTGGCGGATACTATCCCAAATTATTTTGAAATTACCACTATGACTTCAGACACTTCCATGTAGCTTGCGGACGCTCCGGCTCTTTTGGAATAGGAGAAGAAACGTGCGCGGATTGTGCGTCCCAATGCTCCTGAAATCCCCTTGACCATGTGTGCTGCACTAACGCATGGCGGCAACTGGAATGCGCTGACCATTTAAAAGGAGAAAGGACTGACCATAATGGGGGATTTATTTGAGGACAATGTCTTGCTTCCCTTCGCTGAATTGCAAGAGCGGTATGACCTATCTCAGGGTGATTTTTTACTCCACTCCGCACTTATTGCGGCCATTCAAAAACATTGGAAGGAGGGCTTGGTTGAACCACAGATATTGATGGGCTGCTAGTATATAGTATCAGCAGCGCGAACCTTTAAAGCAGTCACCTGCCTTTATGGGCGTATGACCCGAGAAGCGTTAGTTCCCCTAACTCCATTAAAACTGAAATGGGAGGAGGACCTGGGTGATGTGATTTCTGAAAAACTCTGGGCTGAGCTAGTCGAACGGGCGTGGAAGAGCACTAGAAAAGCCCGCTTTCAACTGGTGCATTTTTATATCTCACATAGGGCATACCTTACCCCAGCCAAAA